>NC_133935.1:21911797-22559764 GCF_031877795.1 Strix aluco
GATGGATGGTAAGTCCTGTTAAGGAAATTCTTGTTGAAACATTCTTGCAAAAACTTCATCTTTCTGTTTTTTTTTACACAAGAAGAAATAATGAAGGTTCTTCTGTAATTGCTTTCCTTATATAAGTAGTATAGCCTACAATCCTGTTCGGTAACTTGTTAGGTAAATTTTTAATGGAAAATCTAGACTCTCTTTAAAAAAAAACAATCCACATAAAAAAAATCCCAACCCCAAACTCAAAAAATAAACCCCCAAAAAATCCAAAGAGAAAGGTAAACATGTATTAACCTTTCAGCAAAGAACAAATACTGCCAGTGCATCTCCATGAACTGTGAACTGCCCTTTAATAATTTTCTGAAATTGTTAACTATGTAGCCTAAGAACCACTCTAAAATTATGGGCATTAGTTATTTGGTTCCTGCTGTATTGATACTGAATGCAAAAAACCAATAATACACAATTTTCAACTTTGTTATCATTAAAGAAACTTCCTGCATTTCTTCCTTGTGCAGATCTCCCACCAACAGTGCCATGTGTTGGTTGTTAGCACTGAAGTAGCAAGTCTAATATGTTTTTCAGTTTATATTTTTTCTCTGTAGACTGCTTTTAAACTTCTGTGCAACCCTTCTGTTGTGTCTATCAAAAACATCAGAGAGAAGAATCTATGGTATTTGAGGAGGAGGTTTTGAGAGTGTGGCAGCAGTAATTCAGGTGAAATATGTTTTAACAGTGATACACAACTGTTATTTCCATTTCTTTTGCGTCTCTTTCAATGATGTGTTAAAGATTTGAATTTCCCGTTTTATTTCCAGTTATGAGGTTTATTCTATTACAATTGAACAAATATTATCTGGTAGTATTCTTTTATCTGCTGATGAACCAGATATCACTAAAGGATGAGACAAACGTGTCATATCTGTACAGCAGGAGAAACACAGGGAGGGGATACCTGCACTTTTAAAGTGTCCAGTTACTAGTACTTATGTGGAAAAATCACGTTAGCTCTGCTTTTCTCATCAGATACCAGGTACTGTGCTCTTTCCAAAACCTAGGAATACAACATCACACATTAGTGTCTGGTTTCCCTTTACTGTGATATTATAATTAATATCTTTTCAGATACTAGTTTGGATACAATCTTTTCAAAACCTAACCGACTATGCAAATTTTAAGCAATGAAGTGGGCCTATAAATTTTGGTCTCTGGTAAAAGATAGATTATAATAATACAGCTAATTACATGAATGTTTACCCACAACATGTAAGTATTTGTAAGAAAATAAAAGATTAATGACATTTTTAAAAGTCCAAGAGGAATTTTGTTTGAGAGGTGTCTTCAGAGTGTGGAAAACTGTAAAGTAGTGTGCCCTTTGTTTACAAAAACCACTGTGTTTCTTTAAATAGGGTGATATATAGTATATGCACTTTGGCTGGTGACATATAAAGTGAAGAGCTGGGAGGTTATATAGTAAGTTATATATATAATTACCCTGCACAATTACCAGATTTTATGAAACTTCATGTAAAATGACACCCATGCAACACAATATATTCCTCCAATTTTTACAGAATATAATCCTAAATACTGAAGTTTTACAAAGATCAACACGATACTAGTTTTTGCTCATTTCTATTCAGAATAAAAACTAACCAAGCTCAGAAGCGTACTTTTTATTAGGAATAGCATAATGCATTTTTTGCTAAATTGAAAGTTAGTATGTGATTTGCTAGTTTTAGAATTAGAGACATTATTTTGTTAAATCCAATTTTATTTTAGTTTTGCTTTAGATTTTTATCCTCACTCATGACATTTCCATATAGAAAGTGAAGTATTTTTCAAAGTGATAGATTTTTACTTGGGCTGGTAATGAAATTCAAAGCTTCAGTGTGGAATACAAATTTTAACTTTTAAAAGTTTTACAAAGAGAGAAATATCAGTGTAATGAATTGCAAGAAAGGAGTGTATTGTTTTTTCATTGTACATATTCTAGATTTTTGTAAACCCAAAAATTGTTTCTGAAAATATGTTTTGCAAGCCATCCCACTCCTTCTGAAAATAATGCTTTAAATCAAAAGAGTTCAGTTTATCTTAAAAAAGTGAACACTCAAAATCTTGCAACAAAAGAAATTTTGACAAATACTTTTAAATTACTACATCTGATTAGTTTATCATGTTAAAAACATGAAAAATGGTTTTTAAGTGGGTATGAACAACTTCAGGTGGATTTTTTTAGTACACTTGTCATATTTCCGTACAAAAAGGAAAGCCTATTTTACAGAAAGTCATTTTTATTTCATATTATAAAAAAATAAAATCTTGATCCTCTATTAGCACTTAGCTATTATTAAGTATTAAATATTTTAGATATACATAGAGTACATCTTGATTTCAAAGTACCTACCCTTGCCTTGGAATCAGTAGAAATACTAATTTTGAATTATCTGAATTAGTTTAACTCTTTGGTGATTTCAGAAAAAAAATACATCTAATATTTTCAGAAGAGGACAGTGTTTGTTTTGATGTTCTTTGGTAGGAGAAATCATCTTCCATTAAACACAACATAATATGTTTGCCTGTAAAGATTATGTTCAGAGATGTGAATAAGTTAAACACAAAGAAAAACTGATAACCCACAGTCTCAATACACCTTAACTGCTTAATGAGACTTTATGGTAGCTCCTGAAATTCTTCTATCTTGTTCCTACTTTTAAAATACACTTTGTATATCGCTCAATATAGATTAAACCAAAGAATTTTCATTGTCAGAAACTACAGCATTTCAAAACAGATTTTTGCTTAGCACAGACAGTCAAGATGTCTTTTACACAGAAATTTCAATTCAGAGCCACTGGATAATTTCAGTAAATATTCAGGATAACCACCATGCTCTTCTTACAATGCTCTTGCTGGTGCAAGCTTCCCCACTAGCCCTATGCACCATTAAAGCAAATGTCCCACATCACCCATCCCCTGCCCTTCTCCACTGTGTCCTTCTCTCTGGCTTCTGTGCACTGGAAAATTTTGACAGTTCAATCATATTTGGGTCAGTCCAACTTTTGATTGTCACCTATGGCTAGTGTGAAAAAAAGGTTGCTGTACACATGCAGCTCTATCTCATGGTGGAGTTTTGCAGATCTGCAAACTGATCTGAATGTGCACTCAGAGCCCTATCTTTGAACATTTAGAAGGCTCCCACAGATTTAATTGTCTTGCCAACCACTGTAGTTCAGCACTAAAATTGGATGGCTCTTCCCAGCCTAGGAAAGGGAAGGCAAGGTTAGAGTTGGTTCTCACTGGAAAGGGAGGCTGCAGCCCTACTGAAATGGTTAAGAGTTTTCCCTAGGTCTTAGCTGAGACTTCGAGCTGGATGCTGCAGTGCAGTTGTAGAGAATGTTGTTCTGCAAACTGAAAGAGGAACATTGAATAGACGATCCTTCCCTTTCTCTCCCCTCTCTCTTCTTCCAGACTTTCCCTTCAAATAACCTCATATGAAAAGATCAGAAATATTACCTAGAAATGTGGGACTCATTTGAAGGAAGATTGCTGGACTTAATTTCCTTTTTGTTTTTCTTTACCTCCCTATATAACCTTTAATTCCATAGCTCAGAAGATTTTTTTGGCAAGACGACAGGGTTGTGTCAAGAACAGAGATAGCTAGTGATATGCTTTAGTGTATCACAATACATACTCAGACACATTCCTTGGGTAGCAGGTGAAGAAGTTGAGGACTGCTGGGGAGAAAGAATGGGATGAACCTGGCCAGTGAAAAGTGCCTCTGTAGAATGTTATGCTTTTGATGGCACAAATCTTGATTGCATCGTGAATATTTTTTCTTACAATTAATTTTGTTACACATGTGAAGTTACTTTTGTAGTAATAGACAATACAAATATGACTGGTGATGTACATGTCCATCTCTTCCATGTAAAACTGATTCAATTAATGAAAAATGACTGCCCTAAAAGTGTAGTCAGTGCCATCTTTGGGTGTTCACATTTACAGTGCAATCCTCTCAGCATCACCTTCATCCCAGTATGATGTCAATTGACATTAGCTCTCATCAAACATCATAAATGGCAGTGACTCATGCTGAGGAATATGTAATTAATTACAGTTGTGTTTTTGATGCTCATACTGCAGTTGGCTCTTTCCCTAAAAGAAATGGGAAAGAAGGAAAAGGGACAGCATTCTCCTTTCTGGTAGCTACATTATAAAGTGTTTGTAGCTTTCAAAAATAAATGACTGTTTTTTTCCAATTTTTTTGAAGGGAGAAAAAATCCTCCTGAGATGCAATCTTAAGCAAAGTACAAGAAGTTCCCAAAGGATGCTGAACACGAACAAAAACATTTCCAACATTCTTATAATAATGTTGTGTTTACTTTGTCAATTAATGATTCCTTACCCAAAACAGCTTGTGCATTACAAATGGCTCTGCACTGTATAAAAGGAGCTGCAAACTGTTAAAGGCAAAGATGGCTTCACTTTTCTTGCAACCATTTGTTTGTCTGAATACCAGAAAACAGACTTGTAGACTGTGTAGTATATCATATGCTTATTTACTTAGTCCTCTAGTGCCTTTGCTCTTTGATGAGGAGCTCCTGTCCTATTAAGTTTATCACCATAAGAACTACCAGATCTGGGTTATCTTTATTTTCCTTTACAAAGTGCTAGCAGGAATGTAGGTGGGGATTGCAGACTGGATGTTCAGTCTGGAGTTAGTCACCTAAGTATGAAAGTATCAGGCAGAGGATGAGATGTGGTTTCTAGTCCTGTTTCTTTAGATCTAAAGAGCCTTAACACAGTCTCTACCACTTGCATGGGTGAACAGGGCCTTCTGTTGGGTTGAGGAAAGAGACCTGGACCACAAATAACATCTATTTCCCTTTTAAGAAGACATGTTGCCTCATCACCTGGACGGGCAGAGGAACAATGTGATCCCATTATTGCAGTGTGCCTAAATTCTAAAGGCATAAAGGTAATTGGTTTCCAAGAGACATTATAAGTCGGCCATGCAATTACTGCAAGACAGGAAGGAGATCAGACCAAATGTTCAGTTGATGTAAATCAGTCCATCTTGTCACTGACTTTAATGGAATTGGTTGATTTACATCAGTCGAGAATCTGACCTATCATAGAGAGAGATGGAAAATGTAGTGTAGTTGGCTTCAGTGGGAGTTGTGCTCCCCTGTTCAAGGCACAGTGTAATCACATGTATAATATAACTGAGTTCCTGCAGCTGTGGGAGGTACATCTCGGATTTCCCCACTTTGGTGTTCTTAAAATTATAGCAGAGCTTTTCAATCACAGAACATTTTTATTTTATTTTATTACCATTAGGCCATCTGAACTTGGCTAAACATCTGGTTGTAACTTTATTCGACTTTTTCTAAAATTAATTACACCCCTTTCACCCTTGATGACTTCCACCTCAATAAATTATGTCATAAATGGACATAGGTGAAAGCTGGAATCTCCTAGCATTAGTCTAAAATAACAAGTTTAATGGTTTTACTTTGCGCATAATGCTTACAGAATTTCATCAAAAGCTCAACACGGAGAAACTTTCTTGTCTTCAAAAGGCCACACTAAACAGACAGTGCCATTGCTGGCGCCAAAAGGTTCAAGTTGTTTATTTGCAGTCTTATCTTCAGAACAGTTTGTTTGGCATTCAAATACAAGTCCACAGAGGGATTTACTCAAAAAGCCTCAGACATTCAACTCTTCCAACAGAGTCCAGGGTGCACAGACTCCATCTCTAACATCACAAGGAAGAGTCAGTACTTCTGGATGAATTGTAAAACACCCAGCAGGTAGAGAAGATGAAGGGCAGCAAGTATCTTATATCTGAAAAGGAGGCAAAGGACACTTTGTTCAGCATCTCTAGACTACCTTCCAGTTGGGATTCATGTAATGGAGCTCACTTATGAGTTGTGAGAGAGAAGAGCTTTGGATCCCTTACAGAAGCTATCATTATTATAAAAATAAACCTATCATTTCCTGGCTGTGCAATATTTGCACATTTGTTGAATATTAGTGTTATCAACAGGGTGATATTAATCAATAGTATCGGGTAGTGTCTGCAAATCATCAACTTTTTTCCCCCAGAGTTATTTTTTATTCTTATTGTTATCAGTTTTTATGAGCATTATGTATCTTGTGAATGCTAGCTAACTAGGGTGGTATAAATCTTAGAGCTGTGCGAACTCAAAAGATACTTGCAAGCAGTTGTGCAATAACTATATTAAAATAAAACAAACTGGGGCCAAAGTCTAGACATTTGCCTTTTAGTTATGTGATTCTTATCTCTGTCATTCAGTTTCTCCGTGGAGGATGTCAGTAAAGTCTCCCCACAGAAGAAATGATAAAAGGTCAGCAACAGAGTTGGCCAAACAGTACAATTTAAATTTGTATTGTATCATTTTTCCTTATTGAGTTAATTAAAAATGTAGAGCCAAATTATGCATTATTTCCTTTGATAAGCCTTCTGTATATTTCACTAGTAGCTCTTCTGCAGTCCAAAGAGCCCAGGTCTGGGTCCAATACCTTTTAGAAAACAGTAAAATGATGCTAGTTTCCAGCTGAGCAAAGGTTAGACTCACATATGGAAGCTGAATAAGGACTCTGCTCTACAGGTTGGGATTCGAGTGAAATTTCAGGGTATCACAGGCACGTCCATGCTCTTCAGTTGGTGCCACACCATCCTTTGGCAGGGACTGCTCTCTTCAGGATTTCCAGACACTTTCAGACCTTTCACCAATGTGCAGTTTCAGGACATAGAATTACTGTTATCCTCCTGGGAGGGACATATGAGGAGTTGGATGGAGGAAAGGCCATACAAAGTTCAGATCTTCTCCTGTGAGTAAGCTGTGTGTCTTTGCAGACTCTTGCTGGTAGCCTCTATTTTCTTCTGAAGAATTTGGCTCAGTGACTTGAATCAAGGGCTTTGCATGAATTAGTACACAATGTGAGTAAGCAAAGAGTACCTGCAGGTACAGAAAAGACTGATCAAGAAGTAATCTTATATAGAGTTAAAAGTATGCTGTGGCCTGAGAGCATGTTCAATTTGGTTACATTAGCAGTCCTACAGAAGCCACTGGGTGTTGTCACATAAGTGAGTTTAGGAGAATTTGGACTCCTAATCGGATTTTGCAGCTCAAAAGTGATAAGCTGTGAAGTACTTTGGATGCTGTAGAGGAGCTTCTGTCCTCAGAGGATATAGTGGAGGAAAGAGCAAAAATACTCTTTTTGGAGAAAACAAAATCAAGAGAAAGCAAGCAGTCTGGTGGGGTTGGTACTGATCATAAATCTGATGGGATCCAGTTGTCTATTTTTTCTGAATACTACTCTGTGTTTCCATGGTGTTTTGATTTATGAAGAACATTTGTGGAAGCTTCATATTCTGGCAATGGAAACTAGACAAGCTCAGAATATAGCTGATCTGTTGTTTCTTTAATACCAGACAAATAGAATGGTAGAGAAGTCTCATGCTCCTATCCTTCTTTCCAATATCCTGTTGCCTTAGGCTACCAGAGGTATTAAGCTACAGAGATACTAAGAAGAAAGATGAAAGCCTAGTGACTATACAGAAAGGCATATGACAGGTTAGATGGCTAACAGCTGCTTTTGTAAACCTGGACTAGTGCCTTCTTCTGTAGATTGTCTAAGTAAGTTTGTATTGCATTCATTGATGTCATGGTAGTCCAGCCACATATTTTGATACCTTTTTTTTCTTTTAATTTGAATGCATATTCATAAAGTATAAAATATTATTTTTATTTAATGGTTCCTCCTTTTAAAAACTCTGGATACCCATTAGTGTGCAGGCACTACTGATGATTCTTTTCTACCAAGTGTTTACATTTTCAGTATCGGAGCTAGTTTGTTTAAAGCTACAGCAGTTTTATCTGCTTGAGCTGCAGACAATTTTCTTGATCTTTTCTTTTTGAGGGGGAATTGGGAAACAATTCTTAAGACTAAATATTTTAATATGTAATAAGAAAGAGGATCATATGATAAGAGAATGGCAGGAGAATTGCTCACAACACCTAACAAAGCTAGCTCAGAGGGGATTCATTATCAGGGGGTAGGTAAATTTGCATGATATTTTGAGGCAAAAGGGAAATGCTTAAGATTATGGTAGAAACATTGCCTGTTAATATGTAAAATGAGAGACTGTGGTTCTCATGGGTTCTTATGAATTGGCAAGTTCAATAAAAACATATTTTCACTGTTTCCACAAATTTTGCTGTTTTGAGAACAAAAGAGATTTGAATGTGCTCAAGCAAAACCACTACGTGTTTTTACAATCAAGTTCATGATTCCCAGCTCAGTTTGCCCCCTGCTTGATCAGTTCCCTCCCACCATGATTTCTTGTCACAAACAGATAGTCAAGACCTATGAATAAATCACCTGCTGTCATCTCAGACATATTGTTTTGAGGTTGTTTTCTAGCTTATTTCCACGTTGAAGTCTCACAGTCATGTTTCTCTTTCCAGCCTCTAATATCATTGCTTTTCTGAGCATTGTTTCTTGAACCGAGGCTGTTGACAGAAAACCACTTAATGAAGAGCTCTACCAACACCAGTCATAAGAATGACAGAGTGAAAAAGACAGAGGATACTATCTTTATTGGCTGAAAGATTTGAATCAGTAAAAATATTAATTGTCTTCTAGAATCACTCAATTTCATAATAAATTGCTTGTTAAGCATTGAAAGAAATAGCAATAGAAGTTATTTCTTCATGGATGATTCTTTTTTGCACTTAATTTAGATGGGGATTGGGGCTATTATCATCTCTGGGAATGTTTCTCTCACCATTACAGCTCCTTCCTCCACATTGCTCAGCTAGTGTGATTATAATCACAATTAGTGTCCCACAGGGGTTTTCCTTTGGATGTCTTTTTAAAGAAAGCGATTCATGGGGTTACCCTGATAAAGTAATGAAATGTGCTTTATTACAAGACAAACATGGTTCAGCCTCTCTCATAACCTAACTCGAAGTGTTGGAGACAGTGACAATCTTTTCAGGGATTTTTGTTCAGTGAAGTTTGTACAGGAGCCGTTCTGTCTAGAATATAAGCAGAAAAAGTGAGTGCCAGCCCAAACATTCTAAGCACCTTCTGATGCAACCTCAAGAGAGACAAATAATATTTTAAGTTTTGAACTGTAGTAATGTAATAACCCACCACTGCTAAGATTGGCACTTGACAGCTTGCATCCACTCCGATACTGGCAGATGAAGGATTTGGCATGTGAAACATTAAAAATCATTCTCTTTGAAGTCCACAGTGTCAGTGCTATGCTTGGATACAGAATTTGTTTTAAATTTCATACCTGGCCTCCAGAATTTGGCCTGTTAGCATCTGAGGTTTTGGGTTCAGGCTTATTGCTAGTAGATGCATGCTCTCCCTTTACGGATCCCATAGAGCACTGCAATTAAACAGTCTGAGCTGTTCCTCCTCTCTGACACCTTCCTCATCTCAGTCCTGGACTCAAAAAATATAGAAGTAGCATATTTCAAACCTGCTAGAAAATAACTTTTGACATATGATAGTTAAAGCTCAAGATAGTCTGTATCTCATCCCACTGTGTATTTATAATCCCTCTTGAATTCCAGCATGTTTTGACATTTTTCTCAAAAGTTACTGAGTCTAATATGAGTAGTTCCAATCTACTCCAAACTCTGATACAAAATAAAAGACACCAAAGATTTAAATGATATAAACAGCTATGTAGTGAATACTTAACCATGTCATGATAGGAGAGCTCAGGGACTCAGTTTCATAATGAAGTTTTCTTCTTCTTCAATATCTGTTACAATGCATTTAGTCAAACCATGAGGCACAGAGTCCTGAATGTATAAGACATCCTTAAATGCTTTATTTTAATACTTCAGAGACATATAACAAACAATCTGGGGCTTTTTCAAAAAAGGCCACCCTCTTGCAGGAGCTCTGCTAGCAGAGCAAGTGCCTTTGCGGCACAGCCTCTTTCCTCTCCCCATGGCAGCCTGTGTGGGAGGTCCCACCACACTCAGCTCTGTTCAGGCTTAAAACTGAATTCAGTCGCACTGTGTCTACACTGGGAAAGACCAGCAGCTGCCCTGTCAGTGAAAAGTTGTCTGAAACAATATGGTAATTTTGCAAGATGAACCAGTACTTTTTTTCCCTCCCACTCATCTCCTCCCCCTACAGCCAGACTTCTGTTGTTGCTTTATCTTTCAAAACCATTCCAGCAAAATATAGACTCACTTGCTACATAGCCAACACAAGCAGCACTGTTTCCTGTTCACTACTTACCGTATTCCCTGTCTTTGGGGGGCTGGCACTTCAAATATGGTAGAGGGAAGCAGCTGCTGTCATGAAGTGGCTGTTGGAAAATGCCTGCTTTTTGACTCTTCTCCTCTGATCAGTGAGCATCTGGTATATCTGCCACGTGGTCTGAGACCTGTAAGTACTTTGCAGCATTGCACTTCAGTGAGGTCTGCACCATGTAGATTAATTTGCACAATGTTGACATTGATGTAGATGTTAAATTGCACAAAAAATTCTGGAATAAAATCCTTGAGTTGTCTCATCCCCTTGGAGACCCTTTCTTATAGGAAGACAGGGAGCTGTACCCAGTTGTCCTGATGATGGATTTTGAAAGTATTTCCAGGGCAAGTCTGAATTGACATGTGGACAATCCTACTTAAATACATTTTAGCTTTGTGCAAAATTAAACCCTTGTGTAAATGTCTTCAGATTTAAAGTCTTCTTAGGAAGACTGCTTGGACAGTTGGGAAGTGCTTACAGCCCTCTGCTTAGAACTTGTGCAGCCACGTCTGAAGGATCATGTCCTGCTTAGAACTGCCTCCATAAAAGCAATATTGATAAACTGGAACAAGTCTACCAGAAGACCTCGTAGATTGTTAGGGGGCTGGCGCATAAAGGGCAGCTCAGGTAACTGAGTTTATTCAGTCTGGAGAAGAGAAGGTTAAGGGAATCTAGCTGCCCACTTCATCAACCTAAACATAGGAGAGTGATAGAGAATATGGGGCCAGACTCTTCTCAGAGGTGTACAAGAGTAGGATAAGAGACAACTGTCACAAGTTGCAACAAGGGAAATTCTGACTTAAAGGAAAAGAGAAGGAATTTGTAATGAAAGTGGTTAAGCTTGAACCAGATTTCCCAGAGAGACTGTGATTAAGGCCTTCAGGAACCTGACTAAAAAATGTCATAAACTGTGTTTTGAGCAGAACGTTGGACCAGATGACCTCCACAGGTCGCTTGGCCTTAAATTATTCTATGATGGGTTGATCCTCTCAATTTTATGTCACTGATATTTTCAATATGACTGTCAGATTATTCCTAAATTATGGTACTTTATGGAGAAAACCAACAGCACACAGCCTATTGCTGCAGGAATTACTGCCTGAAAAAGGACTTAGGCATGTGATAGCAAATGGTTGCATTTTTCACTGAAACAGGAACCAGCAATAGAATAAGCTCTGCTATCATCTACATTCTTTATCTTATGCTTCAATCACAGAGGTTTGTATACATACAAATTAAAAGGACACTATATAATGGAAGAATTATTTGTTCGTTAAGTATCCAGTGAATTGATTATCCAAATAAAAGAATTTCTAAAATGCAGTTCTGATTTCCTAAGTTATGCACTTGTCTTTATATTTTATTATTGAATTGAGATATTTAGATTGATATTTTTTACTGTCATCTTGCAATCAGACCTGGTTATTACTTTTTTTTGCTATTTGTTTAAAGAAGTTTGGAACTATTGCAAATCTTTTTTTTGGTCAAATTTTGCATGAATTTATTTATCTCTGTCTTGTAATGTTAGTGCTCTAGACACTGAGAAATTGCAGCCAGACCAAAGTTAGTTTAGACAGCCAATGCTTCTGTCAGTATTTTTTTTCTATTTCTACAGAAATGTAGGATAAATGTAGGATAAATGTAGGATAAATGTAGGATAAATGTAGGATAAAATGTCATTCTAAATTGCACAGTTTTTACCCTTTAGGACAGATTACAAAAAGAAGGGCTCTTCCAAAGTGCTTATTATTGTTGTTTCTTATTTCTGTTCCAGTCATCTGAGGCCCCGGTCAAAACCATAGGCCTGTTATTCTAGGCATTATTTTAATACATAGAAACAGTTCTTGCTCAGTTAACTTATATTTAAGAGGCAATGTAAATAGATAAAAGGAAAGAAAATGTATTATCCACTCTTTTACAGGCAGTTTGAACTTTATCTTCACAGCAAAAAGGTAATGCAAAAAGTATTCCTGAATCAAGACTGCTATCTGAAATTAAAATTCTAGTGAATCAAAGGAGCGAAAGTCAGTTATCTCAAAGGATGTAGCTGCAATGTTGGAGAGGTTGGTAAGCATAAAACGTGCTGCCTAGAATTCTACTTTGACCAAAATTACTTGACGTAAAAACATCATCCTTCTAATCCTCCCTACCATCCACTGTTGTTAATACCTTAACAATGGGTTTTAGAGATGCTTATGAGGCCTTTTGTAGTGAGTAGGATTGAATTCCTGTCTCTAGAAAAATGAATCTGCATGAAGAATGCAATTAAGAAGATCAGTTAAGCTCTTATTCACTTTCCCTGTCCAACTGATTTTAACCATATCTCCATGTATAAATGTCATGCATAATTGTCATCTCCAAAGCTAAATATTGGTTCTGAAGTTAGCTGGCTAGGTAAGAGAAGCTACCTTCCACTGAATACCCATGTTCAAAACTAACTTTCTCACATAACAGAAACAAAACAAATTCATTATTCATATTTCAATTCTGTTATAGGTCTTTATAATTTATTCTAATTCTATTCCCTCTTGTTATGGTTCCAGTGGGGTGATCTTCATTGCTATCACTGACCCACTTCCAATAGTGCATTAAGCTATGTGATTAACATCTGTCACATGTTGTTTGTTCTCTCATCTTCTCCCCAGGGATGTAAGTGTGTGCAGTGAAGTGTCCTGTTAATTTGTTATTTTAAATATGCATGTTGTTATGTATTTATTAATGAAAGCAAGGTCAGGGAAATGGGGCTTACATTTGGACTAGAAAATGAGCAGATTTGTGATTCATTTTTTCTTCAGACCTGATGTGCAGATAGTGATATTGTGAGTAAAATTAATGTAGAGATTTCATTTTATAGGAGTGATGTGATGTCACATGTTCTTTTCACAGGTTCTGTGAGTGTTTTGTTTTACTATATTTGTTCTTACAGAAATGCATGTCTACTTAGAAGTGAATTACCCTGAGTCCAAAATGCTTTTTGGATCATATATTATCTTTCCTCTGCAGTAGCAGCACTGAAATCATAAGGACATATATGTATGGTACTATTTAACAGTATTTTAACCTTAGAAAGGTTAGGACAGCCAGTAAAAATCAGGCTTTCATCATGAAGTGATGGTCACCATTTTACAGCAGTGTAAATTTTGATCTTATTTTTTCTCATCTGTGGTTTCTGAAGTGGTTCCTCATGCAACTTGTCTTTGCTTTCCTTACTCATTTTTTGTCCAGTTTATTTCTGGTCAGATTGGCCTGCATAAACGCTAGAAGCTGTGAGCTTTTAAAAGAGTGAAAACTTGTTTTTCTAGTTATTGGGCTGTTTCAGACTGAAGTGTTGGAACAGCTGCGAGGCTAATCAGTAACTTTCTGAGAAATACTAATTAATGAAAAATTTAGTGGTCTGGATTGCTTTTAGAAAAAGAGGCTCATTTCTTGTCAGGTTTCTATATCCACTGGATGTTTGCTCTGTTATCCTAAGAGCACTTTCTAAATGGAAAAATGAAAGTTTGAAAAAGAGTGCATGATAACAGAAAACAAGAAGATTATAAATATGAACTCTGGCTCTCTTAAACTGAAAGGCTAAACTTTAATTAACCTCACTGGGGCCAGGATTTCATTCTGAAGGTTTCTGATAATGTTTTTCAAGCTACAGAATACAAGCATGAAGAAATACTATTATCAATGATATATGAAAGTGGAGCATGACAAGAACTACAATGTATTTTATGAAATTCAGAAAATTTTCTCTGTGTCTTTGCACTGTCACCAGACTTCTCACATGGGACTGATTTTCTCTGTCACACTCAACTCTTTGAAACAATCACAATTTTGAAATTTGAAATATCAGATTTCAATAATGCCACTTATTTCACTTCTCCTTCACTCTTAGTTGCCTGGTCTAATGTAATTGTTCTTCTTGTTCTGGTTTTGCTCAGGATAACCTACAAACTATGAAAATATCTGTTAGCTTTGGTTAGGGTTGTCTAGGTTTTCAACACTGAGCAAGCTGATTTAACAGTTCCTATTTCATGTTACATTTTTCAGCTAAAATGAGACCTCTGAGCCACTGTTGATATAGCAAGAATAGCTAAGATTACAACAAGGAGAAGACCTGGATCCGCAAAATCAGTTTCATCATTTACCACACTAGGCCAGGAAGCTGTTATTCATTAAGCTGCTATATCAAGATACCTTTGAGTGACCATATCTTCAGGCAGAGAAAAACAAGATTAAACCAACTGTCAGAAGTAAAGCAAGATAGAAGATGGCTTTAAAATTGGAGAAGAATTTTCAAAATTAGAAAGAAAATTCAGTTCCTGATGTTAAGCTTAAAGGCTGTCAAAACTTCAAGAGCATACTTGAATTAATCTTTCTTTCCCATATCAGGCACTTAGGAGTTCAGAATGAAAGGCCTATTTTGTGCAGTAGGCTCTCTTCGGTCTGCCCCTAGGATTCGGTTCCCTCTTCTGAATCCTCTCATGTTCTGCAGCAGTAAGAGATGATAAAAGTCTTTCACTTGTAAGAGCTTAGTACCAAAGACACCGGGCTACCCAGAAAATCCTAAGCCTTTGAGGTCTGGGTGCTGGGCCTTTGACCTTTGTGTCAGGTACTCAATCATTTAGCCAACAAGAGTTTTGTGACTGTACATAATACTGAGCATGAGTTACTGAAGATACCATTGCTTCCTGTCGCATATTATTACAGGGGTAATTTCTCATGTAGTTAATTATGTCTAACATCAAATTAGAATTTTCCAGTGTTGATTATAATTGGTTGTGTTTTGCTGCACATGGAAATTCTTAATGCTGCATTGTTTAAATCATAGTTCAGGAGTAACTGTTAAGAAGGATTCTTTATAGTGAAGAACTGACAACTGTAATTGGGCAATGGATTAATTGAAGCAGGTTAAGCAATTAAGGAATTATATTTATAGCCAGAACACATTTCTCACTCTTCTTCCCATCTTTCTTATTTGTTACCTTATGTACAAGAGAAATAAATAGCACAGCTTATGCTTCCACAGTCCTAACCAGAAATGATTAATGTTTGTGTAAAGGTAGACTCAGTGGGCAGTGTTGAGCTCTGGATTAGACATAGGTCATAATTTGGGTTTGACGGCCAAGTCAGGGCCAGGGTCAGGTTCTGATTTGTATGAGTCAAAGAATGTGGAAAACTTGATGAGATTTCTCAGCAGAATGGGAGTGTCATCCCTTATGTTCATCTTCTGGGACAGTCCTCATCTTGAGCAATGTAGGTCAGCTGCTCCTTTGTGAAAGTTTCATCACTCATCTTAGTCTCAGGAATGTGACAGACGGTTCCTTTAAGATTTTGGCAATAGCTGAACCTCTCTGGAAGTGGGGCCTCTGCATTGTTTGCATAGGGGCCAGGGCCAAAACCATGAATCTGGTTTCTGATTCAGGGACTGGAGTCTGAATAATCTGGAGGAATTTGTACTTGGAGTTCTGGTTTTGGCCTATTGTAACTACTTTCTTGTTTTTATTTCTTATATATTGATGAGGTGTTTGAGCACTATAATTCACAATGAATCAAAAAATATATGACCCAGCATGGAACAAAGAGCATGGGGCTTTGCTTTGTCCTCTGACTACTACCTACCCCTTAGCCCCTGTTTCATGATCCTAGGAAGATGGGGTCCATTTTTCATGGGAGGGGAGATGATTGTCACTAATGGAGAGAGGGATAAGAGATTGTAATGAAAGGGCTAAGGTCATAGTCCATGGCAAACAGGTGAAATAACATTTCAGCTGCTGTAAAGCTGGTAACTCTTTAGCAGTCTGGAATTCTTGCGAGTTGTACTTTAGTCTGCCATTGCAATTCTGAGCCAGAGCAAGGTGTATATCAGCAAAAATCACCATGATATCTCTCATGTCTGATATATTTTGCTTGTTTTAGCTACGGTTCTAAATGATACTAAGGATATTCTCTTGGATTGCATATCAGAGATAACATAATTTCATTGCTGTATCATTTCTAGGTCTTGGTATTTTCATTTAAAAGTTAAAAATTACTTCTCTTATTGTGGCAGCAAATTCCTGTGCATTTTGTTTCATAATGCAATTAACGTTTTTTCATTTGAAAGACTTTTTAAGGACTGAGATGTTAGTAAGACACGAAAATTGTTCACTGTTAACTCAATTTTATTTCAGTAATAGATTAGCATTAGTTTTCAAACACATATCCCTTTTTAAGTTCTCAAGTTTTAAAGTTAAACATTAAGCACAGCAAGCATTATGGTCAATTGCCAACAGTCCAGATAAGATCAGGCTTTACCTTCTTGCTATTTCCAAAATATCATGAAAACAGTCCTTCCTACGCCTCCAAAATTCTAAAAAAATAAACAAAAACTTTTAGGTATTTCTATTTGTCCAGACATAAACCCAAGTGTTTCTTTTTCTACACTAAAAACTTCTGCTGTTAATACTACATTAGTATTTAGAGACTATTCAAGGACAGAGCCCCAGAGATTATTTTTGTTCCAACAATCTTACTGTTAGAGATGGTGGGAAGCAATCTGGCAAGTCATTTCCTCACTGTAGTCTCCCATTTTGACAAACCTTCATAAGGAAGGCTGATTTCTGGTTTTAGATCTTCTTTTACCAAGTGGCTTTGGTTTCTAAGTTATGTGGCCCTAGACGGGCCACCAACTCCTACGTCAGATGGGTTTCTGGGCTTCACTGGTGAGTTGCTACAAACCCAAGGTCACTAACGTTTGATCCAAAGTAGCATTTTGCTCTTCTGGAAACATTTTTTCCTGCTTTGCAGAACAATTACTTATTTTTGTTGGCTTTCACTACAGAGAGATAAGCATGAAACACAAGTACTGCTGTTCCTGTGAGAAGCCTGGCTAATTTGTATCCTCAATAAAGTGAAGCCAAAAGCTTGGGGAGGCTTCAGTGTGCACAAGAGGGCACCCTGGCCTGTGTGCCAGGTGGGCTTGCTGAGGAGGCAGCCCTGTGCCCCAGGATGCTGCACCTTGTTCTGTGGAGAGAGCAGACCAGATCCAGGTCCTCCTACTCTTTCTTTGCATGGTAGCAGCAGTTGTGGAGTTACAGGAGAGTCCTGTCTCTGTGCTGTTCATCACATTGCTGGTGATAAGACAGTTAGGCTCATTTGCTGCTAGTTGCACACACTCAATACCCAGTTTCCAGGTTATGGGAAGTGTGTGGATGAGTTCTAGAAATAAGATGTCATGACTTTCAGTACAGCTTGTAAAGTTTCTGGGGAAAAAGCATTTATGTGGGATCTGGATGACAGTTCATCTAGAACTTGATATGGCATTGGTAGTGACATGCTGAGGAGTGTGGCTTAAGTCAGCCAGTATTGTGGGAATCTTAATCATGAGGATGCTCCTGTTATCTTGGGGCAAACGAGAGGGGCAATCCCAGACAAAAATAGCTATACAGCCAAGATATTTGCCATTATATTGTCACTGTGGGCCTGTTGTGCTTAAGACCAAAATCATAATCTTGCTGAAGACTCCTTTATTGCCTACACCATTTTTCATTGTCCAGAGATTTCAATTTCACAAATGAAAATAAGTTAGCATCAATGCCTTTATTACTGAGCTGTGCTTTGTTGCTAAGCATTTTAACTTAAGTGTTTTAATGCCAAGATCAAGACAAAGCATTTCAGTGTCATCTCTTTGCTAAATAAATCTCTGATGTTTATGATCGCAGACAAAAGTGCCTAACCACTGAGTCAATCTGAATATGTACTAAGATGACGTATGCTGAAGAAATACGAATGCTGCCTTTCAAAACTGGAAGTATGATCTCCGCCAAGATGTCATACCATTAGGAGCTTAACATCACGGTGTAGGACATGAGAAGCAAGGATTATATAGATTTAAAGATGTTGATTTCTATACCTGAAAAAATAAAAATCCATAAGACAGGTCTGCCAGTCAACTGCCAGTAGATAGAAGCAAAAGGACCATGGCAAAAATTCTTGTCTGCAGATATCAAACCAACAGCTATTTCCCTTGACAATGAAGTGGAGAAACTTCAGAAGGGTCAGATTACCCAGAGGAAAGGCATGGAGGCTCTGAAATGTTTGAACTGGCTGGTGTTTTCACATGGGTGCAAAATAGAAGATGACATTCTGGGATGACTGTTTTCAGTGAAGATGCATTCAGTCAGTTTTTTCTCACTACCATCCCATGACATCATGTTGGTTACACGGCCTTGGAGACTACAGTAGTTAGGCTATCGACATTGTAACCAGTATGAAAGCAGAGTTTTGATGGTACCTTTTATGAAATGTTGCCTTTCATTATTTCTGTCATTTAATGCAAGAGCTTGTGGGTAGGAGTTTGTGCATGCTCTTGGGAATCAAAGTCCAAGGCATTCATCAGCAATCTTTCCAAGGTTTTCCATGTTACAAAATCCCCGAAACATATTCTGGACAACTGTGAGACTGTCAGGAACTGCCAGCATTATTCCACCCGTAGATAATTGCTGTAAAGGCCAGCAATATCCCATCTCTATACCTGAAGAATGGTAAAGACCCTGAGACTCTTACTGAACAGGGAGTTCTTTAACTGATCACACACGGAGAACTCTCTACATTGAAAGCAACATTTAAGAAACTTAATGGCAGTATGGGAATTTGTGGGTATCACAAGTGCTGTGTGAGCAAAGCATTTGAACCATTCCTGTATCCACTATCTGCTGAAGGAAGAATCTTTCCAGTACTGCTGCACCTTGCCTAGTGTACTAGTGGGTGATAACTGACATCAGTGATGTCAGATGATTACCATTTTTTGAAGAGCTTCCCATATCAGGTATTTTCAGGGGGCGCTTGCCAGAATTATAAGCATCATAGCATCCTTCAACAGATTGTAGATGCAGATGAGCCTAAGCTTGCGAAGTGACCCAAAAAGCTCTAGGTGAATTTGAGAAATCAGGTGTTCTGATTTAAGAAGGAAGAATATGCAACTAGATGAATCAATTTTCTTGTGCTGTGGCAACAAAATAAATGGCAGTGATGCATCTGAAGATAAATTCAACAAAGGCAAATAGTATTTCATCTAGATGGAAAAATTCCATGCAACTGTACAGGTTGGAGGCAAAGTGGCTGGAATGCAGTTTTGCAAAAAAAGACCTGTGGGTCCTAGTGGACAACAAACTGGGCATGAATCAGCAGTGTGCTCTTGCAAGAAAGAAGGTCATACATGTACTGGGTTGTACTGGTGAGAGTGGAAGCAGGTTGACAGAAGTGAGCCTTCTACTCTATTGTTCTAATCACTACTACAACAACTTTATTTCATAAAAGTCAGCATCTTTAAGATGCCTTACTGCCTATTAGCAAGGGAGATCCGTAGAGAGGGATTTGCCAGCATACAGAGGCATTCAAAAATATCAAGGAACTGCTGTCCAACTCCACAGTCATCCATTACAATGAACAGACGCTGTTACTGATTACTAGCTATGCATCTTTTTGTGATTTTGAAGCCATTCTCAGCCATTCACTAAGAGTTGGAATTGAAGCACCTTTTTCTTTCTATAGGGGAATGCTGACACCAACTGAACAAAATACAAATTGATTAAGGACTTGCCACTTCTAAGGATTTACTTCAAAGATAATCCAACAGCTTCAGTCATATTGCTGTACATGCAGTGATAGAGTTGCTTGTATGTGGTAATTGAGTGTTACACTAAGTGCTTATGATCACACAACTTTTTGTGAGCCAGAAAAATAGATTATAAATGCCAATGTGTGGCAATGACTGCCATTGCATATGCCAGATTGAGCTCTTCCACCTGCAGCTGAACTCTCAGTGCTGGAATTCCTCCCACGCCTTTTTAAGCCAACCATGTCATGAAAATGGCTGCCAATGATCTATCCAGAGCTTGGCATGAGTCCTTGTCTGGGTGGGGAGGAAGAGGTTGGCCAACAGAATAACTGAATAGAGGTGAAATAATTTTTAACCCAGCAATCTGATCTGTCTGCTTATGAAGAAAACCTTTTCTTTTGCTGTTTCTACAGGAAGTCAAAAGTATTTTTGTTTTAGCTACATTATCTGTAGCAAATTCAGATATAGTGCACCTAAAAACATTGACCAAAAGTTGCATATGATGCTCTGGAATCGGTGCTATGATGGTCACAGTTGAATGTGTCAGCCACCAGTAACCACAGTGTTTCCCTGGGATATGGTCAAGAATCAAATTCACTGACCTCTTCTTTTCAAAGAACATCCTGAGTGTTATAAGTTTCTATACAAAATAGCTTGAACTGATTTTTATTGTCACCATGAACATTCATTTCAACAGCCTCTGCTGTTTCTCAACTATTTGCATGTCAGAATTACTGAATATGCTGTGTTTGACACCAGAACTGCCTTCAACTCTGGTAAGTTTGAGGGCTTTCCCAAAAGCAGCCTGATTCGAACTCTTAATACTGCATCCTGCCTTTTCCAGGGAAAGAGTCTGACTGAACCATTGTTCAGTCAGTCAGAGATGTTTAAAGAGGATTATAATGGGCTTGCTCCTCATTAGTCAGAAGTCTTGTCCAACTACTGGAGTTAGCCCAGAGGAGTTAAACTTGGGACAGGTCAAGCCAAACAACAGTCCTTTTAACCCTGCCCTGTCTGAAAACTGTGGTATGGGTAAAAGTAAGTTGTGAAGTAATCTCTATCATTTTAATTCATGTGTATTTGCAGAGTAAACCAACTCAGAATTGCAAGAATCTGTGAAGCTGGACCAAATTAAGTTCCTTTAACACTTACTGATACAACCTTGTTCAAGCTCATTGGAGTCTTTACTGAGATGAACACTTTCGAAGTGTCAAGCAATAGAAAGATCGCAGCAGCAGTGAGTGCACACTGACAGATGACTATATTATCTATTGCTATATGCACAAAGGGAGATCATTGGACAAGAGGCCATTTGTGATGCTCTGTTGGTACACACAGACGTGTTTTCTCTTGATGTAGAAAAGTTCATGAACTAATGAATGTTGTTCTTTCTTCTCTCTAGTCCTACAGCAGCAATCTGAGATACAAGAGGGCCTCATTCATGGGGTTTTTTGATATTATGTTGGTGATACTCCAAAGGTCATGTTTATTTGCTGTTGACTGTTTCAGTTTGTGTCATGCTTCTCAAGTACAATAGGGAAAGAGAGAGAACATGTAACAAGAGTAATAATGTGAAAACATTGCATTAATTATTATTTAATTTATCACTTAATGCTTTCAGTAGGTTTTACAGAAGATGGGATCAACAGAAAGGGAAAGGTACTGAGAAAGATATCTGGAAGAAGAAAGATGATGTTGTCAGGGCAGCCAGAACCTGGGTGATAAGAACCTGTGAAAAACATGTGACATGAGACTAAGATGACAGACCTTTTATCTTTTGTTGGTGAGCTAACAACTGAAGAAGAAAAAGAAGGAATTACATTGGCCTTCTAGGATCCAATTAGATGTAAAGACACATTGCTGCCTTGGTGGGACTGAAGGGATATCCACTGGAAGGGATAGACAGGGTGGGATCACAGCTGCAATGGCTTGCTCTATGACTGTTTCCTGCCAGTGGCAGAATGTTTCTGCTGACAACCGTCGAAAACAATTTACAGGTGTTCGAAGCCATGGAGAAACCTGCCAGTCTGAGTTTCTCAATGCAGCTCCTTTGCTGGTGTATCTTTGTTTGCCAGACCTACTTGAGCCCTTAGCTTTAGGCTCCTCCTAGAGGTTGGGGGAGGGAGGAAGGTTGAATTGCAGTACTTCTGTGGCCTGGGCTAGTAAGAATATTTTGGTCATTCTGAGAATCCCCCTCCAATTTTCACTAGCCCTGTACTGACTTCTGAGGCTTCCTAAGTATTAACCTTAGTTCCTAGCATGAACTAACCTTCTTCTTCCTCTGAATTTATCTTGCTACATTAGTTTTGGCATAGAATATTTAAAATACAATCTATAAAATGTTAATGAAAAATGGTCTCTTTTCCCTGACATAAGATTAACAAATCCGAGCAAAACTACCAAATGCTGTGCAGCTGTATTTAAGCTGAATAACACAAGCTCTTACAACAATCTTCAGCACATAAATGAAATGAAATATCCCCGAGTTTATTGATGTTTCCCATCATAACACAGTGCATATGGTTAAATTAATTCAATAAAGTTTTATATAAAAAGAAAATTAACCTATAAGTCTGCCATTAACTGCCAACAATTAATATTACCTCTGCAGAATGAAAGTCCCCTCAGTTTCATTCTTGATAATTCAGCCTCAGAAATCGGTAATTTATCTTTATTGCATCAGTGCACCTTAATCAAAAACAAAGAATGCAACTACTTAAAATGATTTCTAATTTAATTATGTGCTTTTAAAAAAGGATATTTCATATTAGTGATTTCTTATGGTGGGAGGAAAAAACATCACTCTGTAGCCTAGTATACAGATAACAAATCCCTTAGTCATATTTTTCTTTTCACAAAACTTCATCTATGGAGTGTTTTGAGACTTGATATGTAATATATTCATCTGAATAATGCCATACTGGAAGTCTCTTTTATATAACCTCACTATAACATGCCTATGAGTCCTGAGAAAACATTAGAAGATTCCTATTGCCTTTGCAAACATAAGGCCAAGTTATTAATGTTTTTACTTCTAATTATAAATCAGTGTTTTTTTCTTCTTTAAAGACTATAGAATTTGGGCCATATGAAAGCAAGAAAGGATAATAAAGTCAGAAAGTTCACCAAGAGAGAATCCCGCTGAAAACTTTTTGTCTTTACAGGAGAAAATGAAATTAGATTTACAACTACCTTTTAACCCTTTTCCATTTTGATGCGTGTGATACAAGTTTTCCTACAATGAAGGATATTTCTATGTAAACATTTTTTTTGTCCACAGTAAAACATGTATGCTACAACTGTCTTGCTAATAGTGTGTTATAAAATATTTTTTCTCCTCTTTGTTTTATTTCCAGTAAATACTTGCATTAAATTGTAAACAAAATTATATGAAAAATAGTAAAAGAAATAAAACATAAAAATAATCCCCCAAAATAGGTAAATCCATGTATACCTCATGTGAGTTTTGCGTAAGAAAGATTCAAAGAATGCATGCACATTTTTGCCACTGACTCATTGGAGATGATAAGAAGAGTAGGAGTTCAGAAGCGTCACTCTAAATGCCAAAGCTGCCATCCATCTGAGGTATTACACCATGCTGGCCATATATCCTCACTGAAGCTCAGGAGTGCTTCATGGCATGCCCTGGGGTCCTGATGCAGTGATCATTCAGAACTGGCTGGAGCATGCTGTACATCCATTCTGTGCCTCAATTCTTTCCCCAAGAGTAAAGGTGTTGAGAAGTAGCTGGTATGCATCTGTTTTTTATCATAATATGGGCCAATATGTTCAATGATTTTTTTTGAAGCGCTTCTAGAACCAACTATTTATATATAGCTAGTGAAGAGGTAAAGATGAGTTACAGATTGACTTTGCTAAGGTAAAATGAATTATTCTCATGGTATATATTCTATAACCATAATGCTGGAAAATAACCCTAACCAATGAGCCCCAGGAGCTTCAGTTTCATTCAGTCAGCCCAATGCTGTCAGCTCCAAACCAGTGCCTAAAGGAGGCTTTGTAAGAAAAACATTTTATCGCACTGTCTAGTTTAGTGAGTAGCATCAGAGCGGGTGGGGAAAAATCTTGTGCTGACCTTACCCCACCACCCCTGCTACTCATAGTTCAAATATTCTTTTAGATATTATAAAATCATAAAAGCAGAGGGGTCTAAATGACCTGATGGACTGAAAGAGATTGTCTTATCCATCTGTTTTTCTCATCTCTTGTCAAGATTGTTTAACTTGCTCTTTAAACACCTCCAAAGATGGGAACTTCCCAAATAGTGTTGTATGATTTTTCCCAATATTTTTTTTTTCTTTTTTCACTGTCATTCAAACCTATGAACCAGAGCCATGAAAAAAGTAATCCTCTTCCTTGTTACAGCTTTTTCTATAACTGAAGATTTCTGTCATGTCTTCTCTTTTTCTTTTTTATTTTTTTATTTTAGGAGGAGCAACCCAATATTTTTCAGCCTTCTCTCACATGTTATGTTTTCTTCGTTTTTGTTTATATTTCGTGTTCTGTCCAGAGTCTCTTCACTTGGCCCACTTCTTTCTTGAAGCGTGGTGTCCAGCACCGGACAACTACTGCTGGACTTAACATGGAAAGATAGATTGTCACTGTGCTTTTGCTCTGATTGCACATCTTGTTACATGGCATACCATTTTCAAAGCAGTGCGGCCCTGTTGACATACAGCTTGAATGGCAAGGACAACCTCTGTGTCTTCTCTGCAGAAATCAGCCAGTGTTTCCTCCCTCCTGTTCGCTTTTTCAACACAAGATGAGAGTCATGTAGTTACCCCTGTGAAATATTGTCCTGTTTTCTCAGACCTTCAGTTCTCCAGTTTGCCATTCTGAATTTCCCCCTCCTCCAGCATACTGACAGAAGTTGTCAAGATAACTGGTTCTGGAAATATTTTTTACTCCATCATTCTACAGCTGCTTATGGTGATGATGATGATGGTGATGATGATGGTGTCCCTTTTTTGTAGCTTTGTTCAAAATTTTGAAGCTAGGAATGGAACCATTTTTTGGAAATCATGCCTTGTTTTCTTTTTAATACTGTAATTGAAAATTCCCCTGTACATCTTAAATGGTTGAAGCCTGTGATACTGTGTTTTTTGATGTTTCATAGGTTAGCAAAGGCACCACTCACCTTCTGTATTTATATGCCTGCTCTGATGTTTCCTCCATTCAGAATTCCTAATCCCTTCAGTTCTTTCCCCTCTTTTCTTTGAGAAGAAAAGTCTGGCAGTTAGGATAGCAAAAGCTTCAGACACACTGTGCAAAAATCTGGGAAACTTGACAGTAAATTGTTGAGTCAAACAGACAAGTAGTTGGCTAAGTCCTTTGCACTGCAATTGCTGGGTTATCTCTGTCCTTGGAGACCAATGTCAAGTGAGTCTTTTTTTAAGAGTATTGGTAGAAGTATCATCATGGAAGCATTTGCTCATCCTTTCTGACACTTTATCGTGTTCAATGAAGGGTTGGAAGAGGTTCAAAACAAACACTGTAACAGGAGACTTTCTGGTCTGTGTTATGCCTAGCTGTGATTCTGTCCCCAGGCCTAATGTAGTGGGAGCACCAAATGCACACTGTTGATCTTCGGCTGTTCTTCATTTCCCCACGCAGCTGTGGGAGCAGTTCTTATGTTGGAATAATCTTTCACCGGAACTAAAACCTATTCAAATCTTCATCCTGAGGTCTGATATTTTTAGTTTATGTTTGTCTTCTATATCTTTACTTGATTTAAAAACTTATTTTCCATGAGAATCACTTCTTACCATAAAAAATGCCATTGCTCCAGTTTATCTCAGAAATCAATCTGCTTTGTTACAAAAGAATAACAGACTCTGGGGGCTTAAGGCCTTCCTGAGTTGCTTGTCCTAGTGCATCATATGTCTAAAACCAGGCAAAAGAGGGAAAAAGCACAAGGCAAGGCAGATTTTTTTGCTTTTTTACCACACAACACTGCCACCAGTATGGCAAAGTGTTCAAATGAGGTGAGTTTATACATGAAGAACAGCTGTTAATAACTAAACTAGAGAGAGACAGGAAAACACTTGCAGTAGTTTGATCCCAGGAAGGTTGTACCTTTGGGTTTGTTTATTTATTTATTTTCTGAATTTTGCAGGTCTTTTGACATTACCTTTCCATCAGTTAACGTGGTTGTTATTATGTAGTGAATCAGAGGTGATCACAACACTTGATGAAAAGTAACAAATCCAACCATGATTACTTTGGACAATAAAGTAAAATTGAAACATCTACAGGGGAAGCAGGCAAGACTGCTGTAGAGATACCAACAGGGAAGACTGCAGATCAAACTGCAGAAATGACAGGTGAGCAGTCTGTCAAAGCTTCATGAAGATTATCATGCTGTACTACGGTCTGACTCAGCTTAGGTATTTGTTAATGCTTGTACAGTGCTGTGAAGGTGCACGTTTTATTTAGTGTAAGTTGTATCCTTTGGTAGAATAATTTCTATGCAATGTAACCAATTTTGAATCTGATTTCTGTAAAATCAAAGCTATGCAACAGAATTTAACTATTTCTCTCAGAGCCCTGAGGGGCCTGACTGCTCCTATCAACCCCTTGGGATTCCCTCCACCCTACTCACAGTCCAGGACCTGATTTCAGGTTCCCTGAGGCCCCATTTCAGCCCCTGGGGCCATCGGTCCCTGCCTCAGAGGTGCCACAGCAGGGCCTGTCTCCAGGTCCTCACAACCCTGCTCTGCCTATCCCCAGGGAGCTGCCAGCCCACACTGCACCCTGCCAATCTGCACTGTTATGATTATCCCAAAAGACAGATTTTTACCCCTCCCCGCTTTAATTCATCTCAGGGAAGTATTCACAATTCCCTGTCTCTCTTAAACTTCTGTCTTATTGCATCATAAAATATAGTACCTGGAGACACCTGATACCTCCAAATGTGGTAATGCCTCTGTTCTTCATTCCTCAGATCTAAAGTCCCAGAACATTTAAATGCCCCTGGAATGCTCCTTTCAAGAGTAATGATCCACACTAAGTAAAAATACTTTTAAAAGCATGTTGTTATGATACAGTTAGATATAGTTGCAAACAAGGTTTGAAAATGTTACCAAACTTAACTCTTAAATGGTGTTTTTTTATTGGTGGTCTTTTTAATGTTTTCCAGAAAATAAGATAAACATAAAGGTACAGGGAATAAAACTTTAGCTTTTTAATTTTGATAATTGCATATAGGTGTGATTATACTAAACTATATACCTATTCTGAGATACATCTGGAGTACTGCAAGTGTTACTAAGTAGAGTCAAAATATAAAGGAAAAACTAAATAAGGGCATAAACTCTGAATGTTCACATTATGCTATTAGTATGGATGCCTAAATCAAGGATATTTTACAGGTAAAGAAAATAACACAGATTTATTAATGTATTTCATACAAATAGTAGCAGTCTAATTTACATGAATATGAGTATTTACTAAGTGTAAATGGCAATATTCCATGAATTATATTTCATGCAATGAACGGAGCACCTGCTTGCACTAGGAACTCACCTACACGTTATTTCACAAGTACTGGTAAAGATCCAGTATGCTTGCCTGTTTTTTTTCACCTGTCACAGCATACAGATATGCTTATTGTCAGAAGTTGGTCAACCACTTAATAGTTTGGACTTTAAAAATACAAAATTGTCAATCAAAGACTCTAAAAACTGTCCTGGTTTAAATTAACTCCTATAAAATCTGCAACTGGTCTTACACTCTGATATTTCTCTGTCTTCTGCTAAGAAATAGGCCTACTTCCATCCCTTTTTATGAGTACCTGATGCAAGCTTCCCAGCTTATCCAGAGGCTGACAGATCCAGGTGCATGAGAGAAGAGATGCAGCTTTTAGGCTTCTAGGGGATGCTAGGGAAAAAGCTGGTTACTGCATCCCTCTTTTATGTACCAGCAAAGCTCCAGCTCAGATGTGGTCACCCATAGATTTGGTCACCAATAAATGTGGTCACCCCTAGATATGGCTATATGTAGGTTATCACGAGGGCTCAAAAAAACAGACTCGTGCATCTCTGCCAGCAGTCTGAGTGCTCTTTGAATATTTTGTTTGATTTTTTTATTTCGAGATTTTTAGTCTGGTTTTGGAAAAACTCTTTAGCTGTGTCTTACAGACTGTTCTTAACAGTATACTTGACTCTTATCTCTGCAAGTGGACAATTGAAACATCTTGCTAAAATCTCTTCTCTTTACAGTTTCTTGTTTAAATTCTATCTTAACAATTCCAATGCCTTTTTCTTTACTTTTTTCCCAGGCTTCACACTAAAAAGTCCTCCAGCTGAGTTATGCCCCTTCGTCATGGAATTCACACCCCACACCCTCCACTGACGCAAACTTTGGAGAGCAGCTCTATGAAGGATAACTTAAGTGCTGCCTCCACAGCTAAGTGTGCTGTCCTTGCTTGTTATTGTAACATTGATATACATATCTTCCTTTCCTCATTTGTTATACCCTAATGTCATTAGGACAAGCCTGCAGCAATTTTAAATCTGGCTGTACAACCTCTTTGACGTCATTACAGAAAGATCTTGACTGTGGATCCTGCATATACTGTCTGTGATATACTGTATGAAAATCCATGTCAGCACTGGCTCTCAGGGAGCACTGGAAATGATTCAACTGTCTGGAATGGGCAGATGGCTGCTATCAAAGTTTTATTATCACCATCATTATTATTATGGAGGTTTGTGACACATACTGAACTTTCAGACTGGTGTTAAAGCTTAAGTTTTTCAGCAATACTTTCTGAAATTCAGATCCCTCAAATCCTTTCCAATCTGATTCCAAAAAATGGGAGTAAGTGTAAAGCTAATTAGACAGATTGCTTGGTTCCACTTCCAACTTTCAGAATAATTATCTCAAAATTCTTGTTCTCATGTAAACGCAACTGTTAACTATTTTTAATTGCCTTGATTTATTGCAGAACTTAAATTCAGTACATGTTGAATGTTCAGCAGAGTGGAAAGAAAATTTGAGTTAGTTAAGGGAACATATGGATTGGATTGTCTACCATGGCCTCTCTTTGGAAAAGCTTGTAGTTAACCTAGGCTACTAGATACTGCCTGCTGGAGACATCCTCTATAACTAAACATACTGAGGGATACAGGGTTAATTGATACAGGTTTCTTTTAAACAGCTGAATTTGCAGCATCAGTGGATTTGCTTGGACATTGCAAGAGTAACATCTTGTTTTTATCTTGTAGCTGCTGCCTGCATTCTGTTGGGTATTTGGGCATTTGACCTCTCATGATTCTCTTGTGATACATCAGCAGATGGATGAGGCTTTTTCTGGGTCATCATGATGGATGCAGTGGTGTTGGTTCTTGGATTCTTTGTTCGGGTCAAGTTTCCTGTTTAACTTGGTGTGTTTTCCACTCTGTCTGCAACTGGCCTGTCAGAGAGGTCCCTTCAGCAGAGGTCCCCATGATTCACTGGCATATTAATTTCTATTTCCAAGAGGGCATATTGTGGTTGGCCAGAATTGCTAGGCAGGCATCTTCTGTTTGTTTTGCCTTCAGCATCAACCCCTTTCCCCCCAACTTAGAGACGTCTTGGACAAGGTATCTAGTGGACAATCTTCCATTTGTTGACTAAGAGTCAGTCTGTATCATGGTTATCTCCTCTTCTTAATGTCATCTTCTCCAGTACGTTCATAATGCCCTGGAATCCCTTTCAGTGTCAGGTTCAGTGTCAGAAACCCTGTTATGCACCTGAAATTGTTCTTCTAGCCTAGGTTGTGTCTGATATGATCTTTCACAGAGACAAAGGGAAATAAAACCACTTTTCATTGCTCCTCTTCCTAAATCTGAGTCTATTCTCTCTTCTGTAACAGAGTTTTGTATCCAGGTAAGTATAACAGTAATTACATGCATCATTGGACGAGGGAAAATCTGTGGATATTGTCTACCTGGATTTTCAAAAAGCATTTGACACAGTTCCCCATAGAATTCTCATGGAAAAACTGGCTGCTCATGGCCTGGATGAGCATATGGTCTGGTGGATCAAGCACTGGCTGGCTGGCTGGTCCCAGAGAGTGGTGGTCAATGGAGATAAATCCATCTGGCAGCTGGTCACAAGTGGTGTTCCTCAGGGCTCGGTGTTGGGACCATTTCTGTTCAACATCTTTATTGATGATCTTGATAAGGACATAGAGTGTATCATCAGTAAGTTCACAGATGACACCAAGTTAATCAGGAGTGTCAATCTGCATGAAGACAGGGAGGGTCTACAGAGAGACTTGGATAGATTGGATCGGTGGGCCAACGTTAACGGGATGAGTTTCAACAAGGCCAAGTGTCAGGTCCTGCACTTGGGCCACAACAACCTCACGCATCGCTACAGGCTTGGGGAGGTGTGGCTGGAGAGCTGTCTGGAAGAGAAGGATCTGGGGGTTCTAACTGACAAGCAGCTGAACATGAGCCAGCAGTGTGCCCAGGTGGCCAAGAAAGCCAACGGCATCCTGGCTTGTATTAGAAATATTGTGACCAGCAGAAGTAGGGAGGTGATAGTCCCCCTGTACTCTGCACTGGTGAGGCCACACCTGGAGTATTGTGTCCAGTTTTGGGCACCTCAATACAAGAGAGATATCGAGGTTCTGGAGCAAGTGCAGAGGAGGGCAACGAAGCTGGTGAAGGGCCTGGAGAACAAATCCTATGAGGAGCAATTGAAGGAGCTGGGACTGTTCAGTTTGAGGAAGAGACGGCTAAGGGGAGACCTCATCACTCTCTAGAGCTACCTGAAAGGACATTATAGGGAGGTTGGTGCTGGTCTCTTCTCACAGGGGATTAGCAATAGAACAAGAGGGAATGGTTTTAAACTGCAACAGGGGAGGTTCAGACTGGACATTAGGAAAAAATTTTTCACAGAAAGGGTGGTCAGACAGTGGAATAGGCTGCCCAGGGAGGTGGTGGAGTGACCATGCCTGGATGTGTTTAAGGGTCGTTTAGATGAGATGCTGGGGGATATGGTGTAGGGGAGAACTTTGTAGAGTAGGGCTGATGGTTGGACTCAATGATCCCAAGGGTCTTTTCCAACCTGAATGATTCTGTGATTCTGTGATTCCGTGATTTCACTACCCTTCGTCTATGCTACAGTTGTGGAAAAGTCGACTGCAAATAAAAGTCTGATTTTGAAGGGGGGGAGAAGGGGGAATGAAGGTATCTGTATTACCTGACTGACTAGAGCTGCTGTACGCTGCATTCACTTATAAACAATACTGAAGTTTTCCCCTAAACCAGCTTTTCCTGGGCATTGATTGCTGCCAGTGACAGAAGGTGCAGTCTGTAATGGATCTAGAGGTCAGCTTCCAGCGATGTAGTTTCGAGGAACGTGAACAGAAAATCAATCACAGAGAAATAGTTTCCAGTTTGTCAGAAATGGTGGTAGTGATGGGGAATTATGGGGCATCACCCCACTGCTTGTCAGCTAAATGTCTTTTCCAGAAGAACAGGGTCAATCCTTCTGCAGCTGTTTGGACTGCATCACATGTAACCAGAGATAGCTGAGCTGCTAGAAAGTTCATGTAAGGAAAGGCTAGTGATTGCCATGAATGTTTCTTTTTCCTCTGGCATAACCATCTGGAAAGTTACTTCTCTTCGTACCTGGCTTTTTGCAAAATCAGGTGTGTAACTCTCAGTGGTGCCAGAGCTCATCTCCTTCTGTTGTTCAGGGAAACTCACTGTGTCTCAGCCTGTTCCTCCCCTTTGCTGCCTACAGACCATGGCTCTATAGTGAAACTCACAGGCACCACAAATCTCAAACTGTGAAGGAAAGGGAAGTGTATGTTACTCACTATTCCAGATGCAACTGCTCTGAGAGTATCACTGAACACGTCTTGTTGCGCTACATTTAAGTGGAATGGAACCCCCTGAGAGATTTAAAATAATCTAATCACCAAATGAAGGCAAGTTTAGTGAGCCTATGCCTGTATGCTTTTCAGTTAATTTCCCTAGCAACCTTGAGCAGTCTGTCCAGGGAGCTGTGTCTGTATTGCCTGAAGTTTTTCTCAAACTCTACTCCTACTTGATAGCAGGCAAAAAATATGTTTTGCTGACAACTTCATATACATTCTCTTGTCTTCCCCCAATAATTACCATGACAGATAGTGGCACAGAGAGAGAGAGTGGCCTATGTAGACTAATTTATACAGTGCTTAGGGTTCAATGGATAGCTTACTAAGATATGTATCCTCTCTCCTTCCCCCTCACCTAAGATATTCAGCCTGACTTACATACTTACCGTGATAGATTACTTCTATAGTTGTGCAAGCATAAGCTGCTTGTCAGATATGTATCTGACCTTGATTTCATAGGAAAATGAGGCTGCAAAGAGATTTGAAGTCAAAACTACTTAATGATGAGATGAAACTGAGGGAGAAGAATTGACTTAACAGGATAAATTAACTCAAGTTATGTAATGCTGCAAGTGGCTTGCTAACCACACGCAAGCTAGTTCACTAGCAGCTAGTCCCATTTCTGGGACAACTGGCTTTTGACACATCTTCATAGGATCTGCACAGGTGTGGCCAGCTTTCCACACCCTCTGAGCTTCATGGTCAAACCATCCTACAATCAAGACCACAGACACGTATTTCCCGAGCTATGAGGAGGGTGATCTGGAGGAGACTTTCACAAGCAAGACATGATGTTAACTCCTGAGAGGTCCCATTGGTGTGCCCTAGGGCTGTGTCTGGTGTGCAGCTGAGTCCCACGGCTGGTTGGCAATGTCTGCCTTGGCAGGTCCTTCTGGCCCACTTCCCTTTACAGCTGGAGGTGTGGATTGCTAAAACTGTGCTGATTTTGGTCATGGCAAAGCCATGCTTAGGCTGCTCATAGACGGTGTCTGGTTTGGCAGTAGCTGGCCTTCCTAGAGAAAAGAGATATCCCACTGCGTGGAAAAGTGAATGAAGAGGGAATTCTTTTCTGCAGAGGTTGTATCTGTCCCAGGCAGGTTAGCTCATAGTCTAGCCATGTCCAGCGAGTGGTACCACTGTGCAGGGCTTCTGAACTCCAGCCCTCAGTCAGCAGCCTGTTTCTTGATCACTCATTCATCTCCAAAGACAGCTGCAGTGGGCTGGAACCAGGACAGACTATTCAGATTAATCCTACTGTGAGCCTGGAGTCTACATGGTCTGAGTTAACTGTGTTCTTGAAATAGGTTTGGCCCTGATCAAAGGGAAATAAAGCAGAGTTTGTATATTTTGTTATAGGATTAAAATCACAGAAATCTGAACAAAAACAGACCAAATTTTTTTTTTTATATGTTTGGTTTTTTTCTTTTTTTTCATGTAAATCATGACAGAGTGCTTCTTTTCTATTAAAACATTGACACTTGACCTATTTTATTCTCAGATTTACCTACATACAGCATTTTCTGTAGCTTGGGGAAACATGTCAGCTGCAGACAAGAATTAAAAAGCATTAGTCTCATAAAATTACAGTATAATCTCTGAGTTTGCCTGGTGACTGTTCTCTAAAAGCCACAACAGTCAGGACACAGGGCCAACTGAGAGAGACACTTAATATTCTTAGGCCTGTTCATATAAAGAAAATCATTCCTTTATGAACAATGAAAATGTGTGTGCATGCACACAGGTTTAGTAGTCCAGAACCAGATGTGATAGGTGAGGTAGCATTTTAGGGGAGGGGGAGGGAGAGCAGGGGAAGGAAGAAAATGAGGTATTCAGGAAGGCAGAAAACACTGTTTTTCTGTAACAAAATAGTAGATGTTGAAGTTGGGGGTCAGTATTTCATGGGTAAATAACAAACAATATTTTTGAAGATGCTAGAAATATGTACTTGTGTACTTTTAAGAACCCTGCAAAACAAACAATAATGGGATTTTAACTTATTTGTTCTGCTGGAACTTTACTGTTGAAGGAACCCCAAAGACCAAGAGATGACCTGGCATTTGAAAGAGATAGATCAATGGGACATCCAGTGTATGGACATTTTCATTTGAGATCATTTGGCTGCAGCACCCAAAAAGAACATTTTCATCAGTTATTGCTCAGTTAGTATTTAAGAGTATGGAAAAAAAAAAAAAAAAAGGAAAAATGACTATGAAATGCAGTCTTTAGATATAGTTAGATTTTTGGCCATCTTGGTTTCCTGGTCCTCTGTATTCTACACACAATACTGTGGCCAGAACAAGCTACTGTAGATGTGAGAAGAAAATGCACATCATGCTGATCTAAAGCACATGTCTCAACCACTTCATCTTTCCTCAGAATTTAGCCAGTGGTAACACATTAAAACACTTGTGAGCCCATTCAGCACAGGGCTGTGTTACATATGTATGCTGGCCTATTCATTAAAATTCATGAGTAGTAGTGCCTTAAACTTGCCTACTACAAGGATTTTTTTGTTTGGATAGTCCAGACAGGCTCATAAAAGCCACCAGTGCTTTATATTCTAGATATAACTCTGCAACAATAAAGCTCCTTAAAATTACATATATATGGAACTAAACTAAATGCCACAATATAAAGAAAACTGTAAAAGCCCCACACTGTATTCTTAAACTGCCAGTTTAATCATTCCCTGTAAGGTTAATGTCTGTGCACTGGCTGAATTAAAGCTAGTCTTATATTTCATGGCTAGAATTCCAGTAAAAGTGGAGCATGATACACAAATATTTTCTTCTCCATTGAAGACTTCATACATAGCCTCAAAATTAATCATTTCTGGAAAGAGGTTTTTTTGAAGAATGATAGCATGAATAAGTGTTTAAACTAAGCTAGCAGGATATGTAATAGACTGCCACTAATCCTTTTAGCTAATACATCTATTTTATCATTCTCACCTGAGAAGAGGTCTTTTTTTCTTCACTTCTCATGGAAGGTTTAATGTTTGATTTGCACATTCTACAGAAGACTTAACCATGTGTATAACATAACAAATATGCGTAGTCCTGCTGATGTGATAATCACTGTGAATAAGATTTCAGACCTTGTGGCAGAGAATCTCCTGTGACAGCCTCAGAGTGAGTCTGCAGGCAGGTTTAGGTCTGGAAAGATTTTGCTTTTAAAATGGTTTGGTTTTAAAAGTCATATACAGAGTACTTATTGGAACAAAGTGAAGTAACTAATGAACCTGTCTAATTAATTCTGACAAGAGTAGATGGTATAAGTTTCCCAGCTAAAATGACAATCATAGAAAATGGAAGGATCATTGAATCCTGGATTATGGAAGAATTTCTATATTTTTTTGTATTAAGTTTGATTTAAATTCTCAACCAAAATTACCTGTTGGAAGTGTGGGAAAAGCAAAACAGCAAAACAGCAAAACAACTGCAAAACACACGTGCCCAGAACAAACGCAGCATGGGATGGAGATCCAGTGATTTGTGTTGCCATGGCACCAAGGAGGAATGCGAACTGAAGTGGAGGCTGCTCGGTCCCGTTCTTCCACTTTTCTCAAGGAACATTTGTCATGACTATGCAGATTTATCTCCTGCTTTTCCTCTTCTCTCAGGGACTGTTTTGCAGTACTCTGTGGACCTTATCTCTCATTCTTCCTCTTTTCCCACAAAAACAGCGCACACCTTGCACCAACGAATGTGCTGTGTTGTTATTCAAGAAACAATGTCTTGACCACAGTCCCACCCACTCACACATACAGACTTCGATAAATTCTTACCCAAGTTTGTATCTAACTTGGAGGGATGATAATCTGATACCAAATCGGAGGGACAGATAGACAGGTTTGTGGTCCTCGCCCCCCTCCCACCCAGAAGGGACACCTTTTGGTAAGATTTGGGCCCTTGGCTATGTTGAGTGATTACCCAGGAATTAAGTGTGTGTGATTGCAATCATTTTTTGTGTGTAGTGCTATATAGCCAACCTGCAGTTTGTGCATTTATCACAGGCACTCTCAAAGAATCTGTAGATGTTGCATAAGAATAAACCGAACTATTTGTGAACCTGACTGCTTCTCCTGAATGCAGCCGGACCTACAGCACTTGGGCTGTTCCTGTATCTGGCGTCAGGCCTATAGTTACGGCCCCAATTGGCATACCTATGAAGAGATAAGTCCAGCCACCCCTAGCCCCTCTGATCTCTGAGGACCAGCTAGAATACAAGGGGATTCATCTCTTACCAAATTAATTCATTACCTTAAATGCAACAGTACCTTATAAATATATACATAAACACACACATATATACTTTAGCTTGTATGGGCTATAAGTTATACCTTTTGAAGGTGAATTCTGCAACTACCTAGAGACTTTTTAGCAAACCCTGTAAACTAGAAAATACAGCAATGATGAGTAATCACTGGTATTTCCATATGTTTTTAATTTTTATATTTCAGTTGAATTTATTTTTTAAAGTTCCCTACATTTTGACTCCTACATTTCCTACTTTTTTTTTTTTTTTTTTTTTTATCAATAACCCATAGTTTGAACAGCTTTTGGGAAGGTACATAGAAGTTAGTGAGGGATTTTGATCTCTGGGCATCACTGGAAGGGGAGATTTGCAGTGTTCTGCACAGCAGTAGCAGTTGATGCTTGAACAATTAGTGGAAACACCTTTACTCTTTTCATCCCCTGTGAACCATGATGACAAGTGATTGAATGTGATTATGGATCACTTGAATTTCTGGTGTTTCCCATGTGACATAGGTAGTCTCTACCCTCTTTTTTTATGAGACCTACACTTTCTATGTTCTCTGTGTTTTTAAGTTTTCTGTCTGTCACACTGCAATGTTCCTGTATTTAGTGTTGCTTTCAACTAGACAAACCCCTTAGCAGTGCAAGCAGTACAGTGATGATGGTGCGGAGCCTGGTGTGTGCCAGCCACTTGGGTACTTACCCAGCATCTCAGGCAGGCCTGGGGGTTGCATTCAAGTTCTTACCTCTTCAGTTGCATGGAGAGCACTACTTGAGCTGCTGGTTTTCAAGGAGGTAACTTTGCAGGGATGCTTGCAGTGGTTTCAAGCAGTAAGAGTCCATGGCCTTTCTTTCAGATACTCCTTCAGACAGGAAATCTGAATGTGATATGTAGCAACTCCTGAGTGTCTGCAATTTGTTTTTTGACTTATCAACATAATTTGTGATTTTCAGTTAATAAGCTCTGGACTCCAGTAGTAAAACACACATCCCATTCAGCCTCATCCTTGTTCGGATTATGGTAACCTGTGGCAGAGGAGCAAGTGGGAGGCCAGAAGTGAGGAATTCTGTAGCTGTCCCAATGCCAAATGTGGTGCAATGGGTTGAAGATAGTTTGAGAACATCTGTGAGCTGCACTTGAGGGAATGACGACTCTGCAGGTATCTGCTTAGAAGCACAGCTAAAAGCACGTTGTTCCACTGAGGGATCCCAAGTGAGACATGGTATTAGATTTATTGTCATATGATATTATTTAATTTAATAAAATAAGCTAAAGGAGAAAAGACTTGTCATGGTTTAACCTCAGCTCTCAACTAAGCACCACACAGCTGCTTGCTCACTTCCCCCCAGTGGGATAGAGGAGAGAACTGGAAGGGCAAAAGTGAGAAATTTTGTGGGTTCAATAGGTAAAGTAAAAGCTGTGCATGCAAGCAAAATAGAGCAAGGAATTCATTTGCTACTTCCCATCATTAGGCAGGTGTTCAGCCATCCCCAGGAAAGCAGGGGTCCATCACATATAACAGTTACTTGGGAAGACAAACACCATAACTACAAACATTCCCCCTTTCTTGTTTCCCCAGCTTTATATGCTGAGCATGACACCATACGGTATGGAATATCCCTTTGGTCAGTTGGGGTCAGCTGTCCCAGCTGTGTCCTCTCCCAAATTCTTGTGCACTCCCAGCCTACTCGTGGGTGGGGTGGGGTGAGAAGCAGAAAAGGCCTTGATGCTATGTAAGCACTGCTTAGAAGTATCAGAAACATCCCTGTATTATCCACGCTGTTTTCAGCACAAATCCCAAACTAGGATAAATAGGCTAAAGGAGAAAAGACCCCTCATTTTTATAGCTACATGAAACAAAAGTAAGACAGACTTAACAAGGTTTCCCTTATCTGTATGCTTTTCTTCCAAACTGTTTAAAAAACAAAGCAATGGACTCTGTGCAAAGATGTAGCATAAAATATCTTTTCCTCTTTCCCTTTCTTTTCCTGCTTCCTGATAAAGCTGCTGAACTTTGCAAACAGCAGGGCAATCTACAAGTAAATAGATTGCAGCACAAATGACTTCATGTAAAAGAAAAGCCTGGTCTTTCTGTAAATACATTTCATGCTGAAGCCAGAGAACATGGCAGGTGTCTCTGAGTTTTGGCACCTTGAGAAAATCTGGAGCCTTTCCCTTCTCACAGGTCTGATGTTCTTTCTTCCCCATTCCCACTCTCCATGTTCCCCTGTTCATTATGCACTGCCTTATAGCTGCTAGTTTAGGCTTTCAGTGTGATTGAATCTTTGACTGACCTTCCTCATACCTTTTGCTCTGCCATATAGCTCTGTCAGGACTGAAGTGGTTTATGCATTTTATTTGTTTACATAGCTCCAATGTGAAGATTACTCTGTGAAAGTTCTCAGAGCGTCCTGAGTGAATGCAGGAGTTCAGCTTCTCCTTCAGGACTTTTTATAATTGATGTATTTTGGAAGAAAAAAGGTGGGGTTTTTTTCTTGTAGGCTATCTGGGAAAGTCTTACTTTCTCACAGTAAATATTAGAGTACCTTTCATTCTTGACCAGTGAGGCAGCTTACTGACAGGGCTATGGTTTCTGGGGTATGTAGTAAACTCAGTCTGAAACTTATACCCTGTCCATCACATTGTTATTATAGACATAAATTTAAATAATATAGATTTGTTTCAAAAAGTTGCATAATTATCCTCTTGCCTTGCTTTCCTGCAGCGTCTGGGATACATCAAATTATTATACAGGTGGTTAGATGTAAAATACATTTGTGTACTCAGTGCCTGTATTTTCTGCTTCTGTGAATTGGTGGTTTATTGCCTCTTTGTTTCAAATAAGCAAAATTTTAATACTCTATATTTGGATTGTATGGACAGCTTAGTTTAGTAACTTACATCATCTTGACCAAATTTCTGTTATGGAGAGAATTAGGTGACATTTTATAATTTGACTCTATCATTAATTTGAGCCTTTATGAGAAGCAACAGATAGTGTAACTCCTTGTAAATAGATATGTGAACACAAATTAACATTATTCTGTTTATCTGTTATTAGAAATTTTATGTATGCTTAGAAGTATACAAACACTAGTTTTAATGTTATGGTTCAATTATAACTTGTTTTGAATGTTTTCTTTTTTAAATTAGAGGAGCTAATTGGAGAGAAGAGTTCATCTTTCATCTCAGAAGCTGAACCAGATGGTGATCAGGCCAACAGGGACATGTACTCCTTCACTCTGCCTTCCCTCCCTCATACTGAAAGCAGTACATCAACACTAGCAATGCCAACTTCCATGACCTCAGTATTCAATGATGTTTTTCTTACAGTCTTACCATTTTTTCAATCCCATAATTTTTTGAATCTCTGCTTGTAATTTTGGAATAGCTGAGTTTAGCAAAATGGATTTTTACCAGAGATAGTGACTATAGAAGGTGCCTGAAGTCCAAGCTGTTTTGAGAGCATAGGAAAGTCTTTCTTGCTCTCTGCTCCTTATAATGCTTAACACACCGACAGTCTTTCCTAGAGCAATTCAGGTGGTTTGGCCAAGGCATATAAAAAATCCTCTCTCACTGTCTGCAGTACCAAGTATTCTACTTGTCCTTGTAGTTATGAAACTATTCTGGTTGTCTCACTGCTGGTGGAAGAGTTAAGGAGTCTTTCACTGATTTTGAGCTTCATGAAACAATGTCCTGCCTCTTTGCATCATCAACCATCAGGTTAATAACATTGTTTCAGAGCAGTGTGATAATGAAGCTTATGTAGCTTCATGATAATGGATGCATTGGCCATCAAGAAGAGTACACGGTTTGGGAGAGTCCAAGATGAGCTTAGCAGGCAGAATCTCAACTCCTAAAGGCAGTTTGCTGTGGGATCACATGCCATTTGTGGAGTGATGTGTTTGTTGACAAATGTGACATAAAGAAATTTAGGAGGAAAAAGAAACCACATTTTTCTTAAAGCGTTTTAGATCACTTTGTGGTCTAACCACATGCTCAAAAACTTCCTGAGCTGGAAACAGTCTCCAGATGACCTACAGGCTTTAAAACTTACCAAAACAAAAAGTTCTCTACCACAAAAGCATTCCAATGGTTATACTCTGGTAGAAAACAGTTTCTCATCATATGCTTCAATACTGAAAAATGGTCTGTTTCCTTGTCACCTTTTCTTCTTCTGCATAAAATATAAACTCCTTATAGTTTAACATAGCTTTTGGCTTATGGGATAGCTTTGTATACACAGCAATAAATTGAAGCATACAGTAAAACTTTTCGGTAACTTGCCAAATTATCTCCGGTATCAGCCAGGCACAACTGTGTTTCTTGGCATCAATTTCAATAGGATTTAAACTGCATAATGCACATTTCTAACATCTCTTTTTTAGAAATAGCAGTTTCACTGGAAAACTTTAATCCACTGGGAATCTGGGGAATAATTGACCACCATGTCCAACAGTATTTTCAATTTAACAATATAATTTATCAGTGATTTCAGTGGGGATTTGAGCTAGAGGATTTATCATTGAGGCTAACGTGGGTAGAGGTTTTTTTTCTCATCTTTGACGTGCATACTTTCTTTTACAAGTTCCTACACTGTGAGAGCATTGACACTTCTACCGTGAAAGACCCCATTGTACATTTCCTTGGGATTTTGGGTTTCTTTGAACATACTAAATTGTACAGGTTATGTTTCTCCTCTGTGCTGTTAAGTGTGTCTGTACTGTAGTCAGATGTAAATGTACTCATTTAGATTTACCTGGTTTTAAACCAAATACCTTGGGATTGATAGTCTAGAGCTCTGCACAGACTACATAACCCGTTGAAGAAACCTGGTTTTATGCTTCCAGGGTTACATTGTTATCAATACTGGAAGCAGCTGGTCTAAACCCAGTTTGGGAGTGTTCCCATGAACTATTCACACCTTTCATTACAGGGTAATATACTCTTAACTAGTTAAATGTTTATTGAAATCCAAGCTAACATTTGGAGCCTGATTCTTCCTCTAGTCCTCTCAGTCCTACCTTGGTGGTTCAAAGAGACCCTAAATAGGATGTACATTACATTTGTATGAACCTACGCAATATAGAAGCAGGAGTAAATGGCCAAATTTTAAGGCTTCTTAGCTTAATATTGTAAAAGTATTTCCTGTTTACAAGTACATTTGTGCAGCTTGTGAAACCATTCCTAAGCTTAAATAGGCACAAATCTTCAAGAATTTTGGTCACAGTCACTAATGAACTGCAACCCTTCCTTCCCAGTAAGCAGTTGATCTTGTCTCTGCTCATCCAAGAAGATAAACATAGGACATCCTTCAATCCAGGTCCCTTCAATCACAAGTTACATTGTATGAGTGTATTTTTCACCAACTGACCAGGATTCATTCTGAAAGTCTCTCTCTCTTGATCAATAAACTTAATCATTCTGAAGGATTTATCCTTATGTGCTTCAAAGGTCTTTACTTAGCTCAGTTTTATATGTGGTTTCACATCTGCTCCTAAAAACAAAACTTCTTTTGCAAAACCTGGAAGTTAAACATTTCAGCAGAGCAGCTTCAGCATTTCTGTAACTGTAATCATTGAGTAACAATGATCTAAAATAAAAAACAGGGTAAGTTTCAAGGTCAAAAAGGAACTAACTGTTTTACAACCTTCTTCAACCTGTCAGCTTTTAAAATTTAGGTTGATGGTGGAGGTAGAAACCTGCAGAATTTAAACCAACTGTCAGCATATTTTTTAATTATTTGTGACTATTTTGTATTGCTTAGAAATAGTCTGCAGATTGCCAGTGTTGAATATCATTGTGTTAGAACTCAGACGGAGAGGACTGGTTCTTGGAGTCCATTTTGATCTCTGCAGGAGTCAGCCCCTGCTTCTTGTTAGTTGTATGTGCCTGTCTTTACTTTGTATAATCTTACAGATCTGTAGAACTGGCATACTCACCTACCCCCTCCCAAGAGACATTGTTAAGCATCATTATTAGAGAAACACTGGCATCTTTCAGAGTAAAAGGCTAAGTATATTACAAATTAAGTAAATGCAATTTACTTAATAAAGCAAGTAAATCTGAACTCAAGGTTTGAAACATTTAGTGATGGGACAAACTGTACCTGACCCATGTGGTTCTTGCAATTCTGCAAGATGAAGGGGGCTCTGTAAGGATTCTTTTAATGCCTTTTTAGATACCACCAAAACATCATAGGATTGTTCCTGAAGTATCATTTATTTCCTTTTTGAAGCAACATATGTATTCAAAATATTGCCCTGAGTGTGGGAAATACATTAATCCCTTTTCTATAATATATTTCAAATTTCCTTGAGCCTTATATCGGTTCTGACCAGCTGTACTGCTATGTCCACTGAAAGCTGGACTATAATAAGGTCTCAGGAAAGAGCATGCCTTCAGTACATGCTTATGCCTGTGATAGAGGTCCTGCTTTCTGCTCCCAGCCTCCTTGATTTTCAGATGTATTGCACATAACACCTCTGTGGTTCTGCTGACGTCTTTGCCTGAACTTTGTGTTGTGTTTTTTATACACTTTGTTATAGCTGAACACAATAGAGGTTTCTGTTGGTTTAGAGTTAAGTGTATAATTAACTGTTCTCTTCAACAAGATAAATGGTACCGATTAACTATTTCTTTCTGTGTAAACATAAATCACTATAAGCAATTCCCGATTCTTTGTGCAGTGTAATACATCAGCCTGAATACTCAGTTACACAAAATAGAGCAAGCAATCATGTCCACTTTCCCCCTTTCCTTTCTTTTGATGAAAAATGTGATAAGTGAATTAGAGGCTACATTTTAAAACTTGATCTGTTTAGAATAGTATTTCACTAGGCAGATTCTATGCTATTTGGGAATGAATGGGACAACCATATTGGCAACAACCCAGTTTGTCACACCGGTCTTGGTAAGAATTTCTGTGCTTATTATTCAGACTCAATGCTGTAAATTCATGTTTTCCATCCAGAAATTTACAGAATGTTATGGTCTGTTGCTTTTGTCTCATCATAGAAGATCTATGAAGATGGAAGGTGCATATCTTTCTGCATAGTCACTATTTAGAATACGAATTACCTAATGCAAACAAATAAGATCTTTGGAAAGTTCCATTCCAGAAATTTTATACTGTGAAACTACTGTGCCCTTGTGTCATTTTTTTCTCTCTTTGACAAAGCAATGGTTCAGGTTTAGTGCTTATTTCCTTTGTGAACTGATGAGCAGTACATGTGGTTTTGTATCGACTTGTGTAAATCAAATCAACATAAAACTAATGAAATTCTTGAACACTGTTCCCTTCTCTCATTGTGACTCTTGTTTCCTGAACCTTGAGTTTTTATAGTATGTGAAATGTGAAGCAGATATACAACAAACAGCAAGTTTCAGTATCACTCGAAACAGAGGCTATGGAGTGACTGATACATAGCTTGCACTCCTTGATCTAAAAGTCTCAATAACTTGCCATGTACTGCTTTTTTTCATATGCCTGTCTCTTTGTCACACCATTCATATTCATATCAAGGAATTTCCCATGGAAAAACCCATCATTTATCTTCTCTCCCATTTTTATGCAACAGGATTGGATGAGATTTTTCTCTAAATAATATATGATGCTTAAAAAACCTGTATATCTCTTTTTATATTGCCATTTATTTCAAAAGAGATAAGGTCTTTTATTGAATCCACCACAGACTTGGGACTTCTGAAATGTAACAATGCCTTTGAGTTCACTAAGGGTCAAATACACTCCTGTGCACTGGGTTAGCAAAAATTTTATCACTGTATAGGTGCCTCATAAATCTTGAAAATAGGAATTTTCTCTTTATGGGATAAATTTTGCCTCACTCAAAGTACACCTTGTAGTGAACGTAGATGTTTGGAATAGTATTTGAACTTTGACTATAGTTAAGAAGTTGAGAACAGTGCAGCTACAGATATTGCAATGCAGTCTTTATTATTCAGTGATCATAATGCTGATTTATTAATGAAGTTCAAAAGATATAGATGTGACTAACTAGGCTAGACACTAGGTGTTCCTGAGTGCCTAGTGCAGATTTGCCATTGTTTTGTGCATAGCCGGGGTGAGTCACTTAACTTTTGTAAGTATGAAAAATGTACATTAGTATGCATAAGAATATTTAATTTGTGTGTAGTATGGCAGCAGATATTAACTACTTAATGTGTCTGCAGCTTTATAAGGTATAAGTAATATAAAAAAGCAGCTCCTATAGAGTTCTTTCCCAAAGACATAGAAAGCCATGTCTACTTTGGATGAATTTTTTTTTTCTCCATGTCAGTTTTTTAATCTTAAAGGGCTGGAGTTCAACCTGTGTTTATGGATGGCGACTGATCACAATCTGTAAAATTTGTATATCCCTGACTATGCAAACATAATTCTGATCCTATGTTTCTAGAGAAACTGCTTGTGGAAGCAAGATTTAAAATTTGTTTTCCATTAGTATTTAAGCTTGAGATTAAAATTTGCACTAATGAAATTCAGATGCACAATTTTACTTAGAAGCCAAATATGGGAGGATCACCAAGCTGGCTGGAAAAAATAAAACAAAATCAGGCAAGTATTTACAGGAAATAGGTATTACTTACCTGGGTCTAACAGACAATTTAGAAGCAAAAAGTATTGTCATGGATTTTATTACTCTCTCATATCTTGTGTGTATTTTGTTGTCGATAGTTTGTTTGGTTTTTGAGGCTGGATTTATTTACATTCAAGCTAATCTGGGATCATAGAGCCACAGAATCATTAAGGTTAGAAAGGACCTCTTCAATCATCTTGCCCAAAGCCCCTACTCAAGCAGAGTCACCTAGAGTAGGTTGCCCAAGACCATGCCCAGTCAGGTTTTCAATATCTCCAAGGGTGGAGACTCCACAGCCACTCTGGACCACATATCCCAGTGTTTGATCACCCTCACCATAAAAAAAGTGTTTTCTTATATTAAGATGGAATTTCCTGTGTTTGAGTTTGTGCCCATTGCGTCTTGTCCTGTCTGTGGGCACTACTGAGAAGCAGTCTGGCTTAATCTCCTTCATTCCATGTACTGGTGCCTGGGGTTATTCCTCCCCAGATGCAGGACTTGATACTTCCCTATGTTGAACTTCATGATATTAATGTTGGCCTGTTTCTCCAGCGTGTCCAGATCCCTCTGAACAGCAATATAACCATCTTGTGTATCACTCCTCTACTTTTCATATAATCTGAAAACACACTGCAGGTGTATTCTGTCCCATTGTCTGGGTCATTAAAGAAGAGGTTAAATGGTAAGGACATGGTATCAACCCCTGAGATACACCACTAGTGATTGTCTTCCATCTGGTCTTTCTGTGGCTGATTACACTCTTCAGGGCTCAGCCGTTTAGCCAGTTTTCAATCCACCTCACTGTCACTTATCTAACCTGTACTCAGTTCTTCTGTACATCAGTTTCTCTACGGGTATGTTATGTGAGAGAGTGTCAAAAGCCTTACTAAAGTTGAGGTAAACACCATCCATTGCACTCCTAACATCCACCCACCTAGTCAAGCTATCAGGTTGGTCAGGCATGATTTCCTCTTTTTAAATCCATGCTGACTGCTCCTGATAACATCTATGTTCTTCACGTGTCTGAAAATGGTGGATTATTTACTCCATCACCTTCACAGAGGTGGAGGTGTGGCTGAACAGCTTGTAGTTCCTTGGGTCCTCCTTCTTGCCCTTGTTGAAGAGATGACATTTGATTTCTTCCATCCCTCAGGAACCTCTTCCAATTGCCATAAGCTTTCAAAGATAATCAAGCAATGACATCAGCCAGCTCCCTCAGCTGTCATGGCTGTATCCCATCAGGTCCCAGAGAGCTGTGCATGCCCAGTTTGTTTAAGTGGTTCCTAATCACGCCCTCCTCAACTGAGGGTAAGTCTTTCTTGCTCCAGAAATAAGTTCAATAAAATCAAGATAGACCAGCATACAGCCACCATTGATTTAACCTAATGGGGCATTCTGATTTTTTTTTTTCCATCAGAGCAATCCTGGAAGGTGCTGAGCATCCAAAATTCCTCTGGCAGTTTCTTGGCATCTGGATTCTCAATATAATTTTGTAGGATCAACCTCTCCAGAATTGCTCATGAATTTCATGTATAAACTTGATGAATGAATCTTGTAGATATGACACATATTTTGCTTGTTATTTTAGGCCACTTTATACTTGATCTGATTTTCAAGGTCAGTGTTCTTGTCTCTTTTTTAAGATAAACAAATCTGTATCCTTTGACTAGAACATCACATCTTAAAAATATGTGTGACAGAGCTACAGTTTACATCACATCTGTTTCGACAGTTGGTTCTCATAGTCAATAGAAAAGAAGCATAGTGTTGTTCCCTGCCTGGATTTATGACTATGCCTTCATCATTTCTGTAATTCTTTATTGCAGCAATGTCCTGGGAAAGTTTTTATCTGATTTGGGTAGGTGATAACACAGTGGTCACACCAGTGTGAAAAAATGGTAACGTTAATGTACAGTTAGCAGGGTTCGCAAACTGCTGTTTTCCTCCATACCGTGTTTGTGCTCTTTACCAAGAGCCTTCACACTGAAAGATATTCTTATGCTATTCTAAAATTTCCATGCTAGGCCTTTGACAGAAAGAATTGCATATGTCTCAATATATTCATATTGCAGGTTTTGTTTGTGATTTTTGTGTATTGTTTTGTTAATCTTCTCTCACTTTTCAGTCAGGCCATTATGACTTTCTGGAGTTTTCCCATTGTATGGTCCCCATGGACCAAAAAGTTAGGCTAAAATCTTGGTCAATGCACAGAATTTCTGGTGGGAAATGCAACATTTTAGAAATTCCCAAAATGACAATAAGTCTGAAAATGTTCACATTTCATTGTGATTCACTGTAAACACAGTATTGTATGCAGTATAATATTATTTAAAATAGTGGTAGCACAAAAGGAATCAAAATTACAAAGTTCAGACTACATGCTTTCTTTAGAAAAACCAAACCGTGAGAAACTAGTGTTTCATTTGAATTTTTTTTCTGTTGAAAATATATTAGAATTGACACATTATTTTAATTTTAGTAATTTCTCCCTGAGAAACTGATCCTTTTTTTCTTTAATCACTATTATTTTATCAGTAGCAGCATTTGCACAGGTTTTTACATGATTTTTTTGTGTTCTTATTGGTAAGCAATAAAAGTTAGGAAAAATTCTCTATATTTACAAGGAGTTTCATTCTAACTCTGTAGTCTGTTCTTCCCCACTTCTCTCAGCCATTTAAAAGAAATTCTAGATAAGTTAACAGGAGGTCACTTCCATGGGAGACTCTGCTGGGAAGAGCTGGCAATATAAACAAAAAAGAGAAAACCGGAAAGAAATGCTAATGTCACCATTTTACTAGTGAAGTTATGATAAACACACTGAAGTCACCGATTAACCCTGTGATGGAGCCAGAAACTGAACCCTGTGACCCAGTCCCTGGCTTTAACGAAATAATACCATATTTTAATAAGGAGCTTTGCCACAGATGGCAGTGAGTGAGAGTCAGTAAAAACTGAAAAACTTGCTGTTATTTCTTTATGATGGCTTACATTGTACACCTGTAGCATCAGTACTGAAAGACACTTATAACTATAATGAATAAAGTTGTTGTCTCCTCATTAACTCTTTACTATTTAGGAGAATTTTATTTCATTATTAAGACACTTATATGACATAGCACCTTTTTTTTTTTTTCCCTCACAAATATTTCTGGTCCTGGTCTGACAAAAGTAGTTAATAAAATGCCGGCCCCTACTTCAAATTGTAAATAGGTTTACTTCTCTACTTCAGAAAGCTACCATTGTAGTGAAGCAATGCGAACCATCAATTATTTGTAAGCTTCAGGAGGCCAAATAATCTATTGCATTATACAGCACTGACACAAATTGATATTGACATACATTGCAAAAGAATTCATGTTTTGTCTGGAGTAAAATGAAGTCCCAGAGGTAATTTCTGTATGTGTCTCCTGCAGGAAATTTATAGCCATCATTGTTCAAATGAAATGAAAAATATAGTGTTAAATTTTTTAAACAAAAGCATTCAATTGTTTCATATTTTTCATCTGACTCCTACCACTGCCAATTTATAGAAGTTATAAATCCTGGACAAAGTTTTAGGTCACTTCATAGGAACTAGTTTGTCTATAATATATTGTTTTAGTCACATTATAAAATGATTTATTGAATATGCATTTAATTTGAATTGTTTGTTGGCCTACACTGAAAATAATAACGTTTATACCAAAGTTCATAAAAAGAAATTTGGGAATAGCATTAGAAGATACTAGAAATGATTATTTATGTTCGTTTATAATTGACAATAAAAGTTGTCCAAGAAATACCAGATTATTTGTCTTGAGAAGGGTCTTTTCCACCCTTATTTAGATGTAACTGAATGCTATAGGTGTAATGACCAAACAGGCAAAAGCCTACAAATCAGGAGGCATCCATTCAGTTCCGGTCCTGGAGTGATACCGCCCGCCTCCTCATGTGACTCTGCTGTGGTGGGGCTGGAGGCTTGAAATTGATCTGACATGATAATAGTTATATGGGTCCTTGCATGCTGTTTCCCATAGAAACTGCCATGTGCATGCTTAGCCTAATGAGTTTTCTCATGTGTTATGATGAATTTACAATACAGCTAAGCATCATCTTCATCTGTACAGAAAAGGGGAACTTCTGAAATGGAGTTCAAGTTTCTACTCATTTTCTTTAATCAGAACCAAGCTTGATGATTTTTTTTTTTTTTTCTGAAAGGAACAGAGCACTGTTTCCCAACCTGACTGCACTCTGAAGAAAATTAGAAATAATCCATTTTGACATGTCTTTTCCTCTGCTTATTCCAGAGTCCACAGGACACTTTCAGGGAGGTGGATCAATATCCACTCTCTTACCTTTATGCCCTTTCCCTTTCCAGTTATCCTTCCCTTCTGAAATCTCTGACCATGTTTCTTTGGAGGTTTGTGTGATTACCAGCAGGTGCACAATTTTCCTTTTGCTTTAGCTTCTCTGTCAGTAAAAGAAGCATAAAAACATCTTGCTTGTTCCACAGCAGCTGTGAGCCAAAGCTCATGCTTATAAAGCACATTAAGCTCGATAGATGCTAATGTCAGATAAAGGTAGGTAAGTGATTGTTATTTCTTTGGATTAATTGATAATAGGAATAATTGAAAGTGAAGATAAAATGTAACCCTTTGGACTTATGTAGATTTGAGAGGCTGTATTATTTTCATCCACTGACTCTTTCTGCTGAGGTGAATTTTATCCCTGAGGAAAAAAAAGTCCAGCAGTAACACTGAATAGAAATCCTGTAATATTCAGGGAAAAAAAATATTCCTACATGCTCTTTAGATCCTTTGTCCCTTTCTCTTTAAGTCTGAATCCACTTTTCCTTTCTATGAGACTGCCATTAAAGTATGAAAATCTCAAGACACTTACGGTCTTGCAGTCACCATTTAAGGGATGTTGGGAGTCAGAGAGAAGCGCTAAATTTCTTGTCCAGTGATGAGCCAAAGTTATCATTCACTGCATGGGTTTTGGATCAGGCAAGGGGCTTATTTTAACTCTGCACTTGCAAAGATTCCTAACACTATCTTTTTACTGCATTTAAATCCCCTACTGTTATCCAGGTAGCTCGCTGAGGCCCAGAGAAGCTTTTTTTTGTTGGGCTTTGAGGAGAGCTGGGAAGCGTAGATGGATGATGCAGACACAAGCAGGTATTTCCCTGAAAAATATCAATCCAGCAACTAACTATTCATCGTCTCTTGTTTAGTTAAAATAATAAATTAAAGATAACCATCAGGCATTTTTCATCAAACCCCTCACTGAAACAATTGTATGTTTCATAGTTTCCGAAAGCTTCCACAAAAGTCAGCAGATTTACGATTTAAAGAAAAACACCCTATCACATTCAACAGCTTGCAAAAATAAACTTCCTCCCAAATTTGACGTTCCCTGATCATGGTGTAAGCTTGTTTAAAGGGCAACCACTGCATAACCCCTTTGTAAGTGTTTTTTCTGAAAGTTGCTTGTTGTCTCAGTGAAGTGTTCACACTGAGTATCTACTTCTGTTTTCTTTTGTAATGCACTTGGGCTATGCTTGCTCACAGCAATAAATGCAGCTCATTGCAAATACGTTGTGTAAAAGCTGACCTTTAGCAAAGAGGAAATAATCCTTGAAGACTTAGAAACTTCTGTAGAAATTAATCATCACTTCTCTAGTAGCTCACCAGGCCTTTTGGGGTTGGACTATGCTTTTGGGACCTAGCCCTAACCTCACAGTGTTACAGTTCTTCCCACGTGCCATTCTTGCTCTTGGGAAAGGTAACTGTGAGCAGTGCTGGAAAAGGGACAGATCTTTTCCTCTGCAGGTACCCAATCCAGTCTCCCAGGTGGGATTATCTCCATGATACTCTAATTTTTTTACTTGATGACTGAAAGTGGTGTGAGGAAAATTCAGCACTAGACCCAACCCTGTATCTGATTAAAGCTAGTGTGTAAAGTTAATAGGGTCTTTACTGTCTTCTGGTTCTTCCTTATTAAAATGAGATGTGCTCTCTTCTTTGCATAATCTTCATTTGCCTAATGCATGCATTTGTCAGTTATGGCCTCAGTGTTTCCCTGCCCTTTAGGGAGCTAGGTCTACTTCAAGCAAAAGATGTCAGCAATGTTTGAACTTGCTCATATGGACTGGGTAAAAATAACAGTGTAAACAAAAATGCTTTTAGTTGCTCAGCAAATCATAGCCCATAGAAGGCTGTATACTACTTGGGAATATAACCACAGTAAAATCAGGAAGCTAGGAGACCTCTCAGAAAACATAACTGGACTTTATTTCACTTATTCTCTGAGGTACATTTAAAAATTTAGTTATGTAATAAATGTGGTCAGGAATTATTTGTTGAAATGCTTTATACGTGTGTTGCAAAGTGGCACTTCATCAGAACCATAACATTTTTTTCTGAAATATTCCAGCTTCAATAAAACTTTCAACAACTTTGGGTCCAAGGCAGAATTTGGTAGAACTAGAACAGGGGCTGGTAGCTGGAGATGCCTGCCCTAGAAAAGTTGCTAGCCCAGAGGCTACAGTGTTTGTGTGAAATGTGATAACTTGTACTCAGATTCCTGGCCTGATCAAGCATGAGTGTCCTAACTACCAGTGTGTTAGCTGGTCTGTTATAGGCATTCATTTCTCTCTTCCTTTCACTGATGTAAACAGAAACAAATGAACATACATGGCCCATATTTATAATTTAACTGGAAATTAAAAGACAATGTGTAGCAATGGGAAGATTAATGTAAAAGAACAGATTTCCAATAGGAATAGCAAAAATAGTAATCTGATAAGGTGCAAATCCTAGTTTAGTTAACATGGGACTTTATAAATAAATAAATTTCTGTTTGTGAAAGGGATTATTTATCCTTTTGCCTATAATTGCAAAGAGGGAATGAGATATACCAGCAAGCCCATTCCAATCTCATATTTTTGTCTTCATCTAAATTCTTGTCTTCATCTTGCTGACATATGGGGACAGCTTTTGAGCTTAAGGTGAGATGGAACAGTAAAAATGTTCCCTTCATAAGTCTATTTTATAAAGAGTTGTAAACTCAGACTTTATATAAGCATTGAATTAGTTGCCCAAAGGCCAGCTAAATCATAACAGTTAACTTTTGTGCTATTTCATGCAGTTGCATTCATAGTTATACTTGTCTTTCTCAAATTACCAAAGCCCAGGTACAGGGAAGATGTGAGAAAGAGCTGATGTGAGAGACAGGAATTATCAACATAACAATCCTACAATGCTTAGAATGCTCTTCATTAGGATATTCTTCAGCTTCTCTTTTCTGTCTATTTCTGGTCTGAAACACCTGCAAAATTTTAAAAAGGAATCTATCATATTTTCAGCAGAAAAATCTATGAAAACCTTGAAAGTCACAATCATAAGTGCAGTAAGGGACATTATATTCTCTTTCTGCTCCTTTAAAATGACAGACAATTAAAACCTTATTATTTATGATTTGTGCAATTTTAGAAATTAATAAAAACAACTCAGTGTCATTAAAAACATAAAAATCATCTTTGAAAAAGTTATGGCACAGGGGTCCAAGTCAACATAGTTGTCATCACTAGGCCAAAACTGACCCTAAAAATAAATTTCAGGTCTATCAATTTTAGGCTTCTAAGAGAACATCAATTGAATTTTAAAAGAAAATGTCAGACTGTTCCGTATTCTCAAAAAGCAAAAATGTCCTGAGAAAAGAAGAGTGTGAGAACTAGATAGTCTATTCTGATAGTGATGTTTTCAAACTAACACAGGAAAACATGAAGATTTACAATTAACTAATATAAAATAGTTACAGGTACATCTTATCTGCGAAGTGGTTTGTCATTCACATTCTATAAAACTAAGCAGTTTTAGCACCTGAAATGCTAACAGAATGAAATGTTATCTGATAAGATGTACCAACAAACATTTATAGAAATGGGTACTGGATAAGGCGAACTGAGGTCTTTAACAAAATAAAGTAACTATTAATGAAGTCTCATTTTTCCTGTCACCTTTGAACACATGGTGATATTCTTCTGACAGGATACAAAAGAGCCCATTACTTGTTACATGATTTATGGGAGGTCAGTTTCAGTAATGTGTTCTAGCTGTATCATTTTTAGTGGACAGAATAAAAATGTAAGATTTTACCAAGTTTTAATTTAACTTAGTTATGTTCATAAATTATCTGGTGCTATGAACACGGACAGGTTATCCGTTCCTCCCTCCTTCACAATGCTCTCAGCCAGACCAAATCCTGCACTAAAGCCCTGACCCAATTGTGCTAAACCTTGGAAGTTTGAATTTGATGGTATTTTTTCTAAGTTTTCTAATTTTTCTTCTGGAATTCTAAAATATTGAGGCTATGAACTGGCTTCACTAACTTTGGCCATCTGAAAGTTAGTCCTCAGTCTAAACTGGTTGTCCATGCTTCCAACTTTATCAAGAGACCAGAGAGAAAAAAAACTAAACAACTATCAGAGGGCAATTTGCCCATATTATTTTAGAGATGTATTTTAGGAATGGGATTAATTTCTCCATCTCTATCTATTAGTCACACTAGGACCCTAGATTAGTTGTAGGGCTTCACATGGGAGAGGTGCGCTCCTCACAAAGATGTACTACTGCTAGCTGAAGTCGAAGAGAGGCCTTCTTATGCAGAGCTAACACAGCAACTGCAGTCTTTATGGTTACCTGAAAAGTCCAGCTCTGGAAAATGTATGAGATTGTGTCACCCTGAATATTGGGGTTTTTTTATTCATCATCATTTTTAATAACCCCAGCTTAGGTTTTGGTTGTTCAAGCTATCTTCTTGTGTCCTTTAGAAGAAACATAATCACCCTGTACAGAATTACAGTGCTCTCAGAGGACTGTTTCTCTACTATTCCTAGTATCCAAAGGGTTATTTGCTTTAATGAAAGCAGAGTCTGACCATCATGGCTGTTGTTTCATGTGTTCAGTTACTTGACCAGCTTGAATTCCTTCTGCCTGTTAGCTCTCTGTGAAATCCAAGGTTTAAAGTGGCAATTCTGATAATGCTCAAGGACAGGTGAAGGTATGCTTTCACTAATAATCTTGCCTCCTTAGGATTCTTTAACATTCCTCAGTTCTTGGTTTTAATTGAATTAATGCCTATTTCAATAACAGTTGAAACAGATATTTAATTTTTTTGTTTTGTTTTGTTTTGTTTTTTGAAGGGGAGGGGTGTAGGGAAAAGGAGAGACATTCCTAAATAGAAAAGTTGGTTTGCCAGGCACATAACTGATGGTGGTAGCATTCAGTACTGAGAAGAAAAAAGACACTAAAACCATGCATTAGTATGTGGTAGTATTAATCCCATTGCAGAATTTACTGGTTAGGGACTGCAGCTGTTTATTTTTACTTTACTTTTTTGTTGACTGTTGCAGAATCCTCCTTGTTGAGATGAGGAAAGGGGTGTGTTTGAGAGAAATGACCATCAAGAGAAGATCATTGAGGCACCACATCTGGGGCTCAATTGACCTGTGCTCAATTTTCACCTCTGACAAGTTTTCTTCACTCAGTATGAGCAATTTGCTTTTCCTTGATTATATCTGCACTTAGAAAATGAACCTACTCCTGAACAGAGGTGTTGGAAGACTACATCAATCTTTGTGGGGTGCTCAGGCATGTCACACTAAGCACCTGGATAAATGGCTGACAGCCAGGGCTAGGCAACTTATTAATTGCTTTCTTTCAGCTCAGGTTTTTGAGTTGCTTTGTGACCTGTAGGGGAAGACACTAAGATACATGTTTTAATTATTAAGTATTTGACTGTAAAATATAGGTTTGTCTATGATAGAGCCATGATAGAACTGAATGACAAAGAGAAGCTTCACTTCTCTGCTCTATTACTTTTCTTCATACAATAGAATGAATGTTGGTTACAGAAGATTTGAACAATATTGTGCAGAGGCAAATAGGAAGGAAACTCTGAAAAATTCTGCCAAGAGTGCCTTTCTGGGATGTGATCCCTCTCCCAAGTAAAATTCATGGTGGGACATAGTAGCACATGAATTTCCTCATAAAATGCCTGAGACAGCTTTTAGTTGCCTGCTTACAAGGATGTGCGTTGAACTGATTCTAATATCACTTTCCTCTCAAGGAAATCTAGTGTGCACATTTTCTTGACTGCCTACTGTATTTTTGTATTTTTGTCATATGCTAGCATCTGATTTGTTCAGTTAAATATTTTGTAGGCATTCCTGATCCCCAGAAGAAAAATCCCTGGACTCCAGAGCAATAAATAATCATGCTTCTGACAGATCATTGCACTTTTAAAAAAGTAAATGGTAACAAAACTAAAGAAACCAAAAATACCTGGAGTGCCAATTCTTGGGGTGAAACAGAACTATTGCTACAACATAGGAAAACTAAAACTCCGTTTTGTGCTAAACATTAACAACAGCAACACAGTTACTGTTACTCTGAAATGTTGACAATGTGAATCCAGAGGTAAGTGATTTATATGTTTCAACCGTTTGGGCTTTTGACCTTTTCAATATTTGTTTGCCATCTCATTCTCCCACCTATAACCTGGAGATTTATGGCAGAGTAAACATATTAATCCTAACAACCATATTTTCATTTGGAAGCTGGACTGACTGTCAACAAACATCAAAGGAACTTCTTAGTCTTCAGGGGACACTTGTTAAAAGAGAAGGTTCATGCGTCACAGAGAATTGCTAAAGTAAAACATTTTTATTGTGTTGCTTGATGGCAGTTATGACTTGGGAACCTCGCAGGGCTCCCCAGGTATTGGGTAGCTGAAGACTTAAAACCTCTTCAAGTTTTTTTTGTGCATGTGTCTTTTCCTGGTGTTCATTTCAGTAAGGTCTTCATCTTTTATATTAATCAGAAGTGGTTTTTAGATCTAGGTCTACAGCTCCTGCAAAGACAAAGAGTCTTTACAAAGTTGACTGAAGTTGGCAAATGTCGGTGAATATGCCTCATACGCTATGGACCCAGTCCAAAGCCCATTAAAGACAACGCCAACCTTTCCACTGACTTCTGTGTATTTTGCCTCACATCCTTGGGGTGAAATACTGCCACTGTGAGTCACATGAATATAATTTGCCCAACAATTAATTAAAATTAACTGATTCCTGAAACTACTTGTGACATCAAAATGGTAATCAATATGAGAGTGAGGAATCTACAGTGAATATTATCATTACCTCTACATAGTTCACATTTTACATTTATCCTTTGACTTATGTAACTTTTTTGATCATAAAATAACACTTCTGTATTATTTTATGATCAGGAAATAACAGTTTTGTTTTGGGAGTATCCTGCCTACTTGTGTCTGTGCAGTGTGCATTTTTGTAATATTTATGCATCAATGGAATTTGTGATACTTAGTTGAAGACGGAAAGGTATATCTCTTTAAATTTTAAGCAGTTTTAGTGCAAAGGAAATCCTATGATATTGTTAAATTGTATAAAATTTAAGGCACTGGAATTACAAACATAGCATTGAAGCAAGTGCTCTGAGCTTCAAAAATACTCAGTACTTTGGATAGTAGGATAATTTAAATTTTTGTATCTCAATGAACCTTTTAAAAATGGTCTTTTTTCATGAAACTTAAGTATCTCAGCAAGAAATAGGTTTTTTGACAGGACATGGATTTTATGTTCCATTTATGTGCAGGATTTTTAGGTGTCAAACCCTATCTTACAGAAATGAAAGTTGATTCTCTTTGGTGCTAACAATACAAGCATTCATCAACATCTAAATATCTTTCTCAAAATTTTTATTCTCTAATTGTGGTGTTTATAAAAAAACAGCTTAATGCAACACCAGCTGTGAAAAAGTCAGTGGGGAATGCCACCCACACTCCTAACGTTATCCCAAGTGAAGTGTGCCTTATGTTTTCACAGACTACTTCAGAATAGCCTCCAAGACAGACCTGATTATCTTGCTTCTCGAGTGCTCCAAGTCATTGTCATCGTTGATTCTGTAGCCCTCTTACCCTGTACTCTCACTCTGCAGTCAAGGTGACTCCAGCATGAAACAACATTCCCAAGCTTGCTTGGGTCTATGTGCTTCACACAAGATGAGTATGATTTGCACTCCAGTGTAGGTGGCACGTGTCTCTAGGAGTACTTGACAACTTTGCACTCTACTCATGCTCACATTCGCTAGTATCCATGCTGGACTGACGCTTTCTGGACTGTGTATAGACCTGCCTGGCAGGTCATGCCATCCAGTGAGTGAAAGCACAGCATCCAGCATCCAATAATAATATTCTATGATATCCATTTCTGGTTATAAACAGTTTGCCGCAAAACAGAAAAGTACCTACTGTTCTCAGAACCTTTTTTTCCTTCAAACTCATGCTTCTTTAATCTTCCTAGGATTTTTTTCGGTTTATTTTTCAGGAGTTTATTTGATTTATGGTTTTATTAATTTTCCAAGAACTTTTGCTAGTAGCATGATTTGCCTCTATTTTTCCAACAGGAAATGAAATCAAGACTGGTGCATGATGCCAATTGTCAAAATTTTATTAACAGCAGAGAAGTGTTTCTTGGAGAAAAGTTGAGTTTTACCACCTGTGTTGTCTGTCCTGAAGATAGTTTTCTGTAAGGACTTGGGCAAATCTCTTCACAGCACTCCCCCTCTGCATAAAATGAGGATAATAATGCTTTATCCGGCCTAGAAAAACACAGTTGAAAGTACAGCTAGAAAGCCTGAAGATAGGAATGAAAACTGTTCTATCTGAGCCAAATCTTGGAGTCTTGTTGACGTTTTTACAAAGTACTTTTGATGTCCTGTTCATGGTTCTCAAGGGTTTAAAAAATAAATAAATAAAAGAATAAAACCAAACTGAATTCGACAGAATCCTTTGTTCACTTTTCACTTGGACAACATCTAAATTATCAGCCAGAGCTTGTTTATGTGCATGCTGAGCAACAACTATTAGACCATTATTACTGGAGTCCCTACAGGGCTAAACCACCTTTTTTTGTAGTCTGTGAGAGTGTCCTCTATGACATCCAGTGGATTGGAAAGGTTGAATTGAGTTGTACAAGAAGAAGAAAGGCAACCTAAACCCAAACTCAAATACCATATTACTCAAGGGAAATTTGCTTCCAAATATTTTCAGTGTTTTCGGAGTCACCCTTGTTACAGAACAGCAGTGGCTTCTTCCAGATGGATAGTACAAAATGTCTCCTTGTACCAAGATATTTCTAGCAAAAAATCATATGTCTTTACTAAAACATGCTAGTTCTACTGTGTTTTGTTTGTTTGTTTGTTTGTTTGTTTTTTAAATATTAGCTTACAGTTATCCTTTTTAAAATTAATACCAGTCTCGTGATACAGGTAAAAGAACAGATTTATGTCCTGTCTCCTGAAGTTTGTGCCTTGAGTCATTCAAAAATTCAGGGAAAATGCAAGGATGGTTACCATCCAATACATCTCTGGCATAGTTTGAAGCTTTACGAGTGGTAAGAGATGAACAGGGGCCTCGCAATGACAGGATAGGTTTGTTAACAAACTCCTCAACAGCAGTATATTGGCTTTATTAAGATAAACTAAAGCAGATATTAATTGGAACCATCTGTATCCTTGACAAAATAAATAAAGAAAAAATGTTTAAGGAGAGATAGAGTCAAATGAGAAGATTGGGTCTCAGACATATATAATATGATGCTGACAAGCCTGAGCAGATGCACTGGAACCTGAAATATAATCCAAAACAGCTTTAACTGAGGTTCTGAAATTGAAGACTATAAAGCATATCTTGTAGTCTGACATACAAACTGATAGCCGTTTGAGGGTTTGGCAGTTAAGAGTTTAAAGCAGATGGTGAGGGTGTGACAACTCTCAATCTGCAGGAAGTAATATTTAAGAAGAATTACAATACACTAATAGTAATTTAAAAAAAAATGTTAAAGTGATATGTTTTCTTCCTGACACCACTAGCAACAAGAAAAATATGTATGCAAGTGCTGGTCTTTCCTTCCATCACTGATCAGAGAGCTTTTCTTGCCTCTACTGCATTGACTCACAAAGTGTCTTTTTATAACAGGTTATTTTGATTGCATTTTCTACGTATAAAACTTTCTTCTGTAAAATATGTGTGTATTTGCATTCTTAGTTTATTATACTCCTGTTGCTATTCTTAGTGGGTCTGTAATGTTTACAGGGTGAAAAGAAGAGGGAACTCGTTTTTAGGACTATAGTCTTTGTGTCATTTGACACAGAATTATGGAAGACTGATTTGGGTGTGAAAGTTGTGCATTGCAGGCCTGAGATAACATGCTGCTATTATATCCACAGGGAGGAAGCAGTGAGAAAATCCTTGGAGCTCTATATAAACAAAATCAGGATTTTGATGGCAGTATATGGAAATTCACGTTTGGTCTCCAGAAGAAATTTCTTTCTCCTGTAAACTTTGGAAAAAAGCCATGCAGGTAGTAATGTTTTTTTTCTATACCAATGGATCCCAAACCACCTTATAAAATCATACATATGTAGCAAAACAAATATGCCTCTGTATGGGTTGCAGCATAAGTCACATATAACTAGTGCGGAGCAAACTTGCAGATACAAGAATTTTTTTCTCTCTACTGTTTGTTTGTTTTGGTTTGGTTTGGTTTTTTTCCTTATTAAAACAACACATATTATCAGTGTACTACAGACATAACCAGAATTGTTAAGGTTTGCCAACTAGTTATGTTAAAAAGACCTAAGTTAAGCAGGTAACACCAGATTTACTGGTCTGGGTTGTACATACTGGTGTAACTGGTGGAGTTAAAATAATGTAACAGAGAAATGAATTGAGCCCTTTTTTACAGAGCTGTTTTTTTTAGTGAGTTTCACTGTTATGAAATTGAATAACACATTTGTGAATTATGAATTATGGAATTAAAAATTGTGGAGGCAATTCCAAATTACGTGGACAGAATTTTCTTGATTTACTGGTGATGTTATTTTTCAATGTTACAACTAGTGGCCACCGGCATACTTTAGAGCCAAAACAATGCTAAAATAGTCCCACCCTGGTAATTTTCTAGCCTGGTTTTGGATGCAGTCACTTAGAATTCCACATCTAGTAAAAAAAGCAATAACAACTTGCCTGTTCCTTCTTCATAGTTCAACAGTTTTGTCTTTCTGGAAAACGTACTCTTGTAACTCAATGCTATATTAAAGGAAAATGGCCAACATAATCATCTTTTTAATCTGAATCATATCTTCTTTTAAGAATCCACCAAAAAACAGTAAATGTTAATTCATTTTGGTCTCCATGACGCACACAAGATAGGGCAGAGTTGACCAGCTGCAGTTAACCTACTGCTAAGCTCGGCCAATAGATTGCTCCATACTCCAGGCAGATGTTTCTCTTTTAGGCTAATGGAACTCTTGCAGACCATATCCCTTCCCAAGAGAAAACACCAGCACAGTTGGAAGCTGGAAGGACTCATCTCAATAACAGAAGCAAGGTGCCAGCATAATCATCAGCAGTTTGTTAATAAAAATCCATGAACAGAACAGAAGAGAAATTGCATGTTGTTTTAAAAAAATCCCAACAAACCAACAGCAAACCCCACATTTTTTCTTCTCTGCACAACCCTTTTATATGTAACATTTCTTTTTCTTATAGCAATTGACTTCTGGGTGAGAGAAGAGGAAATTAATCTTTTGCTGTTGGCTGTACTGTTGTCACGTCAGTCATAAAATGCGAGAGAGAAGTCCATTTTTGTAAATACTCATTTTTAAAACTCACATATCACAGATTATACTTGATATCCTGTAGCTATGTCCCAGTCCAAAATAAGGAAAACTTTAATATACTTCAAGAGCATAGACTGGATTTGATTTGAATCTTATACCAGAAGTAGCTCTACTAATGTCAGTCAATTCATATTTGTTTGTGTCATTGTAAGAAAAGAGTAATGCTCATTATATTTGCTCTAGAGGATGAAAGACAATGAACAGACCTAGTCTTCTATATACTTTTAATAAGAATTGTTTCCAATTCCTGGAAGCATTCTCTTTTCTCTTGGGACTTGTACATCTGTTTTTGTCCAGTCAATGGTACTGAGAGTTACATATGAAATGGTAATTAATGCCAGGGTTTTATATCTTACGTAAATGTGACCTGAACCCTGGAAAGCCAAGTTTCATAGAAAGGACATAAAAATCAGGGAGAAATGGGGAACAGTTTGTCTTACTTCATTGATATTTTCCAGAAACAGTGGCAAAAGATTAAATGTCTTCTCTTGCTATGGCTGTTGGAGAAAATGCTACAGATTTCTGCAGTTTTAGAACAAAAATATCTCTACCTCTAACTCTTTCTTTTTTTTACAGTATCTAACATCATTGGGTCCAAACTCTACCTGACTCCTATGATGCATACTTTTCTCCCTGGGGAGATATGATGAGGGGGGAGATGCTAAGAATTGCCTCTAATGGCAAGAAGACAAGAATGAGGACAAATAAGATGTTTAAATCAGAATACTGCTTTTCAAAGAATTTAGGGAAGGTAGAGCACCCAAGAAAACCTCATCACTAAACGGGAACTGCTGCTCCTTCCAGCAGCCTGGAGTGGAAGTTTTGGGCAACTTGCTGCTCATTTTCTCTTGCCATTCATATTGGGTTGTAGGGCAGGTAGGGCTTTTTTTAGCACTCAGATCTGTGGGTTCAGCTAAGCAATGAACACTACGCTGTGACTACCAGCATAATTAGTAAGCTATTTTGCCCTGGGGAAACCTCTGTTATTAATGTCGAGGGAAAGAGTAGGGAAATAAGTAGTTTCCATTATAGTCCAATTGAAAGGGAATGGCAAACAACAGTGTATCTCACTTTTCATTGGCTGCTTAGAAATGTTGGCTTTTAATAACATCTTAAGATTATTTATATAGTCTATTTGCCATTATTCATATAAGTTCATGCCCTTTGTGTGTTTTAGATAACATTGTTGTGTTTCCTTTGACTTAACATTTAGTGTGCTGTGAACTAGAGTAGTTCTGGTCTGCCTCTGTCTGATCCCTTCCATAAGCTGTTTATTAAGCAACGATTCATTATTACAGATTGTAATTCTGCTTTCACACTGGAGGTCTTTGTAGCTACACCTGCAGGTTCTCTTTGCCTGTGTTGCTTCTGGTTAAATTTATATCTGGTATTTAAATGCTGAGAAACCTTTCTAGAGGGAAAGGGAAGAACTCAGGCAAAGCTCAGCATCCTTTCTGACTGATTCTGGAGGACTGTGCAACTGGCCAAATCTGAAATTCCCCAAAGCCCGATCTTGTTCAGTTCTGGGATTTAGACTTGGCTTTCTCTTGAAAACTGGCCACCCATATGAGTTGTAATCAGATCCAAACTTCTGTCTGCTGTATGGTTCGCTAGCCAATTTTCATGCAGGATCCATGAAGATCTATTGAATACATTATTCAGAGCAGCCCCCTGTGCATCAGTAATACTGTTGAAGAGCTTGGATGGGTCATGGGACACAATCATCTGAATCAATAAAATGTGTATCCAAAGAAGCTCAAGTTACCATCTAATCCCAACCAAAGACTTGGCAAAAATGGATATGAATATTGACTGGATTGCTAATGACTTACTGACGCTGATTGCTAATGATTAAAAATGTAAGGATAAGAAAGAAAAGAGGCTTTCAGGCACTACACAGTCTAAGTACTTGCTGTAGCTACAGAAAGAGGTATCTGATTAGATAGGATGTAACCTACCATAGTTCCTCCTGCCTGACCAAAAGTAAATATTAAAAAATGCAGCAAAGACAGAAAACAACTCTTCTCAGAGTACAGGCATCTATGAACCATCATGACGGCCTACATGATTAGTACAGTCTTTTGAGATTTGTGGGCATTAAGAAAGGTATTGTGTTTTTTTTTTTTTTTTTCCTTCTGGATCTCATACTGTACATAAATCTGATGGCCAAATCATAACTGTGAGACTGTGGGACTTTTACTTGTGCTGACAGCGAAGTGCATGGCATTTTGTTTATTTATGTGTTTGTTTTTAATTTCTGGTGTTTTAAAAAATATTCTGCAGCATAAACTTTAATTTTTATTACAAGACAGCCTGCCTCTACCAGAAGAAAAATACTCTTTGACAAAGAAATTCCTCCTGAGAAAGGCTTCCAAAATTTAAACAAAGGAAGAACAAATTATTCTTTCCAGAATCTGTGCTGAGAAAGTCTCAGAGCAAGTTCCCTCAGAGAGAGTACCCAAGAAGACACTTCTCTCTTTTTTGGACCATAGAAGCCAGCTAGGGTGCTCCTGTGTAGTAAAAACCAAGAACAGAAGGAGAAGGGCCATTTCAGGCATTCTAGGTCATTGCTTCCACTACAGATGGACCCAAAAAGCAGCCACTGCCACACCACAGGCAGGATATGTTGCGCTGAATGCACTTTAGTCATACAACAAACCTGACTATTGCCTTTTGGTGTGCTGGAAAAAGCAACTGTGTGCAACACACCTTTGCACTGGCAATACCCATTGTCCAGCTGAGACAATAGCTGGGGCAGGTGGCATTCCACTGGGACTGAACCAGGGAAGCACAGGGGTAGCAGGCTGGTGACAGTGTTTGAGAAATGACATCAAGAGTGAGTGCCATGTAGCAGCTCAAATCTGGACAGAGAGCAATATTGTTAGAAATTGCAGGTGGGCATTCATGCCCAAATGGGGGACTTCACTAACACCTGTCATCAAATCATGAAGGAAGTGCAGCAGAGAAGGAAGGCAGTGTCAGAGACCATGGTTAACTTTGGACAAGCCCACCAGGATAGTTAGCAAGAGTTCCTGGCTGAAAAAAAGGGAAGTATTACTTAATGTTTGTACAAACATACAGTTGATCCATACATGTATTTTCCTAAATCAATGCTGTGATCCCTTCCCCTTAATAAAAATGTAGGTATACATGCAGAGCTTCTGAGCTCTGTTTGTACTCTCAAGGAAAGGTGTTTAGTATTTCCTGTAGGCTGGGTGGGGTTTTGAACCAACAGTGCTGGTAATTTAAAAAGGAAACATAGATACGTAATTCTGAATCTTTTTCCTTCCAAATACCCGTGGCAGAAGGGTAACATTTCACTAGTCTATTCCCATTGACACATTTCCACAGCTCACTTGCAGCCCTTCGCTGGTTGCATCTATGTTCTTTCACTAAACACGAGGATGTCCCAGTCCTGAAGGTTCTTCACAGTTATTTCTTTGCCTGCATCTCTGCTGTCCCTGCCTCCTACCTCCTGTCCTCCATTCCTTAGGCTCCTCTACTCCTTCAGCTCATTGCTCATTGTCTGCTTTTCCTGCACCATTTTGCAGTTTCATGTTTTCTCCCACTTCTTGTGCAACAACCCTGGCTACCTCTTCAAAGTTTGCATCAAAAGTCTGTCTTGTTCTGCATTGCTGATATCTTGATGGCTGGGGTCCTTCTGTAAGTGAAATGATTTTCTTATTTGCCCAGAATAGATTCTAAATGCTTGATAGATGAGACAACTCTATGGTTTTATGTATTGTAAAATATCAACTGCATTTTCAGCTCTTTGGTATTAATAAATGACACGTAGCAGAAAGGACTGGGGTAAAACATGGTATGGTGCTGCATGCTCTTGATTTCATTGAACTGGTCTGAATGTGAATACTCTGAAAGACAAAAAGAGTTTAGCTGAGATATGCTCTAGGGCTTTGTGATAATGAAAAGCTGCAACGGTATTCATTTGTGTATTTCAAGACAGAGTTCACATTTACTCACTTATTAACCACTCCTATTTCCTTCATCCATTCAGCAGATAAAGCTGCTACTTAAATGAATAGCTACTAGGCTTAAGATATTTCCTATCATAGTTCTGGAACAAAAACAATTTCATTTGTTTCAAATTGGAGTCATTCCCAGTTCTTAGTGGTAAAACAAATATATATACATGTCTATATATATGCACACGTACATAGAGATACACACCAGGAGCCACTTCTGCAATGGAGTAAGACTAGATGTATAATGTGAAGAATGGAACTAGAAAGATTAAACTATATTTATTAATGAATTTTAGCATCAACAAAAAGTACTAACCTCTCTAGAGGATGCTCTTTGTTCACTGGGCAATTAGAAAATGAACCTTTATCTCAACAAAGGAATGCTTGACTTCTGAGACACTTGGAAGATTTATACTTTAATGTATACTTATACTACTTGACATCTTTATTTTCTTTATACTTCAGTGCTAGACTTTGGATTTTACAAGCATCAGTCAGATCCAGCTCAGTTGAGTGTTTCAGCAACTACTGTTGACATTTTTCTCTTTAGCAGAGTTGTCCTGTGTCTGAGTTAGATGTCACTTTCTTGCCTTTCCCCTATAAGTTTCCCAGAAAAATTCTGAAGGTGCTACATGCCTCTCTAGCATCACATGCAATTACTGTTTTATTTTTCCTTCTACTTTGCCTTCATGTCTTAATTCTGGAGGCGTGTGCACAGCTCTACAGCCAGCATAATCCGGAACAGAAATCCAGACTTTCTCTTGTCAGAGTACCTGCTTAAAAAACCTTCTGTCTCTGCATGCCACAGTCCTTTCTCCAGAGGTTATAAGCATCCACCTTGCTCTTCACTTATTTCTGTCACTGTTCTATGGCTTCATAAAGTAAATACACTTTTTCAACCTGTAATTAGTAGCATATAAGTGTCTCTGCCATGTCAGTTCGGCAAAGTCACTAACCACTCCACCTATACATGTCCCCTCTTCTGCTGTTTTTCAGTATTACTCCTGTGCATTCTGATATGACTCACTTTTTTCTTCTTCTCCTAGAAAATGGTATGCCTTTCAGATTTACTTATGCTAGTCTACAGTTATCAAAACCTCACATTAAACATACATTGCTTTTTATTCTATCTAATCCAATTGAAAGGCTGTTCCAGAATTTTTTCTTTCCAACAGTTAGTACTAAATAATTTATAGCCTGCATTCATTTGTAGCTGGTATATACACTCACATATCAATTTGTCCTATAGCTTTAATAGCTCTTAATAGCACAGTATTTACAGATATATCCCTTAAAATAACTTTTTGCTAGCCTAAACTATTAAAGACTTTGCTGTTTTGTTTTAAAAAAGATTTTCTATTTCCTTGCTTATTCCTGCTTATTCTGAAACCTGTTACTGTTTGAATTAATATTTACTGAACATGAATGACCATACATGGGAATTACTACTATGCCTCAGTTTATTTATCTAGTAAATATTCCCAGTCTTCTCTGTCTCAATCAGAGTCTCTTTACTGAGCCATTCCTGGTCTTATCAATTAGTTTCTAAACTTACATCCTAATATCCATATGTTGTTTTCCTCTTTAGTCTCAATTTCTGCCTTCATTCCTTTGTCTCAGTTTTCATTCCTCTCTACTTACATCAGGTTTAACTCAGCGATCAAATCAGGCACTAAGATGCAACAAAGTGGTTGCCAAAGATCCAGAGCTTTCAGGTGAGGTGAATAAAGCTTAGTCCATCAGCAGCAGTGCATTCGTGTGCCCTCACCTGGAAAATATCTAGTGGAGAGGGAGCTGATTTGGTAAAATGAAACAAATATCTTCTGAGTGCGTGTTAACTGTGAATTTTCAAATGGTCAAATCTGATGAATTTTCAGAGGATGAATAAGAGACCGATGTAAAGATATAGTTTCTTTCTGTGTCAGAATTGCTACTCCCAAGCATAAGAACATTCTCCCTTTATTGGAAAAAGGTAAGTAAACTGTTCTTAAAAAGAATAGTAAATCTCATATTCTTATGGTCTAGTTCTTAGTAATGATTAGACTGTTTTGGCTGAAACCTTACGTCTTCTATTCCATTTAACTAAAACAAAAAATCAGTCTGAGGCAGAAAATTAGTCTGGAAACTTTCAACCAGAACAGTTTAGTAACGTTGTAAGTAATCGGAAACAGTGTTCAGTAAACTTTAATAATATAGGCAGTTCCTATTTTACTTATAACAAGAATTTCAGTGTGGAATATGTGTGTGTGTGTTTCATTAAATATGGTAAGCTGAAGTCTGTAGTATTTTACAATGTAATGATTGTTGTATATTTAAATGCAAGAAATATACTGAAACTTACTGGAAATCATGAGAGTATGCTAGCTCTCAAGGTGTTACAGTTTAATAAGCCACTTCTATAGGACATACTGGATACTAAAATTTGGTGCAATTCATAAAACAATGTATATTTTAAAGAATGATATCTCATTAGAGCAAAAGCCTGGAGGAGAAGCAAAAATTTTAGCTTCCATTCTTGGGTCTGCCATGGATTGTCTATGAATGAGAACAATAATTTAGTCTTCTGTTTTCATTTGTCTTATATTTAAACACTTGTGTATACATAATCCTTTTTACTTGTCTGTTAAAATTGCTTCTAAAGCCAGGGTGGTTCTTTAAATGGGCCTGTAGTAACTTGCATGCTTGCTGGTCCTACTTTTGACTATTGGCAGAATTTTAAATACTGCTGACAGCTAGTTTTTTCTAAACCTATTCCAATTCCATATGACAGTGTACTTGCCTTGAATTTTGGTTTAAAGCTGTCCTTTGTAAATAAACATAATGTGTTGTTTGGGAATCACAGAAATGATACTATATTGATTCTGGACTCCTTCACTAACCTGACTGGGGCGGCATATATTTTGTACTTACACAGGGTTAGTGACTGGTGTTAGTTTGTTCCTTGCTTCCAGGCAATAGACCGATATTTTGTTAATTCTCTACAGCCTCTGTGAAACTTCAAATTGAGTTGCATAATAATGTTTATTAACATGACTCTGTGGTATACATTCCTGGAATAATCAGCTGATTGCTGATCCCATAAATACATGTGTGTTACTCATTGTGAGGTGCACACTCCTGTTTAGTGTGTGTCAGGAACTAATGGGTTGGTTGAAAGGGCTTTGTCCAACTGTTTCACCAGTTTTTAAATACAAGTTCAGTACGCTTATATACAAATCACTCAGCCTAATAGGTTCAAACAGATGCCACAGGAATCTGAGATCACAAGAAACTCCCTTCTGTGGTCCTTCTGTAAGGATCTGCATGTTGATTTAGCTCAACCAGAAAGTCACTAGTCCATGTGTATATCATTAAACGTATTTGATAAGCTTTTCTTTTATAGTAAACTGGAATAAATTACCTCCAGTGGTCTGGAGTAGATTTAGAAGCCAGCAATAAAAGGGTAGATGGTATATGGCATTTCTTTTCCATTTTGACTTACTACACCTGAGTGGTTAGACCCTGTGTTGTCTGTGCACTTTCCTTACTGATGAGACTTCCTCTGGGCAGCAAAGACTCCTATTAGGAAAGCAAAATTCACAGCTTATTGAAACAAAGCCATGTTGACCAAGCTGTTATAACATGATTTGACTGTTTCAGTAGACAGGTGAATTTCCCATGGGCTCAGAGTCCTGTTTAACAAAAACGCCTTGCTCCAAAACCATGTGCTTCAGTAAAAACAAAAAAGTATCATGTTTATGTGAATGTTTCATCTGTCAAGCATTTAAGTTTCCCTTGAGAAGGAGGAAAGCTCTTTTGCTCTCTTTCCAAGAAAAAGTCAGGAACTATTGCATGAGTGTTTTCAAGAATTATGAAAACACTAGAAACCAAGGGCGGGGGGGGAGCTTGTTTGTTTACTGTACTGTTTATAGTACTAACCTGGAAACTGGGATCTGTGGCTCTATTTCTACCTCTAACCTGATTCATATGCTTTGAGTTCTTTAAGCCTTTGCTTTTCCTCTCACTTCTTGTTGTTGACCAAAATGGGAGGCATCACTGGGCCAACATGTAAATGCATGGTTTATCCACACTTTAAAATAATGAGTACATTTCTTTTCCTTCATATCAAAAAGGGCATCATCGAACTAGAGCGTGTTCAAAAAAGGCAGCAGGGGTAATTGATTACACAGCATCTGCATGATGAATGAATAATTTAGACTTCTTCACCCTGAAAATGATGCAATCTCTAAATTCTAGAGGTTGACAGCAGCATCAAGATAGCTGATAGATACAGGTTGTTTAACATCCCTTCCAACTGAGTGGACCTAATAGGAGATCAGCTCAAAAGAAAAGGGGGTGGTTCCTCAGGAAACTGAGAACAGACCTGTGGAACTCCTTGGAAAAGTATGTGGATGTGAGACATTTGTGTGTCAAGGGAAACCTGCATAAGTATTTAGAAGACTTGAAGAATTCGCATCAGGTTCAGGGAATAACATGAGCTGAAACAGTCAGAGATAGGAAGATACTTAGTGGAAGTATCATACAGCCTTTCCTCAGCTGCTTATGGATGCTGCAGGATCCAGGTTTAGATGGACATTTAGTTTGAATAAGTATGGCTATTCATATATTTACTCTATTTTTTTTCCCAAGTGCAGTCTTGAGAATACTTCTCTTACATCAGAAATTATGATCTTTTTCCTACTTAATGAGAACAACGTTGTCATGATGTTAGCAACAGTATCATCGTGTCAACAGAGGAGACCTTGTTTCTCCTATGGCAGTGGACAACTTGGACAAAAAGCATTCTTGGAAGGCATTCTGGTCCCTCTCTTCCTTTAAAAAAAGACAAAACTAAACAATTAGAAGCAGCCTTCTGCTTTGTGTGCAAAGCACATTTTCAGTATTACCTTACTAACCCAAATGTTTGGTAGACAAAAAGTTAATTCTCTAAGTACAGGTCTGAACCTTTTCTTAGTCTGGGGGTAAGTGAATCAAAATGTATTGCCTGGATGTGACTTGCAGTTATATAGAAGTCTCAAGAGGTTTTACAGATTGGCAGTTGATAATATAACTTGATAATTGGTCAGGAGGTGTTCCAAGCCACATAAAAAGAAAGCTTGAGAAAACAACCACAGAGAACTCCTAAAGTCTCTGATTTGGCTTTGAAAGCTTTTGGCTATTGTGAGTGTAATCCTGGCATTGTCATGTAACAACTCTAAACTCAGGTTTAATAATCACAAGTGTTTTGGTTTCTGCAGCGTAAAGAGTAAGCAGGAGTTTCTGTAATATGTCCACAATTGTGTGCTGTTTATATGTACATGGTGGGTGCAACTCCCCAGGTGAGTGGAGTGAGCAGGAGAAGACTGTTAGTCTCAAGCAGGTGAACAAGCTAAGAATTATTGAAATCTCTGCAACTGAGTCACGTGGCTTTAGCTAAATCTAGTCATTAAGAACATTCCTTTGGAGACATCAGAGTTGATTTGCGTTGGTTGTGCCAAAGGTGTTTCCTGTTCAAATCAATCTCAAGAATATCTCCATAGATATTTCTGGTCATGCTTCAGTCATGTTCCTATTCTTCATGAGGAAGAAGAAAATGTTCATTTGTGGCCAGTCATCTTGGTCCTCTTTTCTTCTCATACTTCAATTCGTATATTTTCTTTAGGTATTTCTTCAGGGAAGCTATGAGGCTGTGTGCTTGTGCATGTTGTTTTAATACATGTAGATGAAAGTTTCCATCTGCTTTTCCCCTAATTGCTGACCTGTTGAAATACCTTTTCATTTTGAGGCAGACATTCTGGAGACAAAGCAGTTCCTGGCAAAGTTGCTTTTCTGTTGTCTGTTTTCTTGGAATCTGTTCCATGGTCTGAGGTGAGCTTGTTTTATGAGTTTGTTACAGTTGTGTTAGTTTAAAGTTGCTTGTAATATATGATATGAACTAAAGCAAAATCTAGAAGCTGAAGCCTCATTAGATGAGTTCTCATGCAGGCAAAAAAAAAAATGGTCCCAGCCTAGAAAACCTCACAAGCTTAAGTGTAAGACTAAAGGTAAAAGGATGTGACAAGTATATGGCAAAGTGAGAATACCTTGCTGTATGACACCTGCTTCAGTTCACATCAAGTGCCCAGTAGGTAACCTGATTTATGTGTGGCTGAAGATCTCATCTGAATGAGGATAGCTTTCATGACATACAGATGTCACAGAAGATCGTCCAGTAATGTAAGTGGGCAAGTTTGACAAGTGAGCAGTCATGGTATATCTACTAGTGAGACAAAGATAGGAGCTAACATAGTTACCTCTTGATATATATAGCTCTTGATATATATAGCTCTTGATATATATAGTTCTTAATGATTGATAAGGTACAGATATGCCATGAAGCATTTTAGAAACTAAGACTGGGATCTTGCACCTCATGCAAGTTTTTTATTTGATTTTTCTGCTTCAAAACTACTTTGAACATAAAATTTTACTTAACTTTTGCTAAAGTTTCAAATCAAAATCATCCAGAGTTAAAGTGCATGTTCTAAAATATATTCAAAGATATAGATGTCAGTTATATATTACATATTTCATCAGAAATCCCTTTCAGATGCCATAAACTAAAAGTTAATTTTTCATTTTATTCTATATCAGGAGGATAGGGATCATAGAGAGCTATTATCTTACAGTCCTGTTCTATTAAGTGACTTTATTAAGTTTCCTTTTCTTTCCCTATAGTATTGAGTTTTAATTCTGCCCCTGCCTGCCAGTTACTTCAGCCAAGTGACACTGCAAGTTTGGGTAAATATTTAATACTAAAACATTTCTTTCTATCTAGAGCAACTTTTTGTGTACTACATCCCATAGAAATTCTGCTGTTAAGTGAGAGAGAAGAGATTTGGTTTTAACTAAACTGGCTCAGACCATTTTTATTTTTTTTTTTTAAAATAACTTGTGGGTTGGTTTTGGTTTTTCATTTGTTTGTATGTTTCCTGATTCTAAGGCAACTCTTGTATCCTTATCAAGCTTGGCCTTAAAGTGCTTGAATCTAAGGAGCATTCAAAACCCTGTATGAATCCAAATTTCTAGTCTACTTCTCATTTTACTTTATTACATTTTGATATTTGAGTGGACTCCAAGATCTCTGGTCGTGTGGTGTGCATCCTCCAGCAGAGCAGGAAGGGATTGAGGTACACTGATGGGCAATGTGCTACTGAGACTCTGGACATCGAGAGCTGGAGGGAGGTGCAGAAGGTAGTGAGGCCAGCTTGGAGCTGGTACACCAGAACTTCTAGACAGAACAAAGCTTAGCATAAAGCAAAAAGCAAGAGAAGTTTAGTAATCAGAAGAAGGAGGATACCCTTAGATTATAGTTTGCTTACTTTTCTGTGACACAATGTATTTTTTTAATAATGAAATCTTGGTGCATTTTTTCACTAATAGGAATTACTGTTCATTTCCAATTAAAAAATAAGCATATCCATTTGACCAATATAAATTATGATTTACTTTCTCAGGCTCCATTTGCTGGGAAGAGTCTTTAGTGTATCTGTTTTTAAAATGACAAATAGGACTTTATTCTTGGCAGATACCTGCCAAATTGTAAACCACTTTCTGCCAGTTATAATGATAAGGAAGATTACAATTGTTTTACCATTATTATTGCTGTCTGTATCCTTTTTTTGCTTGTTTCAAATAAATATTTAAATTTCAGCTGGACAGAACTAGACCTATAAAATTAGTATTTTGGTTTTCTCATACCCATAGGTTGCATATACAGAACATACAATGAACTCTCCATAGCTTAAACTAAAATATTGAATTTATTGTGGTTGGACTAGGCTGTAAATAGGTTATACATTGCAAATCCTACTGTGTCAACAGAAATGAATAAATATGTAATTTAAGTTCTTTAAAAAGATTTCTGGCTACTAAAATACATAGGTCAAGTACATAAACAGTCTTTCTAAATTTGCATATATTTGCAATACTGCAACACTAACTTGGTGCTTCTACAAACATATGCTGACTAAGCGGCAGTACACCCAGCCCCTTGAGATACAGAGGTGGGTCCAGTGGCAGAGTCAGAATTCAGTTTTGTGCTACTGTTACTCCTCAAGAAAATGCATTCCTCCTTTTTCTCAGTTTATTAATCTGGATGCTGGGTGCAAGAAAACAGCCTCTTACACAAATGCCTCTGAAGGTTTCTATGTTTTTATATATATATATATATACAAACAAAAGAAGCTACAACACATGAATGAAAGACTAAGCAAGTGCTGTTTTATGCCTCCAAAAAAAAAAAAAAAGTTGTTTAAAAGCCAAAGTTTCATGCTTCATTCTTATTAAAAGAAAAGTAGACTTTCAAGTTTTCTAAACTTCGTGAAATTAATTGTAGATTGCTGCTGTGTTTGTAAATTGGATCTATTTTATGGGGCTATTAAGATAGTTGTGTTTGTTATATCATTGTCTTCTTGTTATTAATGACAAGAATAAGTAGTTTTAAATTGTGCTGAATAGAAAATAAGTTTTAAATTAAGCCATCCAGGTTGAATAAATAACAATACTCTACATAGAGAACCAAAAATGAGTCAAATATGAAGTGATGACTCATTCAGAATGTAGAACATCATGTTAGTTTTAATATAATTGTGCATGTCAGTTTTAAGCAGAATTTCCTGTGAAAGTACATTGGTGTTATCAGCTTTTTTAGGAGTTTCTGTTCAGGTACTCCTATATTTTTAATATGTGCATGCATACTGTAACCATTAAGAATCATCACTATACCTTTCTTTGAAAATAACTTTCAGGATATTTAAAAGAAAAATAATCTTCAAAGCATTTTCAGCTACATTTGCACAAAAGAAAAAATGAAAACATATAAAGCTTTGTAAAATGTGACTGTTTTGAGCATTTCAGAAGTAAGAGACCTTTTCTTCTAACTTCCAAAACAGGATTTCACTACGTCTTCTCTAGTCAGCTGTTACCATTTTTGTGTATTGCTGTTTTGGTTCCTCTGCATTGACTCCAGCTCTGTTTACTGCAGGGCTGTGTGAAGCTGGCTGGTGCACAGGGACAGTGATTGGTGGAGGGTGGCAATGACTCAGCCACTTACCATCATTTATGGGCAGGTCCTGCTTGACAAACCTGATCTCCTTCTACGACAGAGTGACCTGCTTATTGAATGAGGGAAAGGCTGTGGATGTTGTCTACCTTGACTTTAGTAAGGCCTTTGACACCGTTTCCCACAGCATTCTCCTGGCAAAACTGGCTGCTCGTGGCTTGGATGGGCACACGCTTTGCTGGGTAAAAAACTGGCTGGATGGCCGGGCCCAGAGAGTTGTGGTGAACGGAGTTAAATCCAGTTGGTGGCCGGTCATGAGTGGTGTCCCACAGGGCTCGGTTTTGGGGCCACTCCTGTTTCACATCTTTATTGATGATCTCGACGAGGGGATCGAGTGCACCCTCAGTAAGTTTGCAGATGACACCAAGTTGGGTGGGAGTGTTGATCTGCTCGAGGGTAGGGAGGCTCTGCAGAGAGATCTGGACAGGCTGGAGCGATGGGCTAAGGCCAACTGGAGGAGTTTCAATAAGGCCAAATGCCGGGTGCTGCACTTCAGCCACAACAACCCCCAGCAGCGCTACAGGCTTGGGGAGGAGTGGCTGGAGAGCTGCCAGTCAGAGAGGGACCTGGGGGTGTTGATTGACAGCCGGCTGAACATGAGCCAGCAGTGTGCCCAGGTGGCCAAGAAAGCCAATGGCATCCTGGCTTGCATCAGCAATAGCGTGGCCAGCAGGGACAGGGAAGTGATCTTACCCCTGTACTCGGCACTGGTGAGGCTGCACCTCGATGACTGTGTTGAGTTTTGGGCCCCTCACTACAAAAAGGACATTGAATTACTCGAGCGTGTCCAGAGAAGGGCAACAAAGCTGGTGCAGGGTCTGGAGCACATGTCGTACAAGGAGAAGCTGAGGGAACTGGGGTTGTTTAGTCTGGAGAAGAGGAGGCTGAGGGGAGACCTCATCGCCCTCTACAACTACCTGAAAGGAGGTTGCAGAGAGCTGGGGATGAGTCTCTTTAACCAAGTAACAAGCGATATGACAAGAGGGAATGGCCTCAAGTTGTGCCAGGGAAGGTTTAGACTGAGTATTAGGAAGTATTTCTTTCCAGAAGGGGTTGTTAGGCGTTGGAATGGGCTGCCCAGGGCAGTGGTGGAGTCCCCATCCCTGGAGGTGTTTAAGAGTCAGGTTGACATAGCGCTGAGGGATATGGTGGAGTTGAGAACAGTCACTGTTAGGTTAATGGTTGGACTAGGTGATCTTCAATGTCTTTTCCAACCTAGATGATTCTGTGACAGCAGCAGGTGACATCAAGCCCTACCTGTAACTTTGAAGCAGCTCCAGTTGTCACTGTGCAGTAATGAGACAAGTTGCTTCCAGGGTACCTTATTTCTGATTTTATGCTAATACTGCAATTTGAAGCGCCCTGGTCTGGAACCCGCAGAGCAGTGGCTATGCATGCTGCATCCTGCTTGCACTCCACTGCATGTGAGAGCACCAAACCACTGGAAGGAGCATTATATATTTTTTAGCTAGGGGAGAGTTTGGATAGAATAGGAACTAGAACTGAGCTGTTAAGATGAGATTTTTGCAATTACTTTCTGAACAAGGAATAAAGAAACTTCAGGCTACTGATAGTCAAGTAAGGTGCCATACTCCTTTCTTCTTGGAAGCTTAGCATTCATTGCTGACAGGTATTGTGAATCTCTGAAATGAAGTACTTCCTAAAATTATTAGCTTATAAATGTGCCTGTGTGAAAAGGAGTGATAGAATATAGTCCAATCAAGAGTATTCCTGGATGAAGGGAAAATCAAGCTAATGGTAAATAAGCCCCCTAGCAATTTCCTGTTATGTTGCTTAAAAACAGAGACATGATTTTATTTCCTTTCTGAATATCAGGATAATTACACATTTCTGGAAGCTTTGGCCTTCATAATGGAGAGTTAAACATGAGTTCAGATCAGATTTTAATATGATCCACAGTCCAGTGGTAGTGGCTGAAAGCTTTTAATTTGGCATATTATGGAAAAATGACAGAAACACAAATCCATTGGTTCAAATCCAAATTGGTTCTGTGTTTCAGAGTTGGGATTGCTTCTGGTCTACTGTAACGTAAGTAGAAATTGGAGTTGGAAAAAAAAAGATCACTTCTTTTTCTTTCCTTCTACAACATATGTTATTTTGTGCTCCAGGATTAGTATTAGCTCAAGGAACTCTTTCTGAGCACGGTTTTATTATGTCATCTGTTAACTCAGTTAAGATTAACCAAAAAAAAAAAAAAATTATTTCTTATGGATTTTCAGTTTTTGCCTTCATTGCCTTACCTGTATGCATATTGTTATAGGTATTTAGTTTAAGATTTCAGTTTATGGTAGTGAAACACAAGTTTTCAAGTTCTGCAAATTAATTGAAATGTTTGAGGACTAAGATATATTACTCAGTCTGAGTAGAGTGTATTTAAAGCTAATGCAAATGAACAGCTGTAGCACTGATATTGTGATAGAGGAAAAATCACTGAAGTGATTGATTATATCAGTCTTCAAAAAGTCCTTGTAACTTTTCAACAAAGACTGGTTTATCTAACATACTCTGAATATACTTTTTCTTTTAATACTGGATGGTGGGGTTTGTTTTTTTTTTTTTTTTTGAGTGGGCAGTCATCAGATTAAATATCCCATAGTTTGGGGTTTTTTTGTTTTGTTTAATTCCATAATCAAACTTTTATCTTCAGGGCACTATGTTCACAAACTAAAGAACTTTTTGCTCTTCATCTTAATTCTTTTTAGAAATGTCATGATTGAACTGTGATTTCTTAAAATACTAAACAGTTGGATCCATATAGAAGGACCTTCAGAACAACGTGCATTTAGCAGTTACGCTCACATTATCTTAAATTATGTTGGTGAATTTTGATAATCTAATTTTCTGTACCACTTCTTAAAAATATTCTTTAATGGAAGATACAACACTTAGCCAAATATTTGTTCTTTCTTACCTAATTTCCAGGTTTTAGTGATTCTATTCTGTTCTAGGGCAGTACAAATAAGATGTTCACCAATTTCCAAAGCAGCAGTGAAACCTAAGCATGTTACTATTTTACTTTATCCCCAGCTGCTCATTGCAGTTTTCTTTGCCTGGATAAACATGAGGACTCTCTAACTTGAATTTTCAGACATTTTTCACTCAAAATAACCGAGCTTAACTTAAACAGTGGATCTTTGTTAGCAACACATTCCTATGTTGGGTTAGCACCTATGGAATCCAATGTCAGAGTATAGTCCTGAGCTGGAATTTACTTGTTTCTATGCGATTACATTCTTATCAGTGTTGATATTTCTCCTTCTTTTTGTCATGCCTGGGAGCACAAAAAAGAAGTCTGCAGGCTGCATGCAAATTACAGACACTTATGGATTCTTCAGCAAAAAAGATATTATAGGAATGCAAATTATTATAATTATTGCTGGTATAATAATATACTACAACATGCTCCTTTTGAATGGTGATTCAGAGTACTGGGAAGAAAAAATCAAAAGCCTTTTCTTCCTCTTATCCAAACACAGTACTATGAGTTTTACTCACAAGTAGTTGCTTACTGTAGAAGGGTACGTACTACCAGTTCTTAACATTAGTACAGCATAAGCTTCTGCTGCTCCCTGTTTTGTTATTCCACAATCTGGAGACAAATTGTCAGGAATGTTTTTAACATAATTGTGTTGGTTATGAAAATATATTAAAATATATGAATATATATTTCATATATGAATATATGAAAGTCTTAAATTTTGGTTATTTACATGGTATATCACCACTTACAACTTTTGATAAGTTAGTATTTTAGCAAGCAACATGAATTTACCAACCTGTGAGTCAATGTAACCACAATAAACATAAAAAGAACCATATGCAATTTGAACTATCAAATATGTAATTATTTTCACAATTAAAATTTTTGCACCAAGAAATGCTGACCACAATAACTGCAGATTTTGAGCCTCCAGAACTTATGTAAAACATAGACAAGATTCCATTTTGTCCTGGATAATTATTTTTAAAAATAAATGGTAAAAACCTAAATGTTTTCAGAGGGACAATTATATTGTTTGTGGCTCACCTGGTCTTTATCAGGATAATGAGGTTCCTGACAGTGTCTGACCATGGCAGCATTGTTTCTGTGATTTACCTGGCTGCCTGCAATGTCTCTGCTTCCAGCAAAGAATAGTCATCTCTCAAAGATAGTTGCAAAAAAGCTAATTTGTCTTCATTATTGAACTTCTCACATAAACTGAGTGGATTCTGAATATTTGGGAATGTTTTAGGCACAGAGAGCTCATCTATCACTAGTCTACTCAATTTAATTAATGACTGCTGCTCACTCAAATACTTCTATTTTTGGTTTACTTTTTGCTCTGTGGAGTTGGACTTTTTTCCCCCTACTTTCCTGTTGATCATAGAGATGAATTTGCATTTTGACATCATGTATGAGTTACAATTTCTAAACTCTAACTGTTGAAAACTAATATGCATCACTTTGCCCTGGTAAACAGAGATCCACTCCCAAAAATATTTGCATATATTTTAATCTCAGTTCTCAAAAATGTACAGAAGTTACTCAGCCTGTCCATAGCAGTGTGAATTCAATAGAAGATAATGTCTTTTGCATTTGCTTCTACATCTGAAAAATATTATCAATATTTTTTACTTAACTCGCAGTAATACTCCATCCACTTTGAGACGAATATCTGTGCTCAATATTGTAACTTTTTTTTATTAGAAAAATATGCATTAGTTAAAAGAATGGAAAGACTTCTCCCAGGTTTTTCTTCATCTATGTCCAAGTATATAATCATCTAGTTCTAAATGTGGCAGCTGATTCCTGTGAAATAAGAGTATCAGTTTTGTTGTGTCTGTATTGTGCTGATTCCAGGGAAGTTGTTTTGGAGCCAGAAGGGAAATGTATGGAAATCCTTGTAGCAGCACCATTCCCGTAGCAAACATCAGAATAGTGTCTTGTTTGTTTTTGGAGGGGATATTAACACAGTCTAAAGAATGGCAATAATTTGTTCTGATCAGTATAACCTGTGGGTATTTTGTGGATTTTTTTGGTTTGTTTGTGGTTTTGTTTTGTGAAAACCACAGCAGGTGAATGAGATGCAAAATAGTGTGCAACAGTGAGGGTTTGCTTGAAATCAAGCATTCGTCAACAATTAGAGAAAGACTTGTAAATAATTTGCTTTTTTCTTTCCTTCCTCTCGATGTTCACATGTCTCAGGTGGGAGGCATTTGCTGGATAAGTCCCATTGTATTTTTTTTCTGAATGCTTCTTTATAGTCAACAAATTGAGGAAACTATTCCTTTCAACATGAAATTTTGAACATATTTAAGTCTATGTTACCAGTAATTAGTATCTTGACCAAAGCAAAACCACTCATTTTTTGCTTTGCCTGTAGGACATTTCTCGGCAAGCTTGTTCTTTGATCTATTTACTTTTAAGTTTCCCTTGTGGTAGACCAGCTCCAGCACTGTCTATTAAATAGTTATGACTATAGCCTCTTTGTTATTTTAAAGACGATGAACTTTGTGACTCAAGTCTTTCCTTTACCTAACGTGCATGCTTCTGAAGATTTTTTTTCTTCCACCTTTTGAGCATTATGTTTTTTCTGTCACAGATGCAACACAGCTGAGATGTAACACAGATTTTTGAAAGTTTCTAATATGCTGACATTTAATTAGGACTAGACAAGATCTAAATGAAGCAATAAGGTCGGAGTATGTATTTTTCTGCTGGATTTTCTTTATCTTTGATTCCCTCATTCCTCCTGTCTGCTTCTGATGTAACTTTTTTTTTTTTTTTTTTAAATGGCCAAGCGCCCCTGACTAGGTCCTTCAGTGGAACAAATCCCACTATAGTCCACAGGGAGTCCTGCTTCCAGTGAGTTTCAGTTATTGAAACTGGTTTGCAGCCTTTGGATCCTGCGTCTCAAACACCTTCCTTTGACTGGAGTATTACTGAAGTTAAAGAACTTGGTACAGGGTTATTCATTCTCTTCTAGATTTTTCCTCAGCCTCAGGGCAGAGGATGGTGGACATCACAAGTGGATGCTGTCTAATGCAAGTACATGAAGAAAGCTTGCAATAACTGACAGCTTCACAGCCTAATAAATGCATCCTCCAGTCATCACACTTGGTGCAATACGTAGTATCAGATCTTAAAACAAGTGTGGCTGTTTCTTATGAGGGAAGTGGTGCTACTTGAGTTCAGAAGCTTTAAGTTTATCAGATTTCTTCACTGTGTGGTTGAGATTTGCTTATAGTAATATAGCACCATTTTACAGTGGTTTACAGAGAATTGGATGAATTCTATCTTAGAAATTGTTTTGGGTATTAGGAAACTTCTCTGCACTTTCAGTCTGAAAGGTTGAACTTTTTTCCTGAGGTGAGTGGAACGTTGTTCACCTAAGTAGCTGGGAAAGCCAGTTTCACCAGTTTATACAGCCTTAGACCTCACTGAAAACCAGTTTTAAATTAATGAATCATACATGAAAATTACTTGTTGTAGCAAAGCCATTTATCAAAGAGTTGATGGCAAAACATGCCAGACAACATCATGATGTAAAACTAACCAAAAATCATCATGCTAAACTTAGGGCCTGCCATGCCAGGGAAATTCAGTAGCTCACTATACCCTGATTATTTGAAAGCAACTGTATCGGCAAATCAAGAGAAAATAGCAAGAAGCTCTGTAATACGTCATTTCAAATTCCTTGTAAAATGACATCTCATGTAGTGTAGGTGTGGTTTCATTATCCATAAACTTTTGATCCTCTTATGAATCATACTTAGCTGTTGGCATTAATTACATCTTGTACCAAAGAACTTCATTGTTACCTTTGAATGTAAATTTGGACCTCTTAGAGATGAACCAAAGGTAATTTCCACCTTTGGGGGAGGGAAAAGGGCTCTGAGTAGACTCCATCTGTCTATAGACTCTGTGTTATTTTATTTTAACTATTAGGTGCAGTTACTGTACAGCTTGTGGAGGACAGCTGTGTATGAACTGTGTAGGATTAAAGAAGTAAAAACGTTTTGTTGTATACAAATAATAAAAGGAAAGGGTTTTCCATAGCTGCTTTTGGACCTCTTTAGGCCTCTGTGCTTAGATAAGCTCATACGTTAATCAAAGAAATTATATCCACATTATGTCTGTGTCTATTTGGTCACTCTTCTGACAAGAACCTTACACAGCGGGTAATATTGTACAAAATATTCCAAAACCAGCTTTTTGGAGTAAAAGTTGTACTTCACAATCCTTAGCCCAAACAATGATAGTTACTTTTTGTCCCACTGCTTCAGAAGGTTAATCTGGTATGAACCACGGAAAAGCAATATAAATCTTAAGATGCTGAAGAGTGGGGCTTTGTTGTTGGGTCTTTTTGGGGGGGGTTGTTTTTTTTTATTTTATTTTTAAAGAAACACATGGTAAACGTACATAACACCAGCTGCCACAAGTAATAATGGAGTAGAGTTTTGTGGGTTTGCTTTTTTTGAAAAGATCTGGACCAAAGCAGTTATGAGCGCATGGTATTAATTACTCTGTATATCAAACAGTAGTTAGTGCAAGACTAATTCTACTTTTTGCTTCCATGTATTTGCTGCTTTCATATGTCTAGGAATACATTTCTGAGTAAGTATTTATGGGCTGTAAGCTAGAGGACACAAGTAATATGGTCGAATAGATTTTCCTTCCAGGCACAGAATATCACTTACCAATTTCTCCAGTGAAATTGAACCTTGTAGCTTTTGCCTGCTGTTAATTGCTCTCTTTTCTACATTTTGAGGCAAGAGATTGAACTCTGTTTCATTGTGGCAGAAATGAGGCAGGGCTATGGAGTGCTTGAAACTGCAACGAAAAAAGTCCTCATCACAAAGTGAAGTTGATCGTGCTCTGTGCCAGGATATCGGCTGCAGTGTGATGCTGTCTGTGCTTCAGTTTTAAAAACCTTTATTCAAATATGTCAATGACTACCTCAAAATCCTAGAAATCTTCCTCCTTGCTTTTCCTTCCAGACAGTCTAAATTATCCATGACAGAGTTGTCTAACCTATTCTTAAAGAAGAGTCCTCAGTCTCTTTTTGTAAACTGGTCCCATGTTTCACTGTCCTTGCTGTTAGAAAGTTTTATCCTTGTCCCAATATTTAACTGCCCTTCCCAGCAATTTAAGCTCATTACTTCTTGCCTTCACAGAATCACAGGATTGTCTAGGTTGGAAAAGACCTTGAAGATCATCCAGTCCAACCATCAACCCAATATTAACAGTTCCCAACTACACCATATCCTTCAGTGCTATGTTGACCCTACTCTTAAACACCTCCAGGGATGGGGACTCCACCACTGCCCTGGGCAGCCCATTCCAACGCCTAACAACCCCTTCTGGAAAGAAATACTTCCTAATATCCAGTCTAAACCTTCCCTGGCACAACTTGAGGCCATTACCTCTTGTCCTATCGCTTGTTACTTGGTTAAAGAGACTTTTTCCCAGCTCTCTGCAACCTCCTTTCAGGTAGGTGTAGAGGGCAATGATGTCTGCCCTCAGCCTCCTCTTCTCCAGACTAAACAACCCCAGTTCCCTCAGCTGCTCCTAAGACCTGTCCTCCAGACCCTGCACCAGCTTCGTTGCCCTTCTTTGGACACGCTCAAGTAATTCAATGTCCTTTTTGTAGTGAGGGGCCCAAAACTCAACACAGTAATGGAGATGCAGCCTCACCAGTGCCGAGTACAGGGGTAAGATCACTTCCCTGTCCCTGCTGGCCACACTATTTCTGATACAAACCAGGATGCCATTGGCCTTCTTGGCCACCTGGGCACACTGCTGGCTCATGTTCAGCCGGCTATCAGTCAACACCCCCAGGTCCCTCTCTGACTGGCAGCTCTCCAGCCACTCCTCCCCAAGCCTGTAGCGCTGCTGGGGGTTGTTGTGGCCCAAGTGCAGCACCCGGCATTTGGCCTTATTGAAACTCCTCCAGTTGGCCTTAGCCCATCGCTCCAGCCTGTCCAGATCTCTCTGCAGAGCCTCCCTACCCTCGAGCAGATCAACACTCCCACCCAACTTGGTGTCATCTGCAAACTTACTGAGGGTGCACTCGATCCCCTCATCATGGATTTAACTCCATTCACCACAACTCTTTGGACCCGGCCATCCAGCCAGTTTTTACCCAGCGAAGCATGCGCCCATCCAAGCCTTGTTACAAAAGAAAAAACAATACTTTTTTACAGTTACTTTTTGTATATTTGAAGACTGCGGTTAATCTCAAACGTTTCTATCAGATTCGAGTGCTTTTGTCACTCAGCTTTTCCTTGGGGGTCATGTTTTCATGTGTTCCTACAGTGGCAATGAGAACCTCTTTCACTATTGTTTCTTAGTGTTTGTATGTGCTACTAGCTCACAGGTGCATAAAAGCATTGTCAGTAAAGATTCAAGGCTGAATGTATGTGATGTGCTGACATCAATAACCCAGGCTGCAAAACAACCTTATAACCTGAAGAAAACAGAACAAGCTTATAAAAGCTGTGTGAGTAGAAACAGTTTGTTTCTCAATGCTGTGTAATCCTTCCTCAAATACAGGAACCCCCCAGCAGACACACAGAGCTTGCCTAGCCTCTAGCTAATTATACATGTTCAGACTTGACTCTTTCCTCAAGTAAGCAAATGAAATAACTGTGCTCAAAGCATGTCTTATTTCCTTGCTAGGAGCCCTGTTAGATGGATTTCCTTGCACTCAAGGCATTGATAGGTTCATTCTCTCTGGCATGAGACAAATGAGCACACAGTCCAGTTGGTGCAGCCTTCTGGATATTCTCTGGTGTCTTTGTGCCCACACTGATCTTGTATGACTGAAGAATCTGTGATCATCTTGCACAAGGCAGCTAGCTTAGGCCTTAGAAACAAAAGCTGTGTAGGAAGGGTTTTCCAGACCACTTAGTTCTTAAACGCTACCTTTGTTTTTCCATTGGAGTGTGCAGTTTCACATTCACTTTAAACCCACATCCCTGGAGCCTATCAATAAAAGAGATGGGTTTCCCCCTCCCTAACCACAGATTGTCTTTTGTCTTGGCCATATCATCTATATGGTAAACAAGATAATTGGACTGATCCAGCTGAAAATGAATTCAGCAACAAAAATAACAATGAATTTACTGCACAATATCTTCTCTTGCTGTGGGATGGCACGAGCACTACTGGAGGAATAAGGAATAAATCAGGGCTGGCATGGGGTCAAGGCAAGGCAGCAGCCTGGACTTAAATTCACTGGACCCACTGTGCATCACCAGTCTTGGAGAAATCTGATCATTATTCAGCTCAGCCGGATCATTAAATCTCATCCTTACTCCCTCAGTGGAGTGCTGTGGCGGGTTAGGTTTCCTCCTTTACCACGCCTCTGTGTGACTGGTGTTCTCAATGCCATTCTCAGGTGCTGTTGTACTGTTAGGTGGGATGTCGCCCTCTTCTGCCTATCCCAGCACACCTGCATCACTGGGAGCATCGTTTCAAATGTATCAAACTCCCCACTGTTTTGCATCCTTAAAACATACTGCCTTATGTGTTCTTCCTAGCTTGTCAATGACTTTGGAGCTCATAACTGAGACAGGTCTTTAATGTGAAGCTGGGTAAGCTCAGGAACAGTAAAAGCAGCAGCGTGAAAGAAGGGAACACATGCACTTCTTTACCTTTCTGTATGCCAAACCAGTTCTACTGAACCACTTCTGAAATGCCATGTTTCAGCATAAGCACAACACTGCATTCCTATGCCAACTTGGATGTCTTGCACATTGCTCAAACTTTAGACATAGATGTTCATGCTTTGCTGAAGAGTTCAACTGACTTACCCTTCATAGGAGACGTGTGACCAAAAAAGTTAACATTCATGTGCTCCTTATCTAACACAATGTACTGTACCATAACATATGATATTTTTCATCCTTGATTTCCAAGTCATTACATTTCAAGAATCACCTTCTGCTTGCACTGGTAACAAAACAAAACCATGCTCAAGTCTGCAGGTGCATAATTTTTCTTATCAAAGTCCTTTCCCCATAAAACCTTATGTTGAATTATTCAATAACCTTAGGAAACCATGTGACTTCTCCCCCCTCCCCCATTACTGCCTACCAGAAGTTGTTTCCCCTATTTAAAATGAGACCTTTAGACCTTTTGGGGTTTATCTTACAATAAGCCAACAGATGAGGGTTCCTCCTTGACCCTGCAGCTGATCGTGAAACTGTCAGGAGAGAGTTATGCACTTCAAGAAGGCATAAATCACATAGCTAATCATAATTAAACCTGAGGACGTTAGACAGGAATCAGTTAAAGGCACAAAACCAATCTAGCTGCCACTGAGGCTGCCCTTTTTGCAAATCCATTATTTGGAAAAAGATAAGGATCCAAGGAAAAACAAATGCCTTTTGCTTGAATGCACACAATTTCCAATACAGAGGTGGTTACCTTGAAATCCCAGCTCTAAATAATTTAATTTGCTTTATTCAAAACATGAATTAGAGATGAGGATGGGTGGGGAGTTTGGTTTGGTCTTTGTGGAGGTTTTGGGGCTTTTTTGGTTGGTTTTTTTTTTTTGTTTTGCTTGGGTTTTTTGTGGTTTATTTGTTTGTTTTTAAATCATACTTTCAAAGTTCCATGTCCTGCCCAACTCAACAGAGATTATTGGAAGAGAAAGTTTTCCAGACTTCTAAAATCAATTAGACATACGATTGAGTGAGCACAGACCTGGGCTCAGAGGGGGTGTGCAAAATTCAAGCCTGAGTTTTCAATTTGCAGCTGAAACTCTTCTGCACTCAGAGATTTATTTATTTTTTTTTAATCCAGTATTAGAATTTCTGTCAAAAGTTTTTCCTGTGGCTGTTACTTAGAGTAACTGGAGCAAGTGCAGTATTGTTGTAGCCAAACAAAACTACGGAAAGCAGGGGTGGGCACAAAACCAATTTACTGCTTGATTGAAGTGGGGTAAGGTAGTGGGATGGGAATCCTATTCCATACTGGGACAAAACCAAGACCATTACCTTTATGTTATTTATTTTGTTAGGGTTCTTTTTTTTTTTTTTTTTTCTAAAAAAAAAAAAAAAAGTGTGGAGAGGGAGAAAAGGAGGGAGGAGGAAGAACAAAAGATCAAGAATAAAGATTTGAACCCGAGTCTGCCTTGTCCAGGGTGAGTGCCAAGATCAACTGTACTGTTGGCTTCTCTAGCATCTTTTTTAAAAATATTTTAAAAATAGTTCCATTTTACATAAAAAGATATACGTTGGAGAAGAGGGTTTATTCCTCATCAGATGCAATGTCCAAGGTAAATGAGTATTCTGTGGCAACTGGACTGTGGGAGCATTTCACACTAAGGCCCAGGGTGTTAGCTGTTTACACAGAATAAAAGATCTGCAGTAGGAAAAACAGAGTAGCCCACTAGTAAGCCTGCTAGTAAGCTCAGCCAGCTGGTACACTGGCATTAAAGTGACTTTGTGGGTACATTCACTTTTGACCAGGAAAAGGGGAACCTGAAACTTGCTTGTGTTACAGACTTAAGAACTTAAGCACTAAACTCTTCTGCTATTCTTTTTCTTCTCTGTGCCTCTCATCCTGGCTCTGTGATTTTAACTGGAAATGCCATTTTTCTTGATGCAATTTGCTTTGTGCCTGGTACAGGTCCCTGAAAAGTTTTGCTCTTCATATGTCAACAGTTTCTGACAAAGGAAATAATTTCATTAGAAAACCCCTGATCAAGCTGCAATTGGCACACTGCATCCCAGAGCACTTCTGTACAAAAAGAGCAAAAGCATATTGCTATGCTCTACTCCCTATGGTCCTCAACTGTAATTAAAGATGCCTTGCCACCTGTGAAACCGTTGCAGCAAGAAATGTGAAGGCAACTCCAGTTACAGCATAATCACTTCTAGTGTAAATGTTCCCTTAATGCTTACTCTTTTTTCTTCAGATAATTTGGGAATAAAATCCTTGATGCAAATAATTTTTGGGCATGGCTATTTCTGAAATGTCTGGATTACTGCTCTGTGTTATTCAGGAAGTCAGATTAGATGATCATGGTGCTGCCTTCTGGTCTTAGGCCCTATTTAACTTTTACCCTTTCCCTTACCCTTCTCACCGTTTTCCTTTACCCCTTTCAAAGCATGATATGCAGGCTTGACACTACGCAAGAGCTCTGTATGGAGCACCTTTGTCATTCCCCTTTTTTTATATATAATCTCAGCTACCACTTCCCAGAAACTCTTTGGGATAACATGTGTAGTGGATTTCTATTGTCCCAGGAAAGTATGTTCAGCTACAACAGGTCTGAATTCACAGTGTACTCAATTCTTGGAGAAAAGATCTATAGAACTGATAGGAGTGGTAAAGGAAGTTGGTTAGATATTGTTAAGATGCTACAGTTGGTTTTCTGTCTTTTTTTAAAAACAGACAAAACAACCAGCAAAGCAAGATTTAATAAGGTCTCTCTGGGAAGGTAGAGTCTTGTTGGAGGAAAAATACCCTCCTTCATTTCAAGAGGATAGTTTAAAAACCTGCAGAAAACTAGGCCTTTTCTGTGATGGTCTCCAGCACCTGCTGGTATCCAGATGGTGCTGAGGAAAATAGATGTTTCTTATTTACCAAAACAATAGTGGATGTTACTACTGGGTATCCTTCTCCCTATTGTCCAATGCAATCCTTATTGCATCTTCTGAATGCATATCAAGTGGTATGAAGGAACTTTCCTCAACCATCAACCACTGGAGGTAGAAAAATTATAGTTCCATTTCCCAACCAAGTATGCAACCTTCCCTGAGGAATGTTATGCTCTGCACTTGATTTAGTATCCAGTCAGATCTTCATCTATTGTAAAACTGCAAAGCCAGCTATAGATATTTTGTAAAATGCATCCTATACTCTGAAAGATAGGGGTTTGACTAGACTAGCACAGCTATATCCCCAAAGCCATGATTTTGTCTTGCACAGATTTACCAGAAAGCTTTCTACCTTTGGCTTGCGCTGACAGTGATCTTATTAGCTGGCTGTATGATACATTGCAGGCAGAGCCAAACAAGTAGATTAAAAAATTTGAAAGCACTTGTGACATCAAGGAATAGATGAAATCACCAAGACAATTGAATCATATTTGTAGAAGAAGATAACATTGCAAAATGGTTAAATCCACAGACCATTTTTGCTGCCTTGTTTATGTCCTGTGATTTAAAATATTGAGACCAAAAATACCAGAGGCCTCTTGCTGCTTATAAGCTTGAATAGTTGTCTAGGGCTATCAAGTCTACTGTGGAAGTAAATGCTATGAAGGCTTCAGGGTGAATCAAAGTTGAGACATGGAGTGTTTACAGACCTTGTTCCATAGAGGCTGATCCAAAGTACCTGGAAAGGGGATGGGTGATATCCCCATGTCTACTTATAAGAACTGCTATTCTATTTGTACCTCAACCATAGTTAGTCCTAATGGTTAATCAGCTTACTGGGTTACCCAGATATCTGGACAGAGCAACCACGTAAGTCCCATTCTATACCCTGAGAAAAAACAATCCAACATAGAGCAGAATGAGAACTACAGAGGAAAAATCAGAGGCCACATGAAAAAAAGTTGATCAGCATGTACTATGGGACTCATGGGAAAAGCAGTGAGCATGAAGCCAGTGAGGTCTGTGGTTTCAGGAAGTAAGATGCTGCCATGGAGCACCCCAAGGACACAGTGGAGAAAGTGGCAGGAGTTGGACACTAAAGATATTGCAGGCACTTGTTTGTGAATGATCAACCCATTTGGAGATCTTTCAGCAGGGCTTACCTGCCTGCTCTTTACTTGGATGGGAAAAGTAAAGGGTGGTGCCTTGGGGTCACAACAAAGGCTGCCGTGTTGATTGGGGTTAGGACTAGTAAATCTGTGTTCAGTTTCCTGTTTCATGCAAATTCTTTCTGTGCCAACAAGCAAGCCATCAAGCCTCTCTGTTTCTCACTTCCCTATCTATAGTATATAGATAAAAGCCTCTGCATTATCTCAGCATGGACTTAAATAAATGAAAGTGTGGAAGGATCTGTTCCTTCAGTAGTAGGGGATAGATAAACTTGGGAGAAAATATGCTGAGCATAATGGAGAATGGATACTCCTGGAGAGGGAGAAGAAGAAGAAGATTGCCTTTTAGAAAATAAATGCAATTAGAAAAGTCTGCAAAGGAAATTATCTGATGCTTAAAGACAAAACAGAGATTTTATTTTTTTTTCCTGCTTTGATTCCTCTTGATTCTATGGAAATTGTTTCTTTCTGAATCAGCTGTTTACTGGCTTGGTATTAATGTCTTACCAGACCTTATTTCTTATTTGCTTTGATATGGCTCTAAGTGTTAATTTGACAAGTATTGGATGGTTCCATTCTGTAATTTGCAGAATGAAATAAAGTACCTATATCCTCACTAGATAATCAGAATGTTTAGCGCTTTAATGCTGAGCTCAGCAAGCTGAAATATCAACACATACTGTGCAACAAAGCTCAGTGAGGAGATTCCAGCACTAGTGCTGACTACATTGCGCTCTACTGAGTGGGGAAAAATGTCTAGAGCCCAACAAACATGGTGACCACAGTAGTGCAGTAGACATCTGCACTAATAAGTTCTTTCTTGTTATGGCTGTGCCTGTGTCTTTGATCTGTTTCAGGTAATGTTGTGTTCAGGTGACTTTGTGTAGGAATAAATGTATACATGCAAGGAAACAACATCATAAAGGGGGACTAAGGCTGGGAGCTGATATGCTACAGGGCTGGAAGCAGGGGATGCATAGGCACTGTGTCCCAGATGTGGTGTGTGCTGCAGGGCAGGATGCCCGGTGGGAGCCTGTGCGCCGCCATCAGTACTGCAGCACCCATGAGTTCTGACTTGCCCAGAGACCTGTAATAGGTATTTCTCCCGGAATGCAGAATTATTATTTTACCTGGCCAAAATCCACACCTTAAGTATAAAGCCCTTGTCTCCACCTTTATGGTCAGACCTCTTCTTTGAACTCTCTGCTCACAATTTGTTAAAAGGCTGATGACATACAAAGGAAGTATTTTCTTGTCCATTAAGGTGACTTTTCTAAAAACGCTGCACATTTAGTGGTGTTTAACTATGTATACACCCAGCTGCTTGTATGTCCAATGACAAATGAGTTTAGTGTTTTGATAAATGGCAGAAGAGAGATCTATATATTTCAAGCTAACATGACAAAATAACTTTGCATGTTTTCCTAGTACAGTCACATGGTATTAAAAATGTTTTGTGGAGGAATTATTTTAAGCTATAAAATATTCTGTTTGTTTTTTCTGACTACTGAGATAACAGCAGAATGTTTTGTCTACGCGTATCCAGTCTTCATTAGTTGCTGGAAGATGTAAAACTGATTCAAAGTTCTTGGAACTTCAGCTCAAAACAGGCATAATTTATAATGCTTTGGATGGGAAGTTTCTGAGAAAGGAACTGAGAAAGGAACTTACTTTAATAATAGGTGGTTTTTTTGGCTTTTCATTTTTGTTTTGCTTTTTTTATTTTTTTTTTGTTTTCCTCTTTTTTTTTCCAGGGTTGTTGGTGTGTAGAAGATACTTTGCATTAATTGCTGTTAGTGATTGTTACTTTTCTTTGGTTTTGTTTCCAGCTATATGCCTAGACCTCTTGCTCATAGTTGAACCGTTGGTGTTATTAATTAGTCGTGTTGTTGGTGGTTATCTTTATTATAGTAAGACCTTGATGACATTTAAGAATATGATTGTGTTTCACTAGATGCTGTATAACAGACTAAGACAGTCAATGGCTGAAGACTTTACAGTTTAAGTATACCAGAGAGCAGAGCAATGGATTATAATAAACAAGCAGAATAAACATAGGAACAGCAGGTTTTTTGATTTGGTTTATTTCATTTGATTTGGTTTATTTCATTTGTTTAAATTTTAAGTAGATGATGCTCAGTAAAATGGAAGGAGATCATTTGATTAGGAACACAAACAGTAGAGAAAATGAGAGGTGAAGCACTGAAGTGAACCTAGCAGGGAATAAGAGAAAGGCAAATAAGGCAAGTAGGTACACTAAGGGCTGAAGTGTCAAAGAGAAAGTTGGAAGAAAATATATGGACTGAAAACTATAGTAAAATTCCTGAAGACATTATGAACCTATGGTGTTATCAGTTGGTATTGTACTGTTCAGTCTCCAGTTTACATGTGCATTTTTTTTTTAGAAAAACCTGTTGATGTTTCTAACCTCAACTTGCTTCACAGAGCCCATGCAAATGCTGGTAGGGCATTGGGGCCAGTCCCGTACCGCTCTAGTAGTCCTTCTTTGCTGGACCAGTGCTTCTAGCCTCTTGGCAGTCTGAAGAAGTTTAAAGATGACTGTGGGGTTTTGTATTAAATATGAGGGACCAGACCAGCATAAACTGATCTTAACATCGGGAACACAAAAGGAGCTTTTGTAATCCTCATTGCAACTGAGGATCTTGATATCTGCAGTTTGCTCTGGTAAAGGAAAGCAAAGTAATATGTACTCATCAAACTCTTAGAGAATAGATCTTTTTCCATTGTGTGTCATGTTTCGGTGGTTACTTTCCACGCCTCTTGTTAAAATTCCGGCTGTGACAACGTGAAAACTAGATTTGTCCTTTGACATTGATAATGGTTCAGTTGGTAGGTAGTCAGTGCCTGTATTAATATGTATATGAATATTTGGATAAGTTAGTTGTTTTCATGTTTTTAGAGAGGAAATCTTAATCTGGAGTCTGGTCTCTCACATTGCTGCTTTTTAATGAAATTGAGCCTGTGCCATCTGCTAGCCATACTGATTACTTGGAGAACTTTCATGTTGCTATTCACATAATAGTTGATACATAATTTATGTTTTATGCTAGATAATCACCTTGAAGCATTTATTCACTGATTCCAATGAAGACATAAGTTCTCCTTTGTTGTAGTCACTGCATCGTTGTTATTTTTTTAAGCAAAAACTAAAAGATGAAACAGTTAAATACATTTCCTGTCATAAACCTGAAATCTTGAGCCAGTACCTTAAAATGCAAGAACAAGCCATTAAAAGCTGCCTACAAACATGAAACAACTGTTTTAATTTGTTGCCAAAACAGTTTATCAGATTAAGATAGCTGACTGGCCTTTCTAATGTTTGTGCTTCAACCTTTTTCTGGTCTGTGGATTGCTGTGTGGGATGCTTTTGTGTCATTGGCTTAAGAGTCTGACCCTTAGTTATGAGAAATAAATATTTTTGTGTTATGAATAGAACATAAGGAAAGTATAGCTTCATTTTCACTAGGCTACCTTTAACATAAAAACTCCAGTACACTACCAGATTCCTACAGTTCACAGCAGTGTTATTGAGTCTTCCCTTGTCTCTAGGTAAGGACATTGAGTATTGGGCCTGCTATACACACAGAGGGTCCATTTCTACCCCAGAGATCTGGTATCTTTAGTAATTGTTTAGCTACTCCTACACTGTTGTGAAAATGAATTTGTGTTTGCAGAGATCTCAGAGATGATCAGATGAAAGGCTCTGAATAAGTACAAAGTATAATTATTAGCCAATGTTTAACAAGGATTTATGATTAGCATGCTGCCTGTGTAAACAGTATTTAACTTGGAGTTACCGTAGAGTGAAAGCCAGGCGCCCCGCTTCACTGTGTGCTACTTTTTTTTACATGCACTGAAACTCATCTTAAAACATTTGAGATCTTTGTCTTCAGTTTGTTGCAGTTCAGTCTAAAACTCTCAAATAAGGCTACTTTGTTAATAAAACATTGTTTACTTAAAGCTTAAAAATAGGCAGGAAAGAACCACTTGATTTCAACAGCTGCTTTTACAAGGGTGTCTTGGCAAGAAGTAGTAATTTATTCAACCATCAACACAGAATTAACATGTTAAGGTGAAATTAAAAAGTTTCTTTAAGTTTTCTAAAGAAATTAATATTTAAAAGCAAATTTCTGTTTGACATATCCACATACACTCTAGTATACACCAGACAAATTCCTTTCTGGCTTAAATGAGCAATTCCTGGGTTTCTGAGGAGTTTTGCTGTTTTGCAGTAACTGTCTACTTCCTAATTGCTGTTGGTATTTGACCACCCCAGGAACAAGCATACATCACCTGACAGTGGTCAAGTTAGAAATACCTTGGTTGAGTAGTTCTTATCCAAAGAACCATACCAATATTTCTTGTAATTCTCAGTGCTCCAAGTATCATTGTGGATGCAATTGATGCACTTCATAATTTAAAGGAGATCTTTAAGGTCATAAAATTCAGCAGGTAACAGAGGTACACTTTCATTTACATGGATATCATGATCACATGTGCATGTTCGTGTCTCTCTTCCATCTCATACTGTGAGTTGTTGTTCACTGTATGTATTCAAGATCTGTGCAATAGTTTTAATGGGAATAAGAACTCAACATACCTTTCTGCTCCTTGTCAGAACTGACACCCACAAATTTCTGCTTAAATACCTACAAGTTCATTAGAGCTTCTCTGTAAGCTACTTAAGCTGTTTTTTACCTCATTACTTGAGAAGAAAAAAAAAGTTCTCCTTTAATGAAGCTGGACAGGAGTTAGAACAAAAAAAATTATTAAAAAGTGTATTTTAAAGGCTTATAGTGTCCAAGAGAATTTGCTAGGTTTCAGTATTTCACAGTGCTTACCAACTTTATCATGTGTCTTCCTCTTTGTTTGAAATCGGTCCTATTTTTCCATTCAGAAGATGCAGCTGCTTCTAATGCCTTTTGTTCATTTATATGTTCGAGCAATTCAATACTATAGAGGAGAAGGGAAGAGATGAGAGGAACATCCTGACAAACCTTAAGGCTTTGTCATAGCTTATCACAAAATAAAAGGTATATTCCTGTGAAGGTCATCCCAAGGATGGTCAGAGCAGCAGCATGTCCACTGGATAACACTGCCCAGAAGAGCTATAAATAGAGCCTCTTCTCTCCCTAGTGCCAGCTAGATGCTAGATTTGTGATTATGGCATTTACAGTCCAGCTCCATTCAAACAGATTCTGTGCCAAACAGTAGGAGAAAAAAGCAAGCAAGCAAGCTTTTTCAGATCTCAGCACAAGGGATGTAGAAAATTAGATGATGAATTCATTATAAGCACAGCCTTTGTCGTTGAAGTAAATATTACTCCTGGGTCAGATCCCTTTCTATCCTCCCCGATAAATGAACTGGAATCAATGGGCATATTACAAAGGCTTTATGTTTTGGCTTTAGTTTATTCAGGCATAGACAGAGGAAAGGCATGCATTTTTCACTCAGCCAAAGACATATTAATCGCAGCTTTGTCTGCACAAGCTCTGGGGAGCCAGGTCTAATACACTAATAACTTAAAAAATCATATTCGGTGCTTTCCCTTTACCAGTTTGCCTTACAATGTGCAATTCAGTGCTCTGTCATTCTCCAAGAGAGATGCAAACATTAGCAGATAACACTCAGAGCAAAGAATCTGTAGCACTGGACATAAGCTGCTGATTTCCCAAACACACCTGTGTTTTCTTTGCTGAACTGGAGGCACTAAAACTTTGTGAACCAATAGTTTATTAGGTTTGGGGGGGGGTGGGGGGGGGGTGTGTTCTTATTATTGGGGTTATTTATATCAAGTCTGAAGACTTCTGGCTTTTTTGTACAGTTGTGCATCTGTGTATATAACTGATTTCTAGTGGCTACTGGGAGTGTTACATGTGAGATGAAGGTCCTTACTCTTGCAAGTCCAAATGAGAGAGAAGGAACAGCAGGAAACATGGTAAATGCAAAGGAAGCTCAAAGTAAGAGCAGAGCAAAAGATTCAATAAACAGCACTTCCAAACCAGCAAACATCTGTCTATTACCAAAGATGTGTTGCAATAGCATCTTCAGAAGAGAAAGCAAGAAGGCAATCTAGAGATCTATTAGCTGTGTTGAAACAGCCTTCAAAGCATTAAAAGCATTCCATTTACAAGCTTATCTACAAGAAAACCTTCTTCCCAGGCCTGCATATTCAGCTAGTGGTCTTGAGTAATGCTTTTTCATGTGTTTATTGGTGATGATGCCTTGCCCTTGCTACCAGATTTGCTTTACACCTGTGCTACTTTATGGCTTTTAAATAGGCATCAAGTGATTGCATTTAGCTTAAAAAAAAAAAATTAAAAAAAATCAACAGACAAAAGCAGCAAAGCTTAGCTTACTTTCACCAAGTTTTGGCTTTGTAGGACTAGCAAAAGAAAACATAATATATTGAAAAGCATCAACAGATTATTCACAGTGTACAGGACAAATGTGCTAAATAAATTGGTGTTGTCTTGTATAAAGCTGAGGTTAGCTTCTGCGTAAGACCTAAGTACCATCAGTAGAGGCTTGCTAACGCCTCAAAGAGAGAAATAGTCTAGATGCCCTGGAAGTAGGAGAGTTGCAATTGTGAATGTGCTGTTTTGCTTTCAGGGGTGGAGGGTAGGGGAAGAGAGTTATGGACAGTTATATTTCTACTAACTTTATCACACATCAAAAGCTAATCTGAATTCTTTGAGCACATTAATTTAGGACTTTGAAGCAAATTTTCCTGCTTATCTAGATACTGATTTTGTATCATAACCAACAAAGTTGCAATCTTTTTTGTTTCTGAAGTAATTTCAAAACCTTTTTGATTCTGTCAAACTTTTCTGAGTTCTGTCTCTTGGCACGGCTGTACCAGTTTCTCTGAATTTTTTGCCATTTGGGAGGGCTGCTATTATATCTTAAAATATTTTGTTGGGGTTCTTTTGGGGAGGAGTGAGGGGACATATCTATTTTAGTTTCCTTCTGTGCAGTAGAACTGTCTTCTGTTTCCCATGGGTTAGAGACCTGTACATGTTACAGGGTTGGGAGCATCTGCTTTCCTGTAATGAAGTTGCACCTACAACCATAGCAGTTTAATGAAAGACAGGAGGTGATAATGGAGTGAGTTACCCAGCCCGCAGTATGTGGAGTCTGGGTACAGAGTGTTCCTGTAGTCTCCAGTAAAAGCTACTAATTCATACCCCAGGGACATACAACATACTGTGGTGGATTAGGCTGTTCTTAGCACCTTCTTAGTTTTTCTTAAGGTACCACAGTTCTATGCGTTGTCCTTTCTTGCTTAGAAACTAGAATACTTAGGTCTTCCAATCCAATATCTCCTTTTTTGTGTTGTTTTGTTTTGAAAATTCTCTGCACCGTTGGTGATTTTTAGAGTAGCTACTTATGCTCCTGTTCAGGAGGAGCAGGATACTGGTGAGTGGTCAGTGTTTAAAACACTTTGCAGTGTTTTAAGAGCTTTAAAGTAAAACATGATATTGATAGAGATCTTTGAATGAAACTTTGATAACAGAAATTTAGCCACTTCCTGGAAAATTGAATTCTATTGCAGTATGCCTTTAAGCTGTCAGGAAGTTTTGTTTAAGTGGGTGGTTATTTGGTTTTGATTTTATTTTATTTTTTGATTGGGCAGGGAGTGGTGGTGGGTTTTCTGGTTTTGGGGGGATTTTCTTGGGTGGGTGTTTATTGTGTGGTGGTTTTGTTTTGTTTTGTTTAGGTTTGGGTTTTGTTTTGATTTTTTCCAGAGGAATGGGAATACAAGCAAGCCAGCAGATGAAGAGCTGTGCTTGAATGTGTCCTTGATTTCCACCCTCCCTCAAGTTAAGGAAACTTCCTTCTCTATTTCAGGTCCATCTTTGAGCTTAGGGGTGGGCTCAGAATAAAAATATGCCACTAATCCATTTATAAAAAGCCTTCTTAGAGAGTCATGCTAAGAAAGTTTATGAGCAGCTTCTGGCTGACTCATTATCAGAAGTTACTTATACTGATAGTCAGTAAAGAGGACAATTGATCAACATTTGTGTCCATTTTTCTAAAACCATTTGTTATGTGACAGAGATAGGCTTGGCTGAGGAAAATATTCCTGTGCAATTAACTACAGAACCAGGTTCTTTAAGATATGCTAGTATAAATCTTAAGAAAGTCTGCTGATGTCCAACAGCGACAATATGATATACTTCATCAGCCTTACACACAGTTTACAATAGCAGACGCCTTTGGGCGAACGATCTGTGCTTCAAGCTTTACACTTCTGTATCGCTCTTCTAAATTGTTTGTCTAATAAAAGACACTGGATTAACTAAACTACCTTTTGTTAATTAAGCAAAGGCTTGCTCTGTGGTCATGTAGCCTTAATTGGCACAAAAGCTAATAAAAAAACCAAACGCAACTACTAAACTATTGTCCAGATTATCAGAGCCTCTCCAAAGGAAAATTGTGTCAATAGTACTGTCCTTTGTTTTGTTAATTGCTTTAAAAATGTTTACAGTGAGGGCAAAGATTTTTAAGCATGCCAAAGAAGTGGTTTATTAAAATAATCATTGTTCACATGGTTCTTTGAAGGATATAATTTGCCTAAATATGAGCATGTGACAAATAAAATAGGAATATATGGCAAAACTAACAGTGCGAGTCATTGATTTCCACTGTTTGATCTCTCAACTTTAATTTTATGTCAGACAGATTTTGTGTTGTTTAAAAGTGGGTTTCCAGCCAGATGTGGGATACAGAAAACCACAATTATTTCTACTTCATAAATGGGCAGCTTCAAACATGATCTCTTCTATTGGTTTTTAAAATACTTTATCTGCATTTTGTGCTTTGGGCCTACCTCTCATTTCCCAAAGAAAACTGCACTGTGTGTGAGCCAATATGGTAGAGCCAGAACCAGATAAACAGGAGTTTCACCTTCCTATACTATGTTGCTAATGTATGCTCCCAGTCTGAGACATCACAGACCTTCTGTCTAGTCTCTATACTTTTAATTATGGCAACAGACATTGATAATCTTCAGTCAGCACTTTCACCTGTTCTTAGGAATAGGTAGATGTTGAGTGGGGCAAAGGTAGTGGGGGCACTCACTGGGGAAGATAGAGGCACCTAGCCATCCTCATCAGGACTCCATGACTAGGAATTTTAAAGCATATGTAAAACAAAGATGTGTGTATGAAGTCACTCCATCAGCAAAGCAAGGGTCAACGTAGCAGACATGGAGGTCCTAAGGTGGTCCCTGAGATTTTCACCCATAAAGGTGCTCTTCTTGCACAGTAGGTGGAAATGAAGAGAGGATGTGGACAAGGACTTGGTTTTCAAAGAGTGGACTCTATATATCTTCCACCAATTTAATACCAAAATACCAAGGTCCAGCACAGTACCCAAAGCATCTGTGAGAAGTGGCAAATGCTGGACTATCTCAAACAAACAATTTCCGTGCATGTGTACTTAACATTGTATATCCTAACTCTCCCAAATCCTCTTCCACCTCCTCTGGAGGAAATTATCTGCTTCATACCCTAAAGAGCCTTCCAGCATCCTGGCCCCCTTTATCCCACCTCCTTTTAGACTTCCATCAGGCACTTTCCCTAGGCTTCCCCATATTGATGCCATGTGCAGCCTTCTCCAGTGTGACAAATGGCCTCCCTGCCTATGGTCTTTCTGTTTTTTAACTCTGGACAGTCTTCTGGAATTTGAGAAGGGACTAGGGACCAGCTTTGCATTTTCTTAGAAAAAAATCTCTTGTGGAAGGGTCTGCCTGCCAAGGCTTGAGTTCTGCAGAGCGAGCTGCTCACGTTTGGCTCAGGGCAGACATAACGGTCTGCCTGCAACCCTCTGAGTAGCCAAGGCCTAAATGCTTCTTTGTAAAGGGTTTGTTTACTTTATACAAACTTAAGACAAGACTTTTGAAAACTTGATTTTAATAAAAGTTAAAGGTTAGCTAGATATTTAAAGGGGTACAAGGATGGTTTACTTTACCTTTAAATGTTAAGGTTAGTTAGCAGAGCAAAGACAGTGCAGAAATTAATGGAGTGTATACATAAAACAGGAATACTGTCAGAGCCAATTTTCTCAAGCATTGTGAATACTGCTGACGTAAAATGAAAGAATATTTTTTTTCATTGCTGTGCTCTTATGACTGCCTGTGAATTTGTTGGAAAGTCAGAGATGAAGTTCTGGGTACTTTTTTGAGGGCGTGTACAAAGGATAGGTGCAGATTATGTCATTTTCATGTTTATAAATCACTTCAATAATCTTGACTTAGAGGAGAAGTTTATTGAATCTAGTGTCATCTTTTATGTAAAATAGTGTGCCTGTAGTCTATATCTTTTAAGGATCTATTTTTTTTTTTCTTCACTGTATATTCTAGAGTTGTATTCTTTCCTAATATGGTGTTTGAGAGATGTTTTAAAAATAAATCGTATCGACATTTGGATTTAATTATAAATTTCAAAGATAGGAACACATAGTTTGTACAATATTTCAACACGATATTCATCTGAGTCGTACACAATGAAAACAAATTTTATGAAATTCACATTATTCAAGGAGCCTAAATACTTAAGTTTTCAAGAATTTGTATATTGATATGGAGACAGGTCAAAATAGTGATCTGTTGAAATCAACAGCAAACTTAGTCCTCTACAGAAATAAACCTGTGGGGTCTGCGCAAGTTACTTCAGATGGGGAGCGAATGCAAATTAGCTCTCCTTCACCATTTATTAGAGGATTTTGTGAGAGGAGAACTAGAGAGGGTAGTTGTAACACTGTTGAAATTTAAGACAGCATTGGTATACTGCTCCTCTCTAGCCAGTGGTATTTCAACACGTCATTTTTGCAGCTACTAAAGCTCAGAAGGATTTCTGTCTAAGGCTTTTTGCAGCTGGATCACTTCAGGGTAAGCGAAATACTTGACATAGGATTTGTCTCATGACATTTACCATAGTTTGCTTAAGAGGTAACAGAAGCTTGTCCTGAGATCAGAGCTCTGCTATGGTTGATATTCCAAAGGCTTCCCTGGAGCAGCAAATCTAGGAGACCAAGTACAGGACAAGTACAGGAATTGGAATTGTCTAGTATGGTCTCCTGTATTAATATCCTTGTAGCCAAATGGGTGAGATATGGAACTAGGTAAGTGAATGATAAGCTGGGTGAAAAACTGGCTGGACTGTTGGGCTCAAAGGGTTATGACTGTCAATGTTATGAAGGTCAGTGGATGGTCAGTGACTAGTGACATCACTCAGGATTGATATGGGCATCAAAATTTTATAACATCTTTATCAATGACTTGGATGATGGGACAGTGCACTCCCAGCAAGTTTGTGAAGTTGTACTGAGTTATGGGGGGGAGCAACTGATATACTGGAGGACAGGGCTACTATCCACAATGACTTAGGCTGGAGAAATGGCATGATGGTGTCCACATGAAGTTCAACAAAGGCAAGTGCAGAGTACTGCACGTGGGGTGGAATAACGGACTAGGGGCCTCACTGGCTAGAAAGCAACTTTGCAGAAAAATGTCTGGGAGTCCTAATGGACAACAAATTGGACACGAGTCAGCAGTGTGCCTTTGCAGCAAAGGCAGCCAAAAGCATACCAGGCTGTATTAGCAAGACTGTGGCCAAAAGGAAACGTTTCCTTCCCTTTATCTGTGACTGTGCAGCCATGTATGGAGTGTCATGTTCAGCTTGAGACTCCCCAGTACAAGACAGACATTGACATACTGGGGTCAGCCCAGTGAATGGCCACCAGGATAGCTGGGGTCTGGAGGCACCTAATGTATGATGAGCAGCCGAGAGCTGGATTTGTTCAGCCAGAAGAAGACTTAGGCTAAAGGGAGATTTTATCAGTGTCTACAGCCACTTAATGGGATAATAAAGAGAAGAGGGAGGCAGACTCTTTTCAGAGGTGTGTGGTGGAAGGGTGAGAGGTAATGGCCACTAAAACATGAGAACATGGGAAGCTCCAATTTGATATAAGAAAAAACTTTCAACCATGGGAGTGGTTAGACATTGTAACAGGGACCTGGAGACGTTATGGGCTTCCATCCTTGGAGGTATTCAAAACTTAACTGAACAAGGCCCTGATGAACCTGCTGCAAATTTGAGCAGCAGGTTGAATTAGGTGACCTCCATGCATCCCTTCTCACCTGCATGATTTTGTGGTTCTCAGCAAGTGGGTAAAGAAAAACAAAAAGTGAGACTAGGATTGTGAAATTTATATAGATTAATTTGCATATGACATTCTAACACTTTTAACATCATGTATTTCTGTTTTTTTCACTGAATATTGTGCCTCCCAAAAACTGCGTTAGCGTTATGGTGAGCTAGCTCTTGTCTAGGGTGTCTCTCACAACCACTCTACAATGGAGCATGTTCCTAATGCACAGAATTCTTAAATCGTGATGTGTATTTCCCTCACAAACCATCAGTTTAAATGTTTTTGCTTTACGGTAGATGTTTCTGCCAACTTCTCGAGTTCCTTTGTGCTTTCAACTTCATTCATCTCTTTGCAGACCTGCCACCTCCTTTTTATACAGTTGTAGGCTCTCAAGGCACGCTATTTTATGCAAAATATTGCACTAGATTCAATAAACTTTTTATGTAAGACTATCAAAATGATTTATAAGAAGACCCATGTGTCATATCTCCCAAAATATACTGACAAATGGGAATCTTCCAATACTGTAGTCTCCAGGGTGCCTCTAATGACTTCCTGAATGTAATCCAATGTACTGCAGGACTCTGAAGCATACTTTGTCTTCCTAAACTTACTACTTCCAATATTTATCATTGGAGGGGATTTTGAAAATACAGTTGAACCAAGAGCCTGGTGATTTACATGAAGATTAGAGTTTTCATTTATTTCAGAAGCTTCTGTCCTTTATAATAATGGATGAACTTAAAATAGAGATGAATAAAAATATACAGGAGAGAAGAAAGATGGCTATGGTGAAATAACACATTCTGTTGTCGGTCTTGGTCCAGCCAGGATCAGAGCGACGCACTGAATCATGACAAAATCACTCCAGTTTGCTGAAGGGGGAGCATTGCCAAGATCAAATGCCGCTGCGCTGTCTGTAAGTTCCCAGTTTATTCCCACTGGTTTTCATAGGTTTCTCTTTACTTCTGCATCCTACTGACCTTCAGGTTTTATCTGTTTACTGCTCACAGAATTACAGAATCATCTAGGTTGGAAAAGACATTGAAGATCATCTAGTCCAACCATTAACCTGACACTGACTGTTCCCACCTACACCATATCCCTCAGCGCTATGTCAGCCTGACTCTTAAACACCTCCAGGGATGGGGACTCCACCACCTCCCTGGGCAGCCCATTCCAACACCTAACAACCCATTCTGTAAAGAAATACTTCCTAATATCCAGTCTAAACCTTCCCTGGCACAAATTGAGGCCATTCCCTCTTGTCCTGTCACTTGTTACTTGGTTAAAGAGACTTTTTCCCAGCTCTCTGCAACCTCCTTTCAGGTAGTTGTAGAGGGCGATGAGGTCTCCCCTCAGCCTCCTCTTCTCCAGACTAAACAACCCCAGTTCCCTCAGCCGCTCCTCATACGACATGTGCTCCAGACCCTGCACCAGCTTCGTTGCCCTTCTCTGGACACGCTCGAGTAATTCAATGTCCTTTTTGTAGTGAGGGGCCCAAAACTCAACACAGTAATCGAGGTGCGGCCTCACCAGTGCCGAGTACAGGGGTAAGATCCCTTCCCTGTCCCTGCTGGCCATGCTATTTCTGATACAAGCCAGGATGCCATTGGCCTTCTTGGCCACATGGGCACACTGCTGGCTCATGTTTACCAGCTGTCAATCAACACCCCCAGGTCCCTCTCTGACCGGCAGCTCTCCAGCCACTCCTCCCCAAGCCTGTAGCGCTGCTGGGGGTTGTTGTGGCCGAGGTGCAGAACCTGACATTTGATGTTATTGAAACTCCTCCAGTTGGCCTTAGCCCATCACTCCAGCCTGTCCAGATCTCTCTGCAGAGCCTCCCTACCCTCAAGCAGATCAACACTCCCACCCAACTTGGTGTCATCTGCAAACTTACTGAGGGTGCACTATATCCCCTCATCTAGATCATCAATAAAGATGTTAAACAGGAGTGGCCCCAAAACCGAGCCCTGGGGCACACCACTCGTGACCGGCCGCCAACTGGATTTAACTCCGTTCACCACAACTCTTTGGGCCCGGCCATCCAGCCAGTTTTTTACCCAGCAAAGCATGCGATCATCCAAGCGATGAGCAGCCAGTTTCACCAGGAGAATGCTGTGAGAAACAGTGTCAAAGGCCTTGCTAAAGTCAAGGTAGACAACATCCACCACCTTTTCCTCATCCAATAAGCAGGTCGCCCTGTCGTAGAAGGAGATCAGGTTTGTCAAGCGGGACCTGCCTTTCATAAACCCGTGCTGACTGGGCCTGATTATCTGGTTGTCCTGCATATGTTGTGTGATGGTACTCAGGATGAGCTGCTCCATCAGCTTCCCAGGCACCAAAGTCAAGCTGACAGACCTTGGAATTTCCTGGATCATCCTTCTGACCCTTCTTATATATGGGTGTCACATTGGCCAATTTCCAATCTGTCGGGACCTCCCCGGTCAGCCAGGACTGCTGGTAAATGATGGAAAGCGGCTTGGCGAGCACCCCAGCCAGCTCCTTCAGCACCCTCGGGTGTATCCCATCCGGTCCCATAGACTTGTGTATGTCTATGTGATGCAGTAGGTCACTGACTATGTCCTCCTGGATTGTGGGGGGGTCGTTCTCCCAGTCTCTGTCTTCTGGCTGATGAGGCTGGATTCCCTCGTACAACTAGTCTTGTTATTAAAGACTGAGGCAAAGAAGGCATTAAGCACCTCACACGCTCACCATGCCTTCTGCAGGTGGTGTTCCGACCTGCTGTTTCTGACGCTCGCAACATGGTGTTCCATAATGTTGCGTCAGTTATCCACAATCATTCTTCTAACCTCAAGGTCAGTTTACATGTTGCTAACTACAAGTTCTTGATTTCCACATTCTGCCAACATTTTCTTGAAAGAAACTGATGATGCTGAGGAAGTAAAGGATTGCTTGAGACATTGAATCAGACAGCTGAAGGGGGTGAAGGTGGAACAGCTGAAAGTGCAGGTAGAGAATTCTGGTTCCCTGGAGGGAGGATTTGTCTGGCTAAGCTATGAAGGAAAGATGTGGGAAGGCAAAAACGTACAGAGAATGGAGAATATTACCCTGATTAAGGAAGCTTGGTGAAGCTGGAGAAGGCGAAGTAGATGTTAGGTTATGTTGCAGCTGGAATTTATGAAGAATAGACCTAGTGATAGGGAACAGTAGTAAAAATTATTATTGAAACCCAGAAGGCACAACAATAATCATGCTGATGAAAGCACCTTGCAGATTTTAAATGCTCTGGTCAATAATGGGTTTTTGCTTTTACCTACATGGTGAGGAAAATACAGTTATTCTAGTAAATTTAGTATCATAAAATCCTGACAAAATGTCATTGTGAAGACACACTTGAAACAATATAAACAGTGACAACCATATCTCTGAAACTGCCTTCTGCAAAGTGCAAGAGGCAGTTTCACTGAAACATTAAACAGTAAAGTAATTAAACATAGATCAACATAGCAGACAATTATTTTCAATTGCAAATTAAGTACATGAATAATCTTTAATTGCTATAAAGACACTGGATTGACTTCTATTATTCTGAAGAGCTATAGTTGAAATGGGTTGGTTAACTGATTCTAGATGATGTAACTGTTGATCAGGTCTAGCAATGGCTTCATCTGTTGTTATCTCATTGGTTTACTTTAGAAAATTTGATTTTTGACTCTTCATTGAATGGACAACTAGTCTTATAACAAGAGCAATGAATCATTCCCTTTCATCCAGTCAAAATGAACAGCTAATGACAGAGAAGAGAAGATGGAGGGGCAGGAACAGACCTCAAGAGATAGTTCAGTGGAAGGAATAGCCCAATGGATAGGGGAGGCTGAAGTGCAAGTTCCCTTCTTGATTTTTTTTTTTTTTAAAAAAAAGGACAAACCTCCAAGAAATAACAATTAATCTCTTCAGATCAAATTATTATAAATCATTACAGTTGCTCTGGGCTGCATTGGTTTTCACTGAAAACAAAGCCTACCAAGATACTTATCAGACTTTCAGCAGCAAGGTGCTCCCCATGTTTCCAGTCACTGAATAATTTTCTGCAAACTTATCAAGGCAAATCCTTCAAAAGTTGATTAAATTAGTTCCTCTCGCTTGCATGGGTTGTTTTTCTTTTTTTATATTCAAACTTTTAATGAGGTGTTCTTGAGATCTAATAAGATCATAGCTCAAATTTCTTAAGCAATTGGATATGAACTGGAGAGTTGTCAGATGAGTTTCCATTTAAATTACAGCACCAAATCTGCACTCCTGAAATTGTACGTGAGGTTGCTGGCCATATCTTCAGTGACTGAAAGGAGTCTGATTATATGCAATAACATTCAAAAGTCAGTCTGCACCTGAGGTAATGTTTTTTTCTGTTCAGAAAATAAAAATATTTCAGTCAAGCTTAACCTTCCTCTGCCTTACATACATGAAGCTAATACATCACAAATTTCTAAAAATTAATTTCCATTAGGTTTCCCAGTATATAGAATCCAAAAATTATAGTTAAGATATTTGGAAAAATACTATCCTATAGTCTATAAATTATTTAAAAAGATGAGATCCAGTAGGATCTCAGTTTCTACTGAGTTATAAAAGACTATCTACTAAGACAGAGAATCTTAAAGTATTTTGTTTATATTTTAATTTTTCATGTACACAATTTAATCATTGCTAGTACTGTGTAACTGTTATTTTATACTTTTACATAGTTCCTGCCTTGTTCAGAAATTCAAGAACATTGCACAATTAAATTGCTTCAAAATCTCAGCAAAACAGCACTGAAAAGTAATTCAGTAATGCTTGTCTGCATGCATGTGTGCCTTCTACCTGATACATTAAAGATGTCTTTCAAAGACTGTGCAGTTTCTCATCATTACAACTTACAGTGGAAGCAGTACCGCTTTTTATTACCTTGGTTCCTCTTTTGCCAGTACACTTCATTGCTACACAAGAGGTACAAATCCTGGATTAAATAAAAAAGTATATCCTGCATGTAGGAGAGGTGTCATGAACTTTAAGCCAACTGAACTTCAGGGCTCCATGGACTCTCATACCTTCCTGAACAGCAGAGGAATTGCACTTGTTCTGGGCATGGGGGGGGGGTGTGTGTGTGTCCAGATTTACATTAGTATGAGCTCAGAAGTTTTATCTAAATAAGAATTGAAAATTACCTACTATTTGAAATCAAAATTCTGTGCATTTGATTGTCATGAAGAAACAGTTATCAACATTAAGAGAACATAAGGAAGCAGATGAGCACAGACAAATGCCAGTATACTGTGCATATTTCTGATAAAGGAAATAACCCCTTAACCAAAAGCATTGTAGTTACCTTTTTTTTTTTTTTTTTTTTTTTTTTTTTTGGCAATAGGAGTGCTACACCTATCAGCATCTCTGGCAAACAGCAGCAAGTCTAAAACAAATAAACTTTAGTGGCAATTTTCTGCCTTGGTTTTCTAATATCAAAATTGCAAGTGTCTAATTAAAGTACTACTTAAAAATAAAATACATGGAAACACTGACATAATGGGTCCAATATTGTGCTGAGCCTGGTTTTAACAAGGTTTTGTCTTCAGCAGAGATAAAAAATATAAGGGCAGAATCTGGCCCATATTTGGAGAGTCACGTTCAGAAAATGCATATAACTGTTAGATGCTGGTATGTAAGAGAAATGAGTGAATTAGGAGCATAGTAGTGATAAATCAGGATATACCTTTAGTCTCTGAGAAATCCCTAAGCAGATGCCTTAACTGTGTTCAGTTTTGCCTTGTGACAGGTTCATTATTCCACACAGTGGAGAAAATAACCACAGGATATGGTCTGTTGCATTTATCCATGAAATCACTTTTAGCAAAGGGGATGGAAGGAAATGATTGAAGTCTCTTCTGCTCCTTTGCATATTCTCAGCACCCTCCATACATCCAGCTGACATGCTCTGGTTTTAGTTCAGTACCTACACACTGTCCATTTAGGAAAAGAAAAACGTTTTGGTTTTAATTCACTAGACTTTTACCATCTTTACAGAAATTGGTATTTGATAAAGCACCATCTTTATTCAGTATATTATCTTTTTAACTTTCTATCAACAGGTTAGTAATCCCTTTTTTTTTTTTTTTTGTATCTCAACAATGAAAAAAATATTTGGAGAGTCTGTAACTTATATCTCATGGAGAGTCTGTAACTTATATCTCATCTACTTTTTGGCTGTTTGTTTGTATTGTGTAAATATTTTGAATGCTTTTACTTAGCCTTTTGGAGAATATTTGCAGTCTCTACGTGATATTAAAAGGGTTTTGTTTAGAGACTGCAAAGGCTCAAGCGTGTCTAACTTTTATGTCAACTTTTAGATACTTGACTTTTGTTATATGAAATTATGAAATAAAAAAGGGTTTTTCCACTGCCTTGTTAACTAAATAGTGATATTTCTGCTAGCAGGATGTGGATTATTTTATTTCCTTGCTGAACTGTTTGCAAACTTTTTTGTGTTGAGGTTTGGGGTGATAGAAAAGATATAGCAAGAAAATTGGGCATTTAATTCCCTCTCAAACCCATTATTTTTATTAGTAAGCAAACTGCAACAAGAGGAAAATCTAACATTGGTAATAGTGCAGCATATAATCACCTGTGGAAAAAATCCAATCTTTCCATTAAATAGTGAAATTAATCAAGAACTTTTAAGTTCTTTTTGGGGTTGTTTGGTTGGGGTTTTTTTAAACTGTCTGGAATGATCACGCTCCTTTCAATAACCAAGGAAGGAATAAAAGCATCTATCCATTATTTATTTCACAATCCTTTGAAAAATCAATCTTAACCCACTTGTACCTTTAATCCAAGATTTTTAGAAGAACGACAGAAACTCTGCTATGTGGTGTGATGGTTTCTATTCAGTGTGACTCAATAATTCTTTCTGTTTGCCTGGAAAGAGAGGTCAATACCTACACAGACATGTATAACATTTGTGTACATCAGTGCAGTGTCATTAAAGGCAGGACAATAGTGAAAGGCAAATCAACAAAATTCAGAATAATTGTGAATATGAATAAAGAGGTAGAAAAGTGAAAGCAGATTGAGTGTGCTTTGGGTGCTCTTCCAAGAAGAATGCCAATAGATAGGCCTCACCCTGGTCAGTTCTTTCAAAAAATTAACTAAAGACCTGCTAGGAGCCTGGGGGGAAGTAAGTGAAAGTTTACTTTAATTTTGGGTAGAGAAGAAAGAAAGTCTTCTGGGTGCCAAAATGCTGTATGTTCTCAAACCATACTTTGCAGGCATTTGCAAGATTTTAGCTGCCTTCTATCTCACTGGCCCTTCAAAAGGGATACCGTGCATTGCCAAGAGCCATTTTAAAATCCATTACACATAACTAAAAGTGTGAAGCCCATTTCTTCTGCTTCTGTCTCTTCTGTAATAAGCAAAAAATAAAAAACCCACCTGATTTTAAGATACTCACTTGCTTCCTTTGTTGCTAAGATGTTTTGCTGTAGCTGAGGAGTTCTGCCGCTGTTATAGTTCTGTGTATTTCATTTTCCAGAGTAGAAAAAAACCTAACACAGTGATCAGGACAAACAGGTTTGGGTTGACTGCACCAAGCTTGCATCCAGGTTCCAGACCTGAGAGCTATGCATTTGCTCCTTCTGGAAATCTGTAATAACTCAAGTCTTCCTTTCACTCTCCTATTTTTTTATAGTTTCCTACACACCCTTCTTGATATACTTCCCATGTATAGGAATGTGAGATCTGTTGAAGCTGTACTCTCTTCTGCAGCTTTCTATCCTCTCTCTGGTGCTTCATGCACTCACTGAGCATCCCTGGCATTTTGCACCCTCACAAAAGAGCAATGAGGGTGGCAGAGTTGAGACTGGCAATCCTTCCCAGTGCTTCTCTAAGACAGGCTTCTAAAATTGTTTATTATTGCAGCTTCTTAAAAATCACAGAACGCTGGGCCAATTAATATGGCTGTTAACGATCCCAGCAACAGCAGATTTCAGTTTCTGCATTTACGTTTCTCTATATCAATGTAGCTGAGCTTATACCTTATGGGAAGCAACCCCTTTTCCTTAACACACTATTTTTAAAAAATAGGAAAATGTGAGGCAAACAGGCTTTCTTGCAGGAAGTTGTTTGCAGGTGTCCATTCTCAGGCCTCTTCCCTTGTCTTGCATGGCTTATCTGTTGCATCCAAATTACAGAACAGCTGCTTGAATCCCCACTGGTTTGTTTCACTCAACGTCTTGCTAAGGGCAGAGGAAATGTACCTGTCAGGTGTTGGAAACATGAGAAAAGCAAATCAGTGGGAAATCTGCAAAACACACATTTCCTTGACACAGGGTGCCCAGAGCAAACACAGGATGGGATGGAGGTCCAGTGATTTGTGTTTGTCGTGGTGCCAAGGAAGAATGTGAAGTGGGGTGTAGGCTGCGCGCTCCCATTCTTTTATTCAAGGACAGATTTATCTCCTGTTCTACTCTTTTCTCTCGAAAGATGATTTTTGTAGCAACCTTACAACTCTGTGCCTCATCTTCCCTTTTTTCCCACACAACCCAGCTGCACGCCTCGCACCAAATCGACCTTGCTTCTCGTCCTCCCTCTTTTTCCCACCAAAACCAGCAGTATCCCTTGGCACCACGAAATGAATTATGTCATTACTCAAAAAACTAATGACATGACTACAGTCCCACCCACTCACCCATACTTACTAAGATAAAAAGTTTGTACCTAACTTGGAGGGACGATAATTTGACACCAAATCGGAGGGACAGATCGACAGGTTTGTGCTCTCGTCCACCCCCAGAAGGGATGACTTTTGGTAAGATTTCCTCGGCTATGCCGAGTGTATACCCGGGAACTGTGTGTGGGTGATTGCAATCCTTTTCTTTTGTGTAGTGCTATATAGCCAGCCTGAAGTTTGTGCATTTATCATAGGCAATCTTAAAGAATCTGTAGATGTTGCATGAAAATAAACTGTACTATTTGTGAATCTGACTGCTTCTCTTGAATGCAACCAGACTTACAGTGTATGGGCTGTTTGGGCTGAGTCAGACTTATAGCGATGGCCACCAATCCACACTATTTGTGAATCTGATGGCTTCTTTTGAATGCAACCAGACCTACAGCATACAGGCTGTTCGGACGTCCGGGTCAGACCTATAGTTACGGCCCCAATTGGCATACCTATTAAGAGATAAGTCCAGCTGTCCCTAGCCCCTCTAATCTCTGAGGACTGGCTAGAACTCAAGGGGATTCATCTCTTACCAAATTTATTCTCACTCTAAATGCAACAGTGCCTTATAGGTAAAGTTCATTGTTAATCTAATTAAATTCTTAACAGTCTTATCAAATACTTATTATTAGTCAATTTACAATGATACTAATACTTATGGTTGCAATTATATGCAGTTAATGCACAAAGAAATTCTGTAGTATTTATCCTTTTCTCTGACACTATGCTTACCTTTCTACTGCACCTCTGGATCCTAGGGTTAAAAGGTTCTGTACAGCAAGGGTACGTGGCTTGGCAAGTGGTTAGCATCCCAAGTCCTTTACCAGGAGGAGGAGGATGTAGGTTGTTTCTTCCTCTGTTTCAGTTTCCATATGCAGTCATTTCTATGTTTGCCAACATGCTCTACACCCTGCTTTTTCTTCACTGATCTGTAGTTCCATGTTGCATCCAAATTTACCATATCTGGTTTATATATAATGTCACACAACGGTATGATGCTAAGCAAATGAAACAGACTAGGTTAACAGTCACTGTATTATTAGATAATTTCTGTTACAAGCAAACAAGCAAAAACAAAGCGCTAGGTAAGTCAAGTCCAGACAAAGCCTGAGAAGCCCTGAAGCCTATCCTGTCTGTGTGATGCAAAACCTGCTGCCTGTTACAAGCAAGGCCATCACCATACCTACTGGTCTACAAGGCTTTGAGTGTTTAAGCACCTCTACTGGCACAATTTTTTGTGTGTCTCTCTTTGTGGTACCCGAAACCCACTCCAGCAGGATGATGTCAGTGATGCCTACTGCTGCCCATGGCCCATTGCAGGGGACACGGGGCCTTTGCCTCCACGGAGGGCATCTGGCCTGTCACCAACATCCCTGGTGACGTTCCTCAGCTCCGTGCTTGTGATTTTTCCTTCAGTTTGTGAGTATGTTGTTTGCTGTAACGGATTCAAGATAATTTTAGCCTTTTAGGCTTTTTTCTCTGTATTTTCATCTAGGAGGGGTGGTACTCTGAGGGGAGACCGTTTCATTTTGGTATAATAGGGTATGGCCATACCATTTTAATATAGTAGGCTCTGTGTGTTTCTGTATGCTTGCAGGGAGAGGTGAAAGTAAAGAGAATGCCTAAGGCATGTGGCATCTGTGAAGTAATACTTCATCCCTCCCTTCTTCATGGAGATGTGAAAGTAAGGCATCCTCTATTTTTTCCCTTTTTTTTTTTCCTTTTCTTTTTGTCTGATGCTGTTATTTCCCCAGTCTTTGTGTTCCTTTCCTAGCTATTAGGTGCTTCCTATTAGGACAGTGGACTTCAAAGGGGATTCTTTTGGATTCCTAAGGGTTTGAAAAGGAAATATTTGGAACAGACTCTGTATGTTTGGGACAGCCAGAGGAAGATGCTGCTGTCAAAGCATACCAGTAACTGTAGCTATCAAAATTGCCTCTAGTTTTGGAAGTAAGCTTCTTAATGAAAAAACCTTTTTAAAGAGGTACCTATTTAAAACTAGTTCCTGCTTTCAGTGTTGCAGGTAATAAATGAACATTATTTTCATTAGGACATTGGTTAGTTTCTCTCTTGTGAAATGATTAAATATTATTTTCGCAAACAGCCAAAAAACCAGGCTGTATATGGATATGCATAAGGCCCTTTTTTCACTTAGCTCGAGTGCTACACTCACTGTATACAAGCAAGACCTAATTCATAACCAGGCAGTGGTGTTAAGGTGGTGTTATGCTGGGTTTGACAGCCCAAGCACTTGTGCCTTGCAACTGTAAAAGTGAATTTTTACCATGTTGCTACCTGGTTTAGCTTTAATGTATTAAAATTTGACTTTTAATCTAGATAGTCATAATGATTGCAACCTAGAGAGTAGCAGCATATCACCTGGTTTATTCCAACTCACACAGCTTTCCTAGTCTGCTATGTTTATGCAGCCACTTTGGACTAAGAATGGGCTAAGAATGGCCTATCTGCATGAAATGATTCTTCTTATGAAATATATTTATTAGGAGCCTGAGACATATATACTGTCTTGAGGTAAAAGGCAACTAGGCATCCAAATTTACCATATCTTGTTTATATATAATGTCACACAACGGTACAATGCTAAGCAAATGAAACAAACTAGGTTAACAGTCACTGTATTATTAGACAATTAGAGGCAATTGTGTGAAGGAATGAAGAACAAATACCAGTCTGTAAATTTGATGCTGTGACTCAACAGAATAAGATGGCTCTACCGAGATATTTTGGTGTGAAAATCATTTACAGGATTGAAATAATAATGTATTTTAAGTTTTAAAAATGCAACATATAGGCAAAGAATCCAAAATTTGGAAGATGGTATGCGTGCTTCAACTCAGTCCTATTTAACTTTTATTAGTAGTATAAAACTGTGGAATGTGACAGTTATGAGGAAATAGGCAGTGTTAGAAAGACCTTTTGAATGGTAACTTCAAGCACAGTCTCTTTTCTCTCGGGTTATCGGTCTATTTAGGTGTGTTATAAATAGCAAAGATAGATTGTTAGATAGTTTCAATAGGAAAGAGCGGGGGCAGGACAGGGAAGTAATAAGTTATATGAGATACCAATCATATTTCCATCAACAGAAAATGACTCATGATTCATAAAAGCCTTCTTTATACTAGAATACATTGTTTAGAATTTTGTTTAAAAATTAAACAGAACATCTAACTTCTCAGCAGCTGCAACTTCCTGGCCTGATTTCCAGGGGACATTCTATAAATAAAACGTATATTTCAAAGCTTGAATCCTCTTTAGAAGAGTCTATAGGCAGCTTTGGTGGAATATTGTTTTTCAGCACAGCCTTATTAATTTGCCAGCTGAACAATGCTTTTGCAAGGAAAGCAATAAGTAAGAAGTGTGTTTTGAGTTGGCAAGTCAGAATAAGGCACCTTGCGAAAACAAACATGCAAAAGAAAAATACCTCTGAAAAATCCAAAGCAAAATTTATGCCAAGATTGCTGTTCTGAATAGCAGTGTACGGCAGCACGGTGAGATTTCAGTCAATTCACCACCTGTGAGTAATCCTCTAAATAAAGGTATAAATTTCACAGTAAATCCTTCTGGAAGGCTTTCAAAGCCCCCACATTAACAAGAAAATACACAGTGAACAATTCAATATGATCTATGGGGAAAAAGGAAGGCTAGAAGATAATCCCTCCATCATTTTCCTGTCACACAGGCTATTTGCACGTACATAAAAGAACCTGTTTCTTTTCTGGTGCCTTTGCTGAGATGCCATATAACTCCATAATACAGAGTGCATCACAGGCACTGGAGGGCAGGCCTTACCTAGACACTAGAAAAAAGCAAAGTCCTCTCTGAAAAGGCTTTCCCACCCTTTACTATTAAATTCTGGTATTAGGGGTGGAGGTTCACAATATCTTAGGAGAAACTGAGCTACTGGAGCCAACAGAGGCAGAAGGTAGACACATCATCCAGTGCTTGTTTTAGTGTAGGGAAAGAAGACCTCACCCCAGTGATATTTCTCTATTTGAAATGTGTATGGATATACATTATTTTTATCATTTACTTGTTTTAATTGCTTATACTTAGCCATAATATTGTATGAGATCTGGTGTGTCTCTTAACTTTAGTAATGGCTATATCTGTACTATTTAATAAACGGGCCAAGTACAACTCCCTGGCCAAGCAGCACAACATGGTGTGGCTTGTGTCTGTGCACTTAAGCTCTCATCCTTCTTCACGCCTCCTGCCTCCGTCTCCCCCAAACCAGGTGGCTACATCCAGGCTGTTAACCATGAGCAGTGCCTTGCATGAGCTATCCCCTGTACTAAGGCCAAGCACTGACTGGGAGAGTTAGCCTTCAAGTGAGCCATTATTGTGCCAGGGAACATGCCAGGAGTGAGAAGGTACAGATGACTGCGGCCCCAGCGCTCAGTCTCTGTGTCCTGGCCTTGTTCTGTTTATTGGAATAGACAGAGCATGTAGCCAAAGGGGTCAGGATGAGAGCTCAGCACTGAATGTTTTTAACACACTAGGGACATTTGCCCTACCAGCCTTGGCAATGTTTTCTCACGCACCACTTCTGTGCATATGCTCATTCCCTTCCCCTCCTTGCTTTCCTCAGCCTGCACCCTACCTTTTCATGCACATCTGAGAGAGATGGTCCACGCAAAAAGCCAGCAATTATATTTTGTTCTGATCATATCCTCTAATAATTGGAAACTTTTCTTGAATTTTAATCTGCACACCCATATGAAGGCCAGGCACACCTGGTCCAGGAGCCCCAGTCACAGACTTGGAATGAAGGACTAAGACTCTACCACCCTTTAAAAATTTATGTTCCTAGGAGTGTACAGGACTGCAGAAGACTGTCTGCTACTCTGCCAAGGAGCCTGCAATAGTGTGTGTACTCCTGTGAACTTCTGCAGAAATCACATAGTTTAATTTTTTACTTGGTTTGATTCCAAGGGAATACAAAGCTCTAACCCTGGTCACCCTGTGTTACACACTGGTGGCTTTCCCACTGATGGGCAGTGTATGCCTCTGGGATACAAACAAAAGCTGTGGGCAAAAGTAAAGAGAACTTCATTAGAGTGGAATAATTGTTATCACAAGTAATAATACTGGAACTGAGTATTCTTTCCTGTTAATGTGGAAGCAGTGTAGGTAGTAATACCATCACAGAAAAGGCAGTGGTAGAAAGGATGGATTTGCTATATGGGTGACTAAGGTGAATTCTCTCCATTTTATATAGGTGGGTTCATAAAGTGAAAAAAATGGTCCCCCAGTGATCTATGAATTCATGCTCTTCTGCCTTCCAGCAAGACAAGAGCTCCCTAGTGCCTGAATCATTTTTTCAAAATACTGTATAGGATCTAAAATCACTGAAGTGTTTGAAAACTTTCCCAAGACTAAATTTGTCTGTCCATCATGGTGGAATCCTGATGGAGTGGTAAGAGTTACTTTCATGGTGTCCTGGGCAAAACCTTAAAAGCTGAGAGTGCAGATTGATGTTGGCCAGCAATCCTCTGGGCACAGATTGGTTAAGACATGCAACCCATGAACATCATTTAGAGGAACTGTCAGTAAAGGGGTGTGTGCTTGGAGTTTTAGGGTTTTTTTATAGTTTACAGAGCAATTAACCAAAGAGAAGTTGTCTTCTTAACAGAATTCTGCGATGAGCTGTCTTCACCACTCAAAATCCAGAACAGGGATCTGGAAAACCAGAAAACAAACACAAAAACATGGACATAAAACTATGAGAGGGTGAGGAAGCATGCAACTTCACAAACTCCAACACAGGAGAGCTGATCCTGCTCACACAGAGATCAAGGATGAACTGTCTACTGGCTTTGAACCAAGAACTGGTTCAAAACTAAGATAATAGGAAAATTTCCTTTTTATTTTCCTCTTTTTTTTTTTTTCCCAAGTGTTTATTATTTTGCTCATTTGAAAGTCTACTGTCTCCATTCTAAGAAGGTCCTGAATCAGAAATGTCTTATGTTCCTCAAGTGCAATTAATTTCCAATAAAACACTCCATGTTCCATACCAACCCTTAATATTTTCAGGTTGTAAACATGACAGGTTTAACAGATATACTCTTGTTTTCTATTAGCATGAAGCTAAGATTGTGAGGTTAACATTTAGCATGCTGCGGAGACTGAGCCACTCTTTCTGTGTCCATGACTTTGCTCTGTGGTGAAACTAAACTGCCAGAATAAACCAGGAAAAGCAACTCTTTCCTGAAGTGGCTGAGATCTGAACAACTGTAGTTTTAGCATTCAATGAAACAAACAAACAAAAAGATGAAAAATATAAAATCTATTAATATCCAAAAAAAGCAAAACTGTAATAAAATATTCCGTAGCTAAATATTTACTGGAGAACAAGCGACTATCTCAGAAAACAGAGGTGGATGAGAACTATACAGAAAAAGCTAAGCTAGTGCAAATTGTCATTAATTCCTTTATGATGAGTTGTGACACCATGAACATCAGCAGCCACAGACTTGAAAAATGTCACAGCCTGGAACTCTGGGTGACTCTTGCTCCCAAGTTCCCTACCTGGCTTGTAGGCAGAGAGGAAGGGATTGCAAACCTGTTGTTTCTTGGTATTGATAGAGGGCAGATGGAAGTCTCCCATCAGTTTATTATTCTTACATCATCACAGCATGAAAATGATTGAGATCGTGCCTTACATAAGCTCTTGACCAGTTCCGTGCTGAACTATGGGAAGGCTGGGGCAGAAGAGCTGCCTTGTGTGCTGACCGGATACAAATGAAATCCTTTTTTACTTGCCTGATCAGAAGTTCTGGTTGTATCTATTGGGGCATTACCCAAGCCTCCCTAAACATGCCAACAAACAAACTCCCTTGTTCAGTTCCTGGTTAGTGACTGAAACTGTTTTAAGTATTTACAGCAAGCTGTGTTTGGACCCTCAATGGATAAAAAAAGTTATTTTTTTATGTAAAGCTTGTGTCTACAAAACAAACATTGAATTGATTCATTATTCCAGTGTAGGAAAAATGCAACTTATTATGAAAAAATCACACTAAGGGCTTTTAAAAATTATTTAAAAAATAAAAACAAACAAATAAACCTATAATCAGAAATATATTTGTAAGTTCATTAAGAGGAACAGGAATAAAGTAACATGGAACATAGGTTTTGATCCATTGTATGAATAGAATGTGAACAAAGTAGCCAGTCCCAGATGTCTTAATACTTGGGCCGACTGGCTGCCTGTATGTGTAATATGCCATATTTCCTACCTAACGCCCGTCACTTAAATGTCTGTTGATATGGGAAGAACTTTAAGTAATTTTAAAAACTTATTTTAGTGCAGCTTGACTCATAGAGATATTCCTTCAAATTTTCTACAACACTCAATGTAAAGGAGTGATTGTCTGACACTGAGAACAAGTAGCAGAGCTTTTTAAGAAAGTAAGAACTTAATATTAACTTTAAGGTTAATTCAGTGCACTTAATGTCACCTCCCCAGGCATAACTAGAGAGATGGAAAAGAAATAGTAATGCGAATGGACATGAATTCAGATATTAAAATGTCTTTGCAAAAAAATTCTATAGCCAAACTGACCTTTGTTGATGGAAATAATTTGGTAGAGAGCTTAAAAATAGTAAGGTGGATCCAAATGGTCTTGCATATGGATTCCAAGACTGCAGCTTGGTTTCATGTTTAACATTGGAGCCAGCAGGCACACACCACACTCAACCAGAGGACTACAGCAGGACTGCTTTAGATCTGCACCAGTCACGACTTAAATCTTTATTTGCCTAAATAAAAGAATTAGTCTTGTTTACTGACTATTGGCTAAACCAGATAAGGCAAACAACATATTTATCTGACTAAGGACAGATTATTTTTTTCTTATTCTTTGAGGTGACCCTAAGCAAAATATTATTATTTTTTTCCCAGAAAGCATATAACATGGTTTTATATTCATCTCAGCAGAGTGCATTTAATTGGGTTCAGCACTGACATAAGTTGACAGTACAGATTTCTGGTTTAGAGCCAGTTAATGTTTACTGCAGATGTATTTCAGGACTCTTATAGGCCTGCAAAAATGGAGCTGCTGAGGGACCCTACAAAGAAATATATTTGTGTTCCTGGTGGAATAAGTAAGCTCTAACTTGAGGTGTATCAGATTACTTGACATGCTTCACAGGTCAATTCATGGAATAATGTCAGCTAAAACCTCCCAACAGTGATTCTCCATCTCTTTCTCTTCCACCAACTGGGTGAAGAAAAAAAAAAAAAAAAACAAACAAAATGAGGGTGAGGGAGAGAGAATTAAAATCTGGCAACTGTAGGCTTTTATTTAGAGGAGGTTCTGGTTGACTTGTAGTGAACAGTTCATTGTCCTTTGTTTCTGCTGAGTTTTTCTTATGTTCATAGATTTTCTCATATTCGTAGATTTATTCCTGTAGTTTTACTACTTTGGTAGCTTATGGATTATTCATCACATTTATCATTTTTAATGTGGTTTCTTTGCCCTCAATTTAATGTGTATACTAAAACAGGTTTACTGCAATATGTGAGCACATGTAAGAATTATGATTATTTTTTAAGTACCAGCAGCAATGCTTTTGTTAAGAACTTCAGATCCTGACAACTGCACCTAAAATATGAGTAGCAAAATTTCAATGTTCAGTTTGTATGGCACCTGGAGGTAACTCTGCACTAAGAGGTTGCTGTCACTATCTGCATTGTGTATCAGCTGAGAAGTTTAAGACACATTTTATTCCTAGGAGCTATTATTAACTCATCTTTTGTGTAACAGATATTGCAGTGTTTTTAATTAATACAAAAAACATTAAATACAGAAATATTAAAAAGTTAACAGACAATTCTGACTCTTATAGATGTGTTAAATATTTAATATATATGTGAAGGTGCTAGAAAAAATACCTTATTATTATGTGCAACATTTACTGAGAGCAGAGCCACAAGAAAACTGCTTTATTTCATTTTTTATTTTATACAAACTAGCAACATTTTTAAAACAGCTCTTTCACATCAGCTCTGTACATAATTATTCTGTTTTGGCTGGCTAGTATTATTTGCTGAAATACCACTTCTTATCTTCCATCTCTTTGCTGGCTGTTCTCCACTTTTCAGCTACTCCTCTGCATCTTCTGACCTGTTGGACTTCTTTGGAAGATGATTTATAGTGCTTTAGATTGTCTTTGTACGCCATCTGCTTTTATTAATTTTTTTTTTTCTTGACAGTATGTCCCACTATTGTATTAGTAAGGAGCATTCAGGTTTTTCTGTGAATAACTGTGAAGGTGGCGCTCAGTGTGTTGCAACTATCTGTCAGTGATGAAGGAATAAGGTTATTTAGTTTGGAGACATAGTTCTTAAGACACTAATTACTTAAGATTTTTCTTCTGATATGACAGAAAAGTTTTCATGCTTGCATTTCAAAGTGGATGCCTTACTGTTTTCATTGTCACTGGTCTATAATTGTTCTGTGACACTAAGAGCAAGAAATACTCTTTCTTTTGCAAGAAATAGTATAGAAGGATGTCTCCTCATGAGAAATTGATAGAGGACAGTAAAGGATTGTTATAATTTTTCTTCTTACTTAAAAAAAAAAACAAAAAAAACAAAAAAACAAAAAAGCTGGTTTTAATAAGAACCTGGAATTACTCGTGTGTAGTCCATCAAGGCTTTTATGATCTTCAAAACAGGGAATACTTTTTGTTCCAGCTGAAGTCACATACCAGAGTGATGAGCATCAGAAACTCTAGAGTCAGGAAGACAGATGTCCTATAACATTAAATTCTTTTCTTCTCCATGTTGACTTTTTTCTGTAGAACATACCATGATGTGGCATTAGCTCAAACTCTCACTTTTAAGAGTGAATTGAAATCATTATCTCAGGCCATATTCTTATTCTCCCTTGCTTTAATTTCTGGGTTTACATGTGTTGTAAAGCTCAACAAGATGATTTTGTTGTGAGACCTAAATACAACTTTATCACAGTGTATTAAAAAACATGATGACGGTTATTTGGTTAGCCACCAATTTCCTTTCTCATGCTCTCAGTCTTAGATTACTAAACTATCATCTGGCATTCTCAAGACATGCTAACTAATTTCCCTGTAGTACACAAATAAAAAGCACATTTTACAAGTAATGTGTGGGACATACTAACTAATGTCAATTCATACGTTGCCTGGATACAGCTTTTATTTGTGTTTAGGGTTATTTAATTAACTTCTTAATTGTACAGAGAAGTGAAGCATACAGTCCAAAGTCTAGTCAATGGAAAAACTCTACAGACTGTAATGGACTTTGTCTGGGACACCTACTGCTATGGTCATCAACTATATTGTAGTTGCAACGTAAAAGATGAAAATTAAAAGGGGCTTAGATGAAGTTGAAGGAGGCTTTGTGGAGAGGGAGGATGACATTAGGCATACTAGATTAATGAAAATGTATTTGTAGAGAGCTTTGTTTAACATGTCATATAGAAGAGTAAAAGAGCCTTTAACAGCTGCTCCAGTGAACAACGTTGTTAGTCTTTCTAGTATGCTAAGCATCTTCTTCATGTAGAAGAACTATATGTGGTAATGGGTAGTGATCTCTGCTTTATAGTGGCCCTTTTTATGTTTTGGGGGTGCAAGTTGCAGGAAATGGTAAATGTTTGATATCGGCATATACTGCTCAATGCTCAAAGAAGAGACAGAAGGAAGTACAGAAGGCGTATAGGTAATGTTCAAAAGTGAGTCATGGCTTCCTCTGTAAAATTCTAGAAACACATAGTGTAGAAATTCATCTGATGTCTGAGTTAATTGAGGAAGATGGCTGAGGCTGAGGCCTCTACACTTAGAGATGTTAATCCAGGAAGAAGAGTAGTCTTCATTCATTTGCCCTCAAGCTATGGTGAATTTCCATCCAAGAGGAGAAGGGGAAACAGAACAATATAACAAAACTGTCAGATTTAAGGAATTCATAACTCCAGCTAAAATATGAGTGTATCATCCAGCTTCACTAGGCTGCCTGTGCAAGATGGGATGGGGTCATCAGTTGGGGTTTTTTTTCAAACTCAGAGGTACAAAAACTCCATAAAACCTTAAATGTACGCTGTCTATTCTAATATCCTCTCAAGCAGGTTTAGGGTAGGTGAAAACATCATGATAGTAGTGTATCTTTTACTATGGTTGTGTCTGCCATACCTGGTTTGTGGTGAAATGGGGGAGTTTAATGTAAAACATACCATTTTAGCATTGTCATGAGTAGTAAGAAAGGATCAAAATAAAAAAATCATTGATAAACTGGACAGCGAACTGATGCAGTTCAAGAATATGGTGAAAGACCATTTTAGTAAAGGTGAAATAATCTAAAGTAGGGCTTTCCACGCACAATGATGTGGAAATAACTGTTCAAGCTGTACTGTCATTTTCAAAGCACTGCTGCCACTTAGCTATAACGTGGCATGTCTAGGAAACTAGGTTTTTGTTATTCTTTTTCTCTCCACATACTCAACATTACAGGAGACATTACAGATCATGTATAGTATAACTGAGATGTCAGATGATAATTCATGGTATTACTTGGGTAGATTTACTTAATTTTCTCAGGAAAAAAAAAAAAAAAAAAGAAAAAGGTGGTTGGAGGATATTAAATGAAAGGATCCATGTTCTGCCTACTGCCTTGACAACCTGGAGCCAAGCATGACTTATGATATGCAGAACTGTTGGATGGTAAAATTTCCACTGTACTACTCTAACTGTGAGGAAAGGGGAGAGATGACAATGGGCACTGAACCTACCCAACAGCACTGAAAATTCGAAGCGTAATGAATGCCTGGTGCAGGAGGTGGAGAAGAAGCAGAGATGAGGGAAGGGAACCAACAGCCACAGAGCTGGCAGCCTCTGCTCCCTGGGACTGGAGGCAGAGGCAACCCAGAGTAAAGTAAAGTTTTCCTGCTCTTCTCTGGAGGCATGACTGATGGCTTGCTGCCTTCTGTGCTCATCCTTGTAGGTGCAGAGACTTTCTCCTTGCTCAGTCTACTTTGAACCTGCAGCATGAATTAAAGCAGTGGGAAATTTATGCATATCATGGATAGATGAGCTGCCTTGTCTGAAGCAGAGCCATCTGATGGGATACAAGGTTACTGTATTTGTTTGCCAAAATGTTTTTTACAGAGGGAATGGTTTACTGGCTATGAATACTTTTAAAGACCTGCTTAAACAAAAGCTGTGAACTTAAATCAGCCTGCTTTATTAGAAGCCAAAGGTTTACATTTGCTGTACTGAGTGGAATTTTTTGCTGTCCTAATCTGACTGGAATGGGAAATAAGATAAAATTTGCACATTTAAAAATTAAATGAAAAAAACATCTTTTTCAGCAGTTAGATAGCTATAGATGTGCACACACATATACATAGGTTGAACACCACCTCTTTCTACACTACTCCAGAATTTTGCTCTCATGCTGAATCCCTTCTGACTTGTTGTAAAAGGGATGCTCAACTCCTCTGCAGTGATGATGTGGTGGATTTGATTTGCAGCCTAACAGAGTTAAGTTGTTTCATGAACCACAGTTTAATAAGAAAAAAATCCTCAGGCTGTTTATTTGAGTGTTATTTACCAGACTTCGTTTATACCAGTACCAAATCCATCTAATCCATTGGATTTCTTGAGATTATGTGCAGTTAAAATACTGAAGACTAAAGATTTCCTTTACTTCAGTACAATCTGTTCCTAACCTAGATTTTACAGACTTTTATGGTAGCTACCTTACGGCCCATTAGTCCTTCAAAAAAGCTGATCCAAGTTTTATAATATTTTTTTCCCCCAGATGATTTTTCAGAAGCCAGGAGTTTCTCTCAAAAATCTCTTTCTTGCCTCATTATTTCCTGGCGATTCTGAGCCGGTACTTTGGTTTTTATTCCAAGAGTCTGGAATGCCACAATATTTTTCATTCAGTTTTTGAGGAAGAGCTGTCTGGCTGTCATGTAAAAGTTTCAGTGTCCTGTTCCAAAAATTCATAATAACTTTATCTAGTATTTTAGCACACCAGTGTTTCACTTAAAACAATATATCTAGTGTTTTTGTAACAGTGATGGTATGGAGATTTAAGGGAAGTAAGTTGTGTAAGGATATATTACCTCCCCTTCTACAACTTGCTTCTCTTAGAAGAAAAATTAAAAGAAAATTGCTTCATACAGTGTTGCCTTGTGTCTCGCAGTAAATGCAAGAATATATTTTTAATAAAATATTTTAGAAGAGTGCCAAGTCATTCCTGAAAGCCAGTTCCTGTCAGAAGTCCTCTTTTCACCTGTTTGTTGCCCCTCTTTTGCCCTTCTGAGCTCATTGGAATAATGAATAACTGTTTTCTTTTTTTTTAATTCTGCGAGAGTGGTGTGTAGCATACTGTAGGTATTAACATCAGGACACAGGAGAAAGTGGCACATGGAACTGGAGGCCAGTATGTCCAAGACACACGTTTGCATGAGAAGGAATGCGTCCCTAAACCTCACTTCCATCATCCAGTGCTTCAAGGAATTATGGCCATCAGATTGCTGACCTGCAACACACATCTTACTGTAAAACCATAAGCATGCAGGCATGGTGCTCAGTGTCCACTAAATATCCAGATGAAATTAGCAAAAGTGGCCTTGTTCACCATCAAATAAAACACAAAGTCCTGAATCCAATGTGTTTTAGCATGCTAGCTATTTTGCTGAATAAAACCCTCACACTTTTTTGTCGTGGATTGACACAATGGAAGAAGTGTTAAGATATCTTTGCTATGAAGGAAGTTTACAATATGAAGGTGCTCCACACGGATAGTTTTCAAGCTGCTTTTTCTCTGGGATTTGGTCTTGAAACTCAAAATAATAAGATATTGAAAAGAATAATGCTGCAACTTGAAAAAAATCTCTAAGAAATGAACTGTCTTAGAAAAGCAAACAAACAAGAAAACACCGCCAAACATTCTGCCTCTCACACTCTCTCCTTCACATAAAGCCCTCTGAACAAATTAAAAAGAAAATATTTCCTCTGCCCATTTCAGGCTGAAAACTAGACAACCCCTTTGCTTTTTATTTTGGTTAGCAGCTTGGACTCCCTTACTCCACAACTAACCTGAACAAATATTATGCCTTAGAACACTTCAAGAGAACAAGTTCCAAAACAAGCAAAGGAACAATAGACAAGTATTTTTTTCTCAAGGAAAAAAGTAGGTAATTAATTATCCTTCTAAGAAGGATAGATAATTTTGAAGGCTTTTTTTTTTTTTTGATCAACAAAAGTACATTTTATATAAATTTTTAAGTCAGGAAGGAAAAAAGAAACCCATACACAGTAGTTTTGAACTAGCTTCAGACCTACTGTGCTGTGTACACAGTGTCATAATATCCTTAGTAAAACAAGGAATCGCTTATACAGCCCCGTGCTGCATAGGAACCCTGTAAATACTGGAATTTTACATAATGTAGAAGTGTCACGCTTTATAGAGGGTATTACGTACTTTTGCTACCAGGAATGAAGTTTTGTGGTTAGTAAAAATATTCATCTATAGACCTGTTGCTGGTGCTGAGCAATGTTGAATTTTAGAATACTCGTTCAAGTTCAGACCCTTGCATATCTCCTGCTAAGCAAAATGTACAGAGTCACGGCAGTACTTTCAAGGGGGGTGACCCTTTCCAATTCCTTGTGATGATACCCTGATAAAGACACAGCAAGTGCCTGCTGATTTCATGGTTCCTTTGAAAGGGAAGGGGAAATAAATATCCATAAGAGCTTCCAAAATCTGATTAAACTTTGGCTGTGGTGGACAGCTTCCCTGGTAGCTCCAAGGCACAGCTCATGTTGTCTTTCTGAAGAGGGACAGAAAGGTGTCTTCCCTGAATTCCTGGGGGGACTGCAGTAGCCCACACATACTGCAGCTTTTGTACAGTGATCCAGCCTGGGACTGGATATGCCTAAGAGTTTCTTGCATTTGATGACTGTTTATAAGCTTTTGTGTCACTTGTTACATTTTGAGAGCTGCTCTGGGGAGTTCCAATCTTGTTAAATGCAATAGGGGAAAAAGAACTCTGTGAGGAGAAGAAGGTTTGCTAATCAAACTCGGTGATCGTAGCAAATGTCATGGCTGGCAAAGAACAAGTTTAGGACTTTGGCATCTCTCCTTGATCTGCAGGTCTCTCGTCATTTTTGAGCATGAACTTTCTGTGGCTAAGAAATTCCTTAGGATAGCTTGTGCTCTTTCTTTATCTGTCATATTGTCCCTTAAAAATCTAACTAGAAACCAAAGATTCACAGCCCTGGTACAAGGCATGATTGTCTCCAAGGAAATATACTTAAGTGGCTAGAAGGCTGAAGAGGATTGGATACACTTGTTTGGAGATTCAAGGTACATGTACCACAGGACCCCCATATTGGAAAAGGTGCCAGGCATGAGATCTCCATAACAACAATGTACTTGGAGGCATATTTACCTGGATGTGTGCAAGCAGTCACACATTCTTTTTCCTCATGATTTGTGCTTTCCAGGCACAAGCTGACTTGGAAGGCATTTAGTTAAGCTGGTGTGTTACTGTGTAGGCCAGAATACTCATTAGCTGGTACCCATGATTGCATTAACATTGCTGCCCTACATCGGCATGGGGCTGGCTTGCCTCCAGCAGGTGCAGTCAGTGCAACAAATACATGAGTGTCTTACACCAACAGGAATGAGCGGCCCACAGGAGAGGGAATTGGAAATCCTGTTAAGTCCATGAACAGCAGGGAGACGCAGATGGTCAGCACCTCTGAAAATCCTAGTACTTATTCAGGTTTCTTACCATGGATCTAGATGCATCATTTGGGCTTCCTATCCCTGATTATGTTGTCTCCATTTCTCACCTGGATATCTTCACTGTTTTCAGTGTTTTTTCTGAGCAGATCTTTCTGTTTATCTCTTCCTAGAATATTTTGACTGATACCTAACCCAAAACAACTTTGGTGTTGCAGTAGAAGAAGAGAGAGCATTGCTGTTCCCAAGGGAACATTGTCTTCCCACGATTGTAGCAAGATGCTTCTGAGTAAAAACTCAAAATAAGCTATGTCTTTTTAATTTGACACAACTTTGCATTATGTTTTCCTATCTAACACCCTGCCTCATACTACTCTTCTGTATCTGCCTTCCTGTCTGCAATGATCTGCCTTCTGTGAATCTTTGTCCTTTGAAGTCTTCCCCATTCTGACACTAGGAGTCACATGAAGTGTGGACATGACAGACAGATCGTGGAGTCTCAATGTAATGTATTGCAAAGGGAGCAGGCTCTGTTGGGTAGCTAGCTGTCTTTTTAAAAACATGAAAAGTTCAGACATAAAAAAAAAAAAAACTGAAGAAGACCAGCCTAATAAAAATTCATTCTTTTTGTGCTACTTTTTGGAGGCTTTTTGGCCCCATCTTCAGGAATAAAATATGTGGTGAACCCAGCTAGTTAGAAATGTAGGGCACTTGCACACAGTGCATTAGGAACTGAATACAAAAATGGTTTTTTTCCTCTTCCATGAGATATATGGGACCTAGGAAAGCAGGGCTAACTACTCTGTGCTTATGTCACACTACTGCCTTAATAAACATAAATAGAGATTCTGGACTTTGGGTCTGGTCCTCTAGTGTGCTGGTGCCCCCTTAGAAATGCCAAGGGTCATCCAATTCCCACAGGGCTTGAAAGGGAGATCTTCATCACACAGTAGTGTCTGATCTCTAGAGTTAGTGTTTACATCCACATGTGACACACTGAATTTATGAATGTTTGGTTTCCACCCAGCATCTTACAGCGTGACAGCAGAATCAGGTTGAACACTGATGAGCTGGGGCTGATGTTATTTTTTCTGGACTGGAATGTGAATCTAAGTATGTATTCAACAGTAGACTAAGGTACTCAAGTCAGTAGGTGTTAGGTCCCTTATAACCCTTACTTGCAATACTACTTTGAGAATTACTTAGTTTCCCTTATTTTCATTTTTTCAGCTGCTGAATAAGAACAATATTCTCTTAGTGTAAAGTGCTTTGATAGCTTCCAAATGGTATTTCTGTAAGTACACTGTGGGTTTATTATAATACTGGACTTTGGATTTCATTCTAGGGAGAGTGCATTAATTATGCAAAGCAGGCCAAAATTTAGCAATGCTAATGGAGCTCAATCTATTAAAAAATCTGAGAGGTGTCTTGGGACTTTGGACTGTTGCTCCTATACTTTTGAGCTGGCTCAGAGATGACACAATAAATCTGTTGTGCTCTTCAAGTTCTGGGTTGAACATCACATGCTCTTGATAATTTTAAGGGTGGGTAAGTGGAGATAGACACCGTTACTCACTGAAAAAGAGTGGGATGACAAGTCTGTGTCTTCTCTGTGTTGGATGCGCCCATGTTCTTTTCTGTCCTTAGCCTTGTAAGACACATGGAAAATCTGTCCTCAGATATGGGACCAAAGATCAAGTGGATCCTTCTAAGACTGCTACAGTTTTTAAAAGGCACTGAAAGGAATGTTCACCTGGACAAGTAAAGAGGTAGCACTGATTTTCTCTCTGCCATCTAGCAGAGGGTGATTGTACCCGATAGCTCAAGAAGACCTAGAGACCTGGACAAATCTCTCCAACAGTGCCCAGGGAATGTTCAGAAGGACCAAGAAAGATGACCAGAAATTTTCGGTACCCTATCCCTTTGCAGTGCAATAGGAAGGGGAATGTGAGCAAGCATTCAGCCTACAGTGTGAGCAAACTTGAATGTCAAGAGTTTCCTACTGGCACAGAACAAAGGGAAAGTATCCAATGACTCCTGCAACCTCAGGACTGAGGTACAGCAACTAGAGCATTGTTTCTGAGTGAGGATCTTGCAAAGATCATAGACTAAGATCCCCAGTCTGAATTCTGACAAAATTTAGATCCTAAATCTGTGGCTCAGGTCTGTTTATGAAAAATATATCTACCTGCCCAAGTGAGCATCAAACTGCTTCTAGATTTTTATTCTTTGCTGTTTTCCTATGTTGTGGACAAAAGTGCAAAGCTCCTGCAAATAAGGTCTTCATTAGCAAGCTGAGATCCTAGTTGGAAGACGTGGGAAGGAATTACTATCGCCCTGAGGAAAGAAACTGACCCAGTACCAGAAGATAGTGATGCAGAGACAGAGCATTTGGTTTCATCAAATAAGATGAGTAAATCTCTGACAGAAGTGTTTCCAAACTTTGGAGGTGAATCCAGTTAATTTTTATTTTTAAACCTAAAAAGTTTTGGTTAGAATTAACATCATAAAAATCCTATGGCCAGAGTAGTTTAGGACTTGTGATTATGGGAAATATTCACTTTCGAGTTAGTATTCTAATTTTTTTTCCATAGTAAACAGAGGAAGACACTTAGTACTAGGACTGCCTCATTTGATCAATTTTAGATACTTAGGATGAAATTAATCACATCTTAGAAACACTTGCCACTGAGAAGTCTAGGTGAGTGTCTCAAATACAGGCATATATATTTGTACAGATGTACCCCACTGCAGATTGTGATTGATAAGGATTTCAACAGTTTAGCTGCTCAGACAGAACTTTCTCTACCCCTCTCTCTTTCAACTGGAGAGTTTTCTGGATGTTGACTATGAAATACAACATTGCCTATAAAATCATTGGGAAAGAAAAGCAAACCAAAATCTTTTCAAACAGCTCTCTAAAATAAAATGAAAATTGTGTCTTCACAAAATCTGTTGCTTTAATATATATTCTAAAAAGGGAATATTTATTGTTTAGTTTAAGCAAGTAGTTTTCAACACAGATTCTTCTACAACTCTATTAGCAAGAAACAAGGCAATAGAGAGTTTAGAAAAGGTAAAATATCAGACTGCTCTGTGCATTCCACATCTATGTTATAGGTAAACACAATATGGATATAATTGAAATGTATATTCTGTTTCTTTTTTTAATTTAAAATTTTCTGAAAAATACTGTCCACTTGTGTAGCAGAGAACCACTTAAAACCACTCTAATTTGTTGAAGCAATAGAAATTTTTAAGTGCAACCTTCTACACATGTGCCCATTCATATTCTTTATCAATGCTAATTTATGCTTCCACCTAGAAAACAGTACTTTTCCCCTCGCATACCTCAGATACCAAAGATGATAAGCTATTGAAAAATAGTGTAGGGTTGTTTGTTGTTTTTTTTTTTTTTTCTACCAGTACTTCCTCTATATGTGCATTTCTAAGATTACACCAGGGCAAATTTTCTCCAAGGCAATCATACTACTCCAGTGTGTTTCCTAACTCTTAAGTGTTTGACTTTGCATCCTTAACATTATGTACTGTCAGTTCTGCATCCTGCTGACAGTCTGAGTGCTTGCCGAGTAGCTCCCACATACCAGTTCCTGGCCAGTGAGTGAATGAGCCACTTCTTTTTAATGCTCCAAACTCCTTTAAGCTCTCGCTCCTTTCTCATCTCCCGAGGCAAAGTAGCTGGCTGACAAGTAAGAGGTCTCAGCCTCCCTGCAGCATTCTCACCAGCTGAGGTTAGGTGTGAGCAGCAATTTACATTTTGTAAAAAGCAGAGAGGTGATTTTATGGTGTTTTGAAAAAAATGTAAAAATGTGAAATAGTTCAGCTTTTGTTGCTTGTGGTGCAGGTTTAAAGCCCAGTAGGCACTGCATAGCGCCCTAATAGTGGCTGATTCAAACTGAGGAGGATCCATCGCCACCCCAGTACCAGCACTGCGGTTTCACCACCCTCCCAGGCAGGAACAATCAGTACCACAGTTTTCTATACCCTGTTTAATCTGTGCTTTTTCACCTCTGGTTTCTTTTATTGCTCTTACATGCTCTTTCTGCTTCTGACAGCTGGGACATTTGTACATGCATTGCCTGTTATTTGGGGAGCTTCAGTGGAAATCAGTCAGTCATTCCTGGCTGAAGGTAGGGCATCCACACAGCATCCCCACTGTGACTGAGTTCTTGTTTGGGCTGTGTTCCCCTTGAGAAGAGGAGGAAGAGGAGGAGGAAAATGCTCTGACAGACTGCAATGTTATCTGAGGGATGTGATGGGGGACAAGACTTGATCCTTTTGAGTTGAGCTTGATTTTGGAAGAGCAATTGTCTCAGGGCTCCCCCTACCCTGCCCATGGCCCAGGATCCCATTTCAGCCCCCTGGGGCTATCAGCCCCTGCCCCACCTATGTCACAGCAGTGCCTGTCTCCTGCTTCCCACAACCCTGCCTGGCTATGGGGCCCCCAAGCTGGGTCCACCCATGGGCCCATATCCTGGCCCATCATCAGCTTATCCCCAAGGATGTACCCTATGCCGGGGGCTGGGTTTTCCCCCAGTGCCCCTCACTCCTGGCCAGGGCGGTGAGAGAGGCTCTAGATGACAGGTTCTGCCTGTCTGGCCTAAGCTGAGCCCCCATAGCTCCCAGGGAGACACTGGCTCATGCTGGCCCATGACCAGTTGGCCTGGGCCACGTTTTTGACACTGGTGAATTAGTTACCATGAATGACAGTGGGTAGGAAAGTCCTCTTGACCTCAGCTCAATTCCCTCATCCACAAATCCACTCATTTTATTATCAAAGGTTAATCAGGTTGGTCAAGTATGACTTACCCTCAGTAAATCCATGCTGATTGTTCCCAGTCATTTTCCTCCCTTTCATCTGTTCAAAAGTGGTTTCCGAGAGGACTTCATGATTTTTCCAGTGACTGAAGTGAAGCTGACGAGCATACAGTTCCCTGAATCACATTTTTGAATGACCCAAAAGAGGAGTCCCCAAAGGACCATTCTTTTTTTGAAGATGGTACAAAGTTTGCTTTTCTCTAGTTAGCAGCACCTCCCCTGATCTCCACAACCTTTCAAAGACAATAGAGATGGGCCTAACTATGACACTGGCCAGCCTCCTCAACACCCTCAGACAAAGACTGATATGGGTTGAGTTCTTGTAATTAACCATTGACTCAGCCTACACCCACTGCTGGTATTTCCTTTCCTCCTCGAATCTTGCCTGTAGAGACTGGGAAGACCTTGTTGGTAGAGACTGGGACACAGAAGGCAATGAGTACCTCTTATCTGTCCACTGTCACTGAATTACCTTCTCCTTTCAGTAATGGACCCTTATTTTCCTTGTTCAGCCTTTCATTTTTGACAGCTACATTCCCCAAGAAGACTCAGGGGTTTTTAGCTAGACCGTCTCTCTAATTTCAGATGGTGAAGTCTCAATATCTTTATTTTCAGAGTCTTTTTGAGTGCTTTTTTTCTGGAATCTCAATAATTCCTTTGACCTACTTTTATGTGTCTGTATGTAAAAGAATTGCCATGCTATGTCACAGCAGCATTCTGAATTAATTTAAAGGATTTACATTTCAGAGTCTTGGCCATAATGTCATGGAAGTATTTACACTGTCAATATTTTCTTATAGTGCACCTATTCCAGAGCCACAATCCAAATTCTGCCTGTGGAAAAACAGTTTGATGCCTTCCAGAGGAAGTTGTTTATAACTATACATTTCAATGTGTGCATTCAAACAATACAAAATATAGGATGTTTTCAAAACTAAAGGTGGTTTTAGAGTACTTTTTAAAGATGGGATGTATCGTTCTCATGTATGCACTTGATGAAACATATATCATGTCTTGTCTTCCTATATATTCATACAGCATTTAGCCTGATAAGCTGTTATTCCATTTGCTCCATATACCAGACTGACCTCATTATAGTGTATGTAGGCACCTGTTCCAAATTATTTCTAATGACCCTAATTAGGCTTATTTAAATTTTGTAATTATTGCTTTTCAGCTTTTATTTAGAATCAGATTCCTGTGAATTTGTCAGAAATTGCAGGAGTTGTAAACAAAGTTCCATGTACTAACAACTGCTGTAGCAGCTGTAAACAATATGCCCTACTCCCATAATGTTCTTCAAGTTGCAATAAATTTGTTTCTCTTACTGGCTCAGTGTTTTAGCTGCTTGAAGTTAAAATTTTAAAGTAATCACCTCTTACTAAAGAATTGCCAAAAATTAGTGTAATAACTACCTTCTTAATGGTCAAAGAGTGCAGCCAAAACCAACAAACCTGTTCACTAAATGAAAACATGTACACATTGATATAACCGTAAAAATGTGTTATCAACTATTTTCTTGGGTTTTTTTAACTTCCTTTAAAAATGCTAAGCTGAAAATCATCCTCTCTTTCCTTTCCATGGGCAGTCCTGTGTATGACAGTGGGGACATCTTCAAAAACCTATGAAGTCCATATATGCTGATGGAAAAGAGGCATATTTTAGTATTGGTCACTCATTTAATCACCCTTGTTAGTTCCCTTCCTTTTGTGCACAGTGCACAGAACCCAGAGTTAAGAGCAAATTTGGAATGGGAATCATGGAGGTCAAGTTTTGATCATCCCTTCAACTCAAAGGAGAGCCTGTTGTAAAATACTGCTTCTGTCTTGTCATATATCCCTTCTTTCCTGTACACAGCCTCTTTGCAGACTGTGGAGACTCAACTTCCAACACTTTAAAGGCTACAGTCTTGCTGTGTCAGTAAAGGACAGAAAAACACCAGCAGGGCTTTATGGCCCTTCCATCCCTCTTTATGTTCCTCTGGTTTCCTTTGGTGAGGGAGAAACTGAGGCCTGAATCACAGGGCCCTTACTTAAGGCATAAGGAATGTGGCTTTCAAAGTTTAGCCAAGTATGAGCTACCAAGATACAATGCTCTTTTAAATTGTAAATGTTCAGCCAGCAGCACCTTATTCCATATATCTGTAATGCTCGACATAACGCAGACCTGCTCTTTACTGCAGAACAGAGGCAATGCCACAGAACTACTGCTAGTACTGAAAATTTACCAGAATTATATAGCACGTGTCTTTTGTTACAATGCTGTGAATGGCTGTGTGAGACCGAAAAGGAATGAACCAAGCCTCTTGTGTAAGCAAAAGTTTTGGATAGAGTCAGCAGTACTTTCATCTCCACCCTGATTAAAGAAACATTATCTTAGTAAATGTTTCTTGTTTATTGCACCAGTTTATAATCTTGCTCAGTTAAGTATCAGAGAGTTTCAATGTTTTTCTCAAGCTCATTGATCAGGAAGAATGCTAGGAAGTGAAATAGGGTGGCCAGTCAAAATTTTGTGTGTTGAAGGTACTTCATATACTAGTTTTATTTGATTATCACTAGTCAGCACTCAATAGTAGATTATATATATTTCAAATTCAAATGACTAATTGGGAAGTTATTCTAATGGACTCTGATTTCATTTCACTTAGACATGATTGCCAAACTCCAAGAGTATAACTTGCAACCAAGAGTATTTTTTTCCCGGGATGGGGACTTACAGTAACTTTTCAAAATACTTCAGAAAAGTTACTACTGAGAAATTTGCTTCGGGATTAGAAATACACTCTAGTTTTGTACATTTATTTTGGGACATCAATTTGGGGTCAGCAGTAATCTCTAGTGGAGTACTGAGTATGGTTATCTTTTGGGTAGCCTTTTGGTTTTATAATTCCTTTAATAATGAATCCCCACATAGTTGCTTTCCAGGGAAGAACAGTGTTTCACAGATAGATGTAAGAAGTTTGTTTCACAGTAGCATTTGCTACATTTTACTTACATTTCCTTTTCTCTTTTGAGTCAAGCAGGATATGCTAAACAGCCTTTTGTTCAAGCTGATAGCATATGGTAATTTAACCCTCTGTGTTCCAGGTTTTGTGCATCTTTTCTACCATCTGACACCTATAGAGCACACTGTGTCTTTAGTTTATTCATTACAAAGGTCTTTCCATTTTTATATAACCTCTGTCCTTTCAGGGTTTTGATCTTAAAAGAATGTATTTTACATATCTGAGTTTTAAACCCAAGGTGTTTATATCCTTACATCACAGAATTCTTAAAAACAAATGTTTCCTGTGTGCATTACAGCTTAGCGATAAAAATGACGATGTAACAACTACTGTCAGTAAAATATTTCATGTTTAACAAAGTTTTTCTCTAATAGTGACAGCAATTGCAGCATTACAGTTAGGTATGTGCCAGGCCTTGAAAGTCTCAGACAAATATCAGCTATGCTATCACTCAAGATACTTAGGTTTCAGATTTTTTTGTTTAGGATCATATATCTGACCGTGTATTTTTCATGGTGATTGGACCAAGTAAATATGAGATCAAAGCATTTTGGTACAATCTCAAGATGTTGGTAAATAACAACAGAAGCATGGTGTGGAACAGATATACGTTCTCACTTGTTTAGCAGGTGAGTAATTTCTCTGCAAATGGAAGGCTTCCAGCTCAGCTTTGTGGCACTGCAGCACAGTATAGTGTACAGTGCAGAATATGGATATTTATCTGCCTAGTTTACTGGGAAAATAATGAAAAGGAATAACACTTCATGCTCAGGAGAACGAAGTGATCACCTAGAGAGGGAAGGAAGCCAGAAAAAATATCTGAAGATTTCAGAGATGGTGAGAAACAATGTGATGGAATATTTTCAGTAAGATTTTCACTGAGAGATACTTGATTACAGTGTGTTGCATTACTAGCTTGCTAAATTATTATTATTTTCAGATAATAATGTTTCACAGAAAAATACATCCTGTTTGGAGGGTAAAAATGTGTAAATTCTTGTAAGTTTGCTCTTCTTATGAATAGTATTTTTATTGTAAGTTCTCTCTTATTTTATTTTTTTATTTCAAATTTCATGGAGTAACAGCAAATCTGCCTGTGGGTTTTTTCACACAGGACTTGTTACCAAAGTGACTAAACACAGGGCACTGTAGTTCAGTTCCTGTCTGTTAAAGTTTAATCTTTAGCCACTTAGTTGTTTTGCTACATGCTTTGGACTACTGACACTATAAAGTTACCTGACATCTATTAAAATTAAATTGTAACAGACTGATAAAATATGTCTGAAAAAACAGGTAGAGTTAAGACCTAGAGTCTGTTAATGTGAATAATTACTACCTCAGGTAAGTCAAGTGTCTCTGCTCACACCATTGGCCTCAGCTCAATTGAAGGCCTGCACAGCTCATGAGTAGAGTGAGCTGCTCCTCAGAATGCTCTTGGGAACTGCTGTACTGTTGTGAGAGCTTCAGATGACACTGTTTTCTATGTTATTTGTTATTAAAGCAAACAATCAAACCCAAAATCCACAAGTCTAGGAATAATCTGAAATATGAATGATCAGTGGGGTCCAAAATTCCGGCAAAGAAATTCAAGTTCAGAACTGAGCTGCTAAATCAGGACATATTACAAATGGTTCTGTCTATGCATTCAGAGATATGTCATTGTATACAAGAAGATATACTCGAAATCCAGTGAAGATTATGGTAGTACTTATTGGACTACACTGACTGGTACCCAGAATCTTAAAATAATTCATTACAAAAAAAACAATCAAGCAGATATGATAACACCATTACAGCTTTAGCAGCAGCAAAGATACTGGACAAGGTATACAAGGTATTGGACAACATTAACTACAGTGAACTGATGTGTGGTGATCTGAATGCTTAGAGATGTTATACAAGGTGGACCATTTAGAAATATAGAGCTTTCTCTTGTGCTGAAAGTTCTATTTGTTTTGGGACTTGAGAATGCAGTTGAGTTTTCTAAGACTGAAAGAATGAAGATATTGGGATGGAAGTCCTGCCTTCCAGAGTGCTTATGATTTTTGTTTTATGATTTTTTTTTTCCCATTTAGGAGGATATAACATGGAAACTTAATTTAATGGGACTATACTAATCCTTCCTCCCAAAGTGTCAACTCTTGGGACTGCATTGCATGGTGGTGCTTTCAGTGACATTGATGCCAATACTGTGCAGATACCATGTCTAGGCAGTTGGAATGTTTGCTTTGGTTGTATTTCCAAAACTTGGTCAAAAATAGCTGGCACATGTATATACACATGTGCCAAACCTACAGGAGAGTGAAAGAACTCCCTGGCAGTTTGACTGCTTTTGTAGCAGGGTTATTTTGTGGCTTTTGTTGGCTGTTTTTTCTTAATTTTTTTTCTGCAAACTACTCCAGCAGAATAATCCTTCTACTATCAGAATCATAGCATTTGAGCAGCTGTGAACTTACCTGGTACACAAAGAGGTACCACTGAGAGTAGTTTGTTTAATGATGCCTATAACAGGATAATTCTTTTAAAGATGCATCCAAATATCCAAGCCCTCTTGGAAATGAAACAGGACACATTGCTGAGGACAAATGTAGAGTCCTGTTTCCCAGCTTTTAGTCTTAAACAAAACTTTAAATTGGACTCTGGCCTCAAAGGACTAGAAAAAGACTAATGGTATAACTCTTAGAATGAGATTTTTGGGTAAGCACTGGATTCAAATTAGTTTTCTGTAGCTGGAGGTTTTCATTCTAAACTGAATTGAAAGGCACTATTACCAAACACCAAGGAAAGTGGAGAGGAGGGATGAGTTTCTCTATTCTTTTGTTTGTTTTCTGCAATAAAGCTTGCTTATTCAATTCGAATTCATCTTGTGGAGTTATTAGACATAATGGGAAGTGAGTAGAGACATGAAAACCAAGGCACTAGGGCAGAATATGGGAAAGGACTCAGTTTAAAGTTCAAACATAAAAGAAACAGTGATAAGATGCACCCCAAGATGCCACTGCAGAACTATACTACGTACATTAAAGGGCAGGCTTTTTGAAACACAACAAGCTCTTCAAGTGATGTGGCTTTTTACAAAAGGCTGCTTGAAGTATCTGTTTGATGGAGAAGACAGAATTAGAGTACTACAATGAATCTGGTACAGCTGACAGCCAGGTCAGTTGAATATGCATTGTCTATTGGAGTTATCCTCTACAGGACAGAATATTATTATTGTTGCTAAGCAGCTCAAATAAATTGAAAGTGAGGTGGCAACAGTGCCATGAAATAGCGTATGCAGTAATTCTGATATGCACTATACTTTTATGATCCTTGTGCAGATTAAGCAATCAAACCAAACACAGATATTTACATAACAAAACCATTAAGAATAGGAATGGCTGCTGATTTCCTCTGAGTTTGTTGGTACAGATTCAGGACACCAGCATCCTGATGTCAAAAGGAAAACTAGCTAATTGTTGAGTAGGACATTATTGGATAAGAAATCACATAATATATGACCTACAAAATATGATGTTTTTCCACCCAGCCTTGGAAAATATAAGTTTCCCAAAGTTCCTAAGGCAAAGTGCACTAACTGGTGCTTCCAGAAGAAAAGAGTAATATTAAAAGTGACTTTCTTATGCTTCAGCTCAGTTTGAGAAAGGATCTTGCTCTGCTCTTTTTTCTGGTTTATGGGGATTTTGTTGGCTTTGGTTCGTGTTTGGGTTGGGTTTTTTTTGAGAGCACACCCCAATACTGTTATTAGTGGAAATACAGGGCTCAGTTTGTAAGAGCAGTAGAGACCCTGCTAAAGTCTTAATAAACTGGACTCTTGTGCTGTTGTCTGCTGCCATACTTTATTATTTGCACAAACATGGCAAAATTTTGAGAAATAGAAATGGTATTACTGACAGCAGGAATTGTTTCTGTTTAAGGACAGATACTTTTTATACAACATTTATTTAAAACTATAGATTTTTTGAATGCTTGTTTATGAAAATTTAAGACATCAAATTAGCAGTTTCTTCATAAAAATATGTTTCCCTCAATAGAATCTAGTTTTCAAAAACCTCATAAACTTATGTAACATACCATGTAACTAAATTAGTTACATAGCCAGCATTTTTAAGATAGTCAAATGCCATTTGGGGAAAATAGTTGTTCCTTAAATAATTCCAAAAATCCTTGGGCATCCTTTGCTTATAGATGCATGTCTCCCTATCCATTATAATAATGAAGATACCACAGTAAAATGAAATTGTATTTTTTTGGTTTTCCTATAATAAGACAGAAGCAAAGTATGGAGGAAACTAATTCAGTCATCCTAAAGGTTGAGCAACCCCATATGAACAGTGGGAGAATAAATAAAATAACACTGGGGATTTATCATAGTTATCTGGGTTTCATTTTCAGAAAGGAAATGTCAGTGAAGAAAACAACTGAAAAAAAGAACATTGCTGTCTTTTTGGTTAAAGAAATGTTTCCTTTTGGTTTTTCTGAAAATTTATTTTTAAAAAAATTACTTTCACTGAAGAAAATTTCAGTTTGTGGGCTACAACATTTTTTGTTACAGGGGCTACTCAGCAGAACATTTCTGTCTGGCTCTTAAGATGGTATTTACCTCAAAAAGTAATTCTGTATCTGGTAAATGAGAGGTCCAGTAACATGTCTTAAGTATCATAGATAGTTGGTACCATTCCTGTAGCAGAAGGAGGCTTTTATGAATTTTAGCTGACATGAACTTCATGCATGACAAACCCAAGATCAGGCTGACAACCTGATAGCAAATTTCAAAGTAATGGGAAGGTGGTTATGTGTTCTACTGTTTTTCTTTTTTTGTATGATAAATGTGGATTTATATTGTTTTTTAATATAAACTACAAGCCTTGGCTGGCTAAGCTTGATTTTGGTGAGAACAGCTACCTCTAGAAAAAAAACAAACAAAACCACCTGCAAAACATACTTGCTCCGTAGATCTAACTAGTAGGACCCAAACGAGGGTCAATATTAAATGAGACTTTCAGTCACAAAGTAAACAGAAATGAATATGCCTGTGCCATAAAGAACATCTTAGTTATATTTGTGAAGCCCAAGTACCCCAAGTACGTATCTGCTGTAGACAATAACTCATCTGCCAGTGACTGTCTTACAAGTTTCAGCAGAACATGTGGCTGAACACCAGTTGCAAGATGCATCACCAGAGTAATTTATAATATGTATGTAGTGTTTATCAAAATATAAATATATAAAAGATAAAACATGCATACAAAAGATAAAACACACAGACAGTTAAGTAAGCTTTGCTGCCTGAAAGCTAAACATCTTCAAAGAGATATATTGTAAGGCAAATAACTTCAGAACACAATAAATGATGATCAGAATTATAAAATAGTTTTAGTCATTGCCATCTCTCATCCCATTGCATTGACTTTCACATGTCTAAGGGAGCAGCTACTTTTTTATGCTGTTAATTGGGAAAGATGAAACACAGGTCACATGGAAGGGACATAAATTAGTTACAAGAGGGAAAAGTGAAAAAACTGTATGTGTGATCATTTGATGTGTTTTCTGGGGAGAAGTGGTTTTGCTTTCTCTTTCACCCCTCCCCTCCCTCTTTTTAATGCCTTATTCTTTTTAGGAAGATGGCAGAAGGCATACTGATTATTTTAATAATAATTAATTTTGACCAATAAGCAGTGATTAGTACAAATAGACAAAGGTGGCTTTGGGCTTGATCCAAGCTCTAGTTCCACAGGTGTGCATCCTCTGATAACAGCGAAAAGGAGAGACTTGATATACTGAACAGCAGCCATTTCTTCCTCCTCCTTTTAAGAAATTCAGCTTTTCTTCAGGGAAAAGATACAGCTGTTGCTCATGAAATGGTTGCAGGATGTTGACAGTCAAGTCAGGTGCCATTTTATGCCAGTATTTCTTTACTATTCAAGCTTGTGAGTAAGTTTCAGTTGAGTTACTTGCAGTTCTTGGCCCAGGTAATCTGGATAGTAGTCCAGGTGCCATACAGATCTTTTAATATATGCTTTTAAAACCCTGATGATATTATTAGAGCTGTCATTTGTCTTACCTCTGATGTTAAGAAGACATTAATTTCTCTCTCAGGACTGGGAAGAACGCATAGTCAATGTGAAGTGCTTTTATTCTTTGTGCCTTGTAAGGGGGATTCTAGAGAACAGTGTTCAAGAGTTTTGTGGGGTTTTTTAAGTCTTATTCCTTATGTATGCTTTAACCAGGTCCTTTATAGAGGGTTCATTTTGTCTTCGTTTGTATTTACACATAGGGATGACTCCAAGGCCAGTAAGAAGAGTAAGTGGTTGAGATATCTTTCATCTGTGGTTGAATTAATTTGCTTTTTTTCTCAGATGGTTGCATCCCAGTCTCTCAGGGAACATCTGCCTACTCTTGATAGACTGAAAATTAGAACAAAATTGAATTTTGTCTCTCTGATCAGGAGTGTTTCCTTGCACGTGTTTGTAGCTTGGGAATACAACCAGGTCTGCAGCTATTCTTGGATAACATGGTCAAGCAGTGGCCAGAACAGCCTTTTTTTATTTGAATTTGGCTGCAGTTGGTATGTGGCCTTCACTTTTGACTGCCAGATCCCCAGCACCTCATGCCTCTCTCATCTGAGAATGTGACTGTTGGCCTTTCTGTTTGAGACTGACTTAAATATATTTGGAAGTAGATAGGTAGTTATTAGCTGAAGTCTTTCCTGATCATTATGTCATTAAATTTGCTAACTCTGAGATTTTCAGCATATTCTGAGATATTGGTCCTGCTCTCAAAAGCTCCTATATGATTTGATAATTGACTAATCCTCTGCGTGCCAGTTTTAGACAGAAATTGGAATTGCTTTGATTTGAGAGGGCCTATGAGCATCTGTGGACTTTGAAAAACTTCTGGTCTCATGGACTTTTTGTCACTTGAGATATCATCAATATTGGAGGGAGATATTTGCTGCTGTCAGTTCACAGGAATATCAAATGTGCCTAGAGCACAGGATAAATGTTTGTATGTCTTCTCTTGAACCTGAATAAGAGAAATAATTATAAATGAAAATGTACAAATGAAATTATGCTTTTAAATGCTTCTTGGAGTACAGCTTTAAAATCGGAACTATACTTAACATTCAGCTATGCAGCAGTCTCTTCTTTGTTATGGAGCATAGCCAATACAGCCAATGTAAAGTTTATGTATAGGTGTTGGTGAGCTCAGTAACACAGGATGAGGGATCCCAAGAGTGAACTTTGCTTTTCAAAGAGCAATTCTATGTCACTTTTGACAGACAGTCTTTGCTTTATAAAGAACAGACTGGAAAAAACTGTGTGAAACGAAGTGTCTTTGAAGTGCACAGCTCCAGTTTATTTTTTTTCTTTTTGTTTGCCAGTTCAAAACCAAAATTCTAAGTCATGTCATAATTTCATTTCTGTTATATAGAAAAAGAAATAATGGCAATAAACTTTTTACTGTTAATTAAAATAAGCAAATAGATGCGATCTAAGACTGAAAGCCCAGAACTTCTGAGTTATGTGTCTAATTTCATGTTCTCAGTTGGTCTCCACCTATGAAATGGGATAGTAAAGAACCCTAAATGTAACTCTCACCCCCAGGCTTTGTAGATGATTGAGTCTGTCTCTGACTCGCACAGAAGTGTAAATATAAAGCCTGGTAAATATGAAGACCTGCAACTGGATCCAGGAAACCAGTTGTATGAAAAATTCAGTGGGGCTTAATTGTCAGCTTTGATCATGGGATAGAAGCCACACTTTTCTTTTTTTTCTTCAAGTCTTACGTAAATGCACTTTCAGAAAACTCACTGTCTGTGTTTTGGAACTCAGTAGGGGCCTATTTTACTTTGCACCTGGAGTGGAATTATTTCAGGAGGACCTCTATTCTGGTTTTTGGTTTAGCTCAAGAGGTCACAGACTCAACTCAATGGCATTTCTCTGTATGTCTGTAAAACAGTAACTTCTGAACATTACATCCGTTTGCTTTCAAAACTTTAGGGAAAGTTACAGGTTTTGATAGCCAAAACCTTGTTATTCCACAGAAAAGCAATAAGAGAAAATGGGAGACATGTGAAGCTTCTGCTTTCTCTCAAGTACAGCCACAGTTTTGGTCTTTTCATGTCAAAGGCCTGGTTAATGGCTCCTGTACAGCAGAATAGAAATGCCATGTCCTTCTTACAGTTTAATGTATTATTATTCTGATGGGCTGCCTCCTATGAAAGTGTTAGTCATGGGAGGTGGAGGGGAAAAAGGGAGATGCCAGAAAGTATGGAAGAGTAGTCTGTGGAGTTAGAATATCCTAGTAAAGAGAGACAACAGCTCAAATACCAGCAGGGACAGAAAGAGTATGTAGAGCCAAGGAAAGAGACTGCTGTTATTGGAGACTAATGGGTTGCACAAAAGCAAATTTCTCTGGCCCTTTTGGAGCAGAAAAATTTGGAGATTCAGCTGCCAAGAAAGAAGGAATACTAGGGCAAGTTCAAGGCCAGTAAGGAGGTATTAAGAGATGGGTTGGACATTAGAGGCAGGGTTGGTCTCCAATATCAGGAGTTTCTGTAAGGTATACCTGGAGGATCCTGCTATGCCAGAGATGAGGAGGTGCTGTGCTGCATGGGGGAAGACTCGCTGCTGTGGAATGGGATGGTGCAAATGAATGGGGAGACATTTGGCATATTAGCTGGGACAGTAGAAGAGACAAAGATGTGGAAGACACACCACCTCTGGGAAGGGGGAAGGACGCTTTATAACAACATTGATTTGGACAGATGTGGAGTCTGGAGGAGAGACTCAGGAGGAAGGCAATAAACCTCTATGGCATGCTTCAGGCTCAGCTTACAGAAGCTACAGAGTGTGTGACCCTCTCATTAATTTCATTTCACAATGTTCCCTGCATGCTTTGTGTGGCTTCCAAGTAACACATGACATCAGCAATCTTAATAAAAACCACCTGCTTGGTACGTTTTATGTTCAACTCTGTTAAACTTTCTTAGTCCAAAATATCCAGTGCTATCTGGAACAGGAAGTATAATTAGTTTTCTCTAAATTTGCTGAGCTTTGTTAAATGAGTTATTTCCTTAAGGAGAAAAATGTGAATTTATATGCTTTAGCTCTACATATTTGAAAATCATCTTTCAGCTGTTGAGCTTTATAAACTGATAAATACATTTGTCAAAATTAACTTCTGATCCTCCTCTTGAACCTAGTCTAGCCATGTTCATGACCTGTGTTTCAAGAATAAATGAATGACTCCTGTGCACTAGGGAAGTATAGGGTGCAAATGGCCATAGATCTAGCATGAGGAATGTTCAACACACCCCAGAAGATCTCTTTAAGCTTCAGGTTGCCTGGAGACTTTCAAATCAGACAAGAAGCTATGTTTATACATCCCTCAGCACAAGGAAGAAGCTGCTGTGGGCCAGAGGCAATTAATATCAGCAGTTAAACTAGATGCTTCAACAAAATGAGTAGCATTAGAAATAATTACTTAGCTTTCCACTATTGTGGAAAAGATGCTGTGAGGCTATGCATGGTGGAAATCAGGAGGTCTAAAGCCCAGCTAGAAATTAATCTGGCTTCAGCAATCAAGGAAAAAAAGAATGTTTCTATAAGTACATCAACAGCAAAAGAAAGACCAGGGAGAGTCTCCATCCCCTGATAGATGCAGGAGAAAACATGACAACAAGTGATGAGGAAAAGGCTGAGGTGCTTAATGCCTTCTTCACCTCAGTCTTTAATAACAAGACTAGTTGTACTGAGGGAATCCAGCCTCCTCAGTCAGAAGACAGAGACTGGGAGAACGACACCCCCACAATCCAGGAGGAGATAGTCAGTGACCTACTGCATCACATAGACATACACAAGTCTATGGGACCGGATGGGATATACCCGAGGGTGCTGAAGGAGCTGGCTGGGGTGCTCACCAAGCCGCTTTCCATCATTTACCAGCAGTCCTGGCTGACCGGGGAGGTCCTGACAGATTGCAAACCGTCCAATGTGACAGCCACATATAAGAAGGGTTGGAAGGATGATCCGGGAAATTACAGGCCTGTCAGCTTGACTTCGGTGCCTGGGAAGCTGATGAAGCAGCTCATCCTGAGTACCATCACACAACACACGCAGGACAACCAGATGATCAGGCCCAGTCAGCATGGGTTTATGAAAGGCAGGTCCTGCTTGGCAAACCTGATCTCCTTCTACGACAGGGCGACCTGCTTATTGGATGAGGAAAAGGCTGTGGATGTTGTCTACCTTGACTTCAGCAAGGCCTTTGACACTGTTTCCCACAGCATTCTCCTGGTGAAACTGGCTGCTCGAGTCTTGGATGAGCACACGCTTTGCTGGGTAAAAAACTGGCTGGATGGCCGGGCCCAAAGAGTTGTGGTGAACAGAGTTAAATCCAGCTGGTGGCCGGTCATGAGTGGTGTCCCCCAGGGCTTGTTTTGGGACCACTCCTGTTTAACATCTTTATTGATGATCTAGACGAGGGGATTGAGTGCACCCTCGGTAGGTTTGCAGATGACACCAAGTTGGGTGGGAGTGTTGATCTGCTCGAGGGTAGGGAGGCTCTGCAGAGAGACCTGGACAGGCTGGAGCGATGGGCTAAGGCCGACTGGAGGAGTTTCAATAACGTCAAATGTCAGGTGCTGCACCTCGGCCACAACAACCCCCAGCAGCGCTACAGGCTTGGGGAGGAGTGGCTGGAGAGCTGCCAGTCAGAGAGGGACCTGGGGGTGTTGATTGACAGCTGGCTGAACATGAGCCAGCAGTGTGCCCAGGTGGTCAAGAAGGCCAATGGCATCCTGGCCTGTATCAGAAATAGCGTGGGACAGGGACAGGGACAGGGAAGGGATCTTACCCCTGTACTCGGCACTGGTGAGGCCGCACCTCAATTACTGGGTTCAGTTTTGGGCCCCTCACTACAAAAAGGACATTGAATGACTCGAGCGTGTCCAGAGAAGGGCAACGAAGCTGGTGCAGGGTCTGGAGCACATGTCGTACGAGGAGCGGCTGAGGGAACTGGGGTTGTTTAGTCTGGAAAAGAGGAGGCTGAGGGGACACCTCATCACCCTCTACAACCACCTGAAAGGAGGTTGCAGAGAGCTGGGGATGAGCCTCTTTAACCAAGTAACAAGTGATAGGACAAGAGGTAATGGCCTCAAGTTGTGCCAGGGAAGGTTTGGACTGGATATTAGGAAGTATTTCTTTCCAGAACAGGTTGTTAAGCATTGGAATGGGCTGCCCAGGGAGGTGTTGGAGTCCCCATCCCTGGAGGTGTTTAAGAGTTGGGTTGACATAGCACTTAGGGATATGATGTAGTTGAGAATGGTCAGTGTTATGTTAATGGTTGGACTAGATGATTTACAAGGTCTTTTCCAACCTAGATGGTTATGTGATTCTGTGATTCTCTGCTCCAAAAAGTCTCAGGTTTGATGTTCCTATCTGTTAAATATTAGCTTAATTTCTCAATACGTATGTTCCTATCTGTTAAATATTAGCTTCATTTCTCAATACATAACAAAAGGTAAGAAGGACCACTCTTTTTCTCTGAGCTACTTTGGATGTTTTATTCCAGATTTTGTTTAGCTGAGACAGAGGTTCACAATGTTCTCAGTACTGAGGAAATAGGTGCAGGGGCGTGTCTTTTTTGAGGAGTCTAAGTCTTCATTGTAGAGTCATGGCCAGAAGTCAGAGCTCCTTCCTGTGGCTCCCTTGCTCTCCAGTTTAATCTGTTATTAGTGACTGAAGAGCACTTGCCTCAAGGTAGATTTTCTGTTTTGAGTGAATGGAGCCAATTGCAGGTCATTTTTGAACCTCTTTTTGTTTTATCGAAAAAGTCAGGCATGAGGCTGGCTTCTGAAAACTTATTTTAGGACAAGGAAAGGGGTCATGACCCTGAGGCTTTGCTGTTGAAATCAGCAGAACTTTTTTGGAGTCTAGCTAGGATAAATGAAAGGGCATGGACTCTGCTGGTTGTGTCACAAATTTTCCAGAGTGCTTTTTCTGAACAAGCCAGAAAAAGATTTGCCTGAAGGGACACATGAATATGAGGCACATGAATGAACTTTTTAACATAGAAGTTAAGGCTTTTCTAAGAGACAAAAATAAAAGGACTAAAAAGTGGGTACCATACAGACTGGTGGAGAGAAGGCATTTTTGGTAGGATGTGCAGCATAGTGGGGAAGTTAGGTGGTCTTCTGAGACTGCTGGGCCCTCCTTGAAATCTGCTGCTAGAGCTCAAAATCCCAGGTAGTGAAGTCCCTGTGGAAAGCTTAAAACACGGGGATCAGTCTGGAAGTAAAAAGTGGGTGAGATCCCGTTTCCCCTGGTCTCCTTTGAATTACCTGCAGTGAGGAGACAGAGGGAATGTCTCCCTCCTTGACTGAGAATTTCTTGTTCAAGTCTTTTGGAAAAAAATGGAGTAAATTGATCTTTGCTTACACTTAACAGTCTGTAATCAATACTACTCTCCTTTGCTGCCTTCTTGCGAATGTTGTCTTTTGGACTCTTTTGAAGATGGCCCATGAGGTCATTACCACACTTAGTACAAAGCAAAAAATGATTGTAAATAAATATTTACACATAAATGCCCCAAACCTCTCTAGACAAATACTCTTTAATCTATTTCTTCACCTTTGCCCCGCTATTTTCACATTTAAATATGGGTAGCTGTAGTGTAAAACAGAGGTATGTATTTTTGTCCGCTTAGGACATGAGAAAGGGCACAGCGCTCTCTGTTTCAGCAGCTGTTCTCAGAGGCCAGTGTGCTAACTGTATTTATTTATTAGTGGGTTGTTTTGGTTAGTCTATTTTTTTTCCCCAGTATAACTTTTTTCAATTCTGCTGTAGTCAGTGGACATGTTTTCCCTTTCTTACACCAACAAAGAGATTGGCCCAAGAGAATTTCATGGATTATTCCCTTTTGACCTCTAAATTCCCCAGGTTAAGATTTTTTTCCTACATGGTTCTTCCATTATCTGAATGCATTCTCTTGGTATGTGAAATAGCAGAAGTATATGCCACATGTTTTCTGAGAACATGAGCCATAACCCTCAGAAATGAATTTGCTGCTTTTCTAACCCAGAAGCCATTACAGAAGAAATTACATCTGAATGAATAATGAAAATATATTGCAGTCAAAGAAAAACTGCAGATTCTTTTTGACAGCCACCTTGGTTTCTAATGCTTCCTTAATTTTCACTTACACATATCTGAAGTGATGATTAATCTGATTAAATGTACAAAATTGCCCATGTAAATCTGACTTTCATAAACAGGAATTATCTTAAAGTTTCATAAAGTGTTCCAACATCCAGATCTAAACTTACTTTTGTGATGCAAAGAAATACCACATATGTATATCTTCACTTCTCAAATTTCCAGTAGTTTTGGAGGAAGGATTTTCATGCACTTGAAAATAGAAACTTTCTCTGCAAAGGTTTACTCATAGCAAGAGCAAGCGTGTTTCTTATGAACAGTAGCAGAAATGTGTTGCTTGCCCCTAGATTAAAAAATCTCAATCTGAAGACTGACTTCCTTTCTCCCTTCCTGTTCAAATTGTGAAATTGGCCAGAAAAAAAAAACACCTTTATTTTTTTCCTTTCATGTTTCCAAGTCATTCTGATGCTCTGTTATGATCAGGAGTAATGGGTCCTTCTTAAAAAATGAAAATGTGAAATGCTGGTCCTCTTGATCCCAGATGTTCAAGCCTTAAGATGTCATGCATCTCACAATAAATTCTGAAAGCTAGTAAAACAATGAAAAAATGTGATCAGAAGCTGTGCAGAAATACACAAATGGAAAGAATAGCTTGAGGGTTAATAAAGTTTTTGCTGACTTTTCTTCTGGTGCTTGTCATGTGACAGCTACTAGCATTGAGTGGAGAGAGAAGGGAGCAGCATATTCACTCTACAGCAGTTGGGACCTGGGTATTTACTTGACTTCCCTGGTTCTCTGCTTTTAGGTCTCCAGAGATAAGACAGGGGAGAAAAGCATTAATTAGTATATGAGTATATACCGGATGCTAGTGTATAGCCACCTGTAAAATTGTATTTAAGCATGTTAGTTTTTAAAGAATGGTATAGTAGCTTCTAAAATTTCTCATGAATCTTGTAGTGATGGTCTGTGTTCTGGATTTAAGTCTGCCAAAGCAAGAGATCTACTTTCTGTGTCTTTTCAGTAAATAGAGATATTTGGGCTCTGCTACTCCTGTACTTTTTCATAACAGGTTTGTTGCATAAAGACTTTTTCAAAAAAAAAAAAAAGACAGCATTCCACATAAACATTTCCAAGACAATAGACTCTGAGGTTATAAACACATGTTTGTGACCTTATTAATATGAAGAGAATTTTGATTTGAGAAGAGGAAAAGCTTGTGATTAAGCAAATACAGTCACAATGATAACAAAAGAAAACAGACAATTACTGTCAGCATAATTATTTTGGGACTCTCACTCTCTGTCCTGCCCAATGCTGCCTCTTTGTGACGACCTTTATTTCAGGACAGAATACATAGTTCAACCTAACTGAAATCTAGAAGTGTCGTAACTCAGGGAAGTTTGTGTTAAATTTTTCCTTACTATATTATCCAAAGGAACACCACCGCATAGGATTAATTTTGCAATCCAGAATTGCTACAAAATGGAAGTTACTACAAGCACTTCCAAGTATTGTTAAAATGACTGTTCTTGAAGGACCACAGATATGAAGATTATTTGTGTAACTTAGTTACCATCAGCTTAGAAATATACATAAAATGTGTGATGAGGTTTTAGTAATTCAGCATTGTTCCTGTTACTAATTAACCCTAGAAGCAGCACCAAAGATTACTGCAAAAGTCGTTTAGTGGCTCCACCTTTCTAACATGGCATTTCAAATAGATGATGTGTAAATGTTTGATTGTTTATTTTCTGGCCTTTTATTATTATCAGCATTGTGTTACTTTCCATTATATTACCTGTGATGGAGATAGCATATGTAAATAAACCTGAGAAGACATGGAGCCAGGGACAGCTTGTATATGTCAGTGTTCATTTAAATTAATCCACCAGCTGGTCTTTCATCCCAGTTCCTTATTCTCCCCTCTTCTCTCCCCAGAGCAAGAGAAATATTCATGCATCCTGACTGAATGCATGAAGAGGGTAGATTATGTCATTCTAGGGGCCAAATGGCCTGACCACAAAATCTACTATGTCAGCCTTAGCAGTCTCTGAAGGGAAGATCCTGGCCTCAGGACTGTCCCTTCAAAGCCAGTGAGGGAGCACAGTGCTAAAGGCATTTTCAGAAGCTGACCTGAAACTTTGCAGACGGCACTTGTTTTATAGAGAGGGCTATTCATCTGCCACCTCTAGTAAATGGTTTCTTCCTGATATACCTGTATAAAGGAACTGAATAACCCCCATGGTGTGCGCAGCTGATGCAGGGACACACACAACCGATGCAGGGACACTACCACCTAAAGCACACACGGATGCACCCCTGACATCCTTGGACTGAATTCTGGATGCAACTTTTGGTTTGGTATATCATCATAACAGAGCTAGGTTTTGGTGTATATGGGTTTTATCTTGCCCTAGCTCTTGTAATTCTTTTGTGTATATAGGGAAAACACACCACATTAAGAAACAAAATTAAATGGAGGAACTTCTTTTAACTGAATCAGAGACACTGATGGAGAGGGAAGACAAACGAAAATAAAGCGCAGAGATGCAGTGGGAACCTGTTTTACTCTTCCTGTCCATGTCATTCTAGCTTGTTTTCCTTAGATACTGAATTACATCTTCAGCCAGTATACTTTACCTCAGTTTTATTGCCATCAACCTTCTTCTGTTGTTGTTAACTTACAGAGGCTTAAGGGTCAGCCCACTGTATTTGCCCAGCCCTCAATTTACCAAAGACTTTTCCTCTTATAAAATTTATTTGAGTGTTGGTATGAAGATGCTTTGGAAAGAAAGGCTTCTGACAGACCTTGTTTAGTCTACTGACAAATTATTTCTCTTTTTAAGGGTGCTTTGCAAGTTTTAATTATGGTATTTCTACAAAACCCTTGAAGTGAAGTACTAGTTTTATGCATTTTCTTACTTTTCAAGAAGGAAGGAGTACTTATGGCTTAACCACAGAACCTAAGATGTTTGTTTAAAAATATATATCATAAGATTTCTGCAATCCAAATCCACATTTAATGAGTGTACAGTATGTTTTCTAGTCTGTTTGCACTGCTGGTGATGTGTGACAGAAGCTTAAGTTGCAAATGAAATCCATCCCTAAAAGAATAGGTGACAACACAGTGTAAGATTTAATTCCCATTGCATGAGTCACTTCATTTTCACATGTCTCTTTACACTTGATTGGATGCAATGATATTTTAAATGCATTACAAAATTAATCAAAGGCATTAAATGAGATACACAGTGTTGAAATTACATCCAGAAAAACATCTGGGACTATGAAGTGGGAATTATTCCTGCATAAAAAATAGTGATTCTATACTTTACTAGATTAATTGAATAAACAAAGAAGTATTGAATCTCCTCAGAAGTTTATACAGAAGGTCAGCTCATGGCATTTCCCAGATTGCAAATCAATCCATTGATCTTGAATAGATTTCTGTATTTCAACAACTTCAAGGATGACTCCGCTGGACTTTTTCCTCTGCAGTCTGTTGAGAGTGCTCAGATGGAATCAAAAGGACTAACCCCATGTGCAAAGTAATTCAGAGTTGTAAGCGTTATCAAGTTTGGGGGGATAAAGGTTCAGTCCTGCAAATTTCATTCACACAGATATGTCTTATTACCCTTTGAAAAGCTACAGCTTAGAAAGGAACAAGTTCTTGAAGTGAGGTTGACAATACAATTATTGCTTGACTATCAAGATATAACACCCTGATGGTATCTGAAGCTATGTGCTTTAGCTTCCTGTATAGTATATAATGTTCCTCATGTTTATAAAATGTGCTCTATTCTCTTGAAATCAAGCTCCAAAACATTATTTATTTTCTCTCCAGATTTTCTCCATATGGAAAACATGTTAGACTACGATAACAGCAAGAAAAATCAGAAGATATAAAAGTTCAAAATTGTGTTCCGGTAACTATATAATTTCAGATAGTTCAGAAATGGCCTTCTCCACAGTCAATTCTATATTATGGATACTTTTCTACTGATTTTTTTTTTTTCAATGATTTAGACTTAAGAAGTAGAGAATGAAGAGATTAAAATCAATCAGAGCACCATAATGAATATATATAACTTTCTTACTATGCGTGTTATCTACACAATTACATTTACATGTTAGAATACCATTATAACAAAATTTCTAGGTTGAAAACATCACAAATCTCATCTTTGACCTTGTTTAATGAAATTTCAGGTGTGCAGTGCATGTTGAAAGAAATAGATTGACAAGTTTATATAAAATAAAAGGTGGTAAAAATAATTGCATCTAACCTTAGAAAAATTTCTGTTCATTGCTTATGAAACAGGTTATCACACTAAGAGAGTTATATTAATCTTAAATATTTCTGAGCAACTTCCTGAACTCTACAAAAAACCCCCTCTGTCTGCCAATAGTCTGACCAGGATTGTCTCAACTTCTTGTGCTAGAAGCCTTTTCTTGATTTGTCTTTTTCATTATTTTGGAAATAATTTACACTATCTCAGTTTAGGTGTCAATATTTAAGTGTAAATAAGGAAACAAATAGTAAGTATTGAACTGGTATAAATCAGTAGTAAGAGGCTTCTTGTCCTAGTCTCTCCTGGGCAGTTTCAGTGAATGCCTTAGTCATAGACTACTCCAGAGATACTTTAGGATATAGAAAACAGAAATGCTCAGGTCCTAAAATGACATACATGAAATGATTGCAACTCAGGAGCTGATAGCCTGGAGCTCTCATTTACCCTTTCTTTTATTATTAGGATCAGGTTCATGAATGGTGGAAGAATTTAAAATTTTGGTAAACAGGATATTTTTACAGAACAAACAGGCGAGCAATGACATATTCCTCTATAATGTGCTATTGGAAGCAAATTACCAGAACTGAAACCAATTATGAAATTCAGGATGAAGAAATATTGTAATTTACAGGACAGTTATTCTGTAAATTTATGTTTTCTTTACCATCTTACATGTAGCAGTCTCTGAGTTGCGTTGCTCTAGCCTAAGCCAGAAGTTATATTTTGAAACAGATCAGTCCTTCATTTAATTTGATGGAGCAATATTCAAGCCTATTGTGTTCAGCTCTGACTATATAGAAGATATAATTTTAAAAGCTGCTTATTACTTTAGCTTGTTTTGTTTTGCACAGAAGAGCAAACTGAGAAGAATCCAAGGTTCAGTTTTCCATCAAGTGTGGAGTATTCTGTCTTTTTTTTGGTCTTTTTTTTTTTAAACTCAGACATGAATGAGAGACTTCTATGAGTATTTCCACAAAATGCCCCAAAGCTGTAAAGTATTAGAAAACCAGAGATTTGAAAAATTTATAGACAAGTTCCTCCTCCTGCTGCTTTGATCTGCCACAAAGACTGAGGGACAACATTTTGCCTTTCTTCCTCTTAGGTTAAGAAAAAATGTTTAAAACTACATTCTTCATATATAAGGCTGGAAGGAAATTGGACTGAACGAACAAATTGAACAGATTTGTCACCTTCAATTATGCAGATGAAACAAATAGCTATGTTTTGTGAAAGCACTATCAAATTACCAACTGCACAATGCCAAAACATTCTTGTGGAAATTAGCAGGTTCATACCACCCGTGGTAAGCTCAGTAGCTGTAAACCTGACTCGTTCTATGGTTATGTGCTGACTTCATGCCCCTTTGATACTGAACAGTTTAGGAGCTCCATCTTTGTTTGGGTTATGAATGTCTTCCAAATCTTGATATATTTATTTAGTTTAATTTGATCTCTAATAATCTGATTGAAATGAGACAATAATAAAATCTATTGTTTTCACTGTAGGGAGAAAATTAGTATCATGAGATTTATTTGTATGGTTTTGTTTATTTTCCTGTTTTGTAGAGGATTTTTTGGTGGTGGAAGTTCTCTTTTAAAACAGGAGAAGTCAGAAGCCATCCCTAGGTCTAGTTTAGAGAGATGAACAATGAAAAATGGATTCATTGAGGTCTTGTTAAGGACCTGGTTAAAATTCTGGCTTTCTCTAACAGTAGGGAATGTGTTCTATTACTCACTTTCTTGGAGTAGATCTAACAAATCTGTCAAAGCAAAAATACAAGTTATTTCCTTCTTGCATTTGTAATAGAGGCTGTTCTACAGCTCATACTGAATTTGTGCCTCAGAAAAGTTTCTTGCTAGAGTTGCAGTGTTTAGGGTGATAGGAAAAACCTGAAGTACTGTCTGTTTCTGGAAACGTAAGCATCTCACTACATTTTATTTTATTTTGGTTTAGTTTAGGTGTGACAATCTTAGGGTACAGGGAAATTTCCATCTTGGTTAACTATGTTCTGTCATTCCAACTGTCTGCAGTTAGACACAGTCATTTCCTTTTCTTCCAGCCTTGTTTCTCACTGTGATGTTTATATGAAATGTTAAACAGCTGCTTTCTTAAGATCCAGAGGTGGATATATTTACAACACAGGTAAAGTGGTTCCTGTGAAAGCTCTGTGCTCTAGAAGGTTGTTGTTGTTTTGGGGTTTTTTAACCCTGAAAACCTTAAAGCAGCCCATAAGCATTTGTGACAAAATTCAACATCCTTTGGGGAAAGATGTAATCATGCTTCAGCCAGTCATACTTTTAACCTCTGAAAAAAATGATATTCAAAAGAGGTGGAAAGGCTCATTTAATAAACAGAAAATACTTTGACACCTTTTGTTAAGAAAACTATGGAAGTCAAGAGCATCACTGCCGTACACTATACTGAGATGGGAGGAGCTGACTATGGACCTTGTTAAAATATCAGCATAGAGTCAGGCATTTTGGAGTGATCTATAATAGATGTAAGTGGGTTGTATACAATTGGGAATATGCACTCTATGCAAGTCTGGGCTCATTATTACAGCATGACCTAGCTTTGACTCTGCATAGTCAATTAAAAGAAGAGCTAAGTCAAGTGAAAAAGCTTGTATCTGTGCATGTAGAAACTATCCATTCCTTCATTATAGATTTTAAAATACTAACAGTAAACAAGGTTTAAAAAAACCCCAAAACATTACTAAGCCTGCAAAATGAAGAATCCTTGAAGTAATTATGTAATTCCCTGCTTGCACAATCCTGCCTACGCAGTTTTAATTCAGTCTTTTTGTTATATATAAGGCCAGTTTTAATTATGATCCTATACTATTTTTCTGCAGGACCACTGTTTCATTTGGTGCACATTAACTTCATTGTTTGGCAGAAGGCCTTTTGTACCCCATCACTAAAACCCTGTCTGAAGAGAGAATTAATTATGTCTCCTTTTGCCTTTTTGGCAGTGCCCATTACTGAAAGTCTGAGCACTGCATAGGTTTTCTTCTAGCTTCACACCAAACCCATGAGGTGAGGGGCTGATATGGTTCCCATTTCATACCCAGAAAGAATTAAGCTCAAGAAAGACTTGAGTTGAATTTAAACACTAGTTTTTCATATGGGAAGCCTGCATTTTTTCAGGTTCCTGGCTGTTGTATCAGGATTTTACCATTTCAGCGCCTAGCTCCTCATACAAGTTGCAGCTAGGATTTCTGCAGAATCATAGATTAGACATCTATAAAAACAAAGTACAGTATTAATGGCTACTGCTAAAATTTATATTTTTAATGATTACTCAGCCTTTGACAGATACATGCTTAAAATCCAGGTTTTGGTCAACCTTTACCTGCTTTTTCTTCCTATAGAACTCTGTTTAAATACTGGACCCATTTAAACAATGTTCCAAATATATTAACATTTTCATGAGCTTCAGGATTTTTTTCATTCAAATCCAAACTGACATATCTTTCCTCCACCCTTCCCCTAGCACCCAACTGCATTTTTTGTCCATCCAATACTCAGCAATTTCTTTTCAGAAAGCAGAGACTGTTTCCACAGCACAAACAGTTCAGTGTTTCAGAAGCAAATTATATTCTGCTCCTTCCCTGGCTCTCAGACTGAGGGATTATTGAAACACTAGAAATTCTTTCTCCTCGGTGGTCTACTCAATCACATAGAAAGCATGGTCCTCCCAGCCAGCTCTGGTGTCTTTTCTCCCCTTTCTCCTAGTTGTCTCTGGTCCTTGCCCAATCCTCTCTTTTCCTGCCCTGAAATCTCTCTTCTGTGTTGCATTTGGTGAAAGGGCTGCTTGCTCCCAGGGCTGGAAGGTTGATGAACAGACAGCACAGGGGACAACATTCACAGTTGCCATTCAGGTGCTGTACTGGGTTTGTGTGGCAAAGTTTTGGTAGTGGGGGGGCTACAGGGGTGGTTTCTGCGAGAAGCTGCTTGAAGCTTCCCCTATGTCCAATAGAGCCAATGCCAGCTGGCTACAAGATGGACCCACCTCTGGCCAAGGCTGACCCCATCAGCGATGACAGTGGTAGCACCTCTGTGATATTTAAGAAGGGGAAAAAAAAACCTTGTGCAGCAGCAACTGCAGACGGACAAAGGAGTGAGAATATGTGAGAGAAACAACCCTGCAGACACCAAAGTCAGTGAAGAAGGAGCAAAAGGAGATGCTCCAGGCTGTGACCCCTTGGGTATCCCACACTGGAGCAGGCTCCTGGCAGAACCTGTGGACCTGTGGAGAGAGGAGCCCACATTGGAGCAGGTTTGCTGGCAACACTTGTCACCCTGTGGGGGACCCATGCTGGAACAGTCTGTTCCTGAAGGACTGCAGTCCACAGAAGGGACCCATGCTGGAGCAGTTCGTGAAGACCTGCAGCCTGTGGGAAGGACTGACATTGGAGAAGCTCATGGAGGGCTGTCTACCATGGGAGGGACCCCACACTGGAGCAGGGGAAGAGTGTGAGGATTCCTTCCCCTGAGGAGGAAGGAGCAGCAGAAACAACGTGTGAATAACTGACCACAACGCCCACTCCCCATCCCTCTGCACCATTTTGGGGGGAGGAGGTAGAAAAAATTGGGAGTAAAGTTGAGCCTGAGAAGAAAGCGGGGGGGAGGTATTTTAACATTTAGTTTTTATTTCTCATTATCCTACTCTGATTTGACTGGTAATAAATTAAATTAATTTTCCCCAAGTTGAATCTGTTTTGCCTGTAACAGTAATTGGTGAATGATCTCTCGACAAATGATATCTTGACCCATGAGTCTTTTATTATATTTTCTCTCCTCTGTCCAGTTTAGAAGGGGAAGTGATAGAGCATCTTTGGTGGGCACCTGGTGTCCAGTCAGGGTCAACCCACCACAGGTGCCCATCTTCCAGCACCTGGAAATGCTGGTCATGTGCTCAGTACTGACATCTTTGGGGGAGTTTTCACTGCAAAGTTGAAGAAAATTCTGCCAAGCATGTGCAAACTGGTTTTTCAAGTGCTTTTAACATGGCTGAATTAGAGCTCATTTTAAGAGGATGAAACAGTGTGCCTTCCTGACGTAAAACCACTTCCTTCCAAATGTTAATCTCAGTGTTTCAAAATCTTATGAATGAATGCCTCAAAACATTAAAATGACCTGAAAAAGTGTCAACTGATTTTTATTTTTTAAACAGATGAGGAGTGGAGGGATTTCTCTGACTTTGTGCTTAGAGATGACCAAACCATTTTGGCTGAAAATGTCTGAATAAATTCAGCCTGAGGCATACGCTGAGCATGGGGAACTTTAGTCTCAGTGGCTTGAGTTCTTTATGACTTTCTTGGACTTGGAGAGAAGATCATATAAATCGGAAGTGTTATGCAATCTTAATAATAGTCTATGTTACCAGTCTGCTCACAACAAACCAGTCAGCATAACTGAAATTCCTAGGTATACTGTGGTTATTAAAAATGAGTTTTCTGTGACTTGCTGCTGGCCTTCCAGCATGTCATAAATATATTAAAAAAAGAAAAAAAATACATTTTTCCTCTTTAAACTTGACTTGATTTTCTGCAACTTTCCCTAAACCATAGTGGATCATGTATTGCAAAACAAGTTTTAGTTGTACTTGGCTTCTTATGCCACCCCTGTAAATTATTTCTTTCTTTTAAATGATGGTCTCTCTAAACTTGACATTAGTAAATATGAAACTATCAGAGGCTGATTTTTCACTCAGATGAGACAACTTTGTTCTGGTTGTATAAGAAGTCTGCAAAAATGGCCCTAGTGGTTACTGTGAATAATTCAGGGAAGTAGTCTATAGATTTTACTATCTACAGGCATCAGTATCTAGCTGTTGGGGTTTTTTTTCCAAGGTGTAGATGAAGTTTCCAAATAAAGCAACCATTGAGATGAAGTTTGTCTTCTGAAACAAGTTTATGAATTAGCCAAAACAGGTCTAAGGCACAGATATTAAAAGCATGCTGAAAACAGAAGTAATGGCTGCCCCAGCAGTAACAGGACCTGGTTTTATCTTAATATTATTAGCACATAACTCAAAATGGTTTTGAGTTGATCTCATGGATATATACTGTGGTACCAAATGACTGTTTACTCACCTTGATATCAGCAGTGTATTTGTCCCACAGATAAATGAAGACATAATTAACCTGGATTAAAACAGCAGTGAAAGAAGTTAACTGGCTTTTTAGCTAAGTAAATAGCTGAATTCAAGCTCAGATTCTCCCACAGGCTTGAATTTTATTGAGAGCTTAGTTTAAATGACAGATTCCACTGCTATTTAAAATTGAGATAGCCAACCCAGGTTAAGCACCCACAAAGACAGGCGTTCCTCCAGCAAAGACAGGATATGAAGCGTGTTCCCTTACAGTATGATTGAAGTTTTGGAAAACTATTCATTTGGAGAATTGATGAAAGAAGTTGCCATGACTCAGAGTCTCATCTGAAGCTGTTGGAAAAATACAGCTTCAGCCCCGAAAACTGTAGGCTGTTGATTTGTCTCAGCTGCTGTATTTTGTTTTCTTATTTTCTAGCATTCTCAGGGGCTATCACAGCCTTTCTTTTTCCTTCATCTTCTGTTTAGTAAAGATATTTTGGAACTTTCCTTGAACATACCTGCTGTAAGAAAAGTGTTCAAGGCAACTTTGGAAAACTTTGATGTAGCCATTTTTAAATTAATTAGTTATGTTAACGGATGCCGAGCTTTTTAAATTCATTTTCAGGAACCTATCCTATTTTCCTAATGTGTCAAATTCAGTGAAGCGTCTCTGAAAATTAAGTGATATGAAATAAGTTTCAGGCTCTGCTACTGACCTGCTGTGAGACTTTGAACCAGGCATCATCTGTCTCGGTTCTCTCACTTGTAAAATGTGGATAACTATTTTTTACACAGCTGTGTTAAAGTACCTGGAAATCGAGATGCAAAGCATCATACTCATGATAAAATGTTCCTTGCTGCATAGCAAAGAACTATGTGTTGCAATGTTTTATGTTTTAAACAATTCTGATCTCTGCAAGGTACTGTTTGTAGTACTGGGAATTTATTATTACTACATACTTATTCCGGGCTTCTTTTTGATACAGGCCATATTTTACTATGAGTTTTGCTAACATCTCCCATATGTTGGAAGACAGTTGGAGCATGTCTCTCTTCTACAGTTAGGTCCTGAAATCCACTGCTTATGAATCAAAATAAAGAAATGAATCTACTGTTGCAAAAAAAACCCCAAACAAAACCAAACAACCAAAAAACTGCATTTATATCATAGATTGATGAGATTCTCAACCAATGTAGACTAACATTTCTTAAAATCACTTCTTTCTAGGTGATGACAGATTTCAGGGATTACAAGTAAATACAAGTTGTATAATTTCCTTTCCAGTCTTGCAATTCCTCCCATAACAATAGGCTGATTACCCTTTTCATTTTAAGCTTCTTGGCCTATTTCTGAGTGGTGCTGAATATCCACTGCTTCCAGTGTTGTGAAGGCTCATTACCTTTCTGAACTAAATGTCTAGAGCACAAAGCTTTGTAATGTGGTTGTGGATTAATTAGCAATTACAATGCATTGTAATTCTATGCATTTTAGTCTAAGATAATTTGAAACATTTTTATGACTGTTCATTTAATGTAAACTTCTCTGTTAAGTAGCTGTACCACCAATCACTGTCTATACAATAGGGCAGAATAGCAATGACTAAATTTTATTCTAATCCTGGGTGTTTTCAGAGCGGACACAAGCAGATGCAGTCTATTCTATTAGGCCTGAATTGAGTCATTTCTCATTTGTCATTCTTCTGGGTGAATCTTTGTAGAACAGAAGAAGCTTTTTATGTTAAGATGTTTCCTTACATCCCACCCTATGTGGAGTATTGTGAGAGATTACCTGTAAATTGCTGATAAAATGAGATCTTATGGTAATGAGTAGCAAGCTATTGTCATGCAAGACAGTTTAGTTTACCAAGAGTTAGTACTATTTTATATCCAAAGGCTTGACTTTATCCGTCCTAGAATTGAGGTCTGAGTTGCAAAGTTTTTAACTCCAGAGCTGAACTTCACTTAGAATATAGCATACCTGGATTTTACATATGTTATGTAATAGCCTCTTTATTTTTTTAAATCTGGTCTAAGTTTTGTTCTTTTTAGAAGCAGATGAAATCAAGCAAGTTCTGCATAGATTTATTTTTCATAGCTTGGGCAAATGCTCTGCATATATTACTGCTGCTGAGCTATATTGCCATGTAGGCTTTAGAAAACCACTAAAAGAGTCAGCTGAACTCATCACTGTTTCTTTGTGACGTACACTGTAATTCAATGAGTTTACTGTCTACATTACAAAGTAAAATATTTTTCAGTTTGTACATAATTAGATATAATCTTTCTTGCATGAGTAATTTGAGAGTTAAATTAAAATAATAGAAAATCAATTCTGTGAGGATGTCATGGTTTAACCCCAGCCAGCAACTAAGCACCACACAGCTGCTCGCTCACTCCTCCCCCCTCCCAGTGGGATGGGGAGGAGAATTGAAAAATAGTAAAATTTATGGGTTAAGAACAGTTTCATAGCTAAAATAAAATATAATAATAACAACATTAATAACATATAATAATAATTGTAATTAAAAGGAATATAATAAGAAAGAGAGAGAGAAATAAAAGCCAAGAAAAGTCAAGTGATGCACAATGTAATTGCTCACCATCCGTTGACCAATGCCCGAGCAGCAATCTGCCCCCCAGCCAACTCCCCCCAGTTTATATACTGAGCATGATGTTCTATGGTATGGAATATCCCTTTGGCTAGTTTGGGTCAGCTGTCCTGGTCGTGCTTCCTCCCAGCTTCTTGTGCACCTGCTCGCTTTGCCAAGCATGGGAAACTGAAAAATCCTTAACTTAGGATAAATGCTTAACAACCACGAAAACACCAGTGTGTTATCAACATTATTCGTACACTAAATCCAAAACACAGCACTGTACCAGCTAGTAGGAAGAAAATTAACTCTACCCCATCCAAAACCAGGACAGAGGGGAAATAATATGATCTATCCTTTCAAAAAAACAACTGGAGGAAACATATTTGTGTACTAAGGGGTTATATGTTATTTGATGACAGAACTGCCAAAAACATTTTTAAGGTCTTGGGTTTGGGGGTTTTTTAGTAATCTTTTAAGAACCTTGATATTTTTCCTAGAATTGAATTAATTTCTGCACAGAGAGTAAGTGTTAAAGTCTGAAAGGCAGGACTGCTGGGAATTTGGGTAAGCAAGGCCCAAATGAAGGACCTTTAAAACTGCTTCACTTTTTAAGCAGAAAAAATATACAGCCAACCACAAACTGGAGCTGTTGAGAAGCAGCAAAAAGTTTATGAAAATGATGATCTCAATGTCTTCTTACATTTAGGGTTAATCATATTGAACAATCTGGTGTCCTTGCAATTGAACTAGAAGCCTGGCCAAATTTCAAATCTGTGTCCCACCTTATGGTTTTATTTACGTCTATAACCGAAGAACAAACCTGTGGCTCACCTGTAACTTCACAGATCCCACTGTGGCTCTCTTGTGTTAACAGAAGGAAATCTTGGCACTGCACCATGGCCATGTTCCTCTGTTGATTGTGGGGAGCTCTATGGAGGTGCTTTGAAAAATCAAGTTCAGTCGGAAAGAGTGCTAATGGCCACACATTCTCACTCTTTTTCCCAAGGTTGGCCAAATTCTTTCCCAGGATGCAGAAAACTGTATAATTTCTTGTAGCAGGAAGTGGTAATACTCTCTACATTAAGAATACCTTTATTTCCTTCGTAGAGTAAATTTAGTAGAGCTAAAGTAAGAGCTCCCTGATGGTACATATTAAGGAAGGAGCCTCCCTCTAGCTGAGTCTGTGGGAGCTGCACTAGACTCTTTGCTGGAGACAGTCATTTTCACATCTGACATGCCATTAAAATGCCAATGAACACATTTTATATATTTTGGAGCTTTTTATTGCTGTCATAAGTTCACACAGAATGAATGAATGGAGTTGTAACTCTAGATGGAGTTGAGGTCATTCAGCTGAAGTAGCGTAACCTGCAGCTCTCATTGTTCCCAGCTTTGAAAATTCAGAGCATCCATTTGGTGCTCAAAACCTGAGGATACCTCTTGCGGTGATACTTGCTTGAACTGATGGATGCATTGTGTCAGCTGTGTGCTGCTCTTCTATGCATCTGCACTTGTGGGCATCACTGGATTCACAGTATGGCACTGTGATGCTGCAAACCAGGCTCATGCATCGGCATGTTGATGCATGTGTAGAGAGGCTTCAGTAGTCTCACTATAATGCTTATATGGGATTGATAATTGTTGTTAATGGTGAATTACAGGAAGGGAGCTGCACAGGTTCAGTCTCCACTGCATTCGTTGTACAGTGATGGCCTAGATTAAAATGTGCAATAGCACATGGCTGACATTAGCTATCTTGTGTTTTGTCAGTGTGCATATTTGCAAAATAACAGGAAAATCTCCTGCTGTGGATTAATATGCTGAATCAACAGTGGCTATTGAACTTTCACTGAATATTAACTTCTACTGCACTTTGCAAACATACTTAGCAAAAGGTGATCATGCCAGCCTGAGATATGGATTGTAAAGTAGATCTGCTTACCACTGCCAGCTCTTCCTATAGAGAATACCAGTCTAATGCTCTAATATGCTTTTCAGCGTCATGGTGATGAGGGCCTGTGAACTGCTCTTTGTCTGATGTCAGATGGTTTCATTTGCCCTTCAGGATTAGCCATCTTTTCCTGCTGGTGGTAACTGTTAGCAGCTTACTATTGAATGTTTGATGTTGGGCTTTTTTCTCTTTGAACTATTCTACAGTGTCGATTAGATTAAGGGTCAAATTTAGCACTCTCATAAACTGTAGAGTAAGCCTTTCTGATATCAGCCGGATTGTTTGGATGTAACTAGTGGAAGAACTGGATCCTGTAGTCTTGCTCAAGAGAGAAATCAAAAGGTCAAATTCCACCTAAAGATTCATGTTGTCACAAAACACAAATAAAGGAGATGGGAGTCACGAGGCTGAATGAAGGATGATGGGTCAGCATCTTGGGCACTCCCAGGTGATGGCATATGGAAATCCTAGAGGGCAATTCAGACACTGGATCTAGGAATATCATAAATTAGTTAACTCAGTAGACTTGTGAGTTAAATTAGAAGCTCTCCACGGTATGTGGGATCACAGCAATGTGAAGTTTTATTGAGATATTTCTTGTGCTTCAGGCTGGAGAGGGCAAATGAGGCATCCTGTATTTGCACCCAAGAAACTTGTTATACAAATCCTGCACCCTTTTCCCATGAAATAGTTCCATTGACTGCAGTCCACTAATTTACATTTGAGCATCATTGATCATTCAACGTCATTGTTTCATGGTGTTTTTTGTTGAAGAGTATTAGATCTGCAATATTGTAGGTGCAATTAATTAATACATTTTACATAATCTTCATAATATATTAGTAGGCATCACATATTTCCTGATTATTTGTCTTCTCAAAAAAGCTGTGGCTTGAAATGGGTAGATCTGTACTTTATTAAACTTGCAGAGATGTATTTGAAAATAATACTTTTTAAATGACAGGGCATTTCAGTTACCTGTTTTACAATCCTCTGCTTTAGTGTGATCATGACTTAGAGAAGTAGTGAAGCAACCTTTCAAAGCTGGTTCATTTGGGCAGCTTGTAATAAAAGGCTCTGTGTCAGTAAGCACTATATATTTGATAAGAGTCTGTGACTTGAAATATATGTAAAAGTGAAATGAACTGGTGTTTCTACTGATTGTGACAGGTCAGTACAAACTACTGAAATACTGGATTGCAAAACAATACGCTCTTGGCTGTAAAAGTCCGAACTCAGTACAGCTTGATCTTTACAGGGAAGCATAGAGCTGTGTAATAAAATTAACACTGTGTTTGAAGACAGTTTCTAAGAAAAAGTTATGAAATCTGAAGGAACTTTAAAAGTGCTTTTGTTTTTTTAATGTTCTGAAATTTTTATTCCTGTGCCTTTTCATTTGTGCTCTTCACCTCAGTGACAGTAGCAGCTGAGGAAGGAAGTCCAGCTGAAGCTCAAAGGATTAATGAAAGGGTGGGAGAGGCAATTCCCTTTTCTTTTTGAGTGTGTTGGTGTCTTTTCTCAACACTAGTGATGAAAGTGAAAGTGATAAAGACTGAGAAGCTAAGAAGCTGGGACCTGAGAGAAAGTCTTCCCATAAGGACAGTAAACACATGAATGTACTGTCAGTGAAACTGCTGGAAGCAAAGAATAGAGTAGAAATAAGTTAAAAAATCACCTTTTTTTTTTTTTTTTTTTTTTTTTTTTTAAATACAGGATGATAAAAGTAGGACAGTGGACTTACAATTGGAAAAAGGAAAGAAATAAAAGCAAGCCAGAGGCTACATCGTGTCCATAAATTTCATTTGTTCTTTCAGCCATTTTTAAAGTGCTTTTAGCTCCAGTAAAACAATGGTCCAAAAGACTGAAGACTTTTCCGTATTAGTGGAAACTTCACTGAAGTTAAAAGAACTTTAGTATGAAGTTCTTACTGAATGATTCATCATATTTGATGATTTTATTAGGCCCTGAGAGGAAGGAAAAAACTGAGTCTGCTTGTTCTCTCCTTACTTATCTAGGTCTACAAAAGATGGTGGCCATATGATGCTTCAACATGCAACCTGAAACTCTGTGACCTGTGCTCTCAGTCATATGAGTAAAAGACACTGCTATTCCTCTAGTTCCTGGATGCTTGCTGCTTTCCTATGGATGGTTAACAATGGGGCTGGAGTGGAAAACTTGATTAGTAGTGACTGTCCAGATAGCTGAAGAGACTGCAACTACATAAAAGAGGGTGGCAGGTCTAGCCAGGCTTGGTACACAGCAGCAGAGCTCCCTCACCTTAGGAGCATGGGAGAGGTCTGCTCCTCCCAGAGGCACTCCTCTCATGAGAAAGCACTGCAGTCAACCTCCTGAATGAATGGTGGTGCTCACCTTTTGTTAGCAAATATGCATTAATTTTAATGTCAGTGTGTCCCAGTGCCGCCAGTGTGTTGGTCCACATAACTGACAACTGATAGGATTACCCAAAACCCTGTATGGCAGAAACCTGATGTAGTGGCTTCAACAGGTCCAGTCTAGCTAATGGCCCAGGGTGGAATTTGTTCTTTTTTACCCTAGAGTGTTAAGTGTCAAAAGGACATAAAAAAGGAAATAAAGCATAGGAAAACCAAATAAACTTATTTCCCAACCCTCTTCAGCCACAGTTGCAGTGATCCTTGCACAGTAATGTTAACTGGTTTACTTGTGCCTGCAGGCATGCTACCTCTCCCATAAGAATGAGAATTTGAGTTGACTTTGCCGAGAGATGGACTCCCAGTTCCAGGAAGGAGGCTTGATGTTCTCCCAGCCCAAAGGTTAAGGCTTTAATCCATCCCCTAGAGCTAAAACAAGACAATGATAAAACTTTCCCACTCCTTACAGAACATAATTGTTGTCAGAATATTTTGAAATGAATAAAGCTTACAGTTAAAAGTTTCCACTCACATGTCTTCCCTATTGGCTTGGTTGCTGCCATTGTTCTGATTTTGAGAGTACAAAGATTCTGTAAAAAACATCTTACTTGTCATGACACTAAAGAATTATTGCTATTCACAGTTTGGGGAAACACCATCCTCCTCCTCCTCGGCATGGCTAAAGTAGTTACTTTATTTGAGCTCAATGCCAATCCATCAAGTTCCATCCAGGGCCTCTAAACATGTCCCATCTACCCAACAAAGGGCAAATGTTGCATGAATATGTGTATACATAAAAGTTTCTCTTGGGTTCCCTTTGTCTGTTTGACTGAAAACCAGATTTATAAAGTCAATTTAAAGAAACTACAGAAGAAATTACTTTTTTCTTACATGGCGCCTAAACATTGTACCGAGTATCTATGGACTACAGCTTTATATAAGAACTTTTCTTTCTTATTCCTCTATTCAGGTTTTGCCGTCTCTTATACCATAGCACAAAGCATATCAAGGAAGTTCTTGATTAGCTTAGCTGAATCAAAATCAAGTGTGGCTTGGCCACGTTCCTTTTAGGATCCCATTATCACAATGCATCTGGCCTTTTTACATAGCTAAATTACTCCGTGGTTTGAGTGGTGAGGAAAAAGCCCTGATATGTTTGTAGTATCAGACTTTTCAACACCATACTGCACATTTCTCGTAAGAGCGTACTTGGAAAGAAAAATCCCTTGTTGCCACGTGGCTAGACTTTAGGCAACTCTTCACAAGAGCAGGCACCTTAACAGAGCTGGAGGTGAAGATTTTTGTCTTCTTGAATAATTGAATGCGGTCTCATAGCGTGATTTTATTGAAATATTTAATGTAACCCTATACAGCTGTTAGTTGTTTATACAAGGAGTTAGAACTATGTAGTAAAAGTCAACCTAGCATGAACAAAGCTGAGCTCAAATACGCGCATAACTTGCATCACTAAAGCTTCTTCCCTCAATGCCATCTTCAGGCAAAAGTCATAATGTTCAATCCTATATTTCTTATTGATGATTTAGCTCATGGATTATCCAGCCTGGTTATTATTGAAATCAATGTGCTTGCCAAGTTCTTATGGCCTACTTCATCCACCGGTAGCAATAGCAGGTTTGTAATTAGCTGGACTGAACTTTTAAGGCCATTTCCTATCCTGTAGAATAAAACTTGTGAGCTAAACCCATTAGTCAGTCAGTTAAGTCTTCAGCGTATGGGAATTCAAATACATCTTTGAGCCTAGATTCCTGGGCCTGGGGAGGAAGTGAAATCCACAGTGAATCTGCAAAGGATTATCAAAGCACGTGCATTCTGAGGCCTAGACCTGCTCATTAAGAAGATAATAGTAAGAGATGGTAGTCTCTTACCAAGTAGTCTAATTAGTAGATCGGCAGTTTCCAAATTCCACGGCTTTGTGTATCAAAACCAAAATCATAGTTTGCCAAAAGACGGACTCATAACAAGCTAAAACTTTTGTTGCACTTCTTTCATGCACCCATTCTGGACTTCTTCTGGATTTATTGGTTAATAAAGATGGAGTTCAATTTTAAACAGAAAAATGAGGGACAAGTTTTACAAAATGGGTTGACTTGTATTCTGCAGTTCTGACAAAGAAATATCAGACCTTAATTTATCTTGGAGTGTTTTGCTAGCTGTGGAACCGACTGACTCAGAGTCAGCCTTTGTGTAAAATTGCCTTTTAGGTATACTTCACCACTGTTTTTTCAAAGAGGTGTTTTAAATACTGTGAGGGTTGGTCAAAATAATGGAAAATTTTAGTATCTGTCAGTATGCAAAGGATATTTGTGGCTGTATTGGTCCAAGAGCAAGAATTGCCAATTTAAGACAGTAAAAATAACATTATATCTTTTATTGAACCAAGAATAATTAATCTAATCTTTATATAATACATCCAGAAGAAGAACTTCTGGGCCCTCAAGCTTGAACTTTCTAAAATATTCTTGTTCTAATAAGAAGTATCACATTATCTACCTTGTCTACTTAAACACATGTTCAAAGTGACGGATTAGTGGCTATTTTGGGTGTATTTTTACTGTGCTGTTATCCTGAGTCTCATGTAACTTACACAACTCTTTTAAAAGTTATAAACATGTACTCTTTATATGCCAAACTGAATCACGATCTCTTTTCTCTCTTTGCTCTAGTCACACTTTCAAAAGAAGTATAGTTTACACAGTTACAGACTGTTGCATTATGTATTCTTGATTTATTTTTATTATATTTTACTTTATTTTTGTCAGTGAGATAAACTACTTTCAAGACATGACCACAGCTTTTAATGAATCTTCTGCAGGAAAAACAGGTAAAAAATAGCTGAGAGCTTCTATAAAGTGATTATTATTGGAAGTATGATATCTGTGGAGACATACTATACTCATTTCTGTGTAAAGATTGTGTTAACAATCACTGCAATTATCAGTCACTGCATGATTGATAACATTTGCAGATGCCAACCCTTTAATTGCAGTATTTTTATTGTTTGCATCACTAATTAGCTGGATCTGTAGAGATATCTAACAATAGATCTAGCCTACATAGTTTACTGTGATTACACATGGTCTACAAGCCTGGTCCACATCAAACAAACTTAGGGCATGAGAAAATCAGAGAGGCAGGAGTAAAACAGGAGTAACTATGGCAGAAAGGGGTTCTTGGTTAGTACCCTGATGCTTTTACATGGCAGCACGCCCTGGGACCAGGTCTTGAAGGGCAGTTAGATGCTTAAATGCAGTTACAGACCTTGTCTGTCATCCACATTCTCACTGAAGTAAGGGGACAGTATTGCCTGCAGAATAGAAATGTAATAAAACCAGCAGGTTCTCTCCCTGAAGACGTAGCTGACAAATGCATGATGTGCAGGTCAACACTTAATATTACCATTTGATAGGGGAATGAAAAGTAAAAGAGAGGACTTTGTTCACCTTAGCCACTTTGGGTTCACAGAGAGCTTGCACAAAGGATGCAAACTGGTCCCCACTTCACTAACAGGGAAATCCTAAGCAGAAGTACCATTGCAATTTTTCTAAAGGTCTCACTGAGGGAGTAGTTTGAAACTGCTGCCAGGCCTTCCTTGGAGCACTTCTAGATAGGGGCTGTCCAAGAGATGTGCTGCACTAGAGCATCTCCCCTGCCAAGCCTAACCACTTTGTGGGCTGTGGCATCTGACTCTAGGCTTTCTGGAAAAATGAAGCTTACAATAAGCTTTCATCACTTCATGATCACAGAAGACACAACCCCGCTAAGTGAATGATACAAGGCTGCAAGATTCACTGAGGCTTTTATAAGGTGCTTTGTTTTTTCATCTGAGGATTTGAGTGTTTTATAAATCTGAAGTCTCCTCCAAAAAATAGTGATAGGTTTTAAAAACTTTTCCTTCTGAAGAAGAAAAAATTACAAAGTCTGAGTAAATACTATGTTGACTAGGCTACCAACAGGTGGTTAGAGAAAGTCAGACAATATGCAGATAGTTTGGTTGCCCCCCCCACCCCCCCCGCCCCCAAACATCTTTTTCCAAATTTCAGTGAAAATGGTAACCCACTCTCTGGAAGCAACTTTTCTCCAAGAGCCCTATGTGCCTGGAGAGATTCAGCACTGTACACTCCTTTGCTTTTTGATAATGGACTCTTAAAGTATTTTTTCTGGTTTAAAAGTGTTGGAATATCAAGAGATGTGTACCTCTGTAACAGTACTTTCTGGTAAATTCTGCAGTAGCAATTAATCTTTGACACCCTCAGGACGTCCTTCAAGTTTGTAATATGCAATGATCACACAGGACACCTCTGTAGCTTAACTGCACGTATTGCTATGCAGAAGCCTTTGCTAGGAAGCAAAGAAGAAACAACTGAAGTTGTCAAGAGTACAGGAAGCCAACAGCAGAGATAAAACTAGGGGAAAAAACTCAGGAACAATCCTAATGTTGCCACATATGTCATAGGTCTGTTAAGGACTGCAAGAGAGCTTGAATTAGAACTTAGCCAAACCCAAAATGAAGCTGAGATCAGGTATGGCATGAGTAAGTGGGATGTCAGCTATCAGCTACAGAGTTCCTGTTCAGTCATCAAAATACTCCTAGTAGAGAAGCGAGAGCTTAACTGCTGAGCAAGAAGCCAAGTTTGGGAGGTGTAAGGAAAAACGTCAGCTGCCACAAAACTGCTAGTTTTGCGGTTATCATCTATACTGCTCACTTCTGGGCTTTAGATGAGGATACTTTGGGGCACCCCTACATCTCTGGAAAGGGAATGGACACTGCAGCTGGATTTCTGTTTGGCAGCCTGAACATGCACACCTTCTAAGAGACTAGGGAAGGGAGTCGGTCTGTAAAAGCAGCTACTTCCACCTACATTTATTCTGGCTCCTTTCAGTTATCTATTCCTAGATAAATTCTTTCATATGGGGTGCCAAAACTGCAAGGTGCTGGTCAATTTTTGCAAGCCGCCTGAATGACTCACCTCATTTCTCAGATTACTGACAAAACAGGGGAAAAAAAAGCCTAGTGGGATTGAAAGCATTTGGCAAGACTGTATCATCACTTTTGTGAATCAAAATGGCTCATTTGTAGTGTCTTTCTTCTTGTGTAGCAGTCTTTTGATAATGGCTGTCAAGATAAATGTATGGCAGGGGCTCTGCTAAGTGCAAGGGGGTGTAACAGCAGTTAGGCCTGCTGTGTCAGGGAGACAGTGTTGCTACAGATGGTTTCCTGGTGGTAGTACTGTGGTGACTCTGCCAGGTATACTGACAACACAGGAGATGAGGTGTGCAATCATTTTGGAGTTTCTGGCTAAGGCTGTGGTGTGTCCACCGAAATGATAGGATTCAGGAGAGAATCCCAGAGAATACAAGTAAGAGAGTATAGGAGGCTGGTGGATCCACTGGGAAGCCCCAGTGTACCAGGGTATTAATGCACCCAGCAACCCTGGAGCACCCACTGTACCACCTCCTGGCTTCAGAGCAACAACCGCTGGGGATTCCCAGTCAATGTAGGGAAGCCACATTTTTTCTGTGGGATGTGTGTAGCATTGTGAAGGAGTTTATGAAGCTTCTCCTCTGACCAGTTATTGGGAGAGCTGGGAGGTGCCTGTTTATGCCAAGCACACTCAAACGCTGAGGGTTTTTTTTGAGAAGAATCCCTTTAGGGTGAAAGGCGGTTCAATGGAGGTCTCCGCATGTGTTTGCTGTGGATGGCTCCCATCACTCATTTTGCAGGCACAATTATTTCTGGCTGAGGTGGGCCTGTGAAACACGAGGCTGAACTCATAATGAAGACAGCTTGGGTTGAATTAGAGGGATGCAGGTTGGTGAACAAAGTCCTGTCTGTAGACATCAGCGAAAAACCTGGCCTTGAGCTCCCCTGTTGATGAGTGCAGTAGTCCTCTTCTGTGAATATGTGCAGTAGAGGGCACTAGTATGTTAATTTGTATCTAGTCACACACTTTGTCTTTAATGGGATTCACCAATAATATGGTGAGGGCTAAAAGCTAATTAATAGTAATTGTGTATTATTAGAATAGATATTAGTCTTTGTTAGAGAAATAGGTTGATTACTCATAAGTGAATAACTGATTGTCATCTGTGTGTGCAACCTTCTTCTGAAGTTTGGGCTGAATTTCTACATAAAGCCCCGCTGAGAAATGGAGATTTCAATGAGTTGGTATGAACACTTCAGCTAGCTGCCACATGGAAATGGTTGATGAGCTCTCAGCAACTGGTGTGGATAGAATTTAATTAAGACAGCTGAGAGAAAGATTCTGCTTGGAAGAATGTTCCTGCATGTAATTTTACCATGGCCCTGGAGAGCAAAAAAAAAGGGCAAAAGGCTACTTTATTCTTCCAGTAAGTGTGCAAAATTCAGTAGTGATGAAGGAAAAAGGATGTAGCTCATAGATGAGAATTTGTAGCTTGCTTGATAAACTTTTAATGAAGCATCCCACCAGAAGTCTCCGAAGCAGCAAATACTTCAGTCAGGTTGTTTAGAAATCATGTCAGAAAGTTGGCTGCCTAAAGAAATTGGGAATATGATACAAAGCCATGAAGAGTGTGATACAGGTCAATGGTTCACATCCAGCCCAATTCTTTGGTAGCTACACTCTTCATTTTCTCATGATGGCTCTGGATATTTGTGAAATAGGTTTGCTAGACTGTTTTGTTGCAAATATGCTCAGGTATCACCAATTCTGTAATAAGCAGCGTTTTGTACAAAGAAACCAATAAGCAAATAAGCTGATTGAAGTTCCTGCTCATAATAAGACTCTGCAAGAACAGCATTCAAAAGAATTCAGACACTTATCTCTTAAACAGATCCTTCTTGTCCATAACTGTAATGCAGTGCTGATCTAGGATGGGAAAACTCTTTCCTTGGTTATTGTTCATTTCTAAGAAATGGACAATAAACAATCTTTAAAAACAACAGATACCAAGCTGGCACCTTTCTCAGGAAGGAACTTAGTAAAACTGGGGGAAAAAATTAAGGTTGGCACTTGGTAAATTTATATGCAAAGAAATTAGGAAGGGGACATCCTCCCAGCTGGATTTTTCCAAGCTCTCATTGTTTTTTTGTTGCTTTGTTTATTGAACATTTCAATATCTTCATTTGTCTAAATAAATCTGTTATATGCATTGAAGACAATTATAGTCTCAGCCATGTGGTTTTGGCAGAGGTTAGTGCTAGGATTGGGAAAACGTTCATTTTGCTTCTCTGCATCATGTTATAATACCCTAGAGTCCTTTCTTCCCCTGTTTGTAGCAACATTTTGCCATGTGAAGAGATACTAGCTTAAATTCTGGGAAGAGATGTCATTGCTTCAGTGAGTGATGATTGAGCCCTCAGCTTCAGCGTCCACAATTCTACACTCTAAAGACATATCTTTGAGTTTCCTACATCCGTGTGTGTATCCTCACATATACATTCCCCTTTTCTCCATATTAGTCAGCAAAGAGAGCTCTCTCATAAATCAGAGTGAAAGAGGAATGATGAAAATTCATGATCCAGATATAGATTATAAATGAGACAAGGAATTTTCTTTCACACTGCAACCAAGAAAGACCAAACTGGCCCTTAGTTTCATTTGAATTATTTGAATTTGGAGGGTCACATTTATACATGATACAATTTCAGGAAAAACACGTGCTGTAAACATGGCCAAAAATGTTGTGTTAATTTTACCACACATTCTAGCAGATTCAACACAAAGGCTTTGTCCTCTGTCTGCACAGAAGGTGTCATCACATACAATAGTTCAGACATTATCTACAGCTGAACAGTAAGAGAGATACCAGTATGTATCTCAGGCAGGAGTGGAAGAAGAACCCTAAAGAGGACCATTTCTTGGTGTGAGGGAGTGGGAAGGAAGAATGTGCATGTGTATAAGTGGAAGGAATGATAAAAGGTCTGTCTTGCCCAGCCAATGGTTATTTGGGGCCACTTTTTCTTGGCACTTTGAAAGAAGAACCCAGGCTCAATAGATTTTAAAATCAGTCTTGAGGGTATCTTAAAAAAGAAGGTTGTTTTTGGAAACAAAGCTAAACTTGAGGAATCCAGAATTAAAGGAATAGAGGTGGAGTACCAGGAAAAAAGTTACAGAAATGTTCAGCCCTCATCATATGGCTAGGTTGACTTTGTCAACACCTTGTTTTCATCACAACTACTAGCAATTTGAGTCATTTATGTAACTAGTCCATGATATGTGCATACTTTGGAATAGAAGAACATTCCTGACGGTTTAACTATGTTTGTGTTTAACTGTAATTAACTAATAATTTTTTCCTATTTATGGCCTAATTAATTTCTTTTTACTGTATTCATTAAAAAACTCTCCCCTTAAATATATGTACAAAACCCCAATGGACATCACAGTAAACATTGCACCATGTCATTCTAACTCTTAAAACAAAAAGAAATCATGAAATAGAGGCAATAAAGGGAACAGCATAATAATTTTGATCTGTGATTTTTGTTTCTATGACTGGCTAGTATGACCACAAGAAAATCCTTTAACCTTTCTTGCTGCAGTAACAAGTCAAGCTTACGTATATCTGTACCTGTCCCGAGCTTAATTCAACTTAATAAATTTCCATAAAGTGCTTTGATCAGTTTATTTAAATGCAGGGCATGACTGAAGCAAAGTTTGCTCTTAATGTTATATTTTCTAGTTCTGAGATGAATGTTGATAGGACAAAAAAAGTTAGAAATACAGAAGCACAATAGCCTGGAAAAATATTCTACATATTCCCTGTATGCTTTATCTTATTTTCCCCCAAGGAAAGAAAAGATGTAATGTCAAAAAGTAGGATGTTTGACCAATTTATTATAGAGGAAGAAAGCAAAATGCCTTACTGAAAAGTAGGACAATTCCACGTGTCCTGGTTTCGACCAGGATGGAGTTAATTTTCATTGGAGTATTTCATACCATGTGATGTCATGCCCAGGGATTTAGGTGGGCGGGCGTGTGCTCTCTCTCTGGTTACTGTTGTTCTCTTGTTATATTTAGTAAATTCTTTCTTTTTATTCAACCTACGAATTCTCTTCTTTTTGTCCCTCCTCTATTTCACCAGAGGGGGGAGGGGGAGGTGAACGGCCGGCCACGTGGCATCTGGCTGCCGGCTGAGTTCAAACCTCCACAGTACCAAAAGTAGGACAGCTTACTGCACATTAAGTACCTTTGGATGATGTGTATTGTATCTTGCTTACTTTACACATACAATTAGTTTCAGTGACTTAAAAGTGGGACTTCCCACATGAGCCAACTGAGGAAGATTTATCCCATGTGATAAAGCTGTAGCAGCATATCAAACAGAGTCAGAATACATACCCATCAAGAAAAGAATCTGGAGAACAGCTATAACTGGAGCTCATGTAAAAAACAAACATGTCACTGGCACTCAGTCTAGAGATTAAATCAGTTGTGAAAAACAAAGTAGATCAATGATGCTGAAGCAGGTTACACGTTAAAATTCTAGGCCTGAGCAGCTAAATTTAATCTCAGAATAACTGCGCAAAACCTGTAATTAGTGCCCAGATATGCCTAAATTCTGTTTAGTTGCCAGAGCTCTTATTTGGATACAAGCCCTATGCTCTGGGTCTCAGATCCCCATCTATAAAATACTATAGTCAACAAAACAACGCTACGGGTGATGCATATATAGTGTTTTACACAATATCAGGACCTGAGGGCACTAGTAGACCTTAATGAGTGGTGCAGTTGATATGCTTGAGGGAAAGGATGCCACCCAGAGGGACCTTGATAGGCTTGAGAAGTGAGACAGTGTGAAGCTTATGAAGTTCAACAAGGCTAAGCGCAAAGTCCTACACCTGGGTCAGGGTGATCACCAGTATTAGTACAGACTGGGTTGTGGATATATTGAGAGCAGCCCTGCAGAGAAAGACCTGGGGATACTGGTAGACGAAAAATTAGATATGAGCCAGCAATGTGTGCTTGCAGCCCCAAAAGCCAATCCTATCTGGGGCTGCTCCACTCTTGTGAGACCCCCACCTGGAGTACTGCATCCAGCTCTGGGTTCCCCAGTGCAAGAAAGATACAGACCTGATAGAGTGGGTCCAGAAAATGATCAGAGGGCTGAAATGCCTCTCCTATGAAGAAAGGGTAAGAAAGTTGGGGTTGTTCAGCCTGGAGAAGAGAAGCCTCCAGGGAGACCTTATCGTGGCTTTTCAATACTTAAGGGGGACTTATAAGAAAGATGGAGAAGTTTTACCAGGCCTGTAGTCATAAGATGAGGGGCAATGGTTTTAAACTAAAAGAGAGTAGATTTAGCTTATAATTAAACAAGAAATTCTTTACTGGATGGGGCTTTGAGCAACCTGATCTAGTGGCAGGCATCCCTGCCCATGGCAGGAGGGTCAGAGCTAGATGATCTTTAAGGTCCCTTCTAACCCAAACCCTTGTATGATCCTGTGATAATGGCCCTGACCCACCTCACCTGGGACCAACACCCTGCCCATGGTTCAGAAGCCCTATTTCAGCTGGGGCTGTACTATGTTGCAGGGGTGCCTGGGCCAGACCCTGCCTCTAGTTGCTCTGATTTACTGCTTAGCCTCCCTGGATGAACCCTGAGCCTATGGTGCAGGCAGCCTGCCTCTGGAGTGCACCTCAGACTTATGTGACAGGTATGTCACATAAGACTGTCTCCTGGGTGGACCCCAGACCTGAATCATTCATTACCTTGCCTTGTCTGGGGCTGTTAATGGGACCTGCCTGTGTCACCACCCTGGCCCTGTTGAACTCCACCCATCAGCACGGGTGGCCCTTGGCTTCCCTCTTGTGCCTCCTCATGGGGCAACCTCACTCCTGCAGCTCCCTAATGTATAGGCCTTTATGCAAGGGACCACCTGATCTATGTTGTACCAAAAATTGTCTAAGACTTTGGGTATATCTCCAGGAATTATCATTCTCTGTCATTCTCCATAGAAAGGAAAGCTTAAAGCCACCTCTCCAGTAGGAGTACCCCTTCAAACATCCCCTTCTTACCCATGTTTAGTAAATCTCTCTTAACACAGAAAACCTTGTGGATATTATGTATAACTCCAACTTAATCCTTAACATTATCAGTCTTGTATGGAAGCAATGACATCAACCCTGGCTGCTGTCCCTCTCCCTCAGGGAGAGCTCCTGAGGCTTGAAGCAGAGCTACAAATCCAGTAGGATATGAAGACTGCTTTTCTGACACAACTTTTCAACCCTTTTATCCCACTGCATTTAAAAATTAGCTTACACAGACATATCTGTGATTTTTTAGGACGTATGCTGAAATATGAACTGACTGTGCAAAAAGTATGTGGAAGAGTGAAGGTGAGGGCATATTAGTATGCAGAAACTTAATATAATGCCAGTGCACTACTCCCTTCCTTCAAAATAAAAAGACATATTTGCAAGCAGAGCCTGCTTGGCCTGTCTGTCTGAACCAGTGATCTTCCAGTTTTGTTTGTGTACAGTCAGAATGATGCTTCTATTGGCGGGAAGAAAGAGCCAGTGTTCCTTCACAAGATTATCTATAATTTTAGAGGGGAAATTTTTCTCCATCTATGTCAGAAACAAATTCCATCATCCAAGGCACAGAAACATGTTTTTCCTTGATTTAAATTTGAAAGACATAATAAAATGAGTTAGGAAAGGTAGTGGCTGTGAAGAGAAGTCTCAGAGCACAGAGGTGGGAGTCAGTAAGATCTGAAATGTAAATTACATTTGAGAAGTGGTGTAGCCAGAAATCAGGTTTCTCTTAAAGTTTCTAAAAGATTGAAAGAAAAATGTGGGTTCTCGCTCTCTCAAAAAAAAAAAAAAAAGGCAAATAAAAGCTGTATCTGACCCACAAAGTGTCTAGTTGGGATTTAAGTAGAACAGGCAGACCTTAGAACATCAGAACCACCATGATTCTAAGCTAATGAAAGGATTTGCTGTGGGGAAAGCCAATGTGAGTTGAATGACGAAAATTGCAATCTTTAATATCACCTGTCTCTTCAAGGAATGAAGACTGATCCCAGGTTCTCCACTGACAGGGAAAGATGAGATGGCTCACCAACTGAAAATACCAATCTACAGATATCTCCAAAGACATTGAAATATGAAATGACACCTCTTCACAATCTCCTGTGGACTGAGTGTAACTATCTTTGTCTAACAGGTAGGAAAATGGGGTAGACCATGTATAAGCACTGACACTATAGAGAGAATCTAAATCAGATTAATGATTTCCAGGTACTGTGCTCAAGATACACCTGTCTGCACAGAAAAAAAAAAAAAAATAAAAAAAAATTGAACAATTATTAGATTTAAATCTTACAATATGTTCCAGGTATGCTATCTATTAACAACTGAGAATCTAAATGTTTGACAGTCTCCACAATTGCATGAATCTAGTGAACACACGAGTTATCTTTTTCAATGTGAAATTTGATACTTTAAATGGGTAGTGAATGGAAAGACAAGTCATTTCTAAGTCTAATTGTTTGTTATAGCTCTTTGTTGACTCAGTTTTAAATGGCTCTTTTTAATTAGTTTAACAGTAGAAGATTAAACTTAATTAATGAACGTGCTCATTAATAAAATATTGCTGAGCCCTAAAACCACCCACTTCATATACTATTTTACTATGTACCACTGCAATAGTATAGATGTTTTAAATTTCTCTTAAAAGAATGGTAACTGAACTGAGCCAGACTGCCTGCATGCAGCAGTGTTATACTCAAGGGAGAAATGGCTGATAACAGGCAAACCATATGCAGAGAACTGGAATTTGCATTAAAGCCAACAGGAAAAGTACATTTAGAAGCTCAACTGGAGGGATGACCAAGAGCCCTTAATGTAGCAACAAGTGCTGAGGGGATGGATCTACTGCCAGAAGCATTAGTCTGTGGTGGGTCACACCAGAGCTTTATGGAGTGCCCTGCTGTAAACAAAGAGCCCAGTTATAGCCTCCTAATTCTCTGTGTTGAAAGCAGAAAGCCAGGAGAAAAAGTTGGGTGGATTTGCCAAGTGTATTGTAACCCTCAAATTCTCCCTTTAATATAAAGGATCTCTCAAAGCTGTGAATTTTGACTAGTGTCTCAGGCCAGAGAGATTATTCTCTACCTGTTTTTAATTCTTAAGGTTTACAATGGAATATGTGAGACCTCTCATCTGTCTTACATGAAATCTGAGGAGCAGCATTTTATTTTCTTTGGTTTGTTTTTTTTGATTTTTACATTTTTGTGTGAGCTCTTCATTTTGCAGTCTTCATATTGCATTATTGCTCAATACAGCTAGAATGACAAAGGCAGCTATAGACAGATGTTACTATGAACAGGCACAATGCTTTGTAACATGTAATTGAATGGCCCACTAGCACTCCTCTTGAATAAAATGAAAATTTTACTTCGAGAAAAGGATTAAGGGAGTTTAGGGGAAGTGATTTTTTTGTTATGTAAACTGTTTTCTAAAAAGACAAAACTAGAAATTATCACAGGCTTCCAAGAATAAGTGGGAGAGTTGGAGTCTCTCCAGCAAAGAGTGAAACATTTGTCAGCTATCAGAATGACGAATCTTCAAATGTTTGAGGAAATATGATCAAGATCAATTCTTTACTCTCCTTCCCACCAGCCCTGCCTGTTTAGCTGATGGGAAGGCTTCAAAGGGATTATCCCACACAATGAAGAAGACCTATTGGTCCAAATACTCTAATTAGTCTCAACAAAGTCAAAGTTAGCATATATGCAATGCAACTTTCTTCCTGCCCAAATGTTGTGGCTTCTGAGACACTGCAGCAGCTTCATTTAAAGATGAGGATTCCAACAACTCAGATAACATGCTTGTGATCTCTGAAATGCTGAGATGACACTGAAAATACTTTCCCCAGAATTAAATTGCAATAGATAAAATAGCTGAAGTTTCTTATGTAGATGTGATTTTTACTTACAATTCTTTAAAAAATTATGTTTTGATTCTGCATCTTCTCATTTAAATATAATTAAAATTGAAAAATACATGTATTATATAGTGCCTATATGCATCCTTCTGCAAATGAAAGATTATTCACTATGCTATTTTATTTAAATGAATTCATTCTAACCTTTATTCTGTTACTTTCAAGTTGATTTCTATTCATAGTACCTAACTTTTGCAATAAGTAACTTCCGCTTCTTGTGATTTTTCAAACATGAATGCATTCATTATGTCTTGAGTAGTTACTAGATGATCCAGCTACAACTATTAATAAGGCATAATAAAAGACTCTATTTCTGAATCTGTACAACTACATCAGTGCCATGTAGTTCCACAGATGCATTGATATAATCTCTGATTTGAGTAGAGATTATATAAATAAAAGTTTACTTAAAAATAAAAAGTATTCTTTCTTGCCAGTCAAAATCTCCCAGTCCCCAAATTATGTCTGATAAAAATTTCATACACACATTTTTTCTGCTAGGCATGATATAATGTGTTACTAATGACATTCCCCTCTGAGCAATTCTTGCCTAACTACATTGCATATAAGAATACTAGGTTTACTGTAGATCAGTACAGAACAATAGATCTACTGGTGAGCAGAGATTCAGTTTTAAGGGGGTTAATGGCGTGAAGAAATTAAAGAACCGTGGGCTACAGCTCTAGTGAAGTTTTGGACTACAGTTACTAAAATATTCACGGAAATGGCTTAATTTCTGCAAGCTGAAGTGTCATGTACATACAAATACACAAATATTTAGGCTCAGGCACCTCAGACTTTAAATCAAACAACTCATGAGGACGTTGTGACTTCTAAAGGCTACAGAATATTTAAAATTTTATTCTTTCCCCACTAGTTTCTCTCTTCTGACCTTTGTATGATGATGATTTTCAGGGAGAAATAAACCTTCATCATGCAGTTGGCAAATGAAGAACTTTTAGCTGTTATTCCAGCAATCCCATTACCTGTTTAGACATTTTTAATGGGATAATTAAGCCATGTTTTCTATACACACTAACTCTTATGGCTATGACTGAAACCATCATCTGCACTCTAACTGAGAAGTCACTGAAGCCCTGAGAAGGCACAATCATTTCACTGTAACCGCTGGAAATCCTTTCTTCAGCAAGTGCTCCCCACCACTACTATTCCCTGCCTTTGTTGAGAGATTATGCAATGTACATATTGCATTTACTGTCCCTTTGTTTGCCCTTTCATAACACACAGCTCCTTTCTAAGGAGCTGCCAGTGTTTTTTCCATTATTTTATGTGTGTACGTCCACCTTGTAATTCTCTTCTTCCTTGATGTGGGTCTCAAAGGAATTCCTTTCTGCAGATCTTAGGAGAGGTTTGCATATGTCTAAGAATAAAAACCACTGTCAAACATGCAAATTGTAAACAGGTGCCAAGATGTCTTGCTCTTTCCCAGCATAAGGGAGAGGTTCCCAGTACACTGAAGAAAGTTCATTATACAGAAAAAAAGTGGGATCTGTTGACAGAAACTACAATTTGAGTGCCATCAAACATACCTTATTCCTTTTCCCTCCCAGCCTCTTTCACATGTTCAGGATTTCACTTTCAAATAAATATTTGGCACTTGTATGCAAAAAGACAAACAAATATGCAGAGAAAATTTTGCTGGAGTAAGTGAACACTCCTATTCAAAATTCTGTGGCTAGATGAATGGATAAGTGACAACAGTGATGAATAAATAGTGCCTGGGCCTGCCAAAACCCAGCATTAGAAAGTATAAACAAAGCAGTACTGAAAACAGATGGATTCATTTTAAGTTTTATCCCTTTTCAGTCAAGAGATGCTTATGAGGCAACTTCACTTTGTACCATGACCCTGACACATTGTGTGCTAACACCAGCAAGGAGCTGGACTTACCCAGGGTCTGAGTGCCGGCGTGCAGCTGCCTTTCTGCAGGACTAATTATTACCAAAACTACAAAAAAGCACAAATCTTCCTGCTGAATAATGACAGAAGTGAATTGCAATAGGCACCAGAGCTATGTAATTCCAGTAATTAGGTATTTGTGAGTATTTGATCTGGATTCATTGCGGAAAGCTAAAATACAGGGATTTGATTTGCGGAGGGCAAGAGGGGAAGATGCTGAGGTGAACTGAAATCTGGTGAGATTTTACAGGCACAGAAACTACTCTATCAGATCATACCTGTTGTCTGTTTATCCTGATGATGGCCAAAACTTGATGGGTATCAGAGGCAGGTGTATTCTGTTCAGCAACTGGCAGCAATATGATATGGCAACTTTTTCCTGAGGAAATCATTCTTTTAACTGCTCCTCTTACAATCCAAGTAACAAAGGTTGTTATGAAAAATATAGGTTATAGGAGTTTAAAGTTCCAACTGGTTAAACCAAATTTTAAATATAATGAAATTATGCTTGAAATAAAACTCCAGATTGGAAAATTCTGTATATTTGAGAAGCTCTGGTCCAAATACCCCAAATATAATAATGTGTCTGGACACAAAGTGAAGAAAAAACATATCTACTTGTCTGGATATGTGGATTCGGATACTGTTTCTAGAAGCAAATTATAAGAGAAATAACATCTCCCAATGACAATTGCTTATTCTTAAAGTTCACAGGGGTACCTTCTAGCAGTGGGTCTCAACTTTCCTGTGGTCTAATCCCACCGAGAGACTGCTGCTGCCTGCTGTTCCTCTTTTACCTCTTCTTCCTGTGCTGCACCTCTCTGGCTCTGTCTCCTTCTCCCCTGTGCCTTTGACACTGTTTCCTTTTGGAAGGAGAGTTGTTCACCTGTTTTGCTCTACAGATTTCTCTTTTCATCATTGATGGCTCCAACAAAATTATTTATATTTTTTTTTTAAATTGTATTACATAGAGGTGGTGTATCCAGCCTGTGCTGCTAACAGATGAAATACCTTCTGATAGAGCTATGTAAAGTCCCTTTTCACACATATTTTCCTTCCAAGCATTGTGAAAAATACTTCTGGCCTTTCATCCTGTTCTGAGAAGCTCATGTGTGACCTGTGTATAATTACGGCCTTCACAGCCAGCACTAGTGGGATCTGTGTTGGGACACCTGCGAGCTGGAACGTGTCTCACCTGTTGAAATAAGTATTTTACAGCTACATGAAAGGTAAAGGAAATATATAGCTGTAGAAAGTAAGATTATTTTAAAGGGAAACCAACAAAAACCAAGCTTGTGACTTCTCAGCCAGCAGAGAAATGAAATCATAAAACAAAAGTGTTTGAAAACAAAAATGATGACACTCCCTGCGTTCTCTTCCACTTCTCATGTGATATAACTTACCTTCAATACACTCAATTATCTTACAAGGTCTGTTGTAAAGTAAGACATTTATATATATATATTTGAAGTATATATTCCCTACAGTATTTTTGTAATACTTCTAGTGTTATTGTTAAATGAAGAATTGACCCTAATTCTTTGACTACACTACAACAAGAGGCCTAATGTTTTTTTCTGTGCTTAGATATATTTGCTGAAAGGAGTTTAATAACATAATAACGTTGCTGCCTTCTGCTGTCATTTCTTAGGTTGTCTATCATCTAGTTGATTGGACCAAATTGCTGAAAGAGTTCTGGTGTTCTAGATCATTTCCTAATCAAATATGGCCACGTTACTTATGTAATTTTCCTTATTCTACAGGAGGGAAAACATGTTTATTACTGTTCATTCCATGGAGATTTTGAAATCAAAATCATATTACAGTCCCACTTCCAATCCTTCCGTATCCTTGATTCACTTTTATGTAGTCACTTGGAGAAAGCCATCATGCTTGTAATTTCTTACCAAGGAAATTTTCTTATCAAATATATATAATTTTTTGACCACCAGTGGGGCTTCATGAGATTTCAAAAGAGTCATATACGATCACCACATCTGGTAAATTTTCTGAATTGTTGCAATTTTATTGAATTAGGTGGTCCAATGGTTTTTCATCAGCAAGAAGATGGTAATAGTCATGTAAGACAAGCAATTGTTAAGTTTCCTAGGGATGTTCCAACCACCGGGAATATTCCTAATTTAAAGAATCTGTAACTGCCAGTATATATATTTTTTTCTTAAACCTTTCTAACTTGGGCTATCAAATGCAATAATAAATTGTATTCCCTGTTGTTCTTGTTCAGGGACTGTGCCTAATCCTGGAATTACTGTGTATCATTTCAGTTGTAAATTACAGCTGGGATATGCTAACCCCAAAGTGTGAGTAAGAACTGTTTCTACATGATTGGAAGCTTCTTGACACTTTATACTTGATTTATAGTAATTAGCTTAGTCTTCATTCTCTTTTGATAGCTTGTATAAAATTTGTGCTATTTCCTTAGCACCAGAGCTGATTGTTTTCTCAACAGAAGAACGGTCTTTCTGGAGAAAATTAGATTTAAACTAAACCTCATTTTATGTTAATTGCCTTCCCTCATTGACAACTTCCTCTCCTCCCCTCCCTCCCAGTATTAGCATGGAATGATGGAAACCTGGAATACCAATTTTTCATTACATTTCCATGGGGAAGATGTAATTTCCTGACCCGCTCCAAAATAATTTAAATTTTAAAACTTTTTTAACTACTAATTTGATCAAAAAGGTAATAAATAATATAAATATATTAATGGCTAAAATTTATTATCTCATTTTATGCCTGACAAGAGACTAGGCACAAGAAATACAAGAGTGTAATTCAGAGCAAAATTTGTGCTAGTTATCTCTATTGCCTGTAAATAAGATTAGAGCAACATCTGTTAAAAGCTACTCTCCTTGAAAACAATAATGAATAATGACTTTGTCATTTGGAGGATGGTGGGAAACCTGTAAAGAGGTTAGAAATTGACTTTATTTCTCAAAGTGGATGGCTTTCAGGGTTTATGCCCATGACATGGCTGTCCAAGGAAAAGTAAAATTAGAGCTTTATTTAGACAAGGACCAACATTTTAAATGCAGCAGAAAATTTGGCCTTTGCCATATTTTGTATTGTTCTGCTGGTTTGTTTAATACTAATTATAAGATAGCTTTATTCACCATTGGAGACATGTTTTCATAATTTTATGCTGCTAACTGAGAGCAGGATGAAAAAACTGGGCCACAGGGCAGATGAATGAGATTTTCATTGGCTTCATTAAGAATATCACATGCCTTAATGCAATTCAGGAAAACTTTTTCAAATCACCTTCCTTCTTGGAGATGCCTAAACTCTGGAAGTTTGGAAAGCTTCTGAAACTTTTCAACAAATGATATTTTGTAAGTGTGAACTAGAATCTGAGTCAGAAGAAACAGAAACTAGAAGCTATTTTTAGAAGATAATCCGTATTGTATCTTTATACATAAAGGATATATAAGCCTACACATGTAAACGTGGTGCTTGGGGACATGGTTTAGTGGTGGACTTGTCAGTGTTAGGTTTATGGTTGAATATGGTTGATTAGTGATCTTTTCCAACCTATGATTCTATTAAATAAGTCTCTCTGAAATCTGTAGGATATATTTCCATAAACTTACGGGACATTATACAGACTGTCTAGCTCTACCTCCAGTGGTTTAAGATTATATTCTACATGGATCAAAGAAAGTGTTTCTTATACTACTTATTCTATTCAGTATAGATGTTCTCCTTTAATGACCTTTAACTGTTTATTAGTGTTTTTCAGTAAATGATATCGCAAGAGACAGCTTCAAATAGTCTTTGACTACTAACTGAAAAATCTGTACCCTCTCTAGAGAGAGTAGCAGAAAAAATGTTCTATAAATGTGAAGTATCCTTGTTATTTGACTAAATATATGTAAAATTGGTTCACAATTCCTCTTTCTTTTTGTTCCATTCTTTTGCTGAGGGTTTTTTTTTTCCTATTATTCCTAATATTCTTTTGTAAGGTCCCAATTATATGTAACACTTCAGAATATGTGTCAGTTTAAGGACACTAGTAATGCTGTCTCTGCCCAGAAAAAGCAGTTTTGCATACGCTTAATTCTCGTATTAACTAAGTATCTTCTTATTCTTTACATGCGTGTCTACATGAGAGAAGACTCAGTAGGCCTGAGCACTTTGGTGGAGTCTTGATTTTAGAATAGATCTCTATCTACTTTATAACTGTTTGTATTTTATCTTTCTAAAACATACTAGAAATAACTCTACCACTTTCCTAGCTCTGGTAATTATTCTGTGCTTACTTGCTTTTAATTTCAACATTTGTTCACTCTCTGGGGATAATCACAAACAAAATAATCGTACAAGATTTTTGTAAGTAAAAGAGTCCCTCCTTTCTATATTGTAAGCTTAAACATTAAAGGTAAACTGTTTCAAAATCAACTTCTGGTTGTTTCTAGGAAGATCCCTTAGCGCCATATGGAGTTCTTATGAATGGTGTGCACGGGAAAAAGAGTTTAATTAAAATATTCTTTCTTAATCTGAGAGGTGAACCTCAGAATGGTCTTTGAGAACTTCCCAGAAATTAAATTTTCATAGTCAAGATTCAACTTGGATTTCCCCTTAAAGAAACCATTGAAGGAACTAGTGAATTTAAAATACATATAAAGTGACACAGAGTTTGATAACTTAGCAGGATAATTCTGTTCTAATGTAGAAGAAAACAAAAGTCCCAAGTTCTTCATCTTCTTGAAGCAGCAATAAAATCTATTCATGCCCTCCAAACACTCAGAAACTTTAATGAAAGTTATGCTAATCAATAAGTCAAACAAATAGCATCAACTGTGAAAGCAAGCCATAATAATGTACCCTTAATAATGTGAAAGATAAGGTATAGCCAAACCTGATCACACGAGTCATAAATTCATTAGCTCGTTCATCCTAAAAAAGCTGGGTTTAAAATCAGAAATATGGATAATGCAAACCATCAGTGTGATTTGTTTTGTTTTGTGAGAGTGTAAATATCCTTGCCACTCCATTTTCACGAGGGCCCAGTTTGCACTTACTGAAATTGTAGGTGGAATGAGTTTCCATTTATAATCTACCAAGGCATATATATACATGTATATATGTTTGTCTATACATACATACATCTATGTATATATACGTATGTAAATATTTTTATCTTGAGCCTGTCGAGGATGCAGTTCAGTAAGCCTGCCCATATGGAGAAGTTCTGTACGTGTATTTGCAAGACAGGGAACTAAATATTGAAAGAATATGTGAAAAGTTGAATGGTCTATATGATTTTTGATTTATGCTAGATTGGATTTTAGCCAGTATCTGAAAAAACATCTGTTTTATATAAAATATTAAGAGGCAAAATGGCAACAGTGGCTATATGTCTGAAAAGCTTGTTTTATTTCAAGTAGCCAGGAGCAATACCTTCCCTTTCTCTTATCTCCATCACTTCATTCTCAAAACCGGTTCTAAAAATACTTAGTGTCAATGTCCAAAGCGTTATAACATGAAGATACAGTTTTATATCGCTGTTGTGTGTAAGCTCATTTTTATTATTACCATTAACATGAGTTTGTATGTGTATATTTTGTCAGTTACTTACCAAATATAAAAAATAATATTATAATATTGTATTTATATGGCAATATATTTCTATTCATCATTGTCAGTGAATGACAACAGCAGGTTTTAAAAGTAGACAGATCATATATGATTTGGTGCTGCAGTCCCTATCAGCTTGATGAAGGCAAGATGCAACACTTTTTTTTAAAAAGTAATTATTCTCCTAATGGATGTATTTGCCCTGAATAAGGGAATTCTTCCTCTGTGTCAAACTATTTCCCTTTCTTTAATAAAATAAGGTTTATAAGTAGTCTAATGAAATAATCTGTTGTGGATGTATGCTCCAAACGCTGTGCTTAGAAACCTTCTCTTCATGAAAAGTGCAGGAGAAATGGATGGTTTTGTTCAGCTATAATTGTACTATCTAAAGGTTTGTCTGAAAGAGAGTAACTGACTTCATATCTTCAGTGGATTTACCTTAACTTTGAATATTCCTTTGCAGACATAGCCCAAGAGTAGAAATTCGTATGCAAGAAGTAACTGTACCTGTGACCACGTATGTAGGATGCAGCAATGTCTTGTTTTTCTTTTGTGTTATTACAGTCTAGTATCATAAGGAAACTCAGAAATATTTCATGATGTGCTGTAATGTAAGAACTATTTTTATATCCTGACTGGATCTTAATGTCTTTGCAAGAAAAGTGCTCTCTTGCTCTCTCTTTCTCATGTACACATACATTCTATGTTTTCAGAATGAGATAAGACAACATATTCATATCCTTCTGAATATTTAATGAAGATGTGTTACTGACAACTCAAAAAAGCGAAAGAGGCTACATAGGTCTATCCTTGTACTTCTTGATCAGTATTTCAACTTACAAGTGGCCTTGTTCTCTAAACTCTTTTAGATAGGCTTTCTTGTTTTGAGGTGGGCTGACCATGACTTCATTAATGTTGACATTAAACACATGGCTGTTTGTTTTTTTTTTTTTTTAAATCTTGAAAGGCAAGATTTACTTTCACTCTGACAGTAAATTCCAGTTTGGTGGTTTAGTGAGGCTAAATTCTTCCACCAGCCAAGACAGAGCTTTTGGGGGGGGGGGATTGTGTGTGTTTGGTTTTGGTTGTTTGGGGATTTTTTTGGGGTTTGTGGGTTTTTTTGGTAGTGATACTTCAGTATTTTCTGAAAGTAATGCTGCTTTGGAGCCTGCAACTCTATTTGTTCATTTTCATTTTCACAGAGTTTTCTTTTGCATTTGAAAGAAAATAAAGATCTCTGATACTATCATAGCTGTAATTGATCTCCAGGAATATCTATATTTCAGTCTCTAAATGATGATACCTAATAAGCATTGGCTGGGAACACATAAGGGTGTGTTCTCATCACTATATTTCATCATGTATATATCAAGATTTTCTTTTTTCTTTTTGTTTGTTTTTTTCCACTCTTTTTTTCACTTCCTGGGACTTCAGCTTAAGTTGACGAAGCATTGTAAATCCCACTTTGTGTTTTAAGGTATGAAGCTATAAAAAAAATTTTAATAAGCTGAACCAAGACTGTAACAAAGAGAGAGAAGGAAATTTTAAAAAAGGAAAAAACTCCTTGAGAAGTTCTGCACTTTCTTTCCTGATGCTGGTATCAGCCATGGAGGTACTGGAGCACCATAAAGAGCTCTTTGAGGTAGAAGAGAAGTTCATTCTGTCTTCTTTAATTAAAAACTTTTGACTCCATTTTTTTTTTCTTATAACAATAATCATCTATTCTATCACCTTTATCTTTCTAAAGTTTCTGTTCTGAAGAACAGCGTGAAGGTATTAGCATATATTCTAAGGAAAAAGAAAGCCTATGTAACTGTACTGAAAATACATCTTTGAAAGAAGTTAATTTCTCTGGATGTTTAAAATTACAGACAGGTGCTCATCATAAAGGAAGGCAGCAGTATCTTACTCATGAAAGGTAATGAGACTTAGGTGGCAGACGACATCTTAGACATTTGTACATCTTCTTAGCTGAATCTCCATCAGAAAAAGTAGTAGTGAGGGGATTGTCCCTGCCCTTGGAGCTCTTCTTGAGGCAAGCATAATTTTTAGCCTTGATTTCAGAAACTGTATTGCAAGAGCAGCCTGCCATAACTCCTCTGTGCTCTGCTCCATGAGAGTTTTATCTAATATCCCCTATTAGCTAAAATAACATGGGCCACATCCACTTCAAGTGGGGAGGGGAGGGAAATGGTGATTTGAAATGCAAATCGTAGCCTAGCTTTTTGCTAGTTTTTATTAACTGAGCCAAGCTCAGCATTGTAGGCTTTTTCCACAGTAATGTGAGGGAGAGAGTTTACCCTAAAGGGACGTTCAGAGCAGGAGTCCGATCTAGTCACTAAATTGCTGCTTAGAGGAACCTCTGTCTTCCCCTTCCCAAGCTTGTTGGAGGGTTTGCAGGAGATTAATCTCCCCAGGATAAAGTTATCCTTTATGAATATCTCAAAACACATTGTCGATGAGATGGAGTCTTGCTGTTCATGACAAAGAATGCTTCAAAGCTGCATAAGGCTCCGCACACCACCCTTGGTTCATGACCTGCTGTCTGACCACGTTTGTGTGACAGCAGACGTGTGCAGTAATGTGCTGCCTCTGTGTTTTATGAATGTTCTAAATCTGGGTTTAACAATATTTGCTCGGGCACTGAGAAAGTCTGGGAATTTGATCTTGGCACACACTTGGAGCCAAAAATATAGAGCAGCAAATGGGTATATGAAAGACCTGGCTGAAATTCACCCCTGTTATCCCAAATGTCACTCTGAACATTCTCAGAGACTTTTAGACTCCCGACAGATTCAGTCGTGCCAGTGTATCTGAATGTAATGAGCTGGACCTGTCAGAAGCAGGTCCCAGTCAGCATATTAATTCACTAGCTTTACAAATGTGATTCTTTAAAAGATTTTTGTCTTTGTATTATAGATTTTTGTGATTTAAACTTTGAATTAACACCTACTGCAATATCTCTCTTAACAGCCTGTGCCCCATTACACTTACCTGCAAGCATGCTTAGGAATGCAAAAAAATTACTGTTACTGGAGGGATATTTTAACTGTCATCATCATATTCACTAAGTGGGAAACAGTGTCTAATTTCTCAATGCTCTAGCAAAGTCTCCTCAGTTGTTCTGTAAGATCATATAACAAAGATATCCAGAGTATGGGTGTACACATACATTTCATTTGCTCAAGTACCACATTGCACTTAAGCTGTTCTTAAATCTGCAGTAATCTCTTTAAAACTTTCCTTTGTACATTACACTCAGAGTAAAGACAATGATATATAGTAGTAGACGCCAAATTCAGCTTGCTAAACCATACCTACTGTGACTAGTTAATAGCTTCCTGATCCACTATTCCCGCATGTCTCTTGCTTTGCAGGTAATTATCCTGTCACTTTTGAGACTGAAATATCTATTTTTTTCTTTATCAATTGTGTTTAGATCAGTACCAGCTGTGTATGAAATTTGTTTGGATTAAGATTTCATTATGAATATGAAATGGCCCAGATTCATTTAAGAGCTTGTCTTAAAGCATCTCTTATAGACTTGGGCAATTTTTGATTATGTTCCATGGCCAGCTGCTGAATACAGGATGAAATCAAAAACACCTCACAATTCACAGTTTTGTTTGGCTTTAGGCTTAAAGGCTAAAGGGCTGAACTCTCCAAGATGTGCCAAGATTCGCTTATCTCTTTTGGACCTGTAGAATACTGGAGCGTGGTTATTTTTAGCAATATCAATGAAAATGTTACTTTCCTCCTACATGAGGCCCTCTTTTAAATAAGTTCTGCAGTTATTGTGGTATTGTATTTCTAAAATACTCTATTCAAATTTGAATGACATTGCAATAAGTCCTCTAGAAGGAATACAGAATCACACTACCATCATAAAGACATCACAGTCTAGAGCAATAAATGCAGATAAAAGGAAAAAGGTTTTGCCTAGGTTTTGTTCTACTGTAAGCCCAGATATTCTTCATGGAATCAGCCTTTGTGGAGCAACTTCACACTTGTTTCACTTTGCCTAAGAGCAAACTAATTTTGATTCAGTGTATAGTTATGTAAAGCAGATTTCATTTAAAAATAAATTGTGTCTAATTTATTCTTTGACTCAAACAAAATACAATCTTTTTTTTTCTTAAGTAATAGATAAAACATTATCTTTTCCATTATATATATCATTTTTACTTTCCAAAAAGATGCACTATGTGGAAAATCTCACAAGCTCTAATAGTGTTGATGTGTTTGTTTCTTGCACCAGCACAGTTATGTTCAAAAAGTATGAAAAGTTAGGATGTGCTTTGTTTTTTTTTTCCAGAATCTGTTTCTTTCTCAGAAAGAATTTTTATATGTAAAATCTGAGTGGCAAAACCAAGGTGTCTCTTTTATGTTTTTAGATGTACAGGTCCTTGACAAGTTTCATAGCTATCTTTTAGTTAATACAAAGATCCATGATTAACTAGAGGAAAATAAGATGAAAAGATGAATGCTTAAGCTCTACATTTATTAGTAAACATGTTGTGAGTGAACCCTTGACACTTTCAAAAATTAAATAAAATTTTCTGATCTGCATTTCAGACCTCTGGAATAGATCCATAGCCAGTGCTCAGCTTGGGCACTTGGTCTAGATGCTGAAGCTACAGAGCTAAGAAACTGCCTGAAATGGCTTCATGTACCTGCATTGTGGTTATGGAAAGGAGAGGAAAATCCTGGAGTAGTGTGTCCTCTAGTCTCAGCCTTCTGACATTTGCCTCATTCCCCTTGAGTGGATCTTCTATATATTTGTTCAGCATTGACTTAAGTCTGGTTGTTCAAAATGTACAATTCTAGATTTTTTTTCTATTGTGCATGGTTTTGAAAATGCACATAAGTTGTTGAATAGACTGCATTTCACCAAGATTTAAAGCAGAAAGCTTTAAATGCTGCTGTGAAAGGGATTTATACAGTAGTGATAATTTAAACTTACAGTCCCCCTCAGACTCAAGGTTCTCAACATACTCTAAAAACTCAAATTATAAATGAAGGAAATAAAAGTGAAAAAATAAAGTTACAAAGAATACTATACCCATGCAGATATTAGTCATACAGCATTTAACTGCTGTGACATGAAAATTTATACTTCATAACCAATCAAAAAGACTTACCAGAGTTTTAAAACCATCAAATGGTCAGATGTTGACTATAGGTTTACCAGAAAATGACTTTTCTATCAAAAGAATATTTAATGTGACAGAAGAAAACCCACCTATTCTCCATTAGTAATATCAACAATATTAATATTGTTTAGTAAAGACAAAAATTAACTAAATCACTGAAATACTTTACAAGGAATAAACCATACATCATCCATGTGATGGCCACCAAACATTGGTGAGCAATGTCTTATTTAGTGATTTTCTTTTGCACTGTGTTTATGAATAAGGAAATGTTCTTTGTTTTAAGCTCTAATTCTCCTGTTCTAGTCCCCTGCTAGTATGCCTTCCCTTTGAGGGAACCACACGTTCTAAATTAATCCCTCTTGTCTCTCTGCAACTTGAATTACCTAATATGATGATGGATTTCTGCCTTCTCTGGTTCACCTCTGCACATTCAGTACTCCAAATGCCATTCAAGTTACCCCCTTTTAAATTATCAAGATGAGCGAGGCTTTCCTGAAGTTGTAGGGTGAGTGGGGATGGCTTGACTCCAGAAACTCACTTGGGCATGAAGCTTCATTTAGCCAGCAATGAACTGAAATGTTGGTGGAGGTCCTGCTCATGTTGTTCTAAAACCAAGAAAAATACTACAGAATTTGAAAACAATTGTTAAAAGAAAAAAATACTACTCACTCTCTTAGGGTGAGATACTGCTAATTAGAGAAGGTGCAACTAAAATTTTAGAAATGTTGTGGAAGAGTCAAAGTTGATTAAAACATTTTGTGAAACTTGGCAGATCTGGCTCAGGTTCTGAGTTTGTAGCAGTCCAGGCTCTGGTTCACTCGATTCTGGGTACTTTCCACACAGCACTGAGTATGTGCAGCAGCTTCCAAACTTAATAGGATGTTTTAAATAATGTAACAGACTATATCCTAAATTTGGGCCTGTCATTTTGCACTCAGTTTAGTTACACACTGAAATCTGTAATCTGCAAAAAAAAGATCATGCAGTGCACTGGAATGTAAGCATCTCTCCCACTGGCTGGGTAAGCATGGGAGCATTGCTCCTGCCTGCCTGCCTGCCTGCTGCTGCTTCTGCCCCACCAGGCTGCTACACAGGCACAGGAGTTGTAGTTACAACCCAACTTCCATATTCAGTCACCACACAAGATCTTCAGCTGGACAACTAATCTGCTCCACAAACAGGCACCAGGTAGAAGATAAAACATTACATCTTCTAAATAACTGTTCACAATGTTTGTTCAGAAATGGAAAATCACCCAAATTCTGAGTTCTTGAGAACCAGCTACCAGTGAGGTATAACTGCCTACCTGCAAGACTATGGGTGTGCTACCGAAACAAAGAAGATCAAACTAAGTAGTGCCAGTTATCTATGTCCCATTGAGAACATCTATAGAAGTGATGAACTTATAATAAAGCAAGCTTAAGGAATGAGATCTAAGTAATTTTCAGATTTTTAAGTAAGAATATCCCCTAATTTTGTTTCAAAAATGTTTATTCAAGCAGTGTTAATTAGTGAAGCATGATCCTGATGGAAATTACTTCAGTCCATGGGGCATCTTTGTTGTTCTCTTATTTCACAGAAGCTTTCTTTTAATCAGTCATTCAGGCTTTTTTCCCCCTTAATCCTGAAGCAAAGAAATGGCCTTTGATCTTTTCCAACTCCCTGAAACTTTTGATTTTGCTCTTTTTTACTTAAGAAAACAACAATAAACAAAGACCTCTCAAAAAAACCTATCCCACCACAACTACTAACAACAGTATTGATACCCCTTTATTCATTTGGTTAAATTAAGCCTGTAAACAATGGTGTGTAAGGTAAAAGGTGTTTCAAGGGATTGCCTCTCTCACTGACATCTTTATGTGCCTTCAGCCTTGTTGGAGGATCTGCAGTTCAGCTGTTGACCACAGAAGCTGCCCTCAGTAAACGGCTCAAGTTCTGCAAAGTGGCTCATCAAGCTCCTCCTTGAGCAGAGGAAGAATCTATTAGAGACACAAGTGACATCAGCTTGTAAGGCATCCTCTAAGCCTTCCTTCAAATGTGTGGAGTGAGGGATATGTCTGAGAAGTGAAGGGATCAATGGATAGCACTGTGGTGTTGTGGAGATTCTAGACACAGCTCCAGCATCAGATATGCCACAGTCGAGATCCAAGAGGTTGCCCAAATTGGGATAGAAGGATCTTTCTCCACCCAAATGCTGCATAGTTACATATCACAGAAATTCCACTGTGAGCACTTAGTGATGTTTCATCAATTGAGAAAAGAAAATAAAGATGTTCCGTGTCTTTCACATTAGAGTGAAAAAGCGTGAACTCTGTCAGAACATATTCCAACCAGACATTAACATTAACAGTCTCATTTCTGTGCCTGTCACTGCTGTGTCATCTAGGCATTGTCATTCATTCTGACCATTTATTATTTTAATCTTGAAATGCCTCTCTGTGCAATTCCGTTGAGATATTCCTGTTTTCAATAACACATTTGCTATAATTCTTTCCTTCCTCCTTCAGACCTCTCTGAAATCAGGCACTGCAGTCTACTGACATGTTGACAGTTTTGTATGAATTAAGGAAAAAGGAGTTGGAAGTGGCTGACAAAGATTTATTTACTAGTATTAAACTGACTGTGTATCCAAGTTGCTCTTCTGAAAAGAAAATTAAGAGAAAAAGGAACTGAAAAAAAGTGTTTGAAATGTATGATTTAGCATATATTCTGTTCCTCAATCTACAATATACGATTTTAAGAATCAAGGCTGCTGTCCTGAGGTGGAAATTCTTGCTCTAAATTGTAAGCAGGACTGCCTTACTTATATAGATTAATATGCTGAGAGGAAGTAAAAATGGATGTTTCTGACACTGGGAAAAACACAAGTCCAAAGTTGGTCATTTAATAGATAGACACTAATTTTTATTTAGTTCCTTTTGCTTAAAAAGAAAAGTATGAATTGTAACAAAACACAGATATAAGATGTAAAGATACCTACTGAATATTTTCTTACATACTTCTGATAAAAAGCTAAAATGCGTAAGTCTAAGTGATCCCAGCACAGAAGTGACACCTAATCTTTTTTGAAGTAATGCACTGTGGAAGGTGCTAACAGTATATCGTATAAGGCTTGTACTCCCTTCATTTGCATGTGCTCCTATTTCACAACTGTATTTCCTTTAACACTTCAGCCTTCCCTGTACATTCTGTATTTGGCTTTGCACTCACTTGGTCTGTGGTAATAACCCCAGGCAAAGAACACAACGGCAGCCAGCTGCCTGCAGCAGAGGCCTGGTGCTGACTAGGCAAGGATTTGCATGGCACATGCCAGCTCAAACACGGACACTTCCTTTTTCTGTTTTCCTGCCTTTAGAGGCCAGCCAACCAAAGATGAAATTTCTCCATTCCTGGAACATCTGGCTTAGACTCTCAACGCTCATAATTATCCTCCCATTCCCAGCTCTCTGCAGGTGCAGGAAAGTGCAGGGCAGGTTCTCCGAGAACACAGTTCTACAGTGGTAAGTTCATCTATAAATCTTCAATAAATGCATGTCATATCGTTTAGCATACATTTATATTTTTATAATTTATGCTGAGAAAGAATCTCACTGATAAAATGCCAGCTGGAATAATATTATTTTATAAGGTTATGAAACCTAGGGCAAAATCTCCAACTCTTAGTAAATGTAGGGCTTTGTATTGCAATAAAAATCTGCATGTCAGCATCACACACTGCCGTATCACTTATGCCTTTATTGCCTATCCCTATATCACTCATTCACTTTTTATCCCTTTTCTCAACACAGGCTTGCACTTCTCAGGCACTTATTTATTTTCATCCACTGCTCCTCCCTCACCAGTCAACCACTTGCTGTCCTCATCTCGCACACTAACCCCAGGAAAACCTTCCCATGCGGTCCCTGGCAGCCAGATGCTGTTGTAGTCCACATTGGCTCTTAGAGGGGCTCTGACCTGTGAATGTTGTTGGAGCTGCGACCCATTCCTTGTTCAGCTCATCACAGCTTGCCTAAACAGATGGTGAGTAATGGCATGCAACGCCTACTTATCTTTCTGTGCCTCTCTCCATATGGTTTCTGTATTAGACCTGGAAACAAACTGAAGGAGTTAGTGTGACTAGGAAATGAATTCCATTAAGCTCCACAAAGTTGCTGTTACAAATTCTTGTGTTCTTGTACTGATATGAATGGCTGTGTGAGTCAGTTCAGATTTGAGATGGGAATATGCGGTTCCCTTGATTTTATTGGGGTTAAACCCACCTGTACCATTCCTAAATCTTACTCTGTGGTGTGTAAGCCTGTAAGCCACTTGAGCACACATGTGAGTTTCTCAGTTTCCCATTAAAATCATCTCATGACAGGTGTGAGACCTTGCATGCACAATACATAACATCTGTAAATGTTCAGATGCTACACAGGAGTACACAGTCTTAGAAATGGATGATGTCACTTGCTCCTTTTGGTGGTGGTAGAGGAGATAATACTTAAACACATGAAACAACCTGATATTAAAATGGATGTGTTTAGATCACCTTAGATTTAGTTATATTTAGTTATATCATCTTTGTGCTTAAAAGGAACTGATTAAAAATGTCAAGATTTGAGGATTTAGGGTAACCTTCTCAAAAAAAGCCTGTAAAGCCTCATGAGTCTAACTGTCGTTACAAGATAGAGCTTTCAGTGAGACTTAACCTCAAAGGCTGGAATTATTTTACAGAAATTTTTGATATATTCATTTCTCAGTTACTTGGGACCAAATCCCCAAGAGGGAGCTACAACATGAGGGATGCACAAAGTTGGGGAGACAATAAGCAAGAAAGTATGATCCTGCAGCAGCCCAGTAAAGAAGGAATATACCTGGGAGTAGGAAAAGGAGGAAAGCAAGTCTTGGCTTCTCGTCCCTTCTTTGAGGTTGGCTCATGGATTTTACATTGAAAAGTCACAGAACAAAAGGCACAATCAACTGGGTTTAATTTCCTTTCCTGACCCCAGACCTCTCTCACACCTTCACGTATCCTGCCTTAATAACTAGTCTCTTAGTAAAAGCTGTGGAGGAGGCCATTCACCCCACTGCCACCGTGACATGAAATGGGGCCAACTTAAAAGAAATAATTAAGGATTCTTTGTTTTGAAAGACAACATGATTACCTATAAAACACTGACATGTGTTCTATATATTACTGAAAAAAAAAATTGTCTCAATCATTGATGTGTGGCTAGAAGATTTTTTCTAAATCAAGAGAAAATAACAGAGATTTCTCCGTCTTGAGAAGAGGCTCACAGAGCCCTGAACCATGTACAGCTCTTGAGCAGGTCAAGGGTGGTGTCTAGGGGCATCTTGGTTCTGTGATTAGCTCCAGTGCTGTGAGTCAATGCAGTCAGTTGCAGAGTAAACTGAACTGTTTGTGATAGAGTCTGGCAGCCTAGGCTATTGAAGGTGATATTATTACATTGATTTAGGACCCAACTACATGGCTAACGCAGTCTGACCCAGTAATGGGCTGGTGGAATTCCTGAAGAGCCACAATCAACTCCTGCTGATAGCTCCTGCTTCCCTCCACCTCCCAGCACTTGGACCATGGACGTATATTGTGGCTTCCAGCCAACATGACGTTTTGGGTGTGCAGCCCACATAGGCAAAGAAGCAGGGATGCTCACGAGGGTGCAGAGACACCTGTCCCTGCTCCAGTGGTTGCTTTATGTATTTTAAATACATTTTTATCTTGTATTCAACATTTACATTACAAATCTTATATAAACCAGTCTCTGGAACTGGGGCTGGGATCCAGGTGCCTCTGCCCCTCAGTGAATGTTCCTGCCACAAGGCTGCAGAATTGTACTCTTTGCTTCTCTCTTTACCACAGATATTTTTTATTTGTTTATGCAAAGTGAAACAGATTCATTAACAAAGTTTGCAAGATTAACAAAATATTCTATAGCCGGGAATTCAAGGTACTCTATTGAATAATGAGAAGAATTTGCTACCCAGCAGTCCACATTTTGTGACTAGTGATTTTGGGAACACGCTATATGTGCCTACCACATGTCTCTGGGATACAATTCCTCAGGCAGTACAGGTGGAGGAACTGTGCTTGTGGATCCTGCCAGGCATGAATTAAAGATGGAGAATTCAGCTCTGCTGACCCTGCAAGACTCACAGACATGCCCAGATGTGAAACATTAGGGTTTAACACTGGAAGCAGAGGACTGTAGGGGTAGCTGAAGAATTTTTGGATGCAAACACCTTAAGACAAACAGTCTTTGGAAATCCCACTAAATACTTATTTGAATCTTTAGATAACTATGTTAACTGCATCAAATTGATTCCCAGTCAATTTAAGAACTTGTGCTTCTTGCATGTTATTTTAAGAACTTGCATTACCTTTTTTCCACTCTAAAAGCAGCTGTGACTCAGAAGGAGACTGTCATTAGTAAGTCATTAATGAGCCTGTAATTTTGATTATGTGCATTACACAACAAGTAAGAATTATTTCACTGAAATTAATTACTTTTTTTGGCTAATCAGCAGGACAAGTATTCATTCCTAGCATCCCTTTACTCTGAGAGATTTGGTCATTTTGCTTGGAATACACTAGTTAAAACTTACTTTCAGACTAAATTTCTGTTTCTCAGCTATTTAAGCAGAAATAAATTTTGTTTATCTTACTAGAAAAAGGTGCTTTGAAAATATCTGTTTCATTTCCTAGGGTGCCTTGTTAAGAGGTTGCATACACACTTACAAATCACAAAACCAGAAAAAAAAGCATAAAACCTAGTGTACATAGAGAACTATTTCAAAATAATAGTTGTTTGCTAACAGTTTTGGTAGTGTGAGCTCTGGCATACAAGATAAAATGGAACTGGCACCAAAGACAGTGTGCATGTTAGTAAATATCATGATTTTTCAGTGACATCTCCCAGAACTGTCACAAAACAGGTTATTTTAAAGAGGCAAGCTGAGCATCAGCATCGAAATTCCTGTTTGATGAATTTGTGACCTTCTTGCACCTTATGAAGAGTATCTTTAAGTGTCAGAAAGAAAACAGATTAAGAGAAAGACCAAGAGAATATTTGATCTTTAGAGACCAAGTAGCTGGATAGTATAGTGAAATTGAAAGCCTGTGGGAAGTAGGGCCTCATCCTACAAACATTTATGTATCCACTTAAAATTGTTGAATAAGCAGTTTGTTAACTTAAAATCATGCACACCTAGGAGTGCCTGCATGTTAAGTCAAAAAAAGGAAGAGTGGAAGAGTTCACCTTACTCTAGCTATCAGAAAACGAAACTACCATTTTAAACGTAAAATAAACAGAGAGCCCTGTTCAGATTTGAACCAAACAGCCAGTGTACTTGTAATTATTACTTTTAAAAGGAGTTGAATTATTCGTCTTCAAAAACAGTACTTCAGGGAGCTTCAAAACTACATCATACATCATTTCTTCAGTTATTTTTCCTGAACCTATGTGTATGAGAGAGACAAATTTATGACATAATTATCTAATGTTAGCAAAAATTAGCAAACCAAATTTCTGGGACAAACATTCTGATATTATTAATTCTGATTAGCATCTGAAAAAAAAAGAGTGATCACGTCACTATATAATATTTCTTTCAAAAATAACAAGCTACTGCTAAAAATACTTGTGTTCTACCTACTAAAACAGGCAATACGCATGGCAGCATCTTAGAGAGCCACCCCTTGTGGACGAGGTTCAGTGTGTGTCATTGGGAATGAACCTCCTTCTGCCAAACCCCAGTGGGAGACAAGGCTGCACTCAGGACCCTCACAAGGAAATTGAGCTTTTTTGAAGGATTTCTGCCTGCCTCGGTATACCTCATTTTCTTATAGCTCTACTTGCTCTATGACTTGTTTGTGTATGAAAGGTAAACATTCCTTGTTCCAGGAGAGCATGTTTTTAAGGTGTTGTTTATATACATAGGCATAAGCACAGGTGGTTATTTTTCTGTAGACTAGCCATCATCTTCAATATTGCAGTAAAAAGCTATGCAAAATGTGAACTCTCAGCTGTGATAAAATGGTATCACTCTCTGAAAAATAGTTTTCCTTCATGGGCATCACTGAATACATGGTATTTTTAATAGCTGTTGAAATTATGTGTCAGTGATGAATATCCTGTGACTACCCTTCAGTTAAAACTAGGTGGAGGTTTGTATTTAAAATAGTGAAGAAATCCCTGAATGCATTACCCTAACCTTGTAATCAGCTTCCTAGGGTCAGGTTGCATTACCCTCACTGGGAATCCACCCGAGCACAACATTCCATACACGCGTATTGACAAAAGATACATAGACAAAAAATAATATACAAAAGCTACAAAATTCTTTTATTATAGCATTACAATTCTAGTAAGCTAAAAGTAATCCATTAATTTCTGAATAATACTTATTTTGAAATATAAAGTCTGTACTTTCTTAAACGCCTCTAATGAAAGTATAATAAACTTTCAGAGACTGAAAAGCTCACTTCTATACATCAGCAAAATCTGAATCACAGACCACTCTTTACAATGCATAAATATTGTAATTGTTTTCCTAATACAGTAATCGTCATTCTTTCTATGCACACCACAATGAAAGGCAATGGAAATTTTAATGAATGAATAAATTTGATGAAGGTGTTTGTCATCAAATAGCTGCTCTCCACAATATAGGACTTAATTTTTGTTCAGTACATACCTCAGTCATCCCATTATGAAGAAAACCTTGAAAATGTGAATTAAATGAAGCAGATGCAGTGTGGGTGTTGTGAGTATGCCTGCACTCAACCCCAAAATAACATTATTTACTATTTGCCTGCTGAAAAATGGTATAAAAATTAATCTAAGTCATATTATAAATGTTTCAATGCCACGTTCACTATCAAAATCGTTGAATCAGTGAGACAACTCACATGATAAAATCTTTTACTACATAATAAACTGGATGCTTACCGACTTTTGAAAATTATAAATTTGTCATGTAACTTTAAATTGAATTTCATGTGATATTCTTTGTGAAATGCCACTAAAGTCAGAAAAATGTTCATGTTTAAAAGTAAGCATATTTTTAAGTGTTCCAGTAGACAGACATCTATAAATTTGTCATGCAACCTACTGGTCATCACCTAAACTTCAGAGGATTTAGATGGCTTAAACAGAGATGCTGTGAATTATTCATTAATATACGTAAAATAATTTGAGATCCTAACAGAGAAAAGTGCTAATAAAGTCCAAAACATTGCCATTGTGCATAGGTTTTAATCACAGCGTATTTCACAACTTAGGCAACTTACCTTTCTTCAGTAAACTAATACTCAGTGGAATTAAAAAAATTTGTACAGAATTACCCATACATGTCGTGCAAGGTCATCAGAAGGTGAGAAAAGTTTAATCACAAGGAAGAAAGAGAGAGAAAAATTAACAAAATGTATGAATAGTCACCTTAAGTATAGATCAAGGGTGATACAGGTGAAACTGGATGAACAAGTCATAGAGACCATCTCTATTTTTCCCTCCCCCCATGGCACTCTACAGCATGATATGGTGTGGAATTTATTTGGTTTTCTCTATTGCTTCTTTACCTTGCGAAGACCCTCTTCTCACTTCAGCTTAATCACAGCATTTCTGCACGATTTGAGACTTTCATTTTGTTGTATTACTTTTGGGAGGACAGGCCATGTAACCTGTTATAGGCTACGGCCCTGTACATGTTTATTGTGGTTTCCCAGACCAGCTGTGGCCCACTCACTGTGACCGCAAACCAGCAGTGGTAAGAGAAAAGACCGTAGGGAAGTGTGGACAAATCAAACAAATGGTGGTTGTCTGATCTGTATAGCTGGGCAAAGTAGTTCCATTATGAAATCTTTCCTCCTTTCCTTAATGGACAGGGAAGCCATTGTTTCCCCATTTAGATGGAGAATCACATGTTCTGCATGGATGCTTCATGAAAAGTCCCTTGAGTGGATTAAATAAGAATACGACCCGCTGGACACAGTAATGAATAAAATGCATTTTATCTTCTCCACTAATTCACCATTTAACTTTGAAGAAAAGATAGGTTTCTTTATCAAGAAATGATAGCAGAGCCCATGATTACTAAGGACGAAGTGAATCTGAGACAGACAATTATGTCCTGGGGAACAATCAGCTGTCCAAAACTGCCTTACATCTCCTGCTCTTTCTTGTCCATCTCCTGTTCTTTGTGGTCCAGAGCAAACTGGGGTTTTTTTCAGGTAAATCTGTTTTGACTTCCTTATCTAACTGGATGTTCACCTTTATTTTCTTCCAGACCTTTCCTGATGGTAACCATGAAACTTCCTGGGTCTGTCTCCTTTGAAGTGTCTAAGAAATTCCTACCATTGCCATGGAAGATTGCTCTCCAATTGAAAATAGGATATTGCTAGGTTTTCCACTACAGCATGATCTTCTGCAAGTGGCAGTTTCTTTGGTGAATGGCTGATATTTCTCCAGCACTTTTATGCAATGATCTTATCACATGTCATGGTCGCCGTTTTCCTTGGGTTATTATAGAAGTCCGTTCATCAACAGGAGCCTGATTCTGCAGGTGCTGAAAAGCCTACATCCCCAGAACTTCACTGAAGTATTGAGCTGTTCAGTATTTGCTGCAGGGGTGGAGTCTGCCTTCCCAGAATTACTCTTTATTAGAAAAGGAAGATAGGATTTTCAGAGGTGACTGTATGTTCAATATACTGTTTAAGAAGTACCTATCATCTGTAGAGCCCTGGCTGGTAGAATCATATCCCAAAGAATGAATTAACATCAGCATCCTCCCCCCCCTTCTTTTTGTATGTCTCTGCATGGAAAGTTTCCTAAACGGTCAATATTTCTCTTCTTCTTCAAAACTGACTTTCCATTTGGCTTATCACCTACCACATTCTCCCACCTGGTATTGATTTTGATGGAGATGCCAAAATTACATGACTGCTGCCTTTTTGTTAAAGATCTTTGCAACTTAAATGCTTAAAACACCCCTAGATTATCAGTAGACGAATAGGAGACAATTACGTTGCTTAATTCAGAAATATGAAGAAGTAATTTTATCAACTCCCATGTGGTAGAGAGCACAGCAGAGTTCAGCTTCCCATGTACTGCTCAATATACAACCTCCGTGCTTAGAAGAATGAACTGGTAAGAGTCTGAGTTGTGCTTCTAGGAAATCCAGAGATTATCACATTTGTGCCAGGTGTTGTTTTTGCAAGCCTTGACTTTCAACATGTTAGCTAAAAGTTTCCTGATGTAAGAATCAAGATACCAGGAAAAAATAATCAAAATTTGACTTTCTTCTGTAAACTTCAGTGCAGAAAGTAGCAGACGGCTGGAGATGCTCTAGTCCATTTCATGTTGAGACTGGAACGATGCTGTCTCTGGCTTACAGTTGCCAGTTTCAGGCAAGCTGATGGCTTGAGCCCTGATCCTCAGTGAAGCCTAACACCCCACTTTGCCAGCTGGGCTTATGGTAACCTCAGAGATCCAGGCAGGCAGAGCTCAGAAATGTTTTTCAATCCTTCAATGAGTGAAACACTCTTGAAAAAAAAAAAAAAATCCTTGCTATTAGGCTGAAATCATTATTTTAAGAGCTATTACAAAGAATACAAGTTTCTTTACACTAACCTAGAATCCATCCAACCCCAAAAATTCTGCTGCTTTTAATCTAAAGTGAATAATTCATGTTTTAGCTTAAGGAAATAAAAGAATATAGACTATTATCTACTTTGATCTATGTAAGTAATATACATTTAAAAGGGGGTGTGCAGCAAAAATAAAGGTAAGGAGTCTTTATTCCTCTAGTTCTACTTTTTTTAAATTTTTGTGACTGTATTTAAAGGGTCAACATTTCTGATATCAGTTAATCTAATTGTAGAGTAACAAAGTGGACATAAATTAAGATGTAAGTGAATGCTACTTTGTAGGAAGGATTAGGTCAAAGGTCTGATCTATCTGAACTGCAACTGTTCCATGTGTTGTCATCCAGTGTTGCAACATCAATTTGCACTGTTTTAATGCATCTAGACTTAAAATTATCCAAAAGATGCATCTTATTTATAAAAAGCTGAAAAGGAGTTAGGAGTCAGACAACTATTACTATCTGGGCCCTGATTCTGCCTCTGGGATGTTGATGCTCGGGGTAGATGAAACCCAGCTATGTTTTTCTAGGTGTGTATGGCAACCTGCTGATTGCTGTCTCACCAGAATAAACTGTAAACCTTTCCAGCTGTTCTTAATCTGGACCCTTAACCTTTAGAAAAACCAGAGGCTTTCCATTCCTCAGAGCCAAACTTTGCTAACAATATCTAGGTTGTTTTCAAACTGAGCTTCAAACATAAAAAAGACTAATAAATCCATACTCCATAATAGTTAGGCTGGAAAACTATTATTTAAAAACATACTCAGCTTTTACGACCCGTTTCTAGTAAAAATCCCAAACATGCTTCACTAATGCTACCATTTCAGATACTCAGATCCTGGATGATAGCATGATATCCAGATAGATTCACCAATAAATATGTAAAGGCTATAAAGCTGTCTCAAATTAGTGATTTGTGGATGTGCGAGGGGGCAGAGGGCTGGGAAATTCAGTTTGTTAATCTGTTAATTTCCTGACTCTTAATGTTCTGTAACTTCACAGCTGGTGATTGTATTTTTCTGTGGTTTGTATGATGATGTGCTGAATACATTACTCCAGGACCTTCGGTGGGTCCTGGGGCTTTGAGAATAAGGCCCTGATCTTGCCCCTGCTTTTAGTCTGCACTTGATTCCACTCCTGAGAAGAGCCGTTTTCGGCAGCCCGGGGGTCAGAGCCGGAACTCCTGGCTGCCGAAAACCGGGCCCTCGGGCTGAGGGTGAGGCGAGGCCAGAGGCAGGAAGCAGTGGGGTTTGGATGGAGCCACAGCTTAGAAATTCATAACGCTTCAGAGGACCATACCCCGCTGGCTTCGGGATTCCAGTTCGGGTTTCCCATTAAAACAACAACAAAAATAGTAATAATCATCCATAAACATCCATCTTTCTGACTTTTTTACGGCCTCGTAATTGCCCCTTCCCCGACAGGAGGATTTATGCCTCGGCCGCCAGCGCCTGGTGACAGGGAGCTCCCCCGCCCGGGTGGCACCGCCGGCTCCGACGGGGCGGCAGCGCGGGGGCCTGGGCCGCACCCCGGCCCCAGGCGGAGCCGCGGCGGCCCGCGGAGTGCGGAGGCTCCTCCGCACCGCTCCGCGCCGGGGCGGCAGGGCCGGTGCAGCCCCTCCCCAGGAGTCGGTCCGGCCGTTTAGAAAACGGCGACCCCCCCTTGTGCCCCGGCAGCCTCCTGCTTTGTCATCGCCTCCAACACCCCCCCTCAGCTGCTCTTTTTTGTTGTTCTGTTCGGGTCTGGCTTTGCTTCTGGGCTGCCGGCAGCCCCCTCTCCCGGCTGGGGGGGCAGTTCTCACCGGTTCATTTCTCCGTGCAAAACTCAAAGGCTATCCCAGCAGCGTTCAGGAGGGACACGCTCTCCTTCCTTCCTTCCTTCCCTCCCTTCCTCTTGTTCTCTTTCCCTCTTCCCAAGCAGCCTCAAGTCCCTCCCGCGGATATCTCCCTCGCCCTCCCGGCAGGACTTCGCAACTTCTGCCCACGGCTCCGCTGGCCTTATATTTAAGATTTTCTTTTTTTTTTTTTTTTTTTTTGGTCCACATTTTTCCTTCTCCGCGGTCCGCAACGGCCGGTAGGCTCCTTCCCCGCTACCCCAGGGCACGGCTGGGACCCTGAGGGCCGGGACAACCGGGAGCCCGGCGCAGACCCTCCGGCGGGCAGCGCCGCCCCCTCCTGCCCTGCCTCCGCCGGGAGCGCCTGGGAGGGAAGCGATGGCCTAGAAATTAAGCAGCGCTTCTGAGGTGGTACATCTGCCTCTCTCCTGCTCCCCACTCCTTCTCTTACACTGTTCAGGATTTCTGTGCGTCCCTCTCTCTCTCTGGCACTTTAAAAAAATATATTCATTTACTAGCCCCCCTGCAAGCCCGAGGTGGTCGCGGAGGAGGCGAAGCGCTCCTCAGCCCTTCATGCGCGGCTCTGGGCGCCGGGCAGGAGGCGAGCGGGGGGCGAATTCCGCGCTCCGCAGGAAATGCCGGCGCTGCGGCGGGGAGCGCCCCCGGCCCGCCGCTGCCCCCCGGCCGCCGCCCGCCGCTGACCGCCGCCGGGGGGGTCGCTCCTGGCCCCCGCCCGGCCGGGAATAAGCCCCGAGGAGGGGGTCCGCGCTGTCGGCGGTGCGCAGGGAGGCCCGTCGAGGCCATGGCCGGCGGCGAGGCGCACAGCCCGGGCTGCAGCAGGCGCTGCCCGCCGGCGGGGCGGCAGCCTGGCACCCCGCGGGGCGGCGGCGGGGCGGCGGCGGAGGGAGGGGGGGGAGCGGCCTCCCGGTTCGCGCTGCCGCCGGCGCGGGAGACCTGGCGCCGCCGGAAACTTTCCTCGGCGCTGTGCGCCGGCTCCCTCTCCGTGCTGCTGGCCCTGGTGGTGAGGCTGGTGCGGGGGGAGCGCGGCCGGGAGCTGGCGGCGGAGGGCGGCGCGGGGCCGCGGGGCTGGGGCTGGCTGCCCCCCGGCGCCGTGCCCCTGGGCCTGGCCGGCGCCTTCTTCGGCGCGGGCCGGTACCTGCTGCGCGGTGGCGTGCGGCCGCGGACGGCGGCGCTGGTGCTGGCCGCCTGCTGCGGGGGGGAAGCGGTGGCGCAGACGGCGCTGGCGGCGGGGGAGGAGGATTCCTTGCTCTCCCTCGCCGCCACGGGGGTGGTGCTGAGCTGCCTGGCCGCCGTGACATGGCTGGTGCTGAAGCTGAGGCAGGGCGTCCTCATGCTCGCCGTGACTAGCGCGGCCAGGACCACATCCCTCGTCGCTTTGGAGAGCGTCCCGGCGTCCTGGCGGCCCTACCTGGCCTACCTGCTGGGGCTGCTGGGTATCCTCCTGGCCGGCTACGCCGACCGGCTCTGGCCCCCGCGGCGGGCCGCCCCGCTGGCGGAGCCTCCCGCCTCCCCCCCGGCCGCGGACGAAGCCCCGGTGCTCAGGCGGCGGCGGCGGTCCAGCTCCATGATCTCCCCCGAGATGTCGGGCGGCGGCGGCGGCAGCAGCAAGACCCACCGGCGGACCTCGCTGCCCTGCATCCCCCGGGAGCAGGTAGGGCAGGGGCTGGGGGGGTGGGGGACGGGTCCCAAACTTTGCCGGTGGCGGGTCTCGCCGGCGGCGGAGGCGCGGGGAGTTGTGTCCTCCCGGCCGCTCCCCGGTGGAGAGGCCGAGCACGCTGCGGGCTTTCCCCGGCGCCCCGCGGCGCCGAGAGCCCCGGGCGGCCGCCCCGGGACGGGGCTGGGTCCGGGAGGAAGTGGGGATTCCCGGACCCAGCCTGACTTGCCCCGGCTGCGGGCAACGGGGAAAGAGCTCGGGGTTTTCTTTTCTTTGACAGCCATCACCGGTGCCTGCTTTTCTTAAGCCTGGCAGACAGTTGAGGCGGATGGTACCCGCTTGGCTCTCGGAGCCGGTGGGAACCTGCCCTCGGGTTTCCCAGCATCACTTATGAGCCTTGCATTTTCAAACCTGTAGTTTCCTGGAAGGGTAGCTAAGCCCTATTAAACTTGTTTGAAGCTTTAAAGGGGGTATGTGTGTGTGAGCCCAAGCAGCTTGTCCTCGGTGGAAGAAGTCCCTTATCAGGGCGATCGCGTGAACTCCGAGGCTGGCCCGCACAGCGCAGTGCTCATCTTTGCACTTTGCCTCCTCAAGGCTGTTCCTGGACGTGTAATCAATAAGCTCCCGCTCTGCTGTGATCGTGGGAACCGGTACGAGGCACACGCGTTTTATCTTAACTTTGTTTCCTCTAAGACATCGTGACTTGAATGGATGAGTGAGAACTCTGTTGCCAGCGATGCGTTCTTTTAAACGCACACCTCAAAAAAATAGAAACAAGCAAACACCATTATCTTTACTGCACAGCTGTATAGAGTTCTGCCACAGACACAAGGTTGGCTTACTTCTGCGCTCGAAGCATTTTCTCAATTTTTTTTGAGATTTCAGATTGCCCCGCAAAATAATCATCCGATGGGTTGAGTGTAACTGAGCGTATTGATAGTCAGCGTAACCCTTGCTGAGCAGTGGAAAGGGAAACCTGGGGGAAAATAAGTGGCAAATGGTGTTAAGCTCTCTTTCTCAATTACTATTGAAAATTACACTGAGCACTGTGGTCAACTGAAGCGTGTTGCTGTACACCAAAGTTTTTCTTTCAGGTTGCTTGCTGGATAGGCAACTAAGTATTTTCGAAGTGATGGCATCTCACCATATGGTGTGGGTGGCTAGTTTGTTTCTGGAAATGGTTTGATTACATCCCTTTGTGGTTGGTTGTGACATTTGCTAGAAGAGGGCCTGACGACCTTATATACTTGAGGCTTATTTTACAATAAGTGTGCTTATTTATTTAACATTTTTGTTTAGATAAAATAAATATTTACCACAGTGTCCAGGCAAATACAGTGTGAAAAGTAGAAAGCTGACCCAGTTCTGACTTTAATAGGAACTGAGAGGGGTGTAAGAATAAGTTGTAAATACAGTATCTAAGGCAAGGAATTAAAACTGTTTATATGTATTTGATGATGCTATGCGCTTCTGGTGGTTTCTTACAGTAATAATTTTTAAGGTTTTAAACATATTTCCACTCTTGCACTTCAAATAAAAGCAGCTTTTCAGTTAACATCTGTAAATGGAATCATTCAGATATAGGGCTGACTAGTTTGTGATCGCATCCTTCTCTTTTCTTACGGAGGGAATTCAAACCATCTCTATATACCAGGTTGTTAAACTGGTGATGGATAACAAGGTAGATTCCTTCCCCTCCCCCCCTGCAACGATGTGTTACTTGGGGACAGTGGTCAGCTTTTCCCCAAGCAATTCCCACTTCGAAGCTGCGGAGTTGGACTGGAGTTAGTTGGCAACTGTTCAGTTTACTCGTTGCAGGATTTTGGCAAATTTCTCTTTCTTTTGTTCTCACTCACTATTAATCAATAGTGAGATCTGGTATTGCTTGCGTCACTGTGTGATTAGAAATGGATGACTACTTTCGAGTTTGGGGAGACTTTTTGTCTTTTTTTTTTTGTAAAGCACAATGTGGCTGTGTATATGTGAACTTCCCTCCCTAAAAGCCGTCCCCATAAATAAAAAGCAAGATAGAAAAATGGAAAAGCTGAAACAAAGCTCTCTAAGGACCTTGAAGAAACACTGGGAGAAGTGGGATTTTCTTACGGCAAACAAAGTTTGTGTTTATAGCAAAAATCAGCTCTCCATAGACTTAAAGAAACCATAGGTAAATGTTTCTCTTTTGGACAGTTTTTAAATATAACATGTTAAAAATAGAGATGTGGGCTTTATAAACAAAACCAGGCCTTCCCTCACCCCCTGTTTTTAAAAAACATACCCTGAATGTTTCTGGTCCGAAAGATAGCATGTTAATACATCTGGGAGCTGACAATAATTTTCATCAGGAAATGGATATACTTTATTGCTTTGAAATACATGCTCATTGGGTGAGTAACATTAGGTGAAGTTTTAGAGATGTCGTCCATTGCATCTTATGTAATCTTTCCTATTGCTGAGCTTTTATTCATTAAGCTTTTATTTTTCCAGAGTGTGATTCTTTCCCTCCCTCACTGTTTGTGATACGAGATTCTACAAAAGTTGGAGTTTCTGTATTTTTTGTCACACACATCTCGGTCATTATCTGAATTTTTCCCTATTAGAATACAGAAATTAATCTATGTGGCCTTCTGATATAAATGACAGTACCAGGAATTGCAGAATAACATCACAGATAGAGGTATCAGCATATTTAAAATTAAAAGTATACTTCTGTTTAAGCTGCTAATAGGCGTAGGTGGAAGTACGTACGTCCCAAAAAATTAAAAAAAACCCCCTGTTTCATTAATAAAAACCCCACTGTCCAAAATCAAACCACATTCTTTTGTTGCTAAAAGTGCTCTTCACTAGTTTTTAATTTAATTCTATTTTTTGTGGTTGGTTTTTGTATATGTTCTCTCTCGACTTTGGCAACTTCTTTGGATTAAAAGCTTCCAGTTTGGCGTGTGTGTAGATCTCATTGAGAAATGTGTGCTTTGTAACAGCCTGATCCTGCTCCCAGCTGAGTGTTGTCTCCCTGTGATTTCATCAATGCCGGCTGAGGATGCTCAGCTCCTTGAGGGCTTGCTCACCCATATTTGAAACAGGCTGCAGACAGAAATTGTGAATGGATAGATAAGACAGTGAATGAATGAACAAATTTTTTTTTTTTTTTCATTTTTTTACAGCAAATTTACAGGCACTGCCAGGATAATAGCTTTTTGAGTTTCTTCTTTACATTTTTGCAAACGTTTTAGTTTTTCCTAAAAGTGTGGAGAGGAAGTTGGGGTGGCGGGGAGGAGGGCAGAAATGTGTTCTATGTCTTGGTGTTTCCTATTAAAATATTATATGGCCCATGTGTTCTGGAGCTTGTGCCTCTGATCTGTGTGTGTTAATCTTGACATACAGCAGCCCAAGGGGATGATTTCTTCTTGGTTGGTACAATACTCCACAGGAGATAGTAGCTGGACATTTTTAAACTGTGCCAAAGACTTCTGATTCTGCTTTTAAGCCTTGCTTGTTGTTTGTTTTGTTTGGGTGAAAGGGAAGGTTTCAGCTAACTTGGATTTATTGCAAGCGTGTGTTAAATGAGCTAGAGCAGTAGTTCTGAGTAGTTCAGTTTGCCTTGCCTTTTTAGATTTCTTTTTTCCTTAGTCAGAAGAATGTCACAGGTACAGCATACATCAGGGTTTGAAGTACTTTGTAGTCCCCAAACCAGTGAGTGACACAACCCCGTATGAGAAGGCACTAGTGAGGTGCTGAGTCTTGCCCTGCTGAAAAGCCTCAATCCATGCAGGAGGTAACACCAGGACAGGGGAGTTTTTCCTGCAGCTCTTGATGTCTCCAGCTTGCCAGGCCAGCAGCTCCATGTGCAAACTCCCATCCGTGTCCCCTGGCTCCTGGGGCAGAGAGGTTTTCTACCTATTTTCCTCCCTTCTTTCTCTTTGCTCTTTTCTTCCTTCTGAGTAGTTGGAGAAGTAGAAAGCTGTTTGTCTTACAGAGGGACATCTGAGGGTATGTCACTTATTTTTAATTGCTTTGAGACTTGGTAGCTGTTTTGTGCTGCTACATCTTTCCCCGCCTGTTTCTTCTTTTAAAAAGTTATTTTTTCAGATAAGTAACTTTGGTGCTAGACTCATCTGTCTTCCCCCAGTGTCAGTGGAGGGTTTTTTGCTTGATTTGACCGTTTTTTCTGGGGTTCTGTGTGGTGACCGTGCCTGTTCCCAGTCTGTAGCCTGGGAAAATTCTGAGCTGGGACCGTCGTTATCGCTGCCTGTCTGCAGAGTTGAGAAGACAATACTGTAACAGTTCACATGGTCAAAGGTATCTCTTCAACGATAAGATCTAAGAAACTGAGAAGAAAAAGAAATGTATTTGTTGGTTTTTTTTCAAGGGAAAATTAAGGCTTTATCTGTTCTTCTCATTGTTTTGACAGTGAGAGCTTTGTAAGTGCCAGAAGGACGTTGCTTCCCCCCCTTTCCTGGCTCTCCATGATTCTGTCCTAAAAAAGGACAGATGTACCCTTATCTTACAACCAATTTTTAATATTACGTGTCCTGCCCTCTGGCCTGAAAATAGGAGAGATCCAAGTGCAGCGTACAGAGATTTAATTTTTGGAGAGGAGAAGGCAGATTAAATCTAGATATTGAACTTTATGTATGTCAATGTTATGGTCTTCTATTAGGCACGCAGTGTTATAGAGTGTATGCTTCTTTCTGTTAATAAGCGTTATTAAGCTGTAATTACTTCGATAAGATTTGCTAGCATTACCATTTAGGTCGCTAGAAACCGAGGAATACTGAGGAGTTATGTCATCTGGTGAGTTGCTGAAACACAACCGTGTAAAATATTTAAGTAAGGCTCCAGGAAAAATCACCCAGGGATTCCAGACGTAATACTTTATTTTCTTTTGCATGGCTTCATTTACGCAAACCCGCTCTATTTAGATTTTTTCTTTTTTTTTTTTTTCTTCAGCCTCACAGAAATGTAAAAACTGCTGCTGAAACTCTCACGATTGGTTTAGAATCTATTTTTGTCAATCAGTTAAATCAAGAAATGTATATTATGGCATATTGGTAAAAAAAGTAAAATACAGTAGTGACTTTCTGCTCTTTCTGCCTGAAGTGTGAAAATGCAAAGCTGGGGAACTGAAAGAAATCCTGTGTACGCTGGGTTGTCATGTTAATTAAATAAACAGCCAGAACAGTGACCCTGTGTATGAAATGTGTTTTGAGAAGCATGTTGGGGGTTGGAGGGGAAAAACAGTGACACATGATGTTTTGGATGTTAACTGCGACATTTGTATGAATTTGTCCTGATCTGCTGCTACCGTGCTTGCGTTCCAACTCTTTTTTGCAAGAGACTGAGACATAGCTGTATTTTGCAAATTGAAGGAATATTGTTTGGGCTTTTTTCTTTAAAAAGTAATACTAAAAAAATAAATATCCTGCCGTGGAACTGGGAAGGTTGCTGAATTCTAGTGCCTGCAAACTGCAGGGCTTGAAATGGGGTTGAGCTGACTGCATCCTACATGGTTTGAGAATAAAAAGAATGGTGCTGCAATTAAAGCTTTGATCCAGTTGCTGTCATTTACTTAGATAATCTAATGGGAGATGTACAGTTTACAGGATTCCGCTTGATGGATAAAGAAATAAATGTAAATATTCATATAACAAAGTGGAAGTCGGGTTTTTCTTTTTGTGCATTTTTTTTTCTCTGCTTGTTTTGAAAAAGTTTCTTAAAGTCTCTTCTGTGTTAGTGGGTCATTCAGAAATAAATGCCTCTCCTTTGGACTGTAGTTTTTCAGGTTGGTTGGTTGTTTTTTTCAACTTGTCTTGCTCTGAGCCCAGCAGCAAGTACCATGGTAGCATCAGGAGTTCTCTGCATTGGGGTCATGATTTGGGAAACAGCAAAAAAAAAAAAAAAGAAGTGTCATACCTATCCAAGTTTTAACTTGTGGGGAATAGCAGTGTTTTTCTTTCTGATCTGACCTTGGAGATTAAATGCGATTGTGAGAGGAAGAAGGGCTGTATGCCTTTATCAAGCTTTCCCTTTGTTTTAATGAGGAGTGTGAGCTTCTTTTCTTCTCCCTGTATGTGGATGTACGTAATTGTTACGAGCCTGCCACCGCTGTTCCTCTCGCTGTTGTCCTTCCCCCGGCCCAGCGGTGCTCGCCGCTGCCCTGGCCGGGCGGGGGGGCCGGGGGCGGGGGGGGCCGGCGCTGGCGGGGCCGCACCCCTAGAGGGCACGAGAGCCCCTGTTCTGCGCCGGCACGCGCCGCCTGCCCAGCCGCCCAGATCAGTCCAAAACAGCATAAACAAAATCTGTCCGTGGTGCTTAACTGAGCCTTTTTACAGTTTGTTGGGTTTTTTTAAAAAACATTTTCCTATCTACCCACTGCGATTCCAGTTGTGTTTCTCACTTCTACCCCTTTGCTTCAGCCTGGGCGTGGGGCTGAGGGGCCTGTAGCAGAACACCCAGGTAAGCGCCGCGAGGTAGGGCAGATCGACACAAACCTGCCCTGAAAGAAGACTATGCTTCTCTAATCTGAGCGTTTTGGGCGTGCTAACAACGAAATAATTGGGAGAAGAGCAGTAAGTTTTGGCCTTCAAAAAGCCAATTACGAGTGTAGCTGGAGATCATGGTACAAAGAAGAAGCTGCCTCCAGATCTGTCGGGAATCTAGAATAGGCGAAATCGGCAGTGCTTTATGTGTTGTGGTACCTCATGACTCTGTCCACACATATAACTACTTATAATGGCAAACACCACATGAAGAGTCCAACAGTGGTATGTGCTGATGAAACAAACGGTCCTTTGTTACTGTTGAACATAGGAGGCAGGTGGATGGTTTCCTAATGACACCCTAAGCGTTAATGAATGAAAGGTACAATATACAGTGCAGGAAGGATGTTGGTTATGAGAGCTGGGTGGTGAAATTACATTTTTAATTTTGGAACCTGTCGATGTCAGATGGCAGCACTCGCCACTGAAAAAGTCTGTGTATATGTGAAGTATTATAGTGAAATTAGGTCAGCGAAGTCATGGTATGGAGTGCTGTATTGAGCTTTTGTCATCCAAAATTAATGTCTGGTGTCTACTGATAGCCTAAACCTCTGATCATCATCTAAGAAGAAACTAGAAAGACATGTAAAAATAGATATGACTGATGAATACTGAATAGGTATTTTCCTAAAAATGGAAGAATAGGAGTGAATTTGGAAAAAAAACCCACCACCCCCAAACTAACTCCAAAACAAACCCCCTCCCCAAACTCAACCCTTTGGTTTTAAACTGATAGGGAGAAGCCTGAATGCGTGAGATAGAAATACAGACTTAACGTGGAACATGTGTGTCACAGGTATGATTGAAGCTATTCCTAAAATCTTTAGATATTTGTATTTATTATTTATTGAAGTTTAGAGGTTTCTTATGCCAAGCAGGCTGAGAACTAGAAAAACTGGCTTTTTTTTTTTTAAAAAAAAAAAAAAAAATCTGATACTAGTTAGGAAGAAATATCCCAGTTGGTTACTCAGTTGTGGTATGCTTTAGTGACAAAAAGGACACTGAATTACTTGAGCGTGTCCAAAGGAGGGCAACAAAGCTGGTGCAGGGTCTGGAGGACAGGTCTTAGAAGCGGCTGAGGGAACCGGGGTTGTTTAGTCTGGAGAAGAGGAGGCTGAGGGGAGACCTCATTGCCCTCTACACCTACCTGAAAGGAGGTTGCAGAGAGCTGGGGATGAGTCTCTTTAGCCAAGTAATGAGTGGTAAGACAAGAGGGAATGGCCTCAAGTTGTGCCAGGGAAGGTTTAGACTGGATATTAGGAAGCATTTCTTTACAGAACAGGTTGTTAGGCATTGGAATGGGCTGCCCAGGGCAGTGGTGGAGTCCCCATCCCTGGAGGTGTTGAAGAGTTGGGTCAACATAGTGCTGAGGGATATGGTGGAGTTGGGAACTGTCAGTGTTAGGTTAATGGTTGAACTGGATGATCTTCAAGGTCTTTTCCAACCTAGATGATTCTGTGATTCTGTGACCTTATTGTTTTATCTGAAGTGTCCACTGACCAGGACCCATTGCTGCATGATGCTGTTTGGAGTGGCAGGCTGTCTGCCCTGTAGTGGCAGTGAAGCCACTCAGGTGACAGTCTGCAAAGGCACCCTCAGGAGCATTTATGTTTGCTGTCTGACCAGTAATGGGTGAAGGCATTCAGAAATGGTGTTGTGTGAGTTGAGAAGCTACGTCCAAGCAATTTTTTTCTGCATTGCTGTAAGCAGTAATCTAGATATGCTTGCCCAGGCTTTTTGTTGCTTGCAGAGTAAAACTTGTGAAACCTTGTCTATGTTCATGTATTAAATTTCAATTGAAATGACAGCTGTAGAAAGGTGCAGACCTCTGTGCAGAAGTGTAGATTAAAAAGGGCTACATAATCTTGTTTTATGTGCTGCCCACCCTTGCTTCTGTTAATGCAGTTTCAGGTGCTTTTATTATGTGATTCTGTCTGTCTTGTCTGTTTGTCTTTCTGTTTCTTATTGTAGGCTGTTAGAGCTCACCAGCTAATGAATCTAACTGGAGTTTCCTTGCAGAGTAGTCTATGCTGCTTCACTTCCACCGCACACCCACACCCCCCCAACACAGACAGGGCTATTCCTTTATTGGTAATGCTGAAATCCTTCCCCTGATACTCACTTGGTAACTGGCAAAAAAGTGTTGGATGCTGATAGAGTTCTCGGGTGCATTTCTCTTCAGTTTTACTGGTGATGCTAGCCACAGGTTACTCCTGACAAGGTCTGATCACTGTATTTTGTGTTGATAAGGAACTTAAGTGTGTTTGCATGCATTTATAATTGCAATCGCATCAAGGACCTCAAGGCAAAACTCCGCACTCTAGTGAGACCCAAGCACTACTACCCTCTCCTGGTTTTTCAAGTAGGTAGTGATGACATTACTAGGAGAAGTCCTAAAGCAATTAAGACAGATTTCAGGTCCTTGAGGAAACTGATTAAGGGGTCGGGGGCACAAATTGTGATCTCCTCCATCCCTTCAGTTGGGGGGATGGATGAAAAAGAATACAGGAGAACTCAACAGATGAACTTGTGGCTCCAAGACTGGTGTTACCATCAGGGCTTTGGATTTTTCAATCATGGGTTGGTATACAGGGCACCAGACCTTTTGGCATTAGATGGAATGCACCTGTCCCAGAGGGGGAAGAGGATCTTGGGGCAGGAGTTAGCTGGGCTCATTGAGAGAGCTTTAAACTAGATTTGAAGGGGAAGGGGACAAAACATCAGTCCATCTGAAGTGCATGTATACCAATGCACACAGCATGGGTAACAAACAGGAGGAGCTTGAAGCCATGATGAAACAGGAAAATTATGATGTTGTGGCTATTACAGAAACATGGTGGCATGTCTCCCACGACTGGAGTGCGCGCCTGTTGAGGGCCACAAGCTCTTTAGGAGGGACAGACAAGGAAGGAGAGGTGGTGGGGTGGCGCTGTATGTTAGGGACTGTTATGACTGCCTTGAGCACAAGTGTAGCGAAGACAGGGTAGAGTGTCTTTGCGTTAGAATCAAGGGGAAGGCCAACAGGGCAGATGTTGTAGTAGGAGTCTACTACAGGCCACCCACCCAGGACAGAGAGGTGGATGAAATATTCTATAGGTATTTAGGAGAAATTTCATGATCGCTTGCCCTTGTTCTTGTGGGAGACTTTAACTTCCCAGACATCTGCTGGAAATGCAGCACAGCAGAGTGAGACCAGTCCCAGAGATTCCTGGACGCAACTGGTGAGAGAACCAACCAGAGAAGGTGCCCTGCTAGATCTCCTCCTTGTGAACAGAGAAGGACTGGTGGATGATGTGGCGGTCGGAGGACGACTAGGGCACAGCGATCATGAAATAATAGAGTTCTCTATTCTTAGAGAGGCCAGGAGAGGGCAAAGCAGAACTGACATCCTGGACTTCCAAAGGTCTGACTTTGTCTTATTTAGGCACCTGCTTGAAAGGATCCCTTGGGAGATGGTCCTGAAGGGTATAGGGGTCCAGGAATGCTGGGCGCTCTTTAAGAAGGAAGTGTTAATGGCTCAGGAGCAGGCAGTCCCCAGGTGCTGTAAGAGAAGCCGGCGGCAGAGAAGACCACCCTGGCTGAACAGGGAGCTTTGGCTGCAACTCAGGGAGAAAAGGAAAGTTTACAGCCTTTGGAAGAAGGGACTAGCCATTCACAGTGATTACAAAGATGCTGTGAGGCTATGCAGGGTGGAAATCAGGAGGTCTAAAGCCCAGATAGAAATTACCCTGGCTTCAGCTGTCAAGGATAACAAGAAATGTTTCTGTAAGTACTTCAACAGCAAAAGAAAGACCAGGGAGAGCCTCAATCCTCTGCTGGATGCGGGAGGAAACATGGGAATGAGTGATGAGGAAAAGGCTGAGGTGCTTAATGCCTTCTTTGCCTCAGTCTTTAATAACAAGACTAGTTGTACTGAGGGAATCCAGCCTCCTCAGTCAGAAGACAGAGAATGGGAGAACAACCCCCCCACAATCCAGGAGGAGACAGTCAGTGACCTACTGCATCACATAGACATACACAAGTCTATGGGACCACACGGGATACACCCGAGGGTGCTGAAGGAGCTGGCTGGGGTGCTCGCCAAGCTGCTTTCCATCATTTACCAGCAGTCCTGGCTGACCGGGGAGGTCCCGACAGATTGGAAATTGGCCAATGTGACGCCCACATATAAGGGTTCGAAGGATGATCTGGGAAATTACAGGCCTGTCAGCTTGACTTTGCTGCCCGGGAAGCTGAGGGAGCAGCTCATCCTGAGTACCATCATACAACACATGTGGGACAACCAGATGATCAGGCCCAGTCAGCATGGGTTTATGAAAGGCAGGTCCTGCTTGACAAACCTCATCTCCTTCTATGACAGGGTGACCTGCTTATTGAATGAGGGAAAGGCTGTGGATGTTGTCTACCCTGACTTTAGCAAGGCCTTTGACACTGTTTCCCACAGCATTCTGGCGAAACTGGCTGCTCGTGGCTTGGATGGGCACACGCTTTGCTGGGTGAAAAACTGGCTGGATGGCCGGGCCCAGAGAGTTGTGGTGAATGGAGTTAAATCCAGTTGGTGGCCGGTCATGAGTGGTGTCCCCCAGGGCTCGGTTTTGGGGCCACTCCTGTTTAACATCTTTATTGATGAGCTGGACGAAGGGATTGAGTGCACCCTCAGTAAGTTTGCAGATGACACCAAGTTGGGTGGGAGTGTTGATCTGCTTGAGGGTAGGGAGGCTCTGCAGAGAGATCTGGACAGGCTGGAGCGATGGGCTAAGGCCAGCTGTATGAGTTTCAATAAGGCCAAATGCCAGGTGCTGCACTTGGGCCACAACAACCCCCAGCAGTGCCACAGGCTTGGGGAGGAGTGGCTGGAGAGCTGCCAGTCAGAGAGGGAGCTGGGGGTGTTGATTGACAGCCGGCTGAACATTAGCCAGCAGTGTGCCCAGGTGGCCAAGAAGGCCAATGGCATCCTGGCTTGCATTAGAAATAGTGGGGCCAGCAGGGACAGGGAAGGGATCTTGCCCCTGTACTCGGCACTGGTGAGGCCGCACCTCAATTACTGTGTTGAGTTTTGGGCCCCTCACTACAAAAAGGACATTGAATTACTCGAGCGTGTCCAGAGAAGGGCAACGAAGCTGGTGATGGGTCTGGAGCACATGTACCAGGAGCGGCTGAGGGAACTGGGGTTGTTTAGTCTGGAGAAGAGGAGGCTGAGGAGAGACCTCATTGCCCTCTACACCTACCTGAAAGGAGGTTGCAGAGAGCTGGGGATGAGTCTCTTTAGCCAAGTAATGAGTGGTAAGACAAGAGGGAATGGCGTCAAGTTGCACCAGGGAAGGTTTAGACTGGATATTAGGAAGTATTTCTTTACAGAACAGGTTGTTAGGCGTTGGAATGGGCTGCCCAGGGAGGTGGTGGAGTCCCCATCCCTGGAGGTGTTTAAGAGTCGGGTCAACATAGCGCTTAGGGATATGGTGTAGTTGGAAACTGCTGATGCTTGGTTAAAGGTTGGACTAGATGATCCTCAAGGTCTTTTCCAACCTAGACGATTCTGTTATTCTGTGATTCTGCAAGATAACTGATAAGATATTTTACATGTGGCTGGAGTTTTAGTTTGTCAGTGGGATCGTTACAAGAATACTTGTGCTGAGACATAGCTCTCCATCTTACCCTTGCTGAGACAATGAATACTTTTAACTTCTCCTGGAGGTTGTTCAGTGATATTTTAAAATTTATGTTGTACAAGTCAAGGTTTGTTAAAAATGCTATTTTTCTTACATTCTTTTTGTAGTGATTACTGATAATCTCCTCCCTCCTTCCCTGACTTAAGTGGGAATTGCTAGTGCTCAGTCCTCCCAGGGTAAAAGGCTGATCCTTTCAGTTCAATCATTAGTGCGGGAGCAGGGTGTGTTCCCATACACAAATCTGAAGAAAGGTTTTTTTTTTTTAACAGCTAAGCATTCTTTCTTATTTTAAAGAAAGTATTTCAAAGCTAATGTTGGTTGTGCTGCTCAAAAAGTGACCTGAGACCTTGTAGCATGTTTTTATAGATGTGTGTGCACACACATACGTGTATATCTCTACATGTGTGTATCCATGTTGGTATATGTATATACACTCAGATTAGTATTGTGTAGCCTAGAGGGATGGAATTCTTTGTTTGACAGCACAGTCTGCAGCCTGAGTTACATTGACACTGTTCTTTCTGGATGTTTAGTAATATTCCTGATGTCTCCACAGGCAGGCATGGTTCTTAATATGCCAGTCTCTGTAACCATTGCTTGACTTTTTCTTTCTTGACTTGCAAATGTGCGCCAGGTTTTTCAAAAATTTTCTCTTTTATTTGTAAATACTTGAGTAGTGATTTTAATCAAGAAATATGCGTTCCAATATTCAAACTGGAATTTGGTCCTACAACTCTATTCTAGAGGTGCAAATCCATATAGGTGCTTTACATGGTATCTCTGGTGCCTAGACTGACTTGCTGCTAGCTTTAGCTGTGATGTGGAGCTTGGGGCTGGCTGGGCAGGAGGAGCAGATAAGGTCCCTGTGCAGCCTGTGCTGGCATCGTTCTCAGGGGCATAAATGGGGGTTTGTTCAGTGTGGAGCTCTGGCTGGTTATAAGTGTGATAAGACCAGTTGAAATAAATAGGCAACTCAAATTTTTAAGATAAGGATGATGAGCTTTAGCTGGTAAAGCTATGTGTAATTGATATGTTACTGCTGCTATGTACCTGTTGTCAGGGAAGCTGTGGACTAGTTAGTATTTGTTATTTATTAAGTATTTGTTATTTATTAAGACAGTTCTGAAAATGTATTTATTACGAGTTACCTGAAATCCACTGCATTTCTGTTGTTTCTGAATTCTGTATGAGGTGAAGTGCTGCAACCATGATTCATATGCCATTCCTGAGGTGGTTTTTTTTTTTGAAGACCAGCTTAATTCATATGCAAGTGCCATTCTTAAATGCAGTCCTGATTGTCTACTGATTACACAAAACTGCAAATGAATAAACATTTTCTATTAAATGATTTAATGCTGTACTTCCCGTGTGCTTGTGAGAAACGGAGCTGTGAGGAAGACTTCACCAGAGATTCAGAAGTTAAAAGGGGGGTAAGGGTGGAAGGGGAGCCCTACCCTTTCCAGTAAAAGACTTCTGCTCAGAGCTGCAGAACATCTGTCTTTCCTCTGACTTATGGAAGAAGCAAACACATTAATACTGCCCAGAAACAGGCAGGTATACCAATAGGTGCGTACAATTTGATTAGTTTAGGCAACACTGGCTCTGTACATGCCTCATTGCAGAGACTGTACTGAGAAATCAGTTCAGTGGCAAAGAGAAGTATTGTCTGTGCCATACTGATATTGAAAACTGACTTCTGCGTTGCAGAATACGAAATGCTAATTCTTACTAAGCTTGCTGTGTTTGTGTCAAGCAATGTAATAGAGTAGAGTGCAACAATTAGATGGACTGAGATGCCAGCACTAAAGCACATATTCCAGTTTAAATTCTGCTTGAGGATCCAAGCCTCTTGGCAAGGCACCTTTGGAGTCAGAGCCAGCTAATAGGAAATGCTAGGCACTGGGGCTTAACTGAAATTTAGGACATCTAAACCTAGCCTTCTGGATACATGTGATGTGGTGAGACAGAGAGAGATGGCAAACCCAAATGTTTCTTGGAGAGTTATTGAACATTTTTAAGTGAAGTAGTAAAGGCAGATTATCTATCTCCTTCCTCTTGAATCTATCCAGTCTTTATTTCAGTCTTCTCTTCTGCTGTGTGTGGTATATAAATCTTGTCCTAAAATGTGTGATGTTCTTATTCAGGGTTGATGGATGGAATATACTTGTGGATAGCAGTGACTGAGGCACAGATTCAATGCTTTTCATTTTAGCTGCCATCATCCTTGGATCTAAAATTTTCTTTTCCTTTTGTATAATACATAGACAAGAGAGAAGATCCTTAGGATAAACCTTAGATTTCCTGACTTGGGCTGTGATCTGCCACTTGAGCAGACTTTGTGGAAACCCAGAATTTTAAATTCTGTGTCATGCCTGGACATGTTGTCGTGTTTAGATCCTTAGATTTTGTTATTCTTTTGAAAACTGCAACTGATCTGTGATCAAAAATTATAAAATTCTTGGCCAGGAATTAGAACAACTCCTAAATGGAAGGGAATTTGTGGCTGCAAATACATGTACTTATTCCATGTTCTGATTTGCTTTATATATTGTCTCTTCTCAAATGAAAGTGGAAACATGATGCTGAGGGAAATGTTGATTTATTTATTTTTTTTTTTTTTTAAACTGAAGTCAGTGTATTGCAAAATTTACTGATACACACTTAAAAAGCCCAGCCCCAAAAATCCTCAGCTAGTGGGAGCGATGACAAAACAGCTTCCTTTACAGTCATTCAATGTACTCATGAGAACTTGGCCTAGGGGCCTCTGGGCCTTTTGTTAAGGTTTACAAAACTGAGATAAAAGTAATGATCAGATTGTCTTAATCATTCATAATAGCAGCTTAAGGAGATAAGAACTTTAGGCAGAAACTTGATAGCCCAGAAAGTTGCTTTCTATCTTTCTTGTGATCTTAATGGATTGCTATCTAAAATGGTGAATCAGTGTTTGTAAGCATAATTATGTCGTATACTGTCTTTTGAATGCTTGAATCTGCAATCTCAGATGTTTTTAATGAAATTTTATATATCTGACTTCTTAGATGTACGTAAGGTTTTTTTCCCCCAAGTGTTTATTTAATAAAAAGCAAACTTAAGACAAATGTTATGATATTGATGCCCACATGCTTTGAGTTAACAGCTTCCTTAGTGCCGTTCTTCTGAATGGTCAAATGGTCCTTTTTGATCTAGGAATGTTTACACTGATGAGCTGATTATTCCTGCGTCATTCCCTATCTTTTAGCCCAGCAAATCTGAAACCCCTTTAGTCTCTCATGAAAGACACGCCAAACAAGTTAAGGGTGGTCTTTGGGCATTGGATTCTGCTTCCACGTGTAAGAAAGATGGGTCAGATTTGTTTCAGACTGATTGTGACTGACACCCAAGAAACACTACAGTTTTGTCTGGTGATACAATTTTTTTCTTAGCTCATCTCACTTTCCCTTCAACCAGATTCAAGAGCATCTGGTGATTTTTTTGTTTGTTTGGTTTTGGTTTTGTTTGGTTGTTTTTTTTGTGTGTGGATATTTGTTGGCTGAGCCAGAGGAATCCATCCATGAGTTTGAATCTATGGAGATGCCATCTCAGGTTTTAAGGGATGATGGAGTTTACGTGGCTCTAAATGCAAAAGCTTGAGTGCAAAAATTCGTTGGTGCCTTGGAGGAAATTTCCACGCATTAATGGCAGATATGTTTTGGTTACAATATGTGATATGAACATAAAGGGCTTGTGAAATAAATAGAAGAGTCAAAGAAAGGCAGTTTCAGATAAGCACAGGTAAAATTTCCAGTTAGTGAAGTCTGTCTTAAGAATGTATATTAATTGGAGAAAGATGCTCGCTGGTTTTTCATTTGTTAACACCAAATCAAGAAATGCATTTAGTTGATTACCACTGTTATTTCCTCTGTCCCTCTCTTTTCAGAGTATCTTAATTCTAATGATAGATATATATTTTTTAAAATCCTTTGCTTTCCAAGTGGCCTTTCACCTTTTGCGACTGTTTGTTCTGAGTGATGGCTGGAGCGATAGTGCGGCTTGTGTGACATCATAAACATTTGTGTTGGCAGTCCTTCCTCATGGAGGACTCTGAAGTCTGACAGTGGTGAAGATGACTAAGTAGAGACAGATTTATGTGGAAATCTTATTAATACCCATAAAAGAAAGAATGAAGGCATAAGAAATTTGGCTCCAAATAAACAACCAAAAAATGCTCTGTTCTTAGAAGCATTTGGCATAGCTCCATCATGCCTTTTGTGGGAACTGGCTCTTTGTCTGGCCTAATCTTGACTTTTCTTTTTTGTCTTTTTTTTTTTTTTTTTTCTTTTTAAAGATTACTAAAGACTTCCACTTTTCCCAAACTTTCTCACAGTGGAATAAAATTAATTTTCACTTCAGTAACACACAAATCAGTTAATTATTTCAAAGACAATGTAAAACAGATGCCTTGCCTTGTTTCTCAGCAAAGATTTAACGGTAGCCTTGCTGTGAGATCTTTCACTGCCACCAAATGTCCCTAGATGTTATATGGTCTCATAATCAAAGCAGTTTACGAAGAAGGGGAAATATTTTTCAGCTACAGTGTGTGATGTCTGTAAAGAAATTGTATCAGATATGTGAAATCATAATTCAGTTTTTTGGGACTTGGATCTAAAATTTGCCCAAACTTTTAAAGAGCAGGGTCTGAACTTCATAGCAGAGGTCCAACTGTTCATAATGAGCTTTATGGTAGGTGGTTCTGGTGAAGTTCCTTTTTGATTCAGCTTTCTGGAAACAGAAAGTTAGTAACTTACTGAGCTTTGTGGGTTTGTTCTGTCCTGTGCCTATATTAATTTTACTCAGCCTGTAGTTCTAAGAGTCTCACGGGATCCCCTGCCATTGCTGTCAAGGCTCCCAAGAGCAGTGCCCTGCTTGGCACACCCAGCACTCTTATTTCACATTTGCGGTTGGCAACAGAAGTCCCTCTGTCATACTGCTGGAAAGAAAACCTCCTTCAGTCTTAATTCAGTTCAGCCCAGGGATGTGAATATTGAAATGCATGTGCAACAACAGGAGAGCAAGCTCAGCGCCTCTCGGGAAAGACTTGCCAGGAGTCAGATGAAAGGGTCTTCGTAGTAGTTTTGATACTGGCCTTGGAAGAGATGCCAGGTGTGTGCTGAGGCACATGCTCTGTGGAGTTGCAGTAAGGTTTTCTGCTTAGAAAACTCATCTTCTTTTTTGCTATAATACATAGTATTTACAGAAATCTTTTATAAATAAAATATCTGCATGTGTTCTTTGCATGTGGGTAGAGCTTTTTGTCCTGGAAATGATTTCTAATATTCTGAACACTGTTTCTTCCCTGTTCCTGTTGAATGCGTAATTGAAACAATTTCTGTTCTCCTTTAAACTGTTACTGTAATGACCTAGGCATGTAGTTCATTGAGACATTGTGTTTTAGATCTTTAACTGATCCATGTACCAGAGAGTCTTGTACTTTTTCCATGTGTGTATTATTTTTCCCAGCAAGTATGATATGCTAAGTTCACTCCTGATGTGAGCACATACTGATTTGAAATAGGAAGCAATGAACTAGCTTTTAGGGCTGGCTTATGAGCAAGATCTTATTCTTTATTTGTTTACTTCTGCTTCTTGCATGCGTGTAGTTTTTAGGCCTGCTGTTAGTACTGCCACTGAAATTGTAACCGTTTCAGAAGAACAAAGCAACAACAAAATGAAGAAGGAAAAAAGAAAGAATCCCTATCTGGGTGAGAAAATTATTTGTACCTTCTAATGTTTGCCAAGGTAAAAATCTTCACCGTGAACTGTTGCTTACAGACATGAAGAGACAGCTCCCATGGACTGGTCTTTGGGCCCTGTCCCTCATCTGGTAGCAGTGGGAAGTTTCCTGCATTGGGCAGTTGTAGGTGGGATTAATATCCTGCAAATGGCTCATTGGCCAGGAAGTGGAGTTGTTATCTTGAAGTCCCAGGGCTGTGCTCCTGTGATGGTAGTGCTTACTGTGCTCCTCAGGTTCCTGAGATGGCACAGTTCTTTTTATTGACTCTTGGTAAGATTTCAGAACTGCCTTCTCCACCCATCCTCTATGTCTGGTCTTGCACTTTTGCGTCATTTTGGAGAGCAGTAGTGCTGCAAGAAAACATGTTTCCTCAGGCCAGTAGGTTTTAAGTGGCTTTGTCAGATGCTTCCAGACAGAGCTGCCAGTACTGAAATCTTTTATTCCTTTGATGTTTAAATATCAAATGGCAAATTGTGTCCCCTCTGCTAGTCTTACTTAGCATTTGTATTGTTCTCCTTACTTTTAGAAAACCCTGTAAACTTCTGGCGTGACGTTATGAGGTGTATCATGTATTCAACTTGTGCTGAAGTGGGTGGGCAATAAGGGCATTTGGCATCTCACAGGAATGAATATGCTGACAGATTAATCCTCTGTTAGCTTTCATGTTAAATGTTGTTGCGGAAAAGCTGTAGAAGCTAGTGTTATTTCTTGCTGGGCTAGAGACATGGTTAGAATGTGGGTGCTGAAATTGTTAGCTCTGTTTTAATGGTGAGCTTCTCTGAGATGCTGTTTTCTGAGTTAAAGGGTTGCCGTATATCTCTGTAGGTTTCTAGGAAGCTGAGAGTGAGGGAAAGCCTAGGAGCTCTTTCTGTTGGCTGGACTGTATCTTGACCATACTCGAAGCAATTGAAATATTAAATCGAGTGAGGTGAACTAGCGCTGTGTTATTCTTCGGTCCCATCTAACTTTCTAGCTTCATCTGTGTGATTTACCTGAGACCAGCTAGCTTCAACTGGTACAGAATGAGTGTGCAGAGGTATTTGGATAAAATTCAGTTTGGAGGGAAGTGTGGTTCTCAATCTCCCCTCGTTTGCCATGGAGGCCAAAGGCATTGTATCTGGTCTCCACTGGATGAAGCCTGGAAGTCCAGAGTTCCCTCTGAATTCTTCTCATATTTTACAGCTCCTCCCTGCTTTGTATATACAAACAGCATTCTTTGAGAGGACTGGAGGGCAGAAATGGCTATGAACAAAAGCCATATCTTTTCTGATATGTCAGAAGATACCAGAAAAAAATAGCATGCTCCGTGTGTGCTGGTAGCTGATTTCATCCTATTAATTTTGTAGGAAAAGAAAGCTTGGTTGGATATTAGGGAAAGCTTTTCTAACGATAATGATAGTAAAGCACCGCAACAAGCTATGTAGGGAAATTTCATATGTGTACATGAGAGGTTATTCTAGAATAGTGTTTTATATGTTTTTCCAAGTGGGTCTAGATACCTGCCTTTTAGGCAAGTGTAGTTGTTGCCACTGTTTCCCCCCAACCCGCACCTCCACTGGGCTGTCTCCCCCAGCTGCTGGCCAGTCCCAGTTCCTCCCACTATTGGGATGCAGAGCCCAACTAGTAAGCCCTGTTTATGTTCCACTAGGTGCCCAATGTGCAATGTTGATGTTATTCTAAAGCCAGGAGCTTGCAGTCTAGGTGCCTGCCCTTAGACAGGATTACTGAAGAACAGATTTCTTGTCTCTTCTGCCGTTGCCCTTGTCTGAGTCAAGAGTTGGTATGCTGTTTAAGTTTGCATTATCAAGTTGTGATTTGTGTCACTCTTATTTTTCTTTTTCTTTCCCTTGAATGATAGTGTTGAAGTCCCAGGTAGTTTCCTAATTGGTCTTCATTTTGGCCAAGCTACAAGTTGATTTGTCAAGTCCACTTGTTAGCTTAATGCTCTCATGGCTGCCAAAAGAGTGCTACATGATGTAAGTGAGATGAGGTGGCTGGGAGTTGTTAGGCTTTGCGTGTAGGGTGGTAAATTAGCAGCCAGATAAGAGGCAGCAGTTTGAAGGCCATGACAGAGCACCGGAGAGCCAGACCTCCTGACCTTTGCTTACGTGAGTTAGCAGCTTTGGACTTGGGAGAGAGCTCCCACAGGAGGAAGGGCCTGGGGTTTGGTCTGTGTGGGGTACAGCATGTTCTGCGTGTGACGCCCTGCTGCCCAGCCCAGTAGTTCTTGTCTTCTTGCGTTGTCAGTTTGTGTTGTTTTGGTTTGTTTTTTCTTTTTGAAGTCATTTCTGTCTGAACAAACTGGGTGGTTCTTGAAGGCTGTTAAAATCTCAGTATGCCAGCTGTAAAATTGCCTCATCAACTCTAGGAGATAATCTTTCCTGGGGGAGACCTCTGAATGCATTGACTGTTGATAGGAATAGGTAAGATGCCTCTGGGTAACTTTCTGGAAAGAGACAGTTTTTGAAAACAAGACTCCATCTGCTTTGTTAAGAACTAAATAGCTGGTTAGTGGGACCTGTAATAAAAGTCCTCTTTTACATTTGTGCTAAATCCTCTTAAAGAAAGCAAATAACTTTCTCGTTAATGCTGCTCAGCATAGAAATAAAGCAGCTGTTGTGACTGTCAGAGGCTTAAGGAAAACTTCAAATCAGAAAGAGTTTTTAGACCTGATCGATTGATGAAACTCAGTAGGTTATGGCAGTGCAGTCTGGTTTCCAGTTTCTCCTTGGAGTCTGTAAAGTGTGTTGAGTTTGGGCCTGAGTTGTATTTTGAGTGGGTGGGTAGCTGGCAGCTAGGGGAGATAAGCTGTGATAAGAGCTAAGATTTTCATAATTCTTCTGTAAGTCAAGTGATAAGAAGAATGTGAGTTTTGGTGTATTGAACTTGAAGAATAAATACCTTCTTTCCTATGCTGGACTCCAGACTTCAGCAGTGCATACTACATACTGCAGAATGTAACTTGGAAGTGATGCTGACCATATTTGTGGCTTAAAATACCTGGTTAAAACTACTTCCAGAGATCTCTATAGCTTTTAAATTGCAAAATTGAATAGCTCTGAATTATACTAAAGCTTCTTCAGATGTCTCACCTTCCTCCGTCTGAACTGGGGAAGCAGAAGGAAAAAAACACAACCAAACAGGCAATATTGCTCATGCTTATGTTTCTCTTGTTCTGGCACTTCTACTTGTGAGCCTGCAGTGGGTTCAGGGCTGTTAATTGAATTACCTCCTTGACACTCTTGGCTTTCCCCCATGCATGGGGCTCTGTGCAGTCTAGGACGTCCTTGGGATCCTGGGCTCACAGGGGAGAGAGCAGGGTTGTGCTGTGAGCTCCGTAGTACAAGTGCAAATAGCACATTTGAGTACCAGGATGATGTTATGTGTGGAATTTGATTGCAAAATTGAAGTGTTTCTATATAGAATAAGTATATATGTATATTTTTAATTGATGTGTGGATACATGCAGGCCTATTCATAGATGAAAATAGGTGAGAGAGGAAATAAAGCACCACAGCTGTGATTTATCAAGATTGACATGAAAACAAATATTATTCTAGTAATCAGAGGAAATTCTTTGTACAGCATGTAAAAGAAAGGTATTTTAACCCACCTCAACGATTTCCTGCCCAACTGTATCCAAAGAAAATCAGACAGCCTTCTTCCCTGCCCCCCGCCCTGGCCACTTTTCAATAACTATTTTTCCCCTCCTCGATTTGTGTTAGGGTTTTTGTTTGCTTTGGATGTTTTTTTCTCTTGTCAGATGTTTCTTAACTGATTTTTGACCTGCTGGGTAAAACTGCATCTAAAGAGCGCAGCTGGGGTGTGGGGAAAGGGTTTGTTTTGGTGTTTAACTGTAGGATGTACTGAAGCTGAAGAAGAGAGATACGTGCATGCTGCTTTGGGTGTTCGTGTGCCTGGATGGCAGGATGTGTAGTTGCTTTTTCAGTGTGTTCTGCCAGCCTTCTCCTGATATTGCCTCCACTGAGGGCCATGAGGCTGAGCAAACATGGTACATTTGCTTGGTCTCCTCCATTTAGTGGTGGAGGAGGTGGTGGGTGTCAGTCTGGTTTGGTCAATCACTGCTGAGTTTGCCACAGCTGTTTGGGTAGAGCACCAGCTTTTGTACAGCAGGTCAAAGGAGGCAAAAAGAATTACATTACCCTCTCTACATCATAACTGTTTCCGACTCTTAAATATCTGAACTCCTAACAATGGTATGGGAGGAAAATGGTCAGGCACCATACATAACCAGAGAAATGGAGATAAGTGGTTTAAGCAAAGTCACCTGGAAAATGCCTGCTGGATCAAGGGGTTGAATCTGGCTCTTAAAAACATTGCCAGTTCATCTTGTCAAACTTCAGCTGCCTGAGGGTGACACTTTACTTAGGACCCCGCAAGTCCGTAATCCTTTCTTGCATTCAATTATTTTTATCTTTGTTATTAGAAAGGATTTTTCTAACTCTGTTTAATAACATTCCTGCTTCAGTTCTCTGTCAAAAATGGGAATTAAGGAAATGCAGCCAAAAGCCTTTATTAGGTGAAAAAGGGAAAACAAGGAGAAGAAAAAAAAAGAAAAAGGAAAATACTACTGAAATGGATGCTCTACTTTCTGCTGTCCAGAGAAGTTTCCCATTTCTTGTTAGCAAACAGACTTTGAATGCCTTGTGCTAATAAGCCTTCTCTCTCAATGTGTATCGCAAACCACAAACACACCATTTATCTGCAGGGAATTATATTAATAATTTGAAGAGTGACTAGAAATAAAAACAAATCTGGTTAACATCATCCACAACCTGACATGATTAAAAAGAATTTCCCCCTTGAAAAACTATTCAAATGCTGTTTCTGAATGAAACTGTAGGTAATAACAGTGGCTGATAATACAAGACAGAAAAGCATTTGCAAGAAGCGTAACCTTGAGCTTTCTAGCCTGTACTGAACATGTAGATTGGAAAAGAATGATAGGTGAGGACTAAGCAAAAGGCTTTAGGCTGGGGCTTTTTGTTTTTTTCTTCTGTGATCTTCTTAACATTTAATGAGGAGATTGATATTTTCAAACATTGGTTTATCTTCTAAATATATTGCAAGAGGCTAAATTGTGGAGAGAGGGGAAAGAATGTGCAACAACTCTTTCTGTAGTGTTAAAATGTAGCTTAGGCTCCAGTGTTTAAGGAGGCAGAGGTTTTTGCAGGAGTCTGTGGTTAAGGGGCATTTTCTGGTCTCATGGGGAGCCCAAGACATTTCTTTGGGTTCTTCCCCAATAATTAAAACCACACTGCAAGGGGCCATGGGACTGTTGGGCCCCTAACCCTTATTCCTTGGATACAGCAGACCCTGCATATGCCAGCACACTGCTTTGCATGGCTGTTGAGCCACGTGTATCGCATTGTGGACAGAGTCCAAGTGAAAGCAGTCTTTTTGGAGCATGTTGGTTACCGAGGCCAGGTGGACGGAGGACAGGGAGGGTAAAGAGCTCAGTCATTTGCCTGTGTAGAAGTGGGAGTCAGCATGAAGATAAAGGAAATTACTCTTGATGTAGGAATAGGTCAGGAAATCGCAGGTGGAGATGGAATAGCTTTGGAGAACTGCATCAGTAGGGTGCTTTTATTCAGCGTCCTGCATGGTCTTGGGACTAAACTTCAGTTTGGGACTTAGATTTGACATCAGTTCTTGCCTGTTGCTTAATTGCTTTTGGCAGGTTATGTTGAAGTATCTGTGACTTATATTATAAATGCAAGTAATGTGTCATTTCCCCTATCTTTTTCTTTATCAATTTAGATCTTAAGTCAACCCTGGTGTAAGAAACTTTTTGGAGGAGCATGTCTGGGGAATGGGCACGTGATAATAGTCAACGTGTGGGTCTCTGGTCTCACAGGGACTTGGTAATTGCTGGAAATTACGTAAGAAAATACCTCTGGAGAATGCCATGGCTTTACAGACCTTCAGTGAGGTAAGAAAGAGGGGAAGGGATTTAGTCCAGGCGTGGTGCAGTCTTAACAGACCAGCAAGTTTCTAGGACCTGATTCATTATCATTGCATAATGCAGCAATATGTTAGCCAGTGGGCCAGCTCACTCAGGACAGAGTATAGGGATCTCTGACGTGGTGTTGCCTTGCATGGTGCACAGCCTTAGAGAGACATGGAAACCCCACCTTGTGCCAGCCTCACTTGAGACCCTTAAATTCATTCCTGATTCTGTACTGGATGCCGGAGTGAAGCAATCAACCCAAAAAGTACTGATGCTTCTAAAAGGGATAGGGAAACTTCAGCCAGATGAGGCTTCCAGCATGATGTCAGTAACTTCTGCCTGTTCCTCTTTCTGGGCTGTAACTGGGCAAACTGCAGTTAAGGCACAGAAGAATCTTTTATTGACTAAGGGACTAGTTTGTCCTAGAATTACGTGTCTTTTGATATTCATCTATTTATACAGATAGATACAAAGTACTATTACCCCCCTTGCTAGGCTACCATCCATACTAGAAAGATGTGTGGTGAATACACTTCTTCAAGAAACTGGGTATAAGACTAGGAAAGGTTTCAGGATGCGTTTTTTACAGGAAGATTGAAAGAAATTTTTCTTCCTTCACGCATTGTTGCAAAGAACAGCCAGAATCCTGGTTCTTCGCTCCTCTTGCACTCAAATATTCATAACCTCTAGGAAATGCAAATTCTGCTGGACAGGCACGCTGGGGTGAAACCAGCCTCCATCAGCACATTGAGCGTATTGGGAGTTGTGGCTGGCACCCATACCCAGTGCATCCTTGGCAGGAGGGAGCCTACCCTGCTTCATGTGCCACCTGCAGGCAGCATCCTTCCTGAGGATACTGTTGGGGTGATACCCTTCTGCTTTATCCTACTTTGCCCACATTGTGGCTAAAACTTTCTCTGCATGTTGTTAAACAACAGCAAAACCACTGAATTTGGTCTTTATTACCATAGGTAAGTGTGTTAAAATAGCTTGGAGGCCTGGCAGTAACCTTGAAGTTGACATTTAATCTGTCTCTTTTTTTTCTCCAAAGCCATTTTTTATTTTTTCTTTTTACTAGCATAGAGGTCTGAATTATGTTTTTGACTAGTGCATATTCATCCTCTCTCCTGCCTCCAAAGGTGCTGCTGAATGCTTTGGTGGAGACGTGGAGCAATTCTTAAGGGTCACCTACAAGCTACTTGATGTTGGTGGCTTTCCTGGGGCTGCAGGAACAGGCAGTTGAAAATGCGTTGCAGCTATTAGCTGTACTTGCTGAGTGTCAAGCTGTTGATTTCACTGATGATGCACAAGTGTCTGTTCCATGATGTCTACTTTAGATTTAAAACCCTAAAATGCTCTGTCACTTGTCTCACCTTATCAGGTCAGGCACGTAACTTCTTTACTTTATGGTAGTGGATTATGCTGCTGACACTCTTGCGTTTTCCTACATGAAGGAAATGTGTGTATGGTTGCCTAAGGCAGTGGTGCTGCAGTTGTGCTTGGGGCTGCTATAGTGCAGCTTATATTGCCATTTCCTGAACTGTGTGCCTGAGCTGGTGGTGTTCAGATTGCTCCCAAAGGCATCAGCAGCCTGGCATGTGGATGCTCTGCTCCGCTGGTGCGGGTGAAAGCAGGGCTCTGCACACAACCAGTTAGCCGTGGCTCAGCTGTTCAGGGGTAACACCTAGTTCAGTCACCTCAGTTAACTTTGAAGCACATGGTAGATTTCATTAGATTAATGGACTTGTACTCAAAACATTTCATACAAAGAAGTATTTTATATTCCAGATGTTTTAAATTGCCTCTGTATTTATAAAATGATACTTAATCAGAGTAACTCTGAATAGATTTTTGACGAAAACTGAAATTTATTTGGAATGTTTGTGTTAGGGAAAATGTAGTAAAACTTTATTCTGCTTGATACAGATGATATATTTCAAGAATACTTTATAAGCACGTTACTTGATTCTTACAGACTTGAAATGTGGAAAAAGGGAGAGGAGATATCTAGGAGTAGCCATGGTGGGGAAAGTAGCTTGTCCACGTGGAGAGTAACTGTTTTTGCTGACATGGGGAATTGTGCTGTTAGCTCAGGTGGGATTCATGTACCTAATAAGCCTTTAAAGGGGTTCATGTACCTAATAAGCATTTAAAGTGACTCATTTGGAAACTATGTGGTGACTGAGGTTCTTGGTGACTTTCCTTCAAAATAAAATGGAGTTTGTGCAGTCAAGCCACAAAAAAAAAAAATTCCTATCTTACTGAAGGTAAAGAAATTCTTTGTATGTTTTGCTCTTGATGTGAGCAATAAAAATAGGGTGATGAGTTCACTCGGGGAATGGAAATCTGGTTTTTAAGTGCTCTAGGTCTCCCTTTTAAATCAGTGTCAGGCACCAACTATCTCTACAGAGTCTGGACTTGACTGACATCCTTCACAGTGAGAAGCAGTTGAGGGAGGTGAGGTCAGCTCATCTGCCTGCTAAGAGCTACAGTTAGTCTTTGGCTGCCTTGCTCAGGAATGGGAGGGAATAAGGAGTAATGTAAGTAGGTCAGTGAAAGGGTTTAACTCTGTAAGGAAAGCTATTCTCTAAGTCTTATAATTCTGCAAGCTGTAACAGCTATGTTATCTGTCATGCTGGTAATTATGCTGTCACTCTGTAGTGAAGTGGAGGATGCTGTGGAGACTGGGGAAGTCCTGTCCACAATTCACTTGCTGAGTCTGAGCAATTGAGGAATTGGTTGGGTTGCGGAACAGTGGTGAGGTGGTGTGCATCTGTGTGTGCAAGGAGTCCTTTGGCCATCTCAAGGGCTGAAATGTGAGAAGATGCTGTAGAAGGGTCAGGACAGGAGTCCATGAAGCTGACTTCTGCTTCTACTGATACAATAAGAGTCATATATTGATTTTTGGCTTGATTTTGATTTTGAGATGTGGGCTTTTTTTTTTCCTTCTATAAAGATTTTTTTTTTCTTAATGATAGGCACTGTTGCCTTAAGTGGCGTAGCAGGTCTGACTTAATTTTCTGTTTAAGAGCAGTTATGTGCCATACATCTTTCCCTCATGTTAAATGCCAGGGTTTGGTTTATTTTTTCTAAGCTTTCAGCCACCAAAAGACCAATGCATGAAATTTTATGGGAAGTCAGTTTTTTTAGGCAGAGCCAAGTATCAGAGATAGAGGTTAAGTTTTTCAGTTCTTTACTGTAGCACGTTTGATGCAGCCTTCTGCTTTTGTTCTGTGCAGTGATATAAAATCAAAGTGCAAGAAACCAGTGAAATGACTGTGACAACTTGCATGTTAATAGGCCTGAAATCAAGCACACCTATACTTTCTCTTAAGGTTTATTCAGCCTTTTATTCTTTCATCCTTATTTCTGATAGTCTTTCAGTTTATGCTAGATATGTGTTTCCTTCCTAAATAACCACAACAGAAGCATTTAGGACCTTTACCAATTTTATATAGACTAAAATTTTCATGAATACTTTAAGAAACTCCTGCCCCCCCCAGCTGTTCTTTTATGTCATACATTTCTAGGCTTTTCAAGCAATTTCCTGATATCATGTTGCTTAAAGAACAATTGATTTGTAGTGCGAGGGTATAACAAATTGGACAGTACTTACTTAATTCAGTTTCTCTGACATGCAAAAAATCAAGCAGCTTGTTTTTTTTTTTTCCAGCTAGCAGATTGCTAACTGCTTCCTTAACTCACATCAGAGATTCATTACCACTGGTCTTTCTGCCTTGTATTTAAAATGTAAAAATAAGTGACTAATTTACTAATTTACAGAGGGACTCCTGTGTAATTTCAGTGTCTGCACCTTCTGAAAGACTGTCTTGACTATTGAGTAATATGTCAAATTCTGTAATCACAAACTGGACCAATTGCTACAATGAAATGGCAAAAGGTCTAAGAAATGAATGTAATTGCTGACAGATTTACTGAGGATGGGAGATGAACTATATTTTTAAAATCAAAAAGGCGAAAAAAGAAGACACTTTATTGAAACTAGGCATTGCAAGATGGTCATGTGGAGTCCAGAAAACGGGCATTTGAACAGGAGTAGACATTGTGACTGCCAGAAAATGAATCAGCAATATCATCTGCATCATTCTCAGCGTGGCAAGTTGTTTCTAGGTACTCAGATGCACTGGATATTTTTATAACAAAACTGCAATGATCTCAGGTACCCAGTTGTATAATTGTTGGTTGGAATAGAGATGCTGGTACATACATTGTTTCCTTCAACTAGGCTAATTCTTAACTTTGCTTCTTGATTTATACCTCAAGTGTCTTATTTGGGGGGTGGGCTTTTTCTTTAAAATGAGTGTTTTTAAAGCACTACCACATATGTGGATTCTGTTAATAGGGAGTGTTACTGTGTAGGACAGTGATTTGTTGTGCAATTATGATCTTTACTATCGAGGAAAAATAATTGGCCTTGATTGAGGAGACAATTTTCTCAAAATTTTGTGGGAATAAAAAAAATCTATATCTCTGTCTCAAAACTTGTTCTTGTAATGGCTATATGTGTGACTTAAATTCTCCACATTTTAAAGATGGTTCCTGTGCCGTCATTGTTTGACAGCCCCATGGAAAATGATAGAAGCCATAAGTAACAGTTTGTGTGCCCACCCCAGATGCCAACATAGCAACATGCAGGCAGTTTCTGCCCAGATTTTACTAGTTATTGATCCTGCAGCTTTGCATTTCACAGAATCATCTAGGTTGGAGAAGACCTAGAAGATCATCTAGTCCAACCATTAACCTCACACTGACTGTTCTCAACTACACCATGTCCCTAAGCGCTATGTCAACCCGACTCTTAAACACCTCCAGGGATGGGGAATCCACCACTGCCCTGGGCAGCCCATTCCAATGCCTAACCACCCGTTCTGTAAAGAAATACTTCCTAATATCCAGTCTAAACCTTCCCTGGTGCAACTTGAGGCCATTCCCTCTTGTCTTACCACTCATTACTTGGCTAAAGAGACTCATCCCCAGCTCTCTGCAACCTCCTTTCAGGTGGTTGTAGAGGGCGATTAGGTCTCCCCTCAGCCTCCTCTTCTCCAGACTAAACAACCCCAGTTCCCTCAGCCGCTCCTTGTATGACATGTGCTCCAGACCCTGCACCAGCTTCGTTGCCCTTCTCTGGACACGCTCGAGTAATTCAATGTCCTTTTTGTAGTGAGGGGCCCAAAACTGAACACAGTAATCAAGGTGTGGCCTCACCAGTGCCGAGTACAGGGGCAAGATCACTTCTCTGTCCCTGCTGGCCATGCTATTGCTGATACAGGCCAGGATGCCATTGGCCTTCTTGGCCACTTGGGCACACTGCTGGCTCATGTTCAGCCACTCCTCCCCAAGCCTGTAGCGCTGCTGGGGGTTGTTGTGGCCCAAGTGCAGCACCCGGCATTTGGCCTTATTGAAACTCGTGCAGTTGGCCTTAGCCCATCACTCCAGCGTGTCCAGATCTCTCTGCAGAGCCTCCCTACCCTCGAGCAGATCAACACTCCCACCCAACTTGGTGTCATCTGCAAACTTACTGAGGGTGCATTCTAGCCCCTTGTCTAGGACATCAATAAAGATGTTAAACAGGAGTGGCCCCAAAACCGAGCCCTGGGGGACACCACTCATGACGGGCCACCAACTGGATTTAACTCCGTTCACCACAACTCTTTGGGCTTGGCCATCCAGCCAGTTTTTTACCCAGCAAAGCGTGTGCTCATCCAAGCCACGAGCAGCCAGTTTCGCCAGGAGAATGCTGTGGGAAACAGTGTCAAAGGCCTTGCTGAAGTCAAGGTAGACAACATCCACAGCCTTTCCCTCATCCAATAAGCAGGTCACTGTGTCATAGAAGGAGATCAGGTTTGTCAAGCAGGACCTGCCTTTCATAAACCCATGCTGACTGGGCCTGATCATCTGGTTGTCCCGCATGTGTTGTATGATGGTACTCAGGATGAGCTGCTCCATCAGCTTCGCGGGCAGCAAAGTCAAGCTGACAGGCCTGTAATTTCCCGGATCATCCTTCCAATCCTTCTTATATGTGAGTGTCACATTGGACGGTTTGCAATCTGTTGGGACCTCCCCGGTCAGCCAGGACTGCTGGTAAATGATGGAAAGCAGCTTGGCGAGCACCCCAGCCAGCTCCTTCAGCACCCTCGGGTGTATCCCGTGTGGTCCCATAGACTTGTGTGTGTCTATGTGATGCAGTAGGTCACTGACTATCTCCTCCTGGATTGTGGGGGGGTTGTTCTCCCAGTCTCTGTCTTCTGACTGAGGAGGCTGGATTCCCTCAGTACAACTAGTCTTGTTATTAAAGACTGAGGCAAAGAAGGCATTAAGCACCTCAGCCTTTTCCTCATCACTCATTCCCATGTTTCCTCTCGCATCCAGCAGGGGATTGAGGCTCTCCCTGGTCTCTGTTTTGCTGTTAAAGTACTTATAGAAACATTTCTTGTTCTCTTTGGCTGCTGAAGCCAGATTAATTTCTATCTGGGCTTTAGACCTCCTGATTTCTGCCCTGCATAGCCTCACAGCATCTTTGTAATCACTGTGAGTGGCTAGTCCCTTCTTCCAAAGGCTGTAAACTTTCCTTTTCTCCCTGAGTTGCAGCCAAAGCTCCCTGTTCAGCCAGGGTGGTTTTCTCTGGTGCCAGCTTCTCTTACAGCACCTGGTGACAGCCTGCTCCTGTGCCATTAAGTCTTCCTTCTTAAAGAGCGCCCAGCCTTCCTGGACCCCTATACCCTTCAGGACTGTCTCCTAAGGGATTCTGTCAAGCAGGTGCCTAAACAAGTCAAAGTCAGCTCTTTGGAAGTCCAGGATGTCAGTTCTGCTGCCCCCTCTCCTGGCCTCTCTCAGAATAGAGAACTCTATTATTTCATGATCTCTGTGCCCTAATGAGCCTCCAACTGCCAGACCATCCACCAGTCCTTCTCTGCTCACAAAGAGGAGGTCCAGCAGGGCACCTTTTCTGGTCGGTTCACTCACCAGCTGTGTCTCTCACACATTCCAGGAATCTCTGGGACTGGTCTCGCTCTGCTGTGCTGTATTTCCAGCAGATGTCTGGGAAGTTAAAGTCTCCCACAAGAACAAGGGAAAGCGATCGTGAGATTTCTCCTAAGTGCCTGTAGAATATTTCATCCACCTCTCTGTCCTCGTTGGGTGGCCTATAATAGACTCCCACTGTGACATCTGCCCTGTTGGCCTTTCCCCTGATTCTAACGCAAAGACACTCCACCCTGTCTTCACTATACTTGTGCTCGAAGCAATCATAACAGTCCCTAACATACAGCGCCACCCCACCACCTCTCCTTCCTTGTCTATCCCTCCTAAAGAGCTTGTAGCCATCGACTGGCACACTCCAGTCATGGGAGACATCCCACCATGTTTCTGTTATAGCCACTACATCATAATTTTCCTGTTTCATCATGGCTTCAAGCTCCTCCTTTTTGTTACCCATGCTGTGTGCATTGGTATACATGCACTTCAGATGGGCTGATGTCCCTAGAACCTTTTTGCATTTAGAGGTCCTAATTCCACCCTGAGCTTTCACAGGTGTTACAATGGTTACTGGTCCATCAATATCCCTTGCATCTTTGTTGTGCTGCATGTCCCCATCCCTTGCCTCCACTGAGATGGCAGGGTGAGGGTCATTGCTGGCACAACAGCCCACAAACTCTGGTAATTTACCCTGGGGATTAATCTGGGAGTTTCAGTTTGTCCCCTTCCCCCTTCAAATCTAGTTTAAAGCTCTGTCAATGAGCCCAGCTAACTCCTGCCCCAAGATCCTCTTCCCCCTCTGGGACAGATGCATCCCGTCTGATGCCAAAAGGACTGGCGTCCTGTATACCAACCCATGACTGAAAAATCCAAAGCCCTGCTGGTAACACCAGTCTCGGAGTCACAAGTTCATCTGTTGAGTTCTCCTGTAATCTTCCTCATCCATCCCTGCAGCTGAAGGGATGGAGGAGAACACTATTTGTGTCCCTGTACTTTGTTTCTCCCAGGCAGGAATACCTATATATAGGACATGTGTTGTTTCTCAAACTGCTTTGTGATAAGAAGCAAGTGTATGCTTTGGCCTCTTCATGACAGTAGTAACTCTATTCATTCTGTTGAGCATGTGGCTGTTGTTGTTTTGCTTGGTCTTGCTGCCATGGCAGTGAAAGCTGATTTTACCACTGCCTAAATTAGGGCAAAAACCAGGGATCCAGTGGTTCACACTTAACTTGTTGCTGCAGTGACCTTTGCTGCTACTTCCTACAGGGCAGCTCTGCCTTACAGCAGTGTATTGCACTGTTTGTGTTTGTTCTGGGTTTTCTCTTATGCAGACCAATCCATGTGAGCAGGCCCGAAGGTCTGTCCAGTCTGTCCAAAGATGAATAGGTTACAGCAGAGTCTTGCTAAGGCAAGGGGTTGTGTAGGCTTATATTGGTAGAGAACTCTAGGTAAAGGGGACTTTGATGGTAACCTCATTCCCAGCCTGCTCCAGTTTATCCCAGTGTGCAGTACTGCCTTTTTATTCATCACAGTGGCTTTTCCACCTCTTTGCCCATCTCTGTTGCCACTGATCCCCAGCGGCTATGGCAGAGCCCTGTTGACTTTGCTTGCCAGGCAGCCTGGCTCCTCCCATCGCTCAGACTCCAAGGCTGCATACCTGGGCTGGGGATGCATGGATTGGACTGGCACATCACTCACTGGCTGCTTTTCAATTGTGGTCCAGAGGACTGTCATGTAAATAGTGTGACTTGGTACCAGTTTCTCATTTGTGGGTTTGTAGCACAAAAGAAAAGATGACTTGGTTTTTAAGGTCACAAGACTAAGGATGCTCTGGCAGGGGTGATGTTGGAGCTTTGGGTGGCTGATACAGCGTTGCAAGAATTTTTTTGAAACACTTCTTTTTCTTTCTTTTTTTTCTTTTCCCCTAGTTGGAAAAAGTTTTTCAATGGAAATATGTTAAATCATATTCTTTTTTTTTTTTTTCTAAACATGAAAACAATGACATTTCCTTGGTTTGCCAGTGTTTGTCTCTTCCTTCCTGCTTGCCTTCACCTTTTTCCACGAAGACATATGCAGAGGTTTCTGTGAAACAGAGGGAACTGAAAAATAGATGAAAAAAACTTGTGAAAGCAAGCACTTTCTGTGAACTTGGACTAGCAGTAACTCTCTGTCCTCCAGAAGGCTTGTTGTTGTGGTGTTTCATGCCTGGGATGGCTGGGGTGGAGGTCTGTAGAGCTTCTGTGAAAAGGCTGTGCGTGATAAGAGTGGGAGGCACAGTGTCGTAATTAATGCTGTCAGAAAGTGTTTTTTTAATGTGACTAGTGTTGTATTTCCAGCATATTGTATTCATTTTCCTTTTATTGTGGTCTGACAGTACACCCTGAGCTCAAACCAATTTTTTAATCGTGAAAATGCTCTCAAGTCAAATCTGGCTGTGGGAGTTTAGGCCTCCAGGAGTTTAGGGTTGCTTCACAGCTGGAAAAAGTTACTTTTTCCATTAAAACAGGCATTAACTGGCTTTAAGGGACTTATAGTCTTTTTATCTTAAGAAACCTCATCAGTAATAAGAAGAGCTTAAATTGTGATGGTCTGCTAATCAAAATGAAGATGTCCTGGTTTATGGTGTTTCCATAGCATTGAGTGTAATGAAATACTATCAGTGTTAACAGAAATGGGATGTGTATCCTTAATGATTCTCAATGAAGAAAGTTCTGAATTAAATGCATATGTGAAAGCTTTTGAGTCCTTTGGTAAGTTTTATTTATTGATTGTATGTTTTAAGTTTGATTGCAACAGCAAATTGCTTAAAGGGATCATGAGTGCAGGGTTGTTTCTGCCTTTCCTGACTACAGCTTTCTGGAAGCTATGCGTATGTTGGCATCAAAATAATCTTGTAGCCTTCAGGTTCTTTTTTCCTCATGAGGTTTGTTGTGCGTAACTCCTTTACGTGACATCTCAAACATCTATCCAAAAGTGGTATCTGACTGCAAACTGATTTTGGTCTTTGCAAAAGCCGTATTCAGGATCGTTAGACTCAGCAAAAAGCACAAGTGTGTATGCTGCCCTGCTTACTGGTTTGTGATTGCCTATTTCTTAAACAGTTTTTCTCCTCATAAATGTTTGCTGGAACTCCTGTTTGCTGAGGTTTCTGTTCTTGTTTGTTGTTTTTCTTCTTTGTGGAGAGAGGTTTTGTGGTACATCTTTTTTCAGTATAGAGAATTTAGGCAACATGTAGAAACACGTGAAGCTGGAAATACTGATTTTAGATATACATGTATACATGATGTGTGTACATACATTTTATACTTTATATATAATAATACTCAATTGCATTGATGTGCATCCAGAAATAAGGCTCTTTCATACTTGGATACTTTGATATTTGTGTGCTGCCTTTCCCTCTTTGCCTGAGTTTCACTGCAAGTTACCACAGTAATTCTTTTGTATGTTAACAGTTGGTCAAGGACTTTGGGGCAGAACAGACTGAGGATGGATCCTTTGCACAAGCTATGTTATAATGAGAAGATGGATTTGTCTCGTGAGAAACATGAAATGGTGATCCCAGAACAACTACTTGGGTATCTCCAAGTTGTACCACTGGCTTTTTATCCCTGTGGAAACTTTTCTGACTGTGAAGAACATTTGGGTGTTTGAAAGCACTGACTGGGAATCAAATGTATCCATTTTTGTTAACTCCTCACAGGAAGTTTGTAGGTCCTTATGTTAAGGCATTCAGTAGGATGGATTTTGAAGCAGGTTGGTGGTTTGTCTAACAAGTGGTAGATTTAATTCTGTAACTGAAAGATGCTGAGTAAGCGTACTTGGATAGAAGGAGGATTTGTGGGTTCATTTTGGTTTTGAAGCATAAAAGTGTATGCTTGCAATTAAGAACATATTTTTTATAATTGATTTTAATGAATACTTTTTTTTCTGGTGAAGAAACTCAGATCAGGAATCAAACATCCCTCTTAATTGTTCCTGGTACTACAGTGATATTTAGCGGTCCTAAGCAGATCAAGATCACCTTGTACCTGATAGTGTATATACATGTACTTAAGAGATGGTACTCTAATCTGATCTTTTTATGTAGTGTAAAAAACCAGCGATATAATGGGGCAAAGTCAGATTTCCTAACATGATTGTTGCCTGCGGTCTCTAACCTAGAGATACGCATACCTGCAATGCTGGCAGCTGTGGGAATCAGGTCTTGTGAATTGTGAAGGGGAATCTACCCCCTCTTCTATGGCCACTCCTCTCCTTGTGGCACTGTCTGTCTGTGGGTGCCTCAAGCCAGCAGTGCTGAATGGGGAGTGATAGCAGTGCCTGAAGTCTCTGTTGTTGGTGTCCTTTCCCGCTCCCCTTGCTGAGAAAAACAGTGTGATCCTTCCTGCTCGACAGGAGTCATGGACTGTTAAACTGATCCAGCTTTAACTTCATAGGTGTGTTCAATTTCCACTTTCTCCAAGGTCAGACAAGCTGTTTTTCGTATTATTTGTCTTAGAAACCCTCTCTGTTTGTGACACTGTTTACCTACATCCCCTCCTCCCTGCTCCTGCAGAGGCAGCTGGAGTGGACTTTGGTGTAGCTCCCCGGGTGCTGTGCTCACAAGCGGAAGCCATTCGGTCCCACCAGCCCATGGGGGTTTGCTTTGCACTGCCCTGCCGAAGGATGTCCTCCTATGTCATTGCAAAGGTTAACCTATTGTAAGCATTTGTTTGCAGCAGTATTTTGTTTTTGTCTTACTGGCCACCTGTATGTCAATGCTGACTTGAGTTTGGGGTTTTGTGAACATTTTGACTTCTCTATATGTGTGATTTCTGAACTCTTGTTTGTTTTCAATTAAAGGAAAAATGCGATCTTTTTAATATGTAAAAATTGGGATGGGTAGATGAATTTGAAAACACAGGTTATCACATGTTCTTCTGTTCTTCCTGCTGCTGTTTTGATTCATGTGATACTGGTTTTTGGTAAAAAGCCCTAAGTGTTTATTTCTAGTACCAATTTGACAATGTGAGGTTCTCATTTTCTACTGTTCTTACGCCTGCAAGATATTTCTTGGGAAAGATAAAAATGCTGGTGAAAATAGAAATTTTGTTTCTTGGTCCTGAGAGCTAAGTTGGTTGCAGCTGCTATACTTGCATGTGTTGAACCATGCAAGTCTAGCAGCTGGAGGGACAGAGGTATTGTAAATGTGAATGGTGTTTATGTCCCTTTCAAGTATACATTTGCAGTTAGTTATGTTTACTTTTGTAGTTCAGTAGGACTTGTGCTTACTGATACTTTTTTCACTTTGCTTTTAATGTAACTTTTGGTGATAAAGGTTTCGGTTTCTGGAGGTTAGTGTTGCTGTTGGCACAGTGATGCTCTCTTTCCAGATGGAAGCTGTTGCTTGCTCCTTTTTTCCTGGAGGAGGTGGGCAGGGGAGGCTTGTATGTGCCACAAAGCCTGTCCTGAGGCCATAGGAACTAAGGTCACTCCTGGAACTTTGACTTGTGTGTCGCAATTGGCATTTCAGCTGGGAATGAAACTTGTATTTATTGCTATTGTGCTTCTGAAGCAAAGATTGAAAGCATAGAGATATTTGCAAGTGAACTTGGAAGAATAGTTTGGTAGTTTCAGGAACTGTCCCAGAAGAAGTCTATAAGCAGGAGGAAGAAAATATGTACTAGCACTGGAGGAGATTTTCAGAGATCCCAGGTTATATATCCACACATCACTGGTGGCTATGACATCTGTGAGTTCTCAGACTGAGCCCCCAAGCAGCTTTTCCCAAGGAAAGAGTGTTAGAAGCCCTTTGGAGCCAACCTGCTTTGCTAGGTTGCCTTGTGGGCGTTTCTCTCTCTCTGTTTTCCTGCCATGCCCCTGCCCTATGCTGCTACAGGTTGTTCCACATGAAGAAAAGCTCTTGGTCAGTGTCAAGCCTGCTGTAGTGCTCATGTTCCCTTGATGTCAGTGGTGTTGCAGGTCCTTACATCCATTCTGTATTTCAGCTGCTGCTTTGCACACTTCAGATACACTAAATCCTGTTGTTCATATATAGCACTGTGAAAGGTCCTGCGCTCTCTGGCTGTTGAATGTACTTTGATGCTTTTGACAAATGTGAAGAATAAGAGAATAGCAGCAGAACAGGTTTTTTGCTCCTTAGAGATCTGCCATCGATTTTCTTCTCTCTATAGAAGAAAGGTATGTTGCAAGCTCCTAGAGAGGAGAATGTGCTATTGATTGCTTAGATAGCTTGCTTCAGTTTTATGCTGCTGCTGCTACTACTACTATTTAGAACATTGCCCCTCCTGGCTTTGTGTTAACCCCCGTTGTGGAGCTTACACATATTTCTGTTCAGCAAATGACCTGGCTGTGCATTTTTACTCCCTTTGCCAAATTACTGTTTTCAGAACAGTTTCCCAGACATGTACAGTAGCTGACCAAATGTGAATAGCTGTGTTAGGAATAAATAACTTTTGTAAAATGCAAAGTTGTAAATAAATGTCTTTCTGTTTTTAACCTTCTTCCTTTACTGCCTGACCTGTAAATTCAGACTTGTGTACTTAAGAAGCAAGAGACCACTGAGGTATTGCAATCATAGTGGTAGATAAAGTATAATAGCAAAAAAATCATGCAGGTTTACAGTTATGCTCCTGCTAATACAAACTGCTTTATTTTTCAGTATCTTACATACTTGACAACAAAACACCAATTTTACGTGTGCTGCGCTGTAGTGGAAGATATCATTAGCTCGTAGTTCTTACTAGTTTAAAAACATTCTGTTCTCACCTGTTATTAACAGAAAGAGAAGACGTAGATGTTAGTTCAGGGTGGTTAGTGGTCTCTGTGCCTGTGAGCTCATCCTAAAGCATGTTTCCCCATGCAGATCTGCTCTGGTTTGTGTCTTCTATGATACATGAGCAGATTTTCTTGCTTGCTGGGCTGTAGAGCATCCTTCTTTTGCTGACTACACATTCTGACTGGTTCATTAATCTGTCCAGGATTCCCTAATGTCCAGTAATCTATATTAAGGAATCTCTGGGTAGGGAATTGTAGTGTCTTTGTGAACCCATGGTGGCAATGCTGGAGGTGCTGTTTTGTTTTGTTGGGTTTTGGGTTTTTTTGGTTGGGGGTTTGTTTTGATTTTTTTCAATAGAAGGCTATAATGTGTTCGTGCATGTTTTGGCCAATCAGGAGGTCTGTGTATAACTCTGAATCCTGATGTGACTCCATTTGTAATCCTCTATTTTGGTTTCCATCTGTGAAATGTAACTGTGGCTTGATACTTAGTCACTTTGTTTAAGAGTCAGTCTAACATGGGTCAAGACTTTAAGTACTTATGATTTTATTGTCCAGAAGAAAGAACCATTGCTGACAAAAATAGCTAACAAATGCCGGGATTTCCAACACACCACACCACCCCCCCCCCCCTAAAAACTTGCAAATGCAGTAGATAAATTCAAGTAGAATTAGATCTGCTTAATACATGAGTGTGGCCAGAGATAGCCATAGTACTGCTAGTGCCAACTGATCAAAGGAAGGAGTTTGGTGATATTTAGTAGGCAGGAGTGTAGACAGACTGACTCATAAAAATGCTGTGGAGTTTATTATTTTGGATGTTACTAAGCACTAAGTTTTAGACCATGTATGTGTGGCTAACATTTGATTTGGCTAAGTCAACCAGAAAGAACTAAATCAAATTTATAACCTCACGTCTTTAAACAAGGCTGCAGGTGAATGACAGAAAATAAGATGGATGTGACTGTAAGGAGAATTGGTAATCCTGTGTCATTTTAGATACATAGTTTCCATAAAAGCTGGTATAATGGTGGAATAGGAAAAGGATGCATCCTGTCAGCTTTAGGAGCTTGCATGTTGAATAATAAGTGGGTATGGCTGAAAAACGAATGCTATGCTAGATTGAATGATGAAGTCCTTTTCAGCTTCCCAAAATGAAGAGCTTTTACATCTCTGTGCATTGTCCCTGAAATTGCTCTGTTCTCTGTGTGTACTTGAGAAGGCGAGTGTGTGAAATGGAAGACACCTCATTGCTTGCTCCAGCGTTTCCATGCTCACCTCCCCACACATCTGGGTGTTGAGCCAGGCTCTGGGCTCCAGTGTGCTGCACGCCAGCAGCTCTCTGAGCCAGCTGCACACGCACTCAGCTGGGCTCTTGAGGCTTTGCTTTGAGGGGGCTCATTTGGTCCTATCAGAGCATCTTTGGTATGCTCTGGCGATCTAGCTGTCAGCATCTTTGCTGTCTGCAAAATGAAGAAATAATGGCAGAGAAAGAAACCTTAAGCATTAGCATCTTAAAGAAAGTTTTTTTTTTTTTCATTGCCATTGTATGTTTTCTGCATTTAAGTGTGGATTGGAACAGTTGATGGGAAGCATCTGGGGAGTCTACCTAGCTTGTTCTCCTTATTTAGGCCTTCCATTTTCCTCCGTCCTTCATTTCCTCTGAGGGCTATTCTGGCTGGCCAGACTTGCTCCAGGACCTGCTGTTGAAGAAGTGAAGTTTTAAACAAGCATGCCGCAGGAAGGAACACTCCAGACTTGCTATTGGGCTTCACACCTAGCTCTCTGTGCAACACTGCACACCAGCTGGCTTCCCAGTCAGCTGTGCTGACTCATTTTCTTTGCCTTGGGCTAGGAGCTCCAGATATCAAGGAAAAGCTACGTGACTGACGAGAAAATAAAAAGCACTCAGATTTCCCACACTTCTGTATCTGGTTTCCTTGCCAGTGGCTGTTGTGTGAGATGTTGATACCACTACACCCAGTCCTGCACAGTTGTGCTGGTGCTGGATGTTCTCCAGCTTGTTGAAGGAAATATTACTCTTTTTATCCCCTCTCTGAGGGCAAAAGTCCTTCCGTGGTCCATTTAATTACTGCAGGTTATTGTGATTGAAATTTCCACTGTAACAACAGGTGCCAGGAATTGCAGTGTGGTTTCTTCTGAAGCCTGACCTTGTGGTTACTGATTTTGTTGGCATATTTGTGTTGGTCAGGAAGCCATTTCCCCCCCTCCACTCTTACCAGCATAATTCTGTCAACAGAAGCCCAGGTGTAGCTGCACTTATTCCAAGCATGAAAGTCATCTTGGTGCTGTGCTAATCCTCCTGCAGAGTCTTCTGCCAAAGTAAGCTGCATCTTGGCTAGGCAATGGCGTTTACTGGTATGGCAAAAGTAAGCCATCAAATCCTTTCCAAGACCCTGAAGCAGGCACCCACTGCTTTCCTGATGTGCGGATAAGATGGCTGCAGAGTGAGATCCAGCCTGGATTGAATTTGTTAGCTGGAGCCATAATTTGAGCAGCTCTTCCCCATTGCAGCTGGGCTAAGTGTCACAAAGGGGCTATAAAATCCCCATAGCTGATCTTGAGAAGACTGTGAAAGCTTGTGTCACAGCTTCCAAAAGTTCAGTTTGCATTTCCCTCACCCTAAGCAGGCTGGGAGTAGGAGGCCAGTCTGCTGAGGAGGTGGTATGTGAGAGAGGTTTTGTCCCAGAGAGGTATGCCGACTCCGCAGTGTTGGCAGGATGTGTTAGCCTCTGTTGAGCTTGTATTGTCATGGGCTTGCTGTTATCAGTTCCTGAACTAGCTAGTCACGTCTAGACGGTGGTGTAACAATATACCATAAATCAGGCTGGGGATCTTTCCAGCCTTGCACAGGAAACGTGGTGCTCTGCACAAAGCAAATGTCCATAGGCCTAATCACAACAAGGCTGTGGTCCCATGTGGTGTGATGGGTAATGAATTCAGTGCCTACAGCACCTCAGCAGGTTATTGCTTGGAAGGAAGTTGAGTACTAGTAAATAACTTCTTTCTGAATGTTGGGGCTTTGCATCTTGCAGATGTGGATTTATAAGGAAGAGGGATGGGTTGGGGACTTCAGCACTTTCATCCTCTACTGCAGTATTGGCATCCCTCCATTTTCTATCACAGTGTTATAGCGTGTCCCTAATTTTTAGATAGAGATCAGGTCTGCAGCAGGTAGCCTGTGCTTGCACAAGCATTGCCATTCCTTGGTCTTATTCTAACATACAATATGGGTCCCTTCAGTGCTGCATCTCTCCTTAATCTAATGTCCAAGCCGAAACCTGGTTAGTATTGCCAAGAGTCTTGAAAAATATTTCTGGACCAGAATTCAGTTTTCTAACATCCATGTGTAATTTACAGCCTCTTTAAAATCAAATAAAAAACATCCTGAAGTTCTGTGAACTCTAACTTACCTTCTTTTTTAAAAGCAGTTTAGTTTTGTTTGTTTTTAATTTAAAAACTTGCTGTTTTTCAACCCTCATTATTGCAGGCCCTAGAAATATCTTGTGGGTTGAAAGAGGAGGAAAATTTGCCCAACTGGTTTTCTAGTTAATAAAAGAATCCATGATTTGGATAATATTCAAAGTAATTTCCTAATTAGCACAAAGCTCCAGTGCTTTTCCTTTCTGTTTGAGCTGAAAATGTGACCGTGTAATCCACCTCTATGGGAAAAATGACATAAAACTGCAGGTTTTCTACTCTGATTCATCCTTCTTTCACACATGCCTAAAAGGTTTTGAAATCTGATAAGGGTTCAGGCCCTCTTTGGTAGCAGTAAACAATTGCAAATCATACGGCCATGTGTATGTGTGTTGACTTTTTTGTTTACTCTCCTAAGCTCTCTTTGCTCTTATCATGGCTTCTGGCAAGAGAAACCATCAGCACATACTAGAGTGCTGTGCTTTTTGGTGCACCCTGGCATGCCTGCTTTGGCAGGAGGCTCTGCAGCATCCTTGGTGCAGGAACTGCTGCAGGGACCCTGTGCCAGTACCAGCAGATTTCCAGAGACTGACATGGGAGAGACCAAGAAGGCTGTCCCAGCCATCTTTCTTCTAGCACAGCTCGCTCTTACCACTTGAAGATTTGTTTATTTTATCTGGTTTTCTGCAGGTCTCCATAAAAATCTGAAAATTTGAGGAGAGCGAGTCTCTTCCAAAGCATCTAATAGTTTTGGTGAGGTGTAGGACCCCGTTATCCCTTTGGTGGAAATCCCAGGTGGAATTTTCAAATTTACTGTAATCTTGTTCTCGGGAAAAATTTCTGATCTCCAACCAAAATCTCCTTTCCCTACACATGCTCCTTCCTTTTCTTCTGTACCACTATGCAGTCCCTTCTGCTGCTCCAGTACTGCCATAGGATGTCCTCATTCCCCCTTCCTTTTTGGGTTCCCTGTGCCACACATACATTCCTGGGAAAGTAGCCTTACAAAGAAGATAACGCCTCACCTTTAGTCTGTTGTGTGGCAAGTGCCGATTAAGACACTAAGCTCTAGTGACTTGACCATGCTCCAGTATTTGTACATATGCTTGCACAAGTGCAATTCTGTGTGTGTATTCCAAATTTTTTTCAGTCTTCCTGGAAATAAATTATAGTTGACTTTCCAAGTAAAAATGTCTACGTTTATATAATATTTCCCCTCATCTCTATGCCAAGTGTATCTTGGCTCTACCCAGAGACCTGATTAAAAGTGTTAAAACACACTTACCAGTGTGCAATGGCTACATTTATAGCATCTGACTTGAATATTTGTTTCATAGTCTGGGTTGTAACAATCTGATTCTCAGACTGCCTTTGACGTCAGTTTAATAGGAAAATTCAAATAGAACCTGTATTACATTTTCACTATTAAGTTAACAATAAAAACTTTCTACAGATGCCTTACGTAGACAAGGCTGTTAACAGAAATATTACATTAATGAAAATCAGGCCTCTAGAAACAGAGACTAGCTTATTTTTTTAAATAAATAATTTTGTTTTCCATGTTCTAGTTGACAAAAATATTTCCTTTTTAATAGTGCTAGTGGTTTAGATGTTAAGTATTGGGAGGAGGCGGCTGTTGGCTATTTGTAATCATGTTGCAAATCTCTTAGATTTTCCAGAGCTGGAGAGCCTTTCCAAAAGTCTTCATTTGACTGATTTCATTGCTCTCAACCTCAGATTTCCCCCTCAATTTCTGTGGCATACCCTGTTTGTCAGCTCTTTCTTAACCTGCTCAGTCATGGTGCTCATGAGGTACTGATATAACCTGAAATACTCTGGAAGTACCAGCTCAGGTCAGGACAATATCTGTCAGGGTTTGCACTACTTGTAGTGATCAGTGGTCCTTGCCTTGAGGACTGTGCAGTGTGGAGGGTGCAGGGTGAAGGGAGGAAATAACGTTCTTGTCCTTTTAGAGGTGGATAAATTCTGGCGTAAACCAGGTGGGTGACTTGCCCTTACTTAAATCAGGAAATCGGGGCATGGACTTACCAAGAGAGTCGCAGAGCATTTTGCCTCCCCTGTTAGCATTAATTAGCACTTCTGTGAGATATGACATGATAAAACCTTATCTTGCAGTCTTTAGTAAAACAGAGTGTTTTCCTCATCATAGAAAATTAGCCTGGAAGGGACTTCTGAAAGCCTGTTTAGTCTTTTCTTATTCCAGTAGTAGGACAGACACTGCCCAGCATGTTTCTAACCTATGGTTGTCTTGGTTACACTGCAGAAGCTCCAGCAATGGGCATCATTTGGGCAAGCTGTTCTAGCACTTCAGCACTTCTCTTCCACCAAGGCTCTCTGCATGGTTAGCCAAAATCTCCCAGCCTACAAGCTTCCAGTGGACATGCAAGGCTGTTTGTTTCACCTTTTTAATGCATATGAAGGCCTTGGTCTCATCTTTCCTTAATAGGTTATCCCAGCTTTCACAGTTTTCCAGACTTATGCAATGAGTTCTTAAAGTTTGTAAAGTCTTGGGAAAGTTGCTTACAGGGTTGTACTACATAAGTGTAGGCCATTTCATTGCTTTTTGTCACAGCTTTAGATACTGGTGTGGCCTTGCCTGCACTTCACAACACCAAAAGAGGATAAGCAAGAAGGGTTTCTGGGCTGCAGTTCTATGACTAGTGTGCACCATCTGATTTTTGAACTGCACTTAGGGTATGTGTGGGGAAACAGCTTTCTCATTATTTATATGGTCTCTGACAAGATGGTGAATCCTATTCAAAGTTAGAGCCTCATAAAATGCCTGGAGGGTTTGGCTTAGGCTTAAGGAATTGAAATTACTCCAGAGATACCCAAGTCGTAGTTTATTAGCTTCACAGTTCAGTTGCTGCCCAAAGAAAATTAGTTATTCCATTGTACCAAGTTACAAATTTTTTGCAGAAGAATGGTTAGTTAAAATCAGGTTACTTTGTTTTGGCAATTTAGCATCAGTGCAAGACTGGCCAATGCTTAACATTACTATGTGTGAAATGATCCGAACAAGTGATCTGGGCACCTGATCTTTGAAAAACTGAATATCCTGATGGCTGGGGCTTCAGTTACCTCATTTTTTTGTGTTGAACACTGCATGTAGATGGAAGCAGAGCAATGACCAGGTCTAGGCACCTCATGTAAAATGTGAACATATTCCTCTCTTTGCTCTTAAACCTTTTAAAGAAAAGATAGTATTTTGGGGGAAGAGGTAAAGGTGAACAAAAACGTTGAAAGAAAATGGAGAGGAGACTTGGAAGAAGAAAAGGGGCTTAGCTATGACTATGTACATGCGTATTACTACTTTAGTTCTCCCTTTGTAGATAAATACCTCCTCTGTTGTGAATATACTTACCTAATGTAGATGTAATCATATCAGTGGTGATTAAACTGCTCTTGTGTAAGGTAAGTGTATTTGTAGTAAACATCTTTTACGCCAGGGGAACTGCATCTGTACGAGGCTTGTCATGATTTAACTATTTGAAGAGAAGAATTGTACCTCTGTGAGAGATGTATAAGGCCTATATGTATTTTTCTCCCTAAGGATACGTAGTCTTGATCCTACATGTGAAGCGGTTACTAAAATGGAAGGGGATAGTGAATGAACATCATATGCTGGGTTGCAGTGGCAGGTGTGGCATGGTGAAATTTCAGCTGTTTCTTTCTCTAAGTATCAGGTGAAGGGCTCACTGATGTCTCTTCTCCTTGTGGGCAGCATCACATGGTCACAGGACACCCATTCCTGATGAACCTGATGGATCCCCAGAGCTTGCTTCTCTACAGCCTTGGGTAAAGTTAACGAAGCCTCCGCACACACGCTCCTCTCTATGGTGATGAGAGCAAGGGAGGTGTCCTGAAGGGGCCAGTCATGGTCCTCAGCAGGGATAGCAGGGGTCAGTTGTGTCAGCTTCAAGCACTCAGGTACATCTGTGCTGTTGCCCTGGGCCATAAAACTGGCTAGCATTGCCTGAGTGGATGTAGACACACTTAAATGCTCAAGATGTCCATGTTACAAACTAAAGGAGTAATGCCACATTGGCACCAGCTCTGTTTCCATGGTAGGCTTTGAATCTTCTCCATCCCTTAACCAAAACATGGGCCCAGGCTAGCCTGCCTGCAGAGCTGAGGCTCTGTATGCACTAGTGTGTTTCTTTTTTAGTTTAATTTTGTCTTTGCCAGCTGAAATAACAAGGCTTTTAAGACCCAGCCACATTGCACTACTGTGGTTTAGGGATTTGTATTACTTTATTAGTGTTAGGCAGGTACGCTGCACAAATGGCCACAAAAGCTGACATTAAGGGCTTTGTCATGAACTTTCAGCATGTGGTAAGGGCAAATGAAGGGTGCTTTCTATCTGTCCTCCCTCCACCCCCTCTTGAGAGCCTGGGATTTCATGAGGTGTGTTTTGGATGAATGTAGAGTTGCATAAACACAGTTATTTTGTTTGTCTGCCACTGAGATGACAATGTTCCATTGAAATGTTTGAGAGCCTGAAGTAAGCGACAATTATTTCACATGTGCAATGTTTATCTCCATGGTATGCCATGTGACAGCTCAGAAGTGACACCGCCATTCAGTGTGAATCTCACTGTTCCTCCCATTGCTCTCCTGGTAGCCTGCAACATTTTAAAAACACCCCCTGGTTCTTACATGGGAACAGAGGCTCTCTGTTCAAAGTTACATTAGGTAACTTTGTGTTTCCTCACCCTTTTTCATCCCCAGGCAGGACAGTATGCAAAAGTGCATCAGGAAGAGGGGACTAAGGTTTTATATATTAGTAAAAATTGAGACTAATGTTCTTAAGTTTGACCACATCAGTTTACTGGAGATCTTGTGAAAGCTCATACATATTTATTTGAAAAGTTGAAAGGACCAACAACATCTGTTGATGAGACTTGCAGGTAAATACAGCATAGGTCTTTTGACATAGCCCTGGTGAGGTAGCTGAGCGCTCTCGTCTTGTTGTTCATTTTTATTCTGTTTGCAGATTCCCATATAACCGTGAAGATCAGTGTCCTAACCTAAAACACCATGGGGCTCAAAATTGTTTTAAACCTTTGTTAAGAATGTATAATCATCTATGCTGAGTCTTCTGATGATTTCTTTTGCCTATGTAGTTAATTACATAGTCCAACTCTAATTTGTCTCTGACTAGGGATGAGCTTTTATCTCAGGCAGTAATGCATGTGTTACACAGGCACTTCAAATATAAACTGGCTACACAATTACTGGGGAGGCACTGAATGCTTATTAGAAAAGTGAATAATAGTGTGTTTGCTGTGAAAGACACAAATATCAAAAGGCAGATAGTTTGATGACAGGTGGGAAAGATTGCTTTTTGTCCATTATATTATACTTTAAAAAAACCCAAAAAACCCTTTCTCTTATTTACCACTTACAGTAAAATGCAGACTGGTCTGTTTTCAAGTCAGATTAGCTTTCTGATTTTCATGGTTAAGCACAGTGCTTTTCATTATAAAATCAGAGGCAAGCTGTAATATGTTCAGTATCTCAGTTTCCTTTTACAAAGTTAATTCTTTGAATTTTTGGCAAATTGACTGTTCATTTGTCAGTGTCACCTTAATCTACAAAACAGATAGTGAGCAGCCCCTTCATCTACTTTTTCTCCTCTTTGTTTAAAGAAATAGAAGAAAAAGTAAAGAACAGTTTGCTGAGCTCTTTTCTGAGTTTATCCATACTGTTCATATTACAAATGTTTTCTGTGTCTATAAGGTGGTATTAAGTTTCTACCATCAAAGGAATTTATTAAGCCTGTAGGCATTGCCATGGTAAGATTTTCCTCTATACTGACATTTAGGTAGAGTGCAAAATGCAGTGTTTTATTAGTAAGCCAGATGCTTATTTTGAATGTGGCTGCGGATTTAACTTACTGTACTTGGCATTACAGGACTCTTCTAGGTCTGAATTATTCCAACTTTAAAAAAAAAAAAATCCTAAGAAATGTTGCAGCTATTTAGACTGAAAATTCACTTTTCTCCTATTAGCAGCTGAGATTTATTTTTCTGTTTAACTAGCTCGATCTTTTGTTTGTGAGAACTGGCATCCTGCTGTGGCATGGTACGTGTCCAGTAGTGAATGTGAACCTACATTGTAATGTCAGGGCAGAGACGGCAGTGTGATTTATTATCGGACTGGGCAAATGTTGAGCTTTGTGAAGCTCAGGCAGCTCACAGAGGTTCAGGGATGGGTGACCTTGGATTTCCCTTGCCTCCTGCAGAAGCAAAACCTGGGGCGGAGCCAGGTTGTGGGGGGCTGTGTCACAGCCTGGTGCTGCTCTGGGCAGTGCTGGGGGTCTGGCATGGTGTGGCACGTGTGTGGCCTTGTGGCTCCGTCCAGGCCTGGCAGCAGGCCTAAGTGGGCGGCTCCAGTCAAGCCTAACTTACACCATAGGTGTTTTATCAGCAAATTATTTTAATAATGGCATTTTTCTTTGTGGTGTGGGGAATGACGCAGTTGCATGTTTTTAATATTATCTGCAGCAAGCATATTGAGAGCATTGTGTTTTTCTTCTTTTCCTAATCCAACCGGTTGACTACAATGCTGTTTTAGTTCAGTGCAAAAATCCGAATTGAGGGTGATATAATTTGACAGTTAAGGTTCCCCAGCTGCCCATCACTGGCGATACATGAGCCACCTCAAAGCAGTCAGTGAAGGCTGTTGCTGACTGCGTGCCTCTGAGCTGCGGTGGCCTGCTGGGATGCAGTGCCTGGTGCCTCTGCAGAAGTGGATTCCCCTTTGCTCTCAGCAGCTACTGCAGAGCCCCAGACAGTGCTAGGACCCATTTTTTCAGCTCATGGTATGGGAGCAAGGCCAAGCACGTTGTTAAAAGCAACTAGGTGTGAGTTGAAGCTACATGAAAACATTTGAGGAACAAAATCCACGGCACATGGAATATTTGAGGTAACCAGAGGCTCTGTTACCCTGGGTAATCATTGTAAAACACCACCTACCATCACAGAGATCGTTCTGCTTTATTCCCTGTTTTTCAGGATGGTAGCATGCTTGCAGTAATTCCTAGGTGGTCTCTGTGTGTGTGTGGTGATGTCAGCAGCTTGGGGAATTAGCTTTGCTGAAGTATACATCTGCTGACTCATCTGTTTAAAGAAGTTGATTCTTAATTCTCAGTGGGTAATAATTTTTCTTCCTTCATACTACGGTTGAGGAGAAAGAAATGGTTATGAGGTTTAGCAGGGGCTACCACAGTACAGGGTTTCCTTGCAGTCATTTAACTTACTGCATATTTTAATGACTGTAATATACAAAAAGCCTCAGTTTCATGGTTCTTCTTGGACCTGGTCCAGCTTTTGCTGTGAAAGTACAATTCAGCAGAAGCCTTTCTAGAATATTTACTTATTTTTAGTATCCAAAAGTTCTGCATGTGGTATCCTGCATCCTCATGAGAAGAGTTGTAGCAGTGGCGCCTTGGCACTAATAAATGCCTTGATATCACTGTTTAGTTTTTTTTTACACTGTTTTTTAATTGGGTAACAGAAAGTAAAAGCACCCTCTGCTTTTCTGCTCTTAAAATCCAGTTTTGCTCTTCTCTTCCTCCTCCCAACACCCCTTTGGGAACAAGAAGGAATGGTGTCTCTGGCAAAGAAACAGGTAGGGTTTGGTTGGTAAGTGGAACTGATTTAATTAAATCTCCTTTTCAGCCTCATAATGGATTCATTCAAGAAGGCAAAGGAGTAGGATTCTTCTGATTCTTCCCCCCCCCCCCCCCGCCCCCCCTTTCTCTTTCCTTTTTTCCTCCCTGCAGTCAATGGGAGTAAAAAGGCTTTCTAAACAGAATGCTTTTTCTCCTGACAGTTTAAAAAATAAGCTCTGTTAAAATTTATTTTCTGTCTAATTTTGATTAACTCATCTCTGTACTCCTGAAAATATTAGAGCAACTTTACTGCACGCATAGCATTTGCTCTAGATGCATGCCAGTGTAACAGTGAAGACTACAGATCTAGCTAACACCACCTGAAACATCGCAAGCATTGAGCAATACAAACTTAATACTACAGAAGTCTGTTTCCCATCCTAATTAGCTCATGGTCTTGTATTATTAGTTTTACTCTGCCAGTGCACTTTGGTTTTGTTATCTTGGCAATTGCTGACAATACTAGCATTAGTCAGAAAACTTGGATTTGAAATTTTGTTGAAATGTTTTTTCTTTTTGGAGCCAGAGTCTTTTGCAAGACTCATCAGTTTTAATAATTTTTCAGGAGGGAATATGTTTAGAAGAGAGAGTTCTGAAGAAATTCAGAGAAAAAGTGTGTGCACGTGGACATGCAGATGTGTGATAGGCAGGTAGGGGACTGGCTTGAGATGTGGAAGACTTGGTTCAGCTTCCTGGTCTGTGTGGTATAGAGTAATGTAGGATGGAAAACTACTCTCTGACCTTTGAGTTGGGTGGAGTAAAAACTCAATCAGTGGTTTCTTACCGCCAGGAGATTGCTCTGACTAATGGTTTGCTTTCTTGAACTGGAAAGCAGGGATTTTTTGTTTTCAGAATGAAGTTGTCACACTGGGCTCAGCTGTAAACGTTAGCGAGAAAACCTGGTCTTGCAACAGATGGGATGAATCGTGTGAATAAATCTGAAGGAACTAAACACAGGAGTAAGACAGTTGTTTGTGGTACTTCTATAGTGCCAAAAAAGTACATGTACACACTGAGACATGGGTAAATCTAAACTGGTTTCCTTACCAGAAGCAATATGACTTTTCTCTGACTGAGCAAATGAACCATGGCTCACTCTTCACCTGTATTGTTTTAGGTATTTGAACTAGCTCTGTACTGCACTGCATCGAGTTCAGAAGACTACTCTTGGGTCTTAAAAGATTGTGCCTTTAGCTATGTGTATATGCCTGTCTTCAGAGGTGGAAAATGGATGCCAGTATCTCATAGAACCATAGAATGGTCTGAGTTGGAAGGGACCTTAAAGATCATCTAGTTCCAACCCCCCTGCCACGGGCAGGGACACCTTCCACTAGATCAAGTTGCTCAAAGCCCCGTCCAACCTGGCCTTCAACACTTCCACGGAGGAGGCAGCCACAGCTTCTCTGGGCAACCTGTTCCAGTGTCTTACCACCCTCGCAGTAAAGAATTTCTTCCTAATACCTAATCTAAATCTCCCCTCTTTCAGTTTAAGATGATTACCCCTTGTCCTATCCCTACACTCCCTGATAAAGAGTCCCTCCCCATCTTTCCTGTAGCCCCCTTTAAGTACTGGAAGGCTGCTATAAGGTCTCTCCAGAGCCTTCTCTTCTCCAGGCTGAACAACCCAACTCTCTCAGCCTACCCTCATAAGGGAGGTGCTCCAGCCCCCCGATCATCTTCGTGGCCTCCTCTGGACCCCCTCGAGCAGGTCCATGTCCTTCTTATGTCCAGCCCCAGAGCTGGACACAGTACTCCAGGTGGGATCTCACAAGAGCAGAGTAGAGGGGGAGAATCACTTCCCTCGACCTGCTGGCCACACTTCTCTTGATGCAGCCCAGGGTACAGTTGGCTTTCTGGGCTGTGAGTGCACATTGCTGCCTCATAGTCAGTTTTTCATCCACCAACACCCCTGAGTCCTTCTCTACTGGGCTACTCTAAATCCACCCATTTCCCAGCCTGTATTTGTGCTTGGGATTGCTTTGATCCATGTGCAGGACCTTGCACTTGGCCTTGTTGAACTTCATGAGGTTTGCACGGGCCCACCTCTCAAGCCTGTCCAGGTCCCTCTGGATGGAATCCCTTCCCTCCAGTGTGTCGACCACACCACACAGCTTGGTGTCATTGGCAAACTTGCTGAGGGTGCACTTAGTTCCACTCTCCATGTCACCAACAAAGATGTTAAACACTGCCAGTCCCAACACCGACCCCTGAGGAATGCCACTCGTCACTGCTCTCCACCCGGACATCAAGCCGTTGACTGCAGCTCTTTGAATGCGACCATCTAGCCAATTCTTTGTCCACCAAGTGGTCCATTCATCAAATCCATGTCTCTCCAGTTTAGAGACAAGGATGTCTTACAGGACAGTGTCAATTGCTTTGCGCAAGTCCAGGTAGATGACGTCAGTTGCTCTTCCCTTGTCCACCAACACGGTAACCCTGTCGTAGAAGGCCACCAAATTTGTCAGGCATGATTTGTCCTTAGTGAAGCCATGTTGTCTGTCACCAATCACCTTGTTTTCCATGTGCCCTAGAATAGTTTCCGGGAGGATCCCCTCCATGATCTTGCTGGGCACAGAGGTGAGACTGACCAGCCTGTAGTTCCCCAGGTCTTCCTTTCTTCCCTTTTTAAAAATGGAAGTTATGCTGTTATGCTTGCTGGATAAGATGACTTCCCACTTAATTTGCTGCTGTTTTGGTTGTTTATTGTTGTCCTGAGAAAACAGAGAGCTGCAGTGCCTATGGATTGCTGTGAGCTCAATGGAAAATTGTGCTCTCTGACTTAGTGTGGTTTAAACTGAACAACCCTATGGCCATGTTATGGCTCTGCTCCATCAGTATGCTGTACCTCACCCATTTCCTACATATTTGCTTTGTTGGACATCTTTTAATGCCAGCATAATTGTTATTTAACTTCTTGTCTTCACATCTCTGTGCAGGAATGGTCAACACATTACACATACACAAAGTCAATGCACATGCTGAACATGGATGAGAAGTCCAGAGCAAAGCGGAACAGCTTGTTCTCTATTTTAGAATTGCGGAACAGCAATGATTTACTCAGTGTCTTCAATTTATAGTAGTCTGTTCTCTAATCCACATAACTGCTTCAAAGAGGTAAAATTTGTTGTGCATGGGTAAATGTCAATTGAATGTTGACATTGTAAGAATCCTGACTCCAGTGTAATCATCTCTGTGCAAATTCTCTGACATCATCAGGTTGTTTGTTTGCTTAGAATTGTTGTAGATTGCTGATTTTTTTTTAATTTATCTTTTTTTCACTGCTAATAAGTCTGCATATTCCCTGTGTGTGCATATTCCCATATTGTGCAATACAGTGCATTTTTTTCTTTGGAGAAATGGCCCTGACTATGTAACTAGAGACTTTATAAATGCTGTAGAACAGCTGTGCTCAACATGGCAAAGACTTTGTTTATTTTCACATTATTTATTCATGTATTCTTTTCTCAGCACCCCCCAAGTAATAGTGGCGTACTTTTTTTTTCCTGGTGGAAATTTTTCTCCTGGTGGAGAATTCAGCCTTCCCTATGCAACACCACATTCAAGGGGTTTCATGACTCACTTGAAGTTGGAATACCTACTGGGACAGTATGATGGTCTTGAATGCAATAAAATGCATCACCATGACAAATTCTACATAAGAGCTATATGGTAAATGTTTTGATACAAGAGAATGCCAAATGAAACAATTCCTTCCTTCCTTCCTTTGGCCTAAGAAGTCACTGCCCTGAAGATGAAAGCAATTGATCATTATTTCCTTAAAGATGTTGAAAAAATAATTTAAAAATTGTGGATGCCTCAAGAGTAGGTGTTTCTTTTTTTTCTATACTGGTTCTTGCATTATGTGTGGTATTGTAATCTATGTAGAAAAGGCTTGGCTTACTCACTGGCTTTAGCATTCAGGCTAAGACATGGACAATAAATTTTTTTGAGGAGTCATTAAGTATTCTTCTGGGTGAAACGGAGAAGATATTTCTCATAATAACGTCTCATAAGAGGGTTTGTACTTTTAGAAGCCAGGACTTCATCCCATTCTGTATTGTTTTTTGAGCTGTTGGTCAGTAGCATTTTATGCCACAGAGAAGGGAGAGGAAACCTAGCTGCACATTTGAAAATGACTGGATCTTTTTTTGAAGCAGCTCTGTGAACTGAGTAGATCCACTTCTGCCAGTCAGATTTCCTGGCATTGCAGCATAACGGTGAGATGGCAGCGTACCCCTATGCTCTCTTCTGTAATAGTTAACCTATTTAGCTAGCACAATGGGCTGAGTGAATTTTGGTAAGTGTTTCCATTAGTGTTACATAGCTGTAGTATGCTTTACTCAGTGAGCATCATTAGAAGGTATTTTTTAATTAATTCCATGTAATCTGTGTTTCAGTAATGGGAGTCTAACTAAAAAATTAATTTGGCCAAGCTGTGCCTATGCATAACTTAATATAGTAATACATGCATGTACACATGCGCTCTCTTGCTTTCACTTTGTTCTGTCTCTCTCTCTTGCTTGTCTTTATTACCGATGATCCTGTGTTGCTTATTGGGCTTCAATTCTGTAACTTGAGACTCCCAAAGCTGGAAACTGTTTAGAAAAAAATGTTGTTTTCCTTTTCTCAATGAAAACATAAACACGTTAGAGCTGGACAAAGTATATCTCAACTTCTTTCTTAACAACTAGGAAGAAAATGAGTTCTGACAACTAATTTTACTCTTCTGGTGGAGGGGATACGGCTGGCTGTCTTGCTAGCATGCTGCATGGTGTGGTGCTTGTGTTGTCATCTAGTGCTACCACGTAAAACACATTGCATCATTCAGCTACTATTCTAGTTTTAAAGGGCATTTTCAGAATGAAATCAACACCATGAACCAGGTGATGAGACTTAAAACATAGTCAGAAAATAATTTAAAATCACCATTAGAAAGTAATGAATCAATTTTTAAGGCTGTGTGTTGTTTGGGGTTTTGTTTGGTTTTTTTTTTTTTGTTGTTAAATTAATGGTATTGGTATTGCGGATAAGGCATTCTAGTGAATTCCCATGGAGAGTGAAGTAGTTTAATCCTGTGCCTTCCCAGGCATTTGTTTATTGTTGGCGTTGATTAGGTGATAGATACAAACCTGAAGATGTACTGTGGCCTGGTTCCTTTGTTCTGAGGCTACGTAAATGTTTTGTTACCTTTTTTATATCTTATCTAAAAAGTCTTGGGATAGCAGATCCATGTCACTCCCCTTCATCTCCTGTACTGTGGTTTAAACTAAACTGTGAAATAGTTTTACATCTCTTTATATGCATGGAAGAGACTTTATATGCATGGAAGAGGCTTTGGACTCACGAAATGAATGATCATCTTCAGTAAAGCTACAGAAAGAATGGGCCCTATAATCTATCACTTTCATCAGAAATAGTTCGATTCTGCAAAAAATTGCTGTTGGAGAGAAAATATTGCAGAATAAAACCCACCAAGGAGTAGCAGTTGGGAAACTAGCTTAAAAGTATCATGAGCCTTTTTTTTAAAAAGGGAAGTATTTTTTCTCCTCTTGTGATTTCTGAGCCTTTAAGGAACTTGCAAATCATGTATTCAAGCTTTTTAAATTTTTCAATTTTTTTTCTTTTTTCCTTCCACAAGCATGAGAACTTGAGATTCTTTAAAATAAACAAAACAAAAATCCTGCAACTGAGACCCTTGGATTCTCACGAAGTCTTACAGTTCCAGCAGCTGGAGCTTTAGGAAAAATACGAAGCTTGTAATAATAGTCACGCCACCCAAATGGGTTAACGTCTGGACATCCATGGGATTACACATTTCAACTAAATGCAAGATATGGTAATGGGAGCAAGGTCATGAGCTGAGTTCCTATTACACATGCTTATTCAGATGGACAAAAATTCAATTAAGGGAGTGCAAAGGAAGTGGGCAACATTAGGATGTATGAAGTTTGGAGAAATTCTTTCTTTGGTTGTTATCATTTCCTTCCTTTCTTCCTAGTGTCTTTGCTTTTAGTGTTGCACCTCTGATTCATCATGTTGCATTTGCCTTTCCTTGCTTTTAGGAATAGAAAAGTGCATAGATTCCCTAGCCTCTAAACCTAAAGGATCTTTTATTTCTGCATCTGTTCTATCTTCTGAAAATCAGTCTTGTTCTTATGATCTTCAGGGAAGTCAGGGAATAGGGTGGGACATTATGCCAGGTCTGCCAGAGGGTCTGCAGAGCTAATGTGGTTGGGCTGCAGAAGGAAACTGGAGAATAGTTTCTTGTTACAGCGGTACTGGTTCCCTTGTTTGTCTTCTGAGGCAGGTATTTTGGTTTTTTTGTTTCTAGTTGTTTTTTTAATCTATGTCAGGAGCAGCTGGAGAACTGGTTCCAAATATCTTCTGATGAGCACACTTCTGCAGCTGAATTTCCATTCAGTTCATAACCCATAGCTCTTCTCCCTCCCTCCTGGTGCTCAGGACCGCCACAAGCCACTGCTGTGAGGTGGCTCAGCTCTCTTGAACATGTTTTGGAATAGATGCAAGTGCCTTAGGCATAACACGCTTTTCAGTAAGAAATAGTCTTTAGGCCCATGTTATCTTGGGCAACAGTTTGGTTAATTGTAGAGAAGGAGAACAAACCTGTTCCCAAGCACAGTATAGCATTTCTCCCTCTTTTGCTGGAGTGAAAGATTGCTATGCAGTCAAACTCTCACTTCTCCAGTCCTTAATGAGTGACAGGTTTAATGACTTTCTGTCGCAGAGGCACAGATCAATGTCTAACTCATGAATGCTGACTGAAGCACTTGGGTTGATGGAGATTGATTTATGACAATGAACTGAATTATTGGAGTTGGGTGATAGGGTTGGTACATTTAATATCCCCTGCCATGTAGCTTGTTTGAACAGATGCCAATAACTTTGTAGTCTTTCTTTTTCTTTCACCCAGGAATTCAGTAAAGGACTTCTTTTGTATCCTTGACGTGGGTTGCCTTGTTTTCTAAGATTTGTGAGTTCTTCCTAAAAATTGGAAGGAGCAGTATGCTTGCAGTGAATGCTCAGAACATCAGAAACATCCAGCCCAACCAAGAAATGCTTTGTGTTTCCTATAAAGGTGCTGTTGCTGTGGGAAAACATGGTCATTTGCAAGACTCCTGTCCAATCTCTCCTGGTAGTTTGGGAGTTTCTATTTTTTTTGGTCTTTCAGTTTCTCTTTACCGTCTACCTTTTTGCTGGTGTGTGTGACAGACAACACCTCCCAAGTCTTTCCATCCCTGTGAGGAGGACTAGTTGCTTAGTCAGTAGAAGATAATTTTGTGTGTAAAGCTGCTTTTTCCTGTGGGAAAAGAATTTTCTATTGTTTTTTTGGGTTTTGTTTTGTTTTTTTCTTTTCAGAAGTGTTGCCTTAGCATGGAAAAAGGAAAAGATTCAGTATTTTGTAGTTCAGAATTGCTCAATGTTAAACCTTATAAAAAAGATATCTGCCTACTCATGGCTTTTGTACTTTTTAATTAAATGAATAAAAAAAAAGTCTATATTTTGTCACCTAGAAATATTACATGACCATACTTGCTGTGTATTTCCTACAAATTGCAATATGTATCAGAGCTGTAGGTTAATCTAGGGGTTAGCACATCTTGTTAACTCTCTTTGATGCTCTGCTTTTGGGACATAAAATACTTAACGCCAGCAAATAGCCCATAGTGGTGCTCAGAAACCTTAACCAACTGTTGACCCAGTTAGCCCAATAGCAGACAGCTGAAACGGCAGTTGCAGCCAGGACATGTAGTAGGGGGCTGCGTGTTGCAAGTAGTTTATTAGCACCTGTACTCCCTAGGATCGTGTCATGGGGTCCTTAATGAACATGTTAAAAATGACTGAAAGCTTATTAGCTATTTATGTAGGAGAAAAGAGCAAGTGAGCAGCAAGGTGAATACTGTGTTTAAGCATAATGTGCTTTTACTCAGTGGTGAAAGACAATGGCCAGCCTGTGATTAGAATCTGGCAGGGCAGCCCTACAGCTCCTTCCCCCACCTCCTTTGAGGCTGGCCCTGTTGCTCTGCCTGTCTTGCTGGCCCTTTCACTTCCCCTGTTTCAAAGTCCTGCCAGGAATAGCACATTTATACGATGCCAAATGTATAAATTCCTCAGACCACTTGGTCTGGGAGGAATGTACTAATGGTGTGGCTGACTGAGTTTTAATCTGGGATGTTTTTAATTTTCAGACCGTGTTAATTTATTTTAATCTGAAAATTACAAGATTAATTTCAGTTCTCCAATTTATTGCTCCTTTAATACTTCTTATTTGCCTTTTTTTTTAAAGAATTAACTCTTTTCAGTCTCCAGTCATAACTTCTTTTTGTATCTTCGATAACTGATAAAGGAGCTGTGTAATGCAGTAAACTGTGAATCCCCTTGAGATGGCAAGATCAATGGTAGGTTTGTGTCACACATGTTTTTATTCCAGCAGCTGTTTACTAAACATCCAACTGGGGTTCATCTCCAGATTGTTAGCACCTATCCAGAAATGCTTCATTCTGTGGGATACGATTCTGGGGTTTTTACTGTTTTATGTCCCTCCTCGCTGGAAAAAGAAGGTAGACTACAAGTTGAGGGAGTGATGGAGCACCCTACGGTATTTTTGTTTTTTATTGACATAAGGTCTAGTTTTGGAAATTTCCTTTTAGTCTGTTAAAAGATTTTTATTTTACACTAATGCCATAGACATCTCCTGTTATCACTACAGTATCTACTTTTAGCGTGAGGCAACTGACTTTACTGAATGAAACTGGTGTCTTCCGTCCTAGCTGCTTGCACAGTCTCAAACTGAATGGGAGATAATTATTATTTCAGTGCCTTCCCTGAGCTCCCAATGAAGAATTTCCATTTCTGGAAAAGCTTTTGACCATATTGAGGTTCCACATCCTCCTCTTACATAGGTTTTTGCCTGTGTTAACTCATTTCACACAAACATACTTGCTTTTTAATGATGGTTCCTTCCCAGTAGCTGTCTTTTCTTCCTGACTGCTGTAACAGGAAGGTATGACTGTGACAAAACTTCCACTGTGATGCCATTAGCAGGTCTATGATGCAACTGCACCAGTCAAGAACAGTCAATCAGACAGCACATTTTTTAAAGCACTGCAAACCTGGACCCCACCGACTGCATGGGTCCATGCCCTCCGAAGGGCAGGCTGAACAGCCCTGCTGTGGCATGGTTGGGGACTGGGAGTTGCTATCTGAACATCGGCACTCAATGTAGCAATATGTGCAGCAACCAACCCAGAAATATGGGCCCTAGTAAATTTTATGGTCTGCTTTGAGGGGTGGTGCCAGCATGGCCAGTCAGTACCTGGAATTAGGAGAGGTTTCTAGAGTAGCTGTAACTCCAGGAGCTTCACAGAAGGGGGATGAATAAATCTTTGGTTCCTGCATGTCAGTTGGATTTTTGTGCCGCCTTCGTTTTATCGCACATGTAGTTGATGGGGCCTTTTTTTTTTCCCTTCTTTTTCAATAGGCCCTTTTCCAGCTCTTGATACAGTCTCAACTCTGTTTAGATTCTTTCTTAGAAATGAGAAGATCTTTTGCTGTTTTTAGCCTTCACAGACTACTGACTAGTTGTTGATGTAGAGACTGCCTGCTGGGTGCCAGTACAGGCTTCATATTGGCTGGTGGAGAGAGACAAGCTCTGCTTTGTTCTGTGCTTTTTCAAACCTTACCACCAATATGGTGGGCAGATGGCAGAAACATGAGCACTGTGTAAATGAAACCACGGTGCTTGCTGTGAGAAGGGTTGAGGGATGGAGAAGCGATGGCCTGTGAGGAGGAATGGCTTGCTGAAGGGCAGCAAAAGCCTGGTGTCCTGAAGTGTACTGCAAAGGATGGGGGGGGGGAGTGTGTGTGTGTAAAATTTTTAACATTTTCTGAAAGCAGCTAACTGTGACAGAAACTTTGACCGAAACCATCACAGATCTGTTGAATGTAATGAAAAGCAGGGCCACCACCATGCCTCCAGTTACGCTGGGGAAGGACGAAATTTATATTATTTTCCTCTCTAATCACGTATCCTGTTCTTGTAATGATGCTCTTGATGAGGCAACTATAATAGTGAGCAAAACAATGTTGCCCGTGCTTTTGTGCTGCAGAAATTACCTGTTTACAATACATGGAAGATTTAGTACAGCACGTTGTGACCTTGCACGTTAGGTAATTACTTAAATGCCTCCATGGCACCTGTTTTAATGCATTTCTGTGCTGTTTGAGTTCTGTGGATGGACTAATTAATTCTAGTCTTTATCACTTGACAATTCAAAGGGAGAAACACACCATTTGCAGTAGGGCAGGACAGCCAGTACATTTGAAAAAACTCTTCAGCTGTATGCTTATCTAGGTTACAGTTGTCCCTCTGCCAAATTGTACCATTTGGGGAGGTGGGGGAAGCTTCTGTGTCATTTTTCTCACTGGAAAAGTCTAAGATGACTTGTCCATGTATATTGTTTTTGTATATAAATGCATAAACATTGGAGCAGTGGTGGTAAGAAGGACTATGCAAGTTACAGCCTTTTTTTTTTTTTTTTCCCCAAGAGACTTCAGGCCAGGCCTTTGCCTCTGGAGGCTGGGAGCATATGTGTCTCAAGAATTAGCTCAAATAAAGCTCAGACTAAATACCTTGAGTGCTTGCTGTAGCACTCTTGAAAATCAGCGTCACTCAATTGACAATACAGCATTAAAGAAATACCAATCTTAAAAGTTTGCATGCTAGAAAAAAGCTGGTAGGATTTTGTGTGGCATAGCTGCCTGATGATCCCCCTTGGGACAGGCCATTGCCATTCTGAGAAGTGGGAGTAAAATCAGGTCCTTAAGCTGTTGGTGCCCAAGTCACAGTATGCTGCCTTAGGTCAAATTCCTTGTCATCCAGAAGCAGGATAATTTGGTTGAAGCTGTACTGATACGTGCTGTACAAACAGTTGTTTTGACTGTGTAATTTTTTTCTGGCTCTTCCTTTCTGTTTAGGCAGCTAGACACAAAAGCTGAAACCGGAACAAGGCCACAGGATTAACAAAGCCTAACTCAATTGCTTTCTTTGTTGTACCATCATCTTTGTTATTTTTTGTCTCCTTCAAGGTGAAATCAAAGAGGAAAAAATGCTGGTTTAATTTATTATCTTCTTGAAGACAAACATGGAATAGTCTTATCCCACTCTTCCCATGCGCACGTACAAAAAAAAAAAGAAAACAGAAAGAAAAGGGTTGGGTCAAGTTAGATTGTTTTACCTCTTCCATTGTGTGTGCTCCTCTGTATGGAACTTCATGCTGTATTACAGCAATTTACACTGTGGCAGAAAATGTTCAGAAGCTCTGTTTTGAGTAAATGTTTAACTTTTGATAAATGCTGTATTGTTCTAGCCAAACAGCAGTACAAACGTGTCACCATTTGGTCCCTTTCCAGCATGCACGCCTTGTTCTTCTGTGATGCTTTTGTTAATCTTTAATGAAATCAAGGTACATTAGGTACTCATCTGAAAGATAGATATGGAATTCAGCCAGCAGTCTTCATAGGTTCATCCTTGGTGTAAGATTTTTCACTGCCCATGGACGAATGAACTTGTCCTGTTACATATCACTTCTTGCTAGTTGTGTTTGAAAACAGGCCCATTTTTCCGCATGTGGTCCCGTTGGCCTGGGACCATCTCTCTTGTCCATAAATCTGTGATGAGTAGAGATCCCATCATATTGTTTTCTCTTCTGTCCAGGTAAGACCAGGAGGTGGAGTGTCTAGGTTATACTACTCACTGAAATATTACTTTGGTAGTCAAAGGCTGAAATGGGCTGTGTAGAATTGTGAGTGTCCCTGAAGGTGTGGGAAGGAGCTCTGATCAAGCAGATCTGTAGAACTGAGTTACGTTTGGAGCATAGACAGGGAAAGTAAGGATCCTTCAGAGACCATAAAATAGACCTACTATTTCAGGAAAGGGAGAATGTTTGGTCTAGCCAGTGGTTGCCTCTAAAAATACTTTAAATATCATCTGAGTCAAAAACAAAAGACAGGCTATATGCATATTTACCAAAAGGAGAAAATTAACCACCAGGCATCTTGCCTTTCGGAACATTTCACTGTAGGTGGAAAACATTGTTATCCTCCATGTCTGTCAAAATTTCCCATGACAAACTTGGTTAGAATAAGTGAGCAACTGTGAGCCCAAAAGTACATTCCAGACCTGGCAGCAAATGTGTGAGAATAGCTCTGATACAGAAGTTTCTGCCATCGTCTTTCCCTTTCTGCTGTTGGGCTGTTGCTTCCTATTTTCTGGAAGGAGATTCGAGAACAAAGCATGTTCATGGGCAGAAGTCATAGTAACCCCTTAGAGCAAATCGCTTGATCATGAGGCACAAAAACGAGTACTCATAAAAATGGACAGATCTATGGTTTAAGCCAAAGCTATTTGGTGTGTTTAAACAATGTCCTTGAATATGGAAAGCACTGTATTTCTGACTGACCATCGTGCAGCAGTGGCACAATTGAGCTCTCCCTGAAAGAGGCCCAGACTCGCTGAAAACAAAACAGTAAAGGTGAGAACCTGCAGCACATTCACTCAGTACAAACAAGTAATGTAGAGAAAATAATTATGGCAATTCAATATCTTAGACTTATTTTTATATTACTGGATGTTTGTTCTTTGAACCAATGAAACAGTGCTTCAAGGGTAATTTTTTTTTTTTGCAGGTAGTAAGTGTGATTTTTGTAAAATGCAAATTTCAGCATCATCAAAACATTTTTAAACAAGACTGCAATGTTATCTAGAAGAGATTTACCTTTTGCTCAAGAAGTTGAAGCAAGCAAAACCTTTTACAGATTGCATTTTCCTGGGAATTTGGTGGTGAATAATCCAAACCTTACACTTCTGCACCACTGTAAATACAACTAGAACAGGGTACTCAATTTTAAGTTAGGACATTTTTATTTTAGGCTTTTTTCCTCATGAAAGCAGGGCTATGTAAGCATTGGTAGCAAGCATATGATTACAGTATAATGAAAAATTTCTCATGCTCCTTGCTGTTCTTGAGTCAGCTGGTGGAAGTTGGATGGGGGAATAGATTTATCCAGCTGTTGCATCACCAGCACGTGGCTAGTTCAGGTGTAACTTTTGAGTACCCAGTCTGAACATGTTTTCTATCTGAATTTGTCTAGCGATCTGCTGAGGGCGTGAGGTACTGCAAGCCTTCTTCATAATGTAATAAATCAATATATTGATCATGATTCTCATTGATGGTCCTCTCTTCCTTAGTGTGTTGGGTGCTTTCTGTACTTAATTTTTGTTTCTATATGGAAAAATATTTTTAAACATGCTTTTCAGTTTGATCATCCAGTATTGCTTAAAGAAAAAGCCCCCCCCCTTTTTCTCAAATATTAATGTATTAGTGCATTATCCATTTCAGAATTGCTTTTTTCTTTAGAAGGAAAAGATCATCACCACTAAATGATGATGCTTCTCAGTATAAAATAGTCTTTATAACATGCTACATAATAAACTACATCTTAAAATACTCTGGGACCATCTGATAACTTGGGACAGTATGTAAACAGATCAGCATCTTCATGAAAACCTCAAAAACAGTCATAATGTTTCATTACGAAAAAAGTGTTACACACTGAAGCTCAAGGTGATAAACTTGTGTGTGTATTTTCCAGTCCAAATCATTATTGGTATAGTAATTGTTTTCCTGACTGGGGCTGGATCATAGTGACAGCTTTCACTGTTTGGGAATTCCCAACAAGACAAGCTCCTTGGTCCGATGCCCATGTAATGAAAACCAGTCTTGGTTTTGTTGTGGGAATGCACCTACGGATGTGTAAAGAAGCCTATGTATGTGTGAAAGAGAGTTATGTCTCAAATCTGGGGAAAGATGTCCCCAGGAACTTGGGATGTATTACCACATCTGCTGGTCTTCCCCTCACTGCAAATGCCAGGTGGGACTCTTTGACCTTGTATTCATTAACATAAATGTGCTACCTATGCCCAATCAACAACCAAGGCACTTGACCCTTCCCACTACAGAAACCCACCCTAGTGAACAGAATAAATTGCCTGTGCCCATTCATCCTCTCTGAGGAGAGGGCTGGAGAATAGGAGCAAGCAATGATGGTTTTGCTGCCTTAACACACTTGTGGGAAGCGCTCGGGTGATGAACACGGTACAGGAGTTCATATTTCTTAAACTTGCCTTTATTCTACTTGAAACTATTGATATTTTTAATATTTTGCCATAGTTCACTGTCTCTGAAAGTTATATACTGTTCTAGTGTATGGCCCAGTAAGCAGTTTTTGGGCAAGCAGGACTGGGCCTTTAATAATTTTTCTAGCTGGAAGAGCAACAGTGAAACCGTGCTGCAGCTTCACATACGTGGTTTCTGCAATTAAGGGCTGCAGCTGTTCTACTTTTTTTGTCTCTGTGACGCAAATCAAAGCGCAGCAATGGTATTGCCTGAGGGAAGAAAGCTACTTGCTTGCTTCCCCATGCTGATAACTAAGCAGTGATGACAAGAAACTGGGGCAAAGGAGAGTTCAAAAGCAGAATCTGAATATTATAAATGACTGAAGAAACGCAGGTGCCTCTTCTTCAGTGCAAAAGGGAAATAAAACTGTGTGAATGTCAGAAGAAATAATCAGCTACCCAAAGGAAAATATGTAGGGCTGTAAATTTTCTGTCGCTCAAAGGAATTCTGACTGTACAGTAGTTGGAGTCTGTATACTATCAAATACATTACAGTCAGTCCCATTTTAAACATGAGTAATTTTTACCTAGTGAGTTCAACCTTAAGAACCTTCCTTCTCTCACTTTCTCATGTGAATCCCTTTTTCATATGTGTTTCAATACCAGCTTGAATGATGAGATCCTACAATATCCTTGTGCTCTTCTTTCATGCATAGCGTTCAAAATGTCCTCCATGAGAGGAAATCATAAGGAAACAGAGATACTGAGAGCACGGGTGGAGTTAACTTGTATGAGGTCACACAGCAAGCAGAGGAGGGAGTTCAGATGTCCTGATGTCTTGAATCACAACCTATTTATTGCTTTCTCTGCTAACTTCTAAATTGATTTGTGTGGTCATCCCAAGTTTGTGGATTTATTTGCTTGTGTTGTCTAAACTGAACTTCATAGGTATTTTATTAAAGATAAATTTTGCAGGTTTGGTATGGAACTAAAATGAAGCTAGAGCTTCGTTCAGGCATCAAAGGTGCCTAAACAGTGAATACAAACTTCTGGGAGGTAGGCTTGTGAAGTCCTTTCTGCTGGTTGTGTCCTTTCTGTGTGCCTAAGCCTTGGCAGCAGGCAGATACGTGGGAGGGGAGGAGTTGCAGGACTAAGGCATCCAAGCCTCTGCTTAGGATCTTTTCTGCTCTCATGTCTCACATGAACTCTGTCCATTCCTACTTCATTGCTAGCCTTCACTGCCTCTCATTTCTGCTCCCTCACCCTGAGCATATGGGGACAGAAGTCTGGTTTTCTGTCCCTGGCCATCATACTCCTCCTGAATCATGCCACAGCTCCCCAACACATCTGTGTTCCGTCCTCATTTCTTTAATTTCTTCTCTGCTGTGTTCTCAGTCCAGTTCTTCCTTCTCTATTGTATCTCGTAATGCCAGTATCCATATCCACTTTGCCTTGCAGTGATTCTCCTGTCTTTGTTTTTGTGTGCTTCTCTTTAAGCTTTCCCCACCATTTTCTCCCACATAAAGAAAATGGTTGTACCTTTTTGTGTTTTCCGTAACTGACTGTGTTAAGTGCTCAGAATGGAGAGGGAAGCAAACTTTTTTAATGCATAGTCTGAGATTTACCTTGCCCACCAAAGTTTTAATCTTTTGGGGCACCTCATGTAGTTTAATTCCATGCTCTAGAGCAAGTCAGGCGTGGATGAGATTGTAGCAGCCATGTTGAACGTTTCAGTGGGTCCCTCTAGTAGTAATTTTGAAGTACTATACTTTCATTATGTTATAACTTGGTCAATTTGGGGGAGTCTGTGAGAGGGACAGGAAATGACATGTGTCTGATACTGTAGCCCTCTCCAAACTCTCAAATTCGTGATCTGAAACAAGACTTACAGGAAAGTAGATTCTGTTTTTCACATGGGTAAAACAATGTGTTTCTCTGTCATCCTGCGCAGTGAGCATTCAGCCACCCATATACATAATCTCAGGCCAGATAGGAATCACATGTTCCAGATGCAATTTAAAATGAGCTGTATCATTGGAAGTGTTGGGCCACTGTAAAGCTGATGCTACTAGCCCTGCCTGTACTACAGTTGTCTGTAAGTCAAGTACAGAATTGAGTCAAGGCTTTTTCTTCCGGTGGTACTTGCATCAGCCAAACCCACACGCTATAATAGAAAACAAATCCATGTTTATTGCAAGGCTGGGATTTAAGATTTTTTTTTTTTTTAGTCCAGCATTATTTTTTCAGCCAAGTCAAAAACAGATTTTAGGATTGCGTAATTACCATCAATCAAACTAGTTTATAGCGCTTGACTTAAAATAAGGGAATAGTTTAGAAATATATTTATATGTTTGCTACTAACAATTTTATTGGTAATAAAGAGGCTTGTTGACTCTTTTGCTGGAAACTGGATTTATGTCTTGGTTTTCATGGCTGGAGGCTAGGGGAGGAGTATGAGCTTTATAATGGTACCTTTTGGGCAAGAAATTGGGAGCTTTTCAGTCATCTGAATGTTACTGGGTAGCCCACAAATGACCTACCCACACTTGTAGTTATTCTTCAGTCATAAAGCATCATAAGTTTTTACCTATGGGATCCCTTCTGTGTAAATGCAGTTTCCTCAGGCTGATGCAAAAAGGCTTTCTGAATTCTGCAGTTTCTCATTTCGATAGGTGGTGACTCAGCTTAACCTGTTGCAATATGAGCATATTTTCACAAGTCCTGTCTTTTAATATAATTTTTACACTCCGTGTAGTTTAGAGTGATAAGGGAACATTCCTTTCTACTTGATCCAGTTGTAACCATAATGACAAGTGAAGTTAGGACTGGAGTTCAGACATTTTTAGGACTCCCACCATTTGCAAGGACAAGGTGGAGCTTCAAAACCTGGTGTATACTGAGTATTTATTAATGATGTTTTCTAATATTTGTTTCCCAACAGTTTTGCTGTCTTCAAATTAATAAAGTAATGAATACTCATTATTCTTGTTATGGCAAATCAATATCAAGCCTAATAGTTCCTGCTGTAAAATGCATTAATATGAACTTCAAAAGCAATATTAAAATTTATTAGTTGTTCCTTAAAGCTGATTGATATGCTAGGGAGTTTCATATAAAAAAATACCTAGATGGGATGCATGCACTGCTAGCCTGATTTCAATAAATTTTAAAACTTTTTCCTGCTGTTTATAGTTATGATAATTGGGTGTTAAAGACTTTCTACTGAGTCTGATGCTAACTCCCTTCTTTATTACTTCCTGCTTCTAATCACCCTTGAACATTTGTCTCCACCACAGACATATTATTTAGCATGAAAAGACCTTGCCACTATTTGTAGGATTTTCCAGGGCTTTGGTACTGATTCGTCAGCAGGCAAACTGTTTGCGGTTGCATTTTTTTGCAGTTGGCATTGTTAGATGAGACTGAATGTGGAGTTCTGAAAGGACACATGTGCTTTCCATTTCTTCATGAAGACTAGGTTGTCGCTGTGTCAGAAACAATCCCACTTTTCTCTGATAGTGCTGTCCACGTGCAGCTTTCACCTCTGTTGATACTCCACGGCTGCACAAATAATAGACTGGAAAAAAAGGATCTGCACCTTGTCTGTGGGAGATCTCTCATATTTATTATTATTTTTTTAAACTATTTCTAGTGTGTCAGGAGTGCCACTGAAGTGCAGAGACGTGGTTTCTAGCTGTGCAGGCATGATGTGCATCAGCACCTGGCTGGGTTGCTGGAGCTGGGCTATATGGCACGTTTGTCCTCTGTGAAGCTGCTCTATGGAAAATTAGCAGAACTTGATAAAACTACTCAGTCCAGCTCAGTAAAATGAATGGATTAATTTCATTCAAGACCTTGAGAAAAGTTTAAGGGAAAAAATCAGGTATACTGAAGCTCAGGAAACATAAAGTGGTTTCCTAAGTTGTCTAGCCAAAGGCATTTGTAGTCCTCCCATTTGTATTCAGCTTTATGTAAAGCTCTTTCCATTTTGTTAATTTTAAAAGAATAAATGCTTTTTTTTACCCATTCTTGCAACAATATTTAGGGTAGATATCCTTGTTCTGCAAACCTACACAAATTTTGAGTTTGTGATTTACCTAATTTTTGAAGATTAGACCTTGTTTTCTAAATAACTTTGAAATGCTGCTCCAAAGCCTTTTCTGATGCTTGAGTAAAGCCTTGAACAAATCACGATTTGTCCACCGACTGTGAAAATGTTTGATCTACATCCAGACTATAATACTGTAATCTGGTCCCCTGGGTCACTTATTGGAGAGGGTGAGGCCTTAGATTTGTAGAAGTGTTCCCATGCTTGCAGCTCAGACTTGCTCTAAACAAATGTAAAAAGACATTTGAATTTTATTTTATGAAATGTTATGGGTTTTAAATGTATAGTGAAATCTGTGTTAATTTTATGGGGTTTTAAATAAATTCCAGTGGCCTACTGAAGAGAAAATTTTCTTACTTTCCCCCCCCACTCCCTCTTGCTTCTTCCTCCTCTGAGAGGTTCCCCACTATGTCTGAACAATGCCTGTAAATAGGAACTACAGTAAAATTGTTTGTGTAACTGCCAAAGAAGAGGAGGAGTCCTCTTCTGGCTTTTAACATCACTGAAATTTGTATTCATTAGATTGCCAAATGTAGGGATGATTGTATTCAGTGTTACTTTTGGCAGTAGAGTCGTGGTCAGGTACAGCTTTATGATATGGCAATTAGACAACTGTGTCGAACACTGCTAAACAACATAAGCTGCTTCTAAGATGCCATCCTCTAGTAGAGGTGACAACAGTTGAAAAGAAGATGCTATAGAAGATGTCATTGCAGCCTCTGAGTTACCTGACGAGTATTTTCTTATACTCCTATTTCAACTTTGCTGTTAGCCTATGAGGACACCTAGCTTAAGGTGTCCCAGTTCTCTGTGTTTGTGCCCCTGTAATCTCACATTTGGAAAACAGCAGTGATACCCAGATTTGATTTTTATGGGATACCATAAGAATCCGTTTCAGGTTTATACATTTGATAGCAAAGAAGAAGGCGTGGGAGAGGGTAGAAGACTGCCTTGCAGATCCACCTCCTCAAAAAGAAATTCAGGAAAGAAGAGACTAGTTAAGTCCTGATGGACTTATGTTAGCATTTCTGTTCAGTCCAGTTGTAGGCTGGAGCACTGGGTGGAGGAGAGTTAGCAGTGAAGTACTGGAAATAACCAAATCATTTTGCGAAGATATTTTATTTAGGTGTTGGATACATTTTTGTTCAGGTTTATATGTGATAGCTGAGCACAATGTACATCTTACTACGAGTAATGTTACCTCTGTTGCGTTGTTATGTTTTCATCACCAAGGGTGTGGTTGTGCATGCCATTACTAATTGTAATGGGGATTTAGGACGGTCTTTGCACCTTACAGCAAAAGTAATTGGTCTTAGCCCTATCTGTAATTACATATATTTGAAAATTCAAGCAGTTGCATTAGGCAGCACAAATGATTACTTGTGTGCTTGTATCTTGGGCATTTGCATAGTATTTTTCCAAATTCAGACCTTGAGATACTCAGCATCTCTTCAGGTTCAGTCTAATAGAACCAAGGAGGATTTGAATGCCAAAATGCCCCATTTTCTAAATCTGAATCTGTTTGTGTATGTTTTCAAAATAACTTTGCATTTCTTTTCCTCTGTTTTTATGTGAACTGCAGTTAAACTTGTTTTTTCCATTACTTTAAATGCTTGGTATTTAACTTTCTGATTTTTTTTTTTTTTTGTTTGCTTTTCCTCTTGGATAAACTCATGGGCAAGAACTTAGGGTTCCACTCCATTCTTTTTACCTAATGTAAAATGTTAAAATACTGTTACAGAAGTAACCAGCATTATTTTTTTTCTCCCATACTTGCTATTTGACCACTTAAAACTTAGGATTCTTGGCCCTTCAGCCTCTCTAACAAAATGGCTTGATGGAATGGTTATGGAATCATTTGTGAGTTATTACCTGCTCATGTGGGACTGGTTTTGGGGTGGCTGGAACAGAAGGACAGAAATAGGCAGGAATCACAACTACTCTAGTTTTTTAATTATTGATGTGTTACATCTTGCATAAATACTGAGCATTTTCTTCCTTCCTAGTGACAACCCTTTATTGGCCTAAGGAGATTAAAAAAATATTGTTATTCTATCATATATTCGTATTAATGTAGTTCTCTTTTGTCCTTACAAACTAGTATTAAAAATACCTAACTGTATTCAGAAAGTAGCTCTTGGGAACCATTCTTCAATTGCTTTGCACAGGTTTGGTGTCTTTAGAAGACCCAGGCCAATGGATCTAGAGAAACAGGCACACCTTGTCTTGATGTTGCAATTGGTCACCTGCATGAGGGGCCTCAGCCCCCATGTTTAATTTCTGTTGACTTCAGTGAAAGATACTTAGGATAGGAGATGCAGAGGGCCTTACAATAGGGCTCCACATCTCTACAGAGAGAAAGAATATTTGTATGTTTTAGCGGGCATGATATCTTCTTCAGCTTTAACCTTGTAATCTTTTCCTCCTCCATTATATGATTTCTCTTTTCCACTGTTTGTTGTCAGTAACAAAAGGGAGATTGTTTTGGTTTATGGGCAATGTTAAATGCATCTTTTAAGTAATTTTGCAGCTGGACATACACATTTTGCTGTGTCAACCACACTACTTGTATTTGTATGTAGCTGAAAAGAAATTGGTCTTGTAAAGGTGTAGATTAAGATAAACAAGTAATACAAGATAATGTATATATAATATAAAAATAATTTTATGAGCCATGCTAGGATATTACTGCAAGATTTTCGTGTTTCTTAAATGCAGCAGCCAAAACATTAATCTCTGACTTGAGTGTCTCTGTTAAGCTCAAAATAAGTGAAGCAGTAGATATATTAAGCACAAAATAAGAGGCAGTCAAAAGAGACAACAGTGTAGAAAATGTGATCCAATGTTTTTCCCCCCCTGCCCCAAATGTGTTGATTTTAAATTAATTCGTAGAACTGCATAGCTTATTTGCAGTTCCTCATTATCAAATGAGCTCTGCATAAGAGCAGACAACGATAATCAGACAGTCAATTATTTACTAGTTCCTCTGCTTGCATTTGCATCTATTTTTATTTGCAGTATTATAAGAAATTTGAGAGGGCTCGCAAAGCTTGAAAGCAAAATGAGAAGTGAGAATTTTGTTTGGCTCTCATTTTTCATTGCCTTCAATAAATTTCTTTTAATGTTTGCTTCCAGGTGTACATTTTTGGGTGGGGAGAGAGAGGCAAGCACGCATAATTTCTTCTGGTGATTCCACCTAATGAGAAAACTCCGTGTGCAACAAAGTGCTCAGCTTTGGAGAACACTGGCAGTTTTATTGACTGTCCCTTTCGTAGTGACCTGCTGGCCCCCTTTGCATTGATAGTTAACAGAAGTGAGTGAATACACATGGCTTTTGTAACACATTGATAAATTGGTGGACGGTTGGACCATGATGGCTTCAGGAGTTACGTGTTCACCATCAGTGCCCCGAGGCCATTTATGTTCTGTGTCAGTGGGGTGCATCTGAATTACCATATGTCACAAAGACTAATGTCCTCACTCTTCCTTCTAATGGGCATGGCAGACACCGCGTGCTTGGAAATTTCCATGCCTGCCTCTGAGATAAATCAGTAACAGGGCCAGCTAATTGTTGTTAAACACCAGAGCTGCTTACTTGAAAGGTGGACCCTGGCAATTAATGAAAGCCACTAAGGGAGTGAACTGCAAAAAATAAAATCAAATCCATTCTTCTCTTGACACGGGGCTTGGTGCTAGCAAATTAGACAGACTCTTGTCCAGACCGATTGTTGCTTCGCTGTTAGGAGAGATCTAGGTTAGGTGTCATAATTTTTAATAGGACTAGATGATACTTTAGACACTTGTTTGCAGAGGCCAGTGCAAGAAAACACCGGAGATAATGAAATTTCGCTCTTAACTGGGAGTGAGAAACTGAATTGTTAAAAATGTATAATCAGCCAGTATAGTTGCAAAGTCCACTCTTGGCAAGAGGTCAGGTTGCAATGTGTATACTTTAAAGAGGAGGGGTCCTGGTGCAATATGTGTATGAGTAAGCAAAATGTTCCATAGCAAGGCTTTCGGCTGAGCACCGTGTGGTCGCGCATGCAGGGTGGAGTTGATTACAGAGATACACTCCAACTTTAGTGAATTTTGGAATGAATTAATCTCTGAATTGACAATAAAGTTAAGTGCCATTATCTGCATTTCTACTGGCTTTCCCTTGCTTCCAGTCTTGTTTAGTGTAATAGATTTAATGGAGTTTAAGGTAAATGAAGCTGTTCCATACTTTATTTCAGACACTGGATGTTCTGGGAGCACCTGTGGCCAACGGTTGAATGACCAGAATTGTAAATCACAAGAAAATGGCAGCAATGCAAATAAAACATTGATTACAGATGCACTTCATGTATCTTTTTGTGAAAGTCATGAAAAGGCTATCCATACAGTAACTGCTAAGACCATGGCTCTGTTCTTTTATGTTTCTATAAGCACCAAAATGACACTGTGGCACAGATGAGATGTTCATCCATTGACGCTCATCCTTCCATTCAAATGTATTGCTAAATAAAAGGGTGTGTGTAGGTTTCTGGAGCAGAGAATGACTGATATTTGTTCTTTAACGAGAGAAGCTAAAACTGGGAGGGCAGGGCATTGTCCATGTAAATGGAAAGAACAGAAAACAGCTGGGAAAAGAGGTGTTTGTTTCCAAACCAGGTCAAATGTACAAAAGCTTGTATTACATAGTCTTATGTTTTTGCTTGTCCATGCTAAACCATTGAGGATTTTTAGGGCATATTTGGCAGGAGAGGAGTTCTCATGTTCAGTACCTGTATTTGCTGAATGCTTGAGCAAATAATCACAAGTTAGTAGGAATGGCCAAAAATGCATATATATTAGAGGAGCTAGAATTAAAACCTTAATGAATCTGGAAGATTTGAGTACTGTTATAAATGTACATTTGTTATAAAACTTTGCATTTTTGGAACAATATTTTCCTTGGCATGTAAACTCACTGTTTAGTGAACTTAATTTTCAGAATATCCTAGCAATGTAATATGATGTGGTAGAATCAGAGTCCACTTCTTTTGCTGCCTCTTAGAAAGCTGACTTTCAAATCGCATCTTTGTTTTGTGTGTAAAGAAAAATATTATACAGCAGCTGATTCGTTACCATGCTTTTATGCTTTGTATTCTCTGTTGCTTTCTTATTCTTTGAAGCATCTTCTAGCTTTAATGAAGCTTCTTCAGACCTCAGGTGATGTAGATCTTCATCCTTCCATTACAGCTGATTAGAACAAAGGGAGAGGTTAAATGACCTGGTCAGGGTTATGGTAGTGAATTCGTGCTGCAATTGGGAATGGGAGAGAGGGGTATTTCCCATAAATTTGTTTTAACCATTAGGCTGATGATGAGCTATGGAATGAGACGCTACAATCATAAGTGTGTCCCTGGTGTTTTTGCTTTGTTTTTGTTTTTCCTCTCTGCCTGTAATGATGGGTGCTTTTGCATTCCTAGTCTGTGGCTTCTTAGTCCCCAGATCAGTTTTAGGGAGCTAAAGACAAGGTGCGCTGCCAGGCTGGGCAGCAGAGGTGGATAATGAAAGGGAAGAAGGTGGCAGTAGGCTAATCACCTCCTGGACGCTACTGTGTGGGCCCAAACTGCTTTAGAGCATGAGGTGAAAACCTTTCCTATTTTAATAACAGGTGATAGTAATGTTTTCCCTCATATGTGTGGTCTTGTATCTGAGCTAGTAATCTTGTGGGGGTAAGTGGTATGTGCTGGAAAGCTTTGTCGATGGTTGTAGTCCAGCAAAGCTGGAGTGAAGAATCTATGGCTGATGGGCAGGATACGGTCCACAACTTACAGAGACTGTGTTCTCATTTCAGTCCTTTTCCCTGCTGCTGTTTGATTTTGCTCTGGGGTGTGTACATAGATGTGTGGCTTACTGAGCACATTTGAAGGGCCCAGGAAGCCCTGTGACCTTCCCTTGGGAGATGTGAGGAGCAGAAGGGGGTGTGATGTGCCAAAGTTGATTGCCAATCTGGAGAGTCAACCCCTCATCCTCCCTAGTTCCTGAGAAATGAATTTTTTACACTGTGTAATGAATTTGTGTGTTTACACAGGAGCCCTGAAGTGAGAGACTGATACTGAAGGGTTGCATAAAGCACACTCCTTGTCTCTGCTAGTGAGTGTGTCAGTTTACTCCCCAAACTTTCTGGCTTAAACTGGGAAAAAATTGATGTAAAGATCATTGAATTCTAGGCTTTAAATTAATATCAACATTTCATACCTGATGATGCTTCAGGTTGAAAATATTATTGTCTGAGATAATACATTGCCTGATTTTAATTAATTTTATTTTGTGGGAGAGTCAGTTTTGTTTCCTTGATTCAGTCTAATCCTGCTTCCTCTGATAAATGGCTTTTCATGTAATGGGTGCACTGATTACTCCATGGCATGTATCTGCTAAAGGATGCCTTTGAAAGTCAGGCTGATTTGTTGGGTAAGTGGCAGATTTCTGATTGCAATCTCCTTTCAGTACAGAAGATGATTTAAGCAAGACAGTGATCCTCTCTCTCTCTTTCCCCCCCCCCCCCCCTAAACCTTGGGTTTGGGGTTTTTTCCATCTCTGTCTTTATCCCCCTACTCTAACTTTTCCTGCTCTCTAGCTACACTTTAGTTTCTAATTCTTCATAAACGGTTACCAAACATGATTGCTAACAACTTTGGTGTAGTACAGTTTACACGTAATGCTGACACAATTATGAACTCAAAAGCTTCACTACATGCAATTACAGGATTATGTAGTCTACTCCGGCTTTAAAACACAAAACATCTATACTGAGTTCTAAAATCCACATAGAAATAGCAATTTTGGAAGTAGCTGTCAAAGAAATGCTTAGCTGAATTTCTGAATTATTGCTAGAAAGGTTCATGGGGAAAGGAGTGTCCTATCTCTCTGGGTATTGTGCCTGTATCTCTGTGTTGCATGTGCGCATAAGGGCAGAGAGACTCAGTATGACACAGACTCAGTATGACATTATTGTATTCTGTAATAAATGTCAAATGTTAAGTCCTCCCTTTTTCTTTTCTTTTTTTTTTTTTTTTTTTTAAATAAGATACAAAATGTTTTAATAGCTCTTAGGCTAAATCTGTGCTACAAACTTTCAGGATTTACACCTGGAACTTTATTTTCTCCTTTATTAATGCTTACAAGCCTCTGTATACGTACAGCTGTTACAGCTAAAACTGCTTTTAACATAGCCTGTTTCACTGCACAAACTGGTCATAAACTTTGTGACTAAAACCACCTTCTGATTCCTGGGAGGTGCACTAGAAGGCTTGACTGGTACAGTTGGAAGCATCAGATGCCACCTGGTCTTGCTTAGCACTTTGCAAGCCTTATTTTCAAAGTGTGTAGGTATGGGAAGTTCCACTTCGGGGATGCACGAGCTGAGAGAGGAGATAACTTATTTACTTTTCAGTGTATGTAAATGAAGTTGCTCAAAATGGAAGCTGGGTCTTCTAGCTCTATGTAATACTGTGACTGCTGTATCACACAGACTTCATGTATAAATTCATCTATATTTTTCTTATATACATAAAATATGTAAAATGATTCCTCTGAAGATTTTCTTAACCAGATGAAACTATTGTTGTTTATGGGTACGGAGAAATAGGATTGACAATAAAGTGAACTGAAGACTGGGCAAAGCTTTCCATCTTTACTTTCACAGACCTGTGGTAGCCATTGTGATCTTCTTCTTGGCCTGATGTAGCATGTGCTCTGCCAGTGATGCAGCATGGATTTCAGACAAAACTGCATCCTGGAGGAGAGGCCTCTGAGGATACCTCTTCGCTCCTACTGGTGCACTAGAGTTAGTGCTGAGATGGGGTGTCTGGCAGAGGGAAGTAACTGTATGTATGAAATACGGATACAGTTAACTTACACTGATGTCTTTCTTGCTTATTAGAAGAGCTATGGGTGGAGAAAACGTTGAGATTTTTGGTAAATTCTGCTTTTACTTTTTGACATCTAGCAATCTGTTTTTAAAGAAGATCTAATTAGAATATATAGTTGAAACTTGTATTTTCTCATTCCTGGTCACTTTATGAAGAACAAGTTGAAAGCTCTGTAGTGTTCTTTGTACTTTCTTACGGGTTTATTTTGAAGGTTTTTTCCATTGTCCTTCTATTTTTTTTTTCCTTTTTCCCATAATAAAGTTTGAATTTGGAAATGTGTGCGAATTTGAAGTAGAGTTAATGATCATCTCATCTGGCTTTCTAAAATAGTGCAAGGCACTGAGTCATTTCTTGCCACTAATAAGTTGTGTCATTTTGCCAGGATCAGAATGTTCTAGTCTCAAAGCAAATAGTTTTAACAGTGAAAAACCAGTTTTTACCATATATATGTGTGCATGTGTGTGTATATATATACACACACCCACGCTCTCTCTCTCTCTGATATGTCTTCTTATCCACAGATGATTATTTATCCTACTGTGTTGGGGGCAATGAATTAGTAATCACCATTTCTTTCCACTTTACCTCAGCCTTTGCTTTCAGCAAGGGAGGAGATAAAACATACATTCAGACCATTGTGTTTTTACAGGTGATGTTTATAAGCATGAATGAGGAAAAATGTGGGGAGATTCTATGGGGGAAAAAAAAAAGGTAGAGGGAATACTGAACTTGTCAGATTAACTTTTTATTGTGGTTTTATTTCCAACATGTTGGATGTATCATCTTTTAGATCCAGTCTTGAAATAATTTCTGTCATGTTTGTGAGTTCTGTTGCAATGCTCTAAGGTAAATGCTCTGCAAAAAGCCATGTGAGTTCCTCTTCCTGGTTGTGTACACGTTTGCTGTGCTGAGCATTTGATATGTTGATTTGCAGACTTTATCAAAGGGGAATGAAAAGCACCATTTTTATGCTGATTATTTTATGTCTGTTTATCTTCTCATGCTTTGCCAGCAAACCTGGTCCGTTTTGCCATCAGGATTTCATCAGGCTAAGTCAATGTTAATGTTTTAATGGCCCCACTGGTAGGAAATTCTCCTCAGATGGGAAAAGCAGACTGGAGGGGGAAGGCAGCAGGGTGATACGTGTGCAGACAGTACAGATGTGCAGGGACCCATGGCCAGAGAGGTGTCAGGGGCTGGGAGAGGCCAGGAGGGGCTGAGCAGCTGGAGCTAAGGCAGGGGCAAGCTTTGGCGACTGCCTGGAGATGGCTCTGGTTTATTCCCAGTAATTGTGCTAAACCCCTGGCAGGGAACTGTAAGTGCCAGCACACTGAATCTCATCTGAGAGGAATCAATTTGTAGGGCTTTGGGAGCCTGGATCTCATTGCACTGAAGTAGTCAGACCACAGGACTTCTATGGCTTTGTTACCCACGTCTTTGGCAATGCTGATGTGAGTCTTATTCTGTTTCTACTTTTTGCCCCTGACTGAACAGAAAAGATAAATGGTCTGTGTACAGGAGAAAAACATGAAACTGTGATTTTGAGATAATTGCTAAAAACACATGAAGGAGTTTTTTTTATTTTACTCTTTCAAATCATCTTAACAACTGATGAGTTATGATTACTAATGAATTAGCAGGAAAGTCTCCAATAGCTATTCTCATTATGATAGTATTGAGAGAGGTTGGATGTTGAAAAATGAATGAAGCGACAGGTTGCAGAGGATGTCAGTGGTGGCTTTGGAGAACAGCAGCTGAGCAAGAAGGCAGAGGTTGATATCTGTGACGTTACTGAAAGCCCTGTGCAGTTGAGATAGTTTTAGTCTTCATGTTGACAAGTTCTGTAGCTGCCATTAGTTGTACTTTCTACTTATGGACGCACTTTAGAAAAAAAACTTAAAAAGGTATCTGACTTGTATAGCAGGATCATAGCAGGGTGACTAGTGATCTGCTCCTTTGAGAAGATAGTCTAAATGATGAATTTCAAAGGAGGGCAAGGTGGTAATCAGTACAAACATCTAGTATGAAGGAGAAGTGAATATAGATATCTTTTTTCCCCCTGTAATAATTCCATAAGGTGAGTTTAAAAACCTCTCAAGTTAGACAGACTTACTATGTGATAAAGTTCCATGGCCACAGAGCAGGTGAGAGCAGGTGAGGAGCGATGCTTTTATTTCAGCATCCTTGTTCATATGCCTCACACTCACACAAGCTGTCTGCACAAAGCTTACAAGGAACAACTCCCCCCTGTTTTTTCCAGCCCAGCATGGACTACCTGCACCTATAGTCCATGCATGGAAAAGTAATTTAATGGTACATTTCTTCACTGTGATGTCTTGGGACAGCTGAGCTGCCTGGTTCAGCAACAAATCGCCATGATTTGTGGATCAAGGTAAGAAGTCCAGAGGGATTGTGGCCTCTGAGGTGCAGGGTTTGCACAGCTATTTTGGGTCATTAGAGGTCATACGTGCCTGATGTCTTCTAGCAGAGCATCATCCTGCCATCCACAGGAGCTAGATGATGTTCGGTCTGCCCCAGCATGTCTGGTCTTTTGCACTGATGCTCTATGTAAGGGTCTTACAAAAGCTTTCAACAGTAACAAAGGATTTTGAGGAGAATAAGTCAGTCTTTCATAGGTAAAGCTGTTGAAGCCCCAAAGACTTGACAGAGAGATTTAAGTTAGATACGCAATGTATATTTTGCATGGTTGTTTGATCAGGCACATTTTCCAGCTGCCCCAGGTGGAAAAATTGGACGGCAAATCTCAAACACAAAAAGTTTTGATAGAAAAGAAATATAGCTCCACTCTTCCAACCAAATATGTTATGAATTGTTGTGATAGTCACCTGAATGAGCCGTGTCATCCCCAAGTTACAAAAACACAGAAACAAACTTTTATGTTAGGGTGTATATACCTGTTAATATTAACAGTGTGTATATATTGGTTTTATTTGCCTCTTGGGAGAGTTTTGGTTTGGTTTTTTTCTGGTACATTTCTCAAGCTTTTCCTAGCCTATTGTCACTGGAAACTTTCCTTTAAAATGAAAGCTGGTATTTCCCCCTTGTTACCTTACAGTAGGCATCAAAACTTCTAGGGGAGAATAGGAAATACCAAGAGATTTGAGGTAGGACTGTGACAGCTGGCCATACTTTGAGTGGTTCCATGCAGAAATACAGAACCCAAACTATGCTTTTCATTATCTAATAAAATGGAAATGTGTAGTATTTATTCTTAACTATTTAAAAGATCTGAAAATAGATACACATTCTGCATAACTTGTGTGCATTGTGGTATCTGCTAGTGAATTTTGGTTGTGGCCTTATTTGTATGGCAAAATGCATTAATTTTATGATAAAAGATCATGAAGTATTTATTTTTAGCTGAGTTTCTTACAGTCACACAAATCCCATTTTCTTGCTGTTCGTATAAATATGTGTTTTGCCATGTCCTCTAAGAGCTTTTGAGCCCATTGGCTATTTGCAGCCAAATTTCTCAGAGGATATGGAGAGGTGAGGGACTCAATTCTGTTCTCTCCCTTTCACAACTGAAGGGAAAAACCTAAGATGACCTCAGCTTGAATTTCACATGAGGACATCTGTGTAGGGCAGGGATGAACCAGTACCGTGATCATGGAGTAAAGCTTGGGCTTTTCCACTGGCAACAGAACAGATACAAGAGGTTGCAGACGGGTTTCCAAGGGGAAGCACGCTCTCTCAGCATTGGGGGAAACTACTTGCCCAGACTGAAATGGTATGATGCAAGGTAGAAAATCGAGTTCTGGTTCTGAAGCAGAACAACATTCAGAAACAGTGAAGTTGTGCAGAATCCCACGTAGCTGTTGCAGAGTTAGCAGGAAATACTCATGGTGTTATCATTATAGTGGATATACACACCCGACCCAAAAATATTTGTTTTCAGTGTATTCTTTCAGTGTGTTTGTAGTAAAGTGCAGGAAGTTATTTATTGTGCAGCGGGTTTAAATTGAAACTTTTGAGGCTATTGGGAAAACTGTCCATCTCCTCCCATCCCCCTTCTTAGATTTTCATGCAGGAGTACATTTTCCATGACTCCATTATTGTTTGAACATCAGGATGTTGCATAAGCCTCTCTTGGGGAAAACAGAATATGCAGAAGCAGAAAATGACCTATGCCCACCCACAAGGGCTGTTAAGTGCAGCTTCACATATAGTGTCAATAATGAAGAACATTAGAGGGGAAAAAAAAATATGTGGGCATTTGAATGTTTTAATTAGTGGGAGTAGGAGTATTGAGATCCGGGCTCTCACTCTATTTTGTGCAATGCCTATCTGCATGACCATGGGTATATCTCTGTTCCTCTCTCTCCCACTTTGAAATAGAGCTTTCCTTTCTCCTCGTGGTAAAGTGCAGTGGGCAGGGGAGGACAGGATAGAGAAGTGCAATTCAGGGTTTTTTGTTGTTGTTTGGGGGGTTTTTATTCTTTTGCCTATAGAATCTTAGATGAAGAAATCATTAAAGAAAAATGTAAATAAGCATGCTAAGCTGTTAGACGGCTTGTGCAAATTACACAGTTTACTTCAGAGAAGTAGCTTTCGTGGCAATATCATATGACAGGCTTCATCTTAGACAAGAAAAGTTTAACACTTGGTACATTTACATAACTGCTACTGAGGGTGTACATTCTTGGGTCACCCTGCATTCCTGTCAAAATAATCTGAAGTTTTGAGCGTTGCACAAATTGAGGAAATGCAGTCCTTTGCTCTGTGATCTCTGGTTCAGTGTTGTGGTTGAAGTCAGTGGCCCAGTTCATTTGAATGTCAGGACAAATACCTTAGGGTTTTTCAGAATCAGGGATTAAATTTGCAACGTATGATACAGACTGCTCGTGCTTAATTTCCCCTTCTCTGCCTGAAAAGCCAACATCTCTGGGTTGAATGAAACAATTCTCAAAGATCCTGTAGTAGTGCTGGAAGTGTGCCAGACAGGACGAACATGCTGTGGCCTCTGATCTCAGTATGGCCAGACCATTGGAGAAGGTGAAAAAACAAACATGTGCTTTTCATGTAGATGCGCGTATGTGTTGAATCCCTAAGAGAGAAAACGGTACAGCTGCTGCTGTATCGTGTTGGAAGCAGAAAGGTAGGGGTGGGGGGGGGAGCTGAAGTTTAATTTGGTCTCTTCTGGCAAGAAACCAAATCCCATGGGCAATGAGAGGTCTTTTAGTTTTCTCTCTTATCGCCTGTCTTTGTCACTCTTCTTCTGGAGAGCAGTGGGAAGCCTGTTGGCCCATGAAGCAAAAGAGGAGCACATTGCATCCTTTATAACCCTCAAAATAGAAATGAGGAGGGGGGTGACAAATAAATACAGAGATGATTACACTCCAAAGGCCCATTTATTTTCAAGTGCAAATGAAGGGGATCTGTTACCCAGTAAGCCCCGGCACCTGCACAGCACTGAAAAGGCATATTTACACCATCGTGCGGATCAGCACAGATAGTTAAGTATCAACAGGCACTTCATTTGTTTTGTGTCTAGGTTCAGGAGGCAAAACAGACCTTTTAAAAGTTGATGTCTGTTTGCAACATTAGCTTATCATATCCTATTGAAGAATGTCAATTGACAAATTGAGGGAAGATTGTCTCTTCCTCTTTTTGAAGGGTATCTCTCCTTAAGAGAAGGATAGTCTGACTACATGGGGCAGAAAGAGGAGCAGCCCTGACAGAATCTGGTACTATATAAATCATTTACTTGAGATAAAATTTTGATAAGCATTATGGAGAAATCATTTCACTGTTTTATTATTCCAGTGAATGTGAGCTGCCACTCTGTGTTTATTGCCCCTGCAGTTAAAGTTTATAGAAGTTCCTCAAACGGATGCCCTTGAATCTGGGACTTAATGACTGCTCCCTCTATTGGTATTACAGCTTCCAACTGGAGCCACTTAGATTAATTTCACTTTTATTGCATGAATAGTCATGTACAATCTGCATATATCAGACCTTAAATCTACTGCTACAAAACTACAGTGTTACAAGCCAAAAGACTCTAAGCCAATGTCACATCTTAAAGCTCGGGAGAGGAATTTGAAGATCATGTGATAATAAATGTTTTGAGGTTATTTATTTCATTTTAAGTAAGTATGCCTATTTAAAAAAATAAGAGTTTGTGTGTTTCAAGCTCTTTTCACACATATCTATTACAGGGCTAGGGACTAATGTATTTGATTTGGTTTTTTCCTCCTCCAAGGGAAAGGGAAGATCTTGATGTAGTTCTGAGATTGCCACTGATGAGTATTTTTGAGAGAGAATCTCCGCTATTGTAAGACTTGTTGTAGACTTACAAGCACTGAAAATTGAACAAAATAAGAAATTTTCAGCTTGATCTCAGGTTGCATTGTGGGACCAAGGAATTGCAGACCTGAGCATCAGAGTGGTGGTTGGTTGAAGAATGGAGCAGATCTTCATGAGACCTGTCTGCATGCATCCGAAATGGAAGGTGCCTTGTTTCAAATGGCAGCAGATCAGGAAATCAGGGGTTTTAAAACAAATTGCATCCTGCTTCATTCAAACTGAACAAGGTCCATAAATGTGAGGGAAGCATAAAAAATCTGAAGTAAATCAAAGATCTTCCATTATGGAACAACCACAAAAGAACTGTGTGCCAGAACACTGGCATCTCTGTTTTTAGTCACTGGTTAAATTTTTGAAGGTGTAGAGGCTATGGCAGTCTCTGTGAAGGGCATACAAAAGTGCACATATGCTGTGCTTCTGGACATCATGGTGTGTTCAGCTGGCAGAGTTCCATGCCCAATCTGCTCTAATGAGGTTTGCTTGGAATACTGTGGTTCTGATCTTGCTTGCTTTTATTCTGTGTTTTGTTAATATTGCCAGTACAGAAGAATTATAACACTTTCTTTTGCTTCTCCATATATTTCTGCTGAGGTCTTAAAGTCTTGTGTTAATGCAGGACTCAAAATTTTGCTAATTTTACTTCCCATATTTCCGTCTTTTTTTTGACTGCTTTGATGCTAAGCTTTTATGGGGCACACCAAGTCTTTATCTCTGCCAAGCACATGGTGTACACCTTGTACGCTAGTGAGAATCATTAACTTGCAAACATTGTAAAAATGGTTATCTTCAACACAGATAGGTGAGCAGTCAGGAGGATGGAAACACTGCAAAAGAATGTTTTAAGTAGGTCATTGATAATCCTTTTTATGGGCATGATTGAGTAAAACACTGAATACTTTGGCCTTGAACCAGAAGAGCTCTTAACTGTGAGTGTGAAGCCCAAAAGTAAAAATTGAAGACTTGCAGTGGTTTCAGTGAGGTTTGTTTCCTCGCTGACATTTGAGCACCTGCTTGTGTGGCTCTGTGGAATGTGGCCCCTCTTGGGCAGAGCCCGTGGAGGTGTAGGATTGCAAGCCCCTCCTCAGCTCTTAGCTCTGTTTGCCTTTCTGACATTAGGCTGTCCTCTGTTTTGCATGTCTTAAGTGGACTTCTTTCTTTGTCCCTGTGTCCTAACTTGAATGAATCAGTCCTGGAATTGGTGAAACAGTTTGATGTTTGCAGTCAGGGGACTCGTTCCTGGTCATGCTTCTGTGGAGTTCCACAAAGGGTGAAGTTGTGCCAGATGTTTTCTAACATGTCCCTTTGTTAGGTCAGGGGATCTTCCTGCGTGCTCAATCTGTACCAAAATTACTCGTTCCCAGATGCTTTCTTAATAGCATTCCTGTCATCTGTGACCTCATACCTACCTATATTTGCTTTCTCAGCTTAAAACCACAAGAGGTTGAACATTTAGATTTTGCCACTTATTCTTACTTGAAAAATAAATTATTTTGTCATAACGAGTACTAGTTGGCTCATTGAAAAGAAATAACTTAGATTTCCATGGTGGACTTGTCTGTTGGTTTATTATAATAGCATGTGATTTATCACTGTGCATATAAATAAATATGAAGTATAGAGTTTCATATTCTAGGAATAAATGGACTCAGAAGTATCCAGAGGATTGGAAATTTAATGGGAGACAAAGAAACAAATACAGTAGGCTACAGTGAAAAACCTCCTTCCTGTTTTCATAATTTTATTATTTGTTCAGTAATGGAAACATGATGTGGGTAAGTTTCCCAGAAAATCTCCAATTTCCTCATAGACTTTCTGTGAGGTAACTCATAGACTTGTCAAAATCTGACCTATTTTCACATTGCTGTTTACATGTAGTCCTAAGTTTCTTCTCAGTGAAAGTAGTTATTTGGCTTTAAAACCTGAATTGAAGAAGAGAAATACTGTTGGACTTACTAACTTCATGGCTTGAATAAAGTAAAACTTTCATGAACAGCATGCTGTCTGGTTTATTTTTGTATGTATATAAGCCAGATATAAGAAACAATTATAATTTAGTTACCTCTTTTTCAATGAAGTACTTTAGCCAACCAAAGAATTTGATGACTTAAGAAAAATTACTTTGTTCGGGGTAGTTCTTTGTAGCTTAGTGACAATAATTAGTAATATGGGGGGAAAGTACAAAGTGTCCTAACTCTAAAGCTACAGTTTTCTAAGAGAAGACAGTGACACTCAATGAAAAAGAGAGAAGACTAAACCACTTAGTGAACAACTGGTAATTTATCTAGGTTTTCTTCTCAGTAACCGTTTGATATTTTTCCATAGCCATGAGTTGGCACTCTTAGGTCTGACTGTACCAAACATTTTTCAACGTGCTGAACACAACACATGGCTGGGTGCAGAGTTGGCAGCCTCTAGATTCTGCTGGCATGCCTCTAGATTCTGCTGGCATGCGAGGCAAACAATAGTTTCCACTGAAAAATGTGGGCAAACCAAAGGTGAGAAAAATAGATGAAGAGCAGAATTTGTTGCTGTTGGAAGCTTATGAAATTGGGTGTTTAACTGCTTTGGTCAGGCTTGTGTTCCTTCATTTGATTGTTGGGAGTTGATGTTGATTATATGAATGGATTTAGGATTAAAGTCAGCTGCTATGGAATTCTTCTGGTGTTTATAATAAATACATACTAGGAGGTTGGACGATATGTCCTCCTGAGGTCTCTTTCAACTTGAATTATTCTGTGATTCTGTGACCTATTAACTGCTTGTATTTGAAGCTACAGAACCTTTGCAAGCATTAAGAAGGTCTTTCGATGGTTGCTAAAAAGGTAAATAGGACTATTTACCAACATTTTCGTTACAGTGAAACACTTGAAAGTTGCGTGCCTTCTCTGTTAGTAACTGTACTGCAAGTGGTACTACTTTGTGACTAGTTAGTTATATTTCAGTAGGCCACTGGTGGATCTCTTCTTTACAGAGCTTAGACCTACTCGCCAGTTTGGGTCAGCTTTAGCCTGCCAAGAGAACATGCTCCTCTTGCTTAGAAGAATAATACAGGGGGAATGTGTTGCAGGCATCTATGTGAAAGCCACTGCAGCTTCTCATTTTATCGCAAATCAGAAATTCTCGAGAAAAGGTAGGCGTATCTTCTAGAGTGTGCTGCAAGTCAGTGGAGAATACAAAGAAGTAAATGTAGAATGAAAGCAGACCTAGTTGTTTTGATGGCAACTGAAATGGCAATCAACATTTTTGTTTTTTTCCATGACTAAAATACGTACTCTTAGGGCTGTCGTATAAACATGTGATATGAGGGAGTCTGTAAGCTACATCTGTTAGATCCAGAGGCTCAAAACGGCAGAACTGGTAATTGATTTTGCATGTGTTTTTATTTTTTTTGGAAGGCTGGACTGAAATAGCTCCCTGAGCTCTTTGTACGTAGGTTAAATGTATTTGAGTGGGTCCCCGAGCTCTTTTGTGCCTGCCAGTGATTTTGCAGAACGTCATGAAAATGGGAGAAGCAGTTGTGTGAATTAAGGCTTAAATGAAGAGCAGGAATAAGAGAGGGATTCTTGCTATCATGACAGTTACTTCTTACAAATGGACTCCACTGATGTCAAGTAATAAATTCGGGGGGCTTTTCCTCCACTCAGTGTTGATGCTGTTTGATGAGTAGACAACATAAGGGGAACATAACAGGAAAAGCACCTACCAGATTACAGTAGGATTTGTGGACACTAAAGCTGTCCTACATCATGATTTACTGGGAGTGATGGGTTCTTCTGTCCTTCCTCCTTGCACTCTCTAATGTGAATTGAAATAAAATCAGAGGTGTGAAATCTGCCTTGCTTTCTGTAAACTCTGAAAGCCGTTCCATAAACTGTCCAGATTGTGTTTTGGTCTGACACCTCTTGGCTGTACTGATGTCTCTGTCTCACGTGCCCATTTCAGTATGCAGCTGCAGGAGAGGAAAGAAAATATGTTCCTTGAAGACAAGCTGAAAAAAAGCTGTATTTCAAAGTATCTGGTGAGGTTGCTAGAAACAATTGAACACAATTTTTAAATGGGCTTGATAGCATACTTGTAAACTGCAGATTTGAAGTATGGTTGCTTCACATTGGATAACTGGATGTCTGGTAAACTGAATGCCCAAGAGAACAAATTGGCCAAGACTGTGAGATTTGATCAACATTTGATAATTTATTCTTTGTACCATAAGGATGCTTGTCTTCATGAATTTTTTTTTTTAATCTATTCATCTAAATAAAAATTCTTGCAGTATGTGAAGTATATAATCTCTATACTGCACTCATTTTTCCTCTGCCTATAGATATAAATAGAATAATGATGTCTTATTCTCTGGGCTCTGTGCATCATTCATACAGTACATTTCCCTTCTAGGTCACAAAGCTTCCCCACACGCAAGCTTTTTTGTTAAACACTGTGATGGTGCTCAAGAACACAGAATTTTTTGCAGCTGAAAGCAGTGCCTCATTGCAGGATGGCAGCAGGGTACAAAATAATGAAAATAAAAATTGATCCAGTATTGTAAGATATCCTAATTTCAGTTAAAATATGCTTAGTCTTAGGAGTGACTCACAGATAGTGAGTTTGAAGGGGCTATTTAATTTTATTTTTCCTGTGGTTGTTCTTGGGGAAGTTTTACTGAAGGGTGTGGTAGATATTACACAAGAGCAATGAGTATATGGTACAGTTGTCTTCAAAGTGAATTTTCATGAGTAAATCATGATATTAACTTCCATTTAATACAATCAGAACACAAATATGCTCATGTGATTCCTATGCAGTTGATGGGATTTTGGTAGCTGAGAACTGGTTTTGCTGGTGGGTATCTACCAGTTGTATCCTAGTGGGTATCCATTGGCCAAAGAAACAGGTCTGTGATTTCCTGGCCCTCCCTGTGTATTATCTCCTCCATATCCAGCAGAAATAGTCAGGTTTCTAGTAGTCTGTTGGTGTTTCTCCAAGTGAGAGTTTAAATCACTCCAAGACCTCTTTTTGTGAGTACTTCATAATAAAGTTGTTTTGGTATGAATGCTTTCTCCTGTATTTCACGTTGACATCTTCTTAGAGCAGGGGGTTGGACTGGATGACCTCTGAAGGTTCCTTCTGATCAAAATTATTCTGTGATGCTTTAGTATAGGCAAACGGGTGATGCCCAAATAGGCTGGGAATGCCACGTGTACCTTAAGCACTTATGTACAAAGCACAGTGATGCAGAAATCTATGCTCCAAGACTAAAAGCTGAATGTCTTAATCATGTGGTCCACATTTTTAAGGAAGGTAAACAGGAGTTGGTTTTAACCAGTGAGTTAGAGCCAGCTGGGGGCCAGACTATTCTGCTGCATCTGCTGAAAGGAAATTGAAGTAGTGATGGGATTTCAAAGGCATCAGTTTTACATGACAAGTGTTGCTTTGAGTAGTGTGGTGCCACTTTGGTACATGATCTAGACACTACTTTTCATCACAGAATATTTTCCTGTGCCACAGTATACTTGAAAAGTGTAAGTACTTGTAGCCTTGTAATTTTTTTAAAATATTGGCTCTCACTTTCCTGAAGAAACCATTTTTAGCTATTAGCATTGTTAGTAGTTGATTTATTTTTTTAAACTCCCCTCCCCCCCCCCCCCCCCCCCCCCCCCCCCGCACACACCCCCCCCATGCTAGCTGCAGGGAAAAGTAATTTAATTGTGGTTTTGAAACAGATATACTTGGAAAAAAAACTTGGCCAAAAATAACACATCAAAAAACAGTTGCCATTTTGTTACGTGTTCATTAGGTAGCATCATCTTTCTTTTCCTGCCCCTCATTTGACAGCTGAAAACTTCTTTGGGTCTCCTTTTAGAGATGTGTGCTATTTTGGGCAACAGTGGAGAAAAGAAAGAAAAGTTGTGCACATCTCATTTCCTTTTTTAGCAGGAAATCAATGTGAATATACATTAGCCTAAGTAAACGAGCAGCTGTTCTAAAGCAGGGTCCTGACACACAAACATTGTAATGACATATAAAGACTAATATATGTACATACAGAGAAATGTCCATGTATTTTTTTTTTTCCCCCACAGGGTTTACAGGAGAAAAAAATCCTGCTCATTACCATGGTCACTGTTTATAATGATACCATTTGCCAAAAGTTACCACACTGCACTTCCTTTAGCTTGATGTTGCAAAGCCTTCTCTACCTTTTAACTTCTGTTAAAAGTTTTGCTCCAAAAGAGATCAGATATGAAGGATTTGGCTTCTATTTTTGCTAACAACCATCAAAATCAATAGCAGAACTTCTCTATTTTAGTGATGTAGGATCATAATCTGAGTGCATGCTTTATTCTTAAGAGGAAACCATTGTGGTAATTTGCTGGCAAATACTTACTCTAAGGCAATCGCCAAAGTACTCTTATGATTTCTGCTAACCAAAAGGAAACCAGAAGCCAGTCTGTCTTGGGTAGTTCCTGTGATTTTTCTCATACCAACAGCTGATGCCTTTTTTTTCCTTCTTCCTGTGATGCTACAGCTACTTCACTTGGACAGCTTTGTGCCTGCAAACCAAGCATTCATGTTGGCTTATGGGATAAGCCAGTTTCTGCAGATAGTTTTTGGTGTATTGAAAAGTTATCTGATCCTTGGCTTTCCATCTTCCTTGGTAAATCTACAGGTCAAATTTGTTCCTTTTTTTAATGTATTTGCATAGACTTGAAGACTGGAGACATTTCCAAAGATTCCGAAGCTTCCGGTTTTTGTTTGTTTTTTGTTTTTTTTTTTTTTTAATCTTATCTCTGCAGTTTATAGTACTCTTTCTTTTAGCAACACTTAAGCTATTTAATACAAAGCTTCTTAGGCTTTGTATTACAGTGGGGTGATACTGTCTTGTTTAATACAGACATCCAAATACATGACCAGTGTAGATGGCTGGACCTTATTGCCTAATATGAGATGTTTTCCAGGTGGCTTTGATGGACTGGGCAATTAGCACATTAAGGGATGATTTCAATTGCATTTTGGAGAGTTTGTGTGTGCAGGCAATTCTAGCTGTGGTAGATGATGAGCCATGGATTTTGTTGATGGAGTTGCTCTGTGCCAGCCGGAGTTGGAACACCTGGGAGATGCAGCCACTCCTGTGAAACTAAAAAAAGCAGCTCATGACTTGCAGAAATGATTGCTGATGTTTTGTTCTTCCTCTTGAGTGCCAACACCAAGGGTAGCAGTGTTCAATTTGAGGACGTATTTTAATTTTCAATCTTTCCATGCACCTCTCTCCATCTAGACAAACCCTTGTCATCAAGAATACACAAGTGGCTTGGCTTTCACTGAGTGGCAGTCCTGATTCTGGGGTTTTAGTGTTTTTCTTGGGAAGTATACTGTAAGGATGGATTATTTAACTGTTTTTATTCACCCATGCTGAGTTTGAAGGCAGGCAAAAATCCCATCATCTTCCTCCTTTGAAAGTGTTTTGGCTGTCCGTTTTCTCATCTCTCCCAGAAAAGGGATTTTTCTGCTTACAAACTGAATTTCACAATCACAGAATCCATTTTCCAGATGTTTGAGTATACTCTTTCCCAATGCTTTGAGTGCATTAACAAAAAAGCAGTGCAGTTTGGAGGGCATGTTATAAAGAGATTCACCTTAACTCATCTATAAATTATTATGTCTGCATTGTAACACAAGCAAGCCAGTTTTTCTTGTAAAAAGGAATTTATTTGTCAAGTTCTAATTTTTCCAGCCAATGGAGAAGCTGCATGCCTTCCTTTTCTTTTTTTGGAGAATGAAAATAATCTTGAAAGCTGCATTGACTATTAGCTAAAATGCTGCAGTGAAGGGAAGTGGAATTGACTTTGCAGCTGATACTGCATTTATACAGAAATGTGAGGCTTTGTTTGTAACAAAATAGAGACAAATATATTTCCAAATGAAGACAACTTGCTGCCTCATTCCCTTACTAGTTTGTGGTGGTGTTTGGTACATTTTTGCTTTGGGCTTTTTTTCCCCCATCCAGTCACACTATGACTCTCTTGGACAAAATACCTAGAAACTGAGTTTCCAAAACCATGACTTTCAAAGTGCTTAACTGGCTGTGGTTTTGTAGTTACTTTAACTTAATCTTGTTAAGTTCAGGTGGCTGTTGATGAAGAAATGCTGCTTCCTCATGATTTTTCTCCATTTTGTACTAGCACTGCTCTTAAATCAGTTGCACGGTAAGTTGTCAGGAACTGATCCTGCTGAAAACGTAGAATTTTTTTTTTTTTTCCCTTGGTTGGTTTAATCTTTGTCACCAGCCTGAAATTGAATTGGATTTATATACTCACAAGACAGCACATGTATTCATTCAGGCACATTTTATCATTACAATATGTCAGCAGGCTCTGCCTGTTGATACACAGGCAACATCAAAGTGTTTAGTGATAGACTGCTGACTTTCCCCTGTGACCCTTTTATTTAAGACTTGCTTCTGCCTTGGTTTTTATGTAGTTCCTTGAAGTTGAGATGAATCTGACATTCTTTCAAGGAGGTATTTTTCATCTAGATCATCTTAACAGTTCAGTTTTCATAATGGCTCTACAAAGAGTTGTATGTTGACAGAGCGCAAAGGAGAACTGATAGACTGCAGTGAGAGGACTGGACTGAGAGTTAGGAGTCCCTAAATGAGGGTTTTCTCATGGAAGAAAATGCACACCACGCTGTTGGTGCTCATGGTGCTAATGGGGAACTAGTGGATGTGTTCATTTCTATACCCTCCCCAGTCTGTCTCCCACTGGCTTTTAGGGAGGCTAATGGGTAGTGTTGAGTGCTCAGCATTCATGAGAACTGGCTTGCTTATACTTTAATGATGCTTAAATTTATTATGCTGCAGGTAAAATTTTGGATGTTGTGAGGTGCACTCCGTTCCTCTATCCAAAGACCATGGGCATTCAGAAAACCTGTATAAATAGTGGGTTTAGTACCTGTAGCTTTCATGTTTGGACCTCAGGGGGTCCCATTTTTATTTCTGCCCATTATTTTTAATTTTTTTTCCTTTGGCTGAAGTCCCTTGTTTATGTCTGAAATGGAAAAAAGCAACAAATGTAAAATCTTATATCTTGTTAGTACTGCTTTTCTGTTGAAGTAGCGTCACATAAAGGCTTATGTTTAGATTTTCATGCCTACTGCTTCCTCACCATCATACTTGGCGTGATTCTTTTAATCTTTCATGAACCTAGAACTTTAGGCTATTAAGGATAAAAGTGCTGCTCTGTGTAGTGTTTGAAATCAAAGTAGTGACATGAGGACAGCACCATGAAGTGTAGAAAAGCATGGTTAGAATCACTGGTCTAACTTGCTGCTGTATCAAACCTGATACTCTTTTTTCCCATTTGGCTGTTGTATGCACTGCTTGTAATCATGGTATTTTATAGGGGTTTTGCAAAGACTTAGTCTTGGACGGTCCCAAAGAAATCTAGGCAGTCAAGAGATATCCTAAGAATGTGCATGAGAAAGTGTGAATTAAGCAATGCAAGATGACATTTTTTTTTTTTGTATCCCTATACTGTCCTAAAGAGACCAATTGAGTGTTGATGTATACAAGACTGATTTGCCATGACATGACTCAGTTCTACTGCACTGGAACTTGGCTTGGTGGTTGCAGGAAACTGTTCTGTTTGTTTCTGTTTTAGCAAGACCCAGCGAGTTGTCTAGATGTCACTACTGTATTTAGAAGTGGGTGGCCAATGGAAGATGAACTTCTGTTGGTCCAGTTCACTAATAGTATGGAGTATTTATAATTGGGGAACCTGTACTCCTGCTGCAGTCAGTGTGACCCTTCCTAGGAAACATCGGCTTCGGACGGAGAGCGCCGTGTGCTCCCAGGCAGCAGTTTGGTGAGAGAGAGACCTCTGCCAAACCAAAAGAGTAAATGAAAGCAGCTGTGAAGCCCTGTCCTGTCAACCACTTCTGCCCATTGCTCAGCTCTCATAGGGCTCCCACCACAGTGTCTGCATACAGAGAACCATACAGGACAAGGAAAACAAACTAGTTTCTTTTTCTGCAAGAAAACAAGCCCGTTTTCATTTCTTCAGCCATTTCTTCTTCTGAACCAGCGATTTTATCAGAAGAAAATTATTTTTATTTCTCCCTGAAAATATAAAGAGAGGCTTTGTAACAAAACAATGGGTAGGGCTTGAGTGGCTGTCCCTCAACTTGTGCTGTGCGCTCTTCCCTTTTCGGTGGGGCAGAAGATTGTGCCTGCCTTTCCAGGTAGAACCCACAAACGATGATGCTTTACTCTAAAAATCTTTCTAACTTCTGGAATACTGAAATGTAACCCAGATGTGGTTGAATCCTGAAGAAAAAGGCAGATACAAAACAAAATATAGACTTGAGTCTCCCCTTGTCAGCTCCTGAGTAGAGCAGGTTTGTTTTCTGCATTCAGAAAAAGCCACAACTGCCATGTGCCATCTCACTTTGACTCTGGTTGCTTTCACTACTTAATGGCAATGAAACAAGATATTTTTGTGGTAGATGAAGGAAGAAAAAGGCTTTCTGTTACTCTTATACATATTACCCAGATTCTTTTACATACCTTGCTCCAAGGGATAACATGGATTACATCAAAGTACTGAAGAGGTTCATTAATTAGGTGTTCATAGCATTTCAGTGTTCATGCCTTCTCAAGATACTACAGTTTCAAGTGTGTAATCTTTAACTGCTTGTTGTAACAGAAATTTGATCACAGAATATAGTATTAAGGAAAAACAATAAAAATGTATAAATAAATCTTTACAGAATTAATTTGTGTCAATTACTGAATATTTTGCTCAAAACAATGAAACTTAATAGTTTGTCTTTAGCAACTAGGGCCAAATATGGAGGAACTTCCTGCTTCTTAATTTCAGTATTTTTATTCTTTGAAACTAGGTAAGCACATCCAGATTCATTACTAAATTTTCTTAGTCATGAGCAGACTTACTTTCTGTTCTTCTCTGGAATATACAGCTTAAAGAAGAAAGAAATCCCCTTTTTATGGTAGCTAAATAGCAGATATTCTTCTGAGTGTGAACATAGTCTCCTGTTCATAGCTACTGCTTGCATGATGGGTTGAGACTTCCAGGTGAAGACATCCAGGAGACCCAACTAGTGTGGTTAGAAACTACTGTAGATATTTACATTAGGCTGTGTCAACACGATTAACAGTTGTTAAATAGACCTTGCCTGTTAGCATAGTTTTAGAAATTCATAAACTAATTCTGTTATCTTTCTTTATATACAGGAATAGAAGTAGGAATTTACTTGTTCAAGAGAAACAAGCTTGAAAGTTTGAGGTGACTTGTGATTTGCCTGGAAGAACCTTGATAACTGGGAGCTACCATAATCTGACTCAGTGCCTATGTTTGTATTTTATTCAGGTGTATTTTTATTTGTGTAGTAGCAACAATAAAACCAACAAAAGCACACAGTAAAACAAAACTGAGCTTATTTTGGCTTGGGGTTGACTAGACATTTACTGGAGCTGATTTTTTATCTGACCCTGCCAGCTTTAAGTTTACCAGTGACCAAGGGTCTGTAATTGTTTTAAGCTGTGGCTTGATGAATGTGTTTGTTTAAAAGAAATACTCAAAATTTTGCTACATAGTGTATCCTCAATCAACTAGGATGTTGTTCTTTGTGAGTGTTATAACAAAAAAAGGCCAAGAAATGCAAGTTTCTGATAGAACCTCTTCTATTATTTTGGTAGGCATGAGTTACTGCGTTTCAATATTCTGTGCCTTCTTTGTGTTTTCTTCTATTTTTTTCCTGTCCTGAGGAATGGAAAATATTTCTAATGCATCAAAAATGTATCCAAAGAATGGTTTATGCTTTTAAAAGTTATTGTGTGGAAATCAAATCAGGAAAACATATGGGTAAGTGAGTTTGGTCTAGTTTTTGGAGGGACTGTAGCCATTATGTGGCACGCTCATGTTCTTATGTCACAGCCAGTGTTATATGAAAAAACAGTATCACATTACACTCATATGTTCTTTTGGGCATGTGAGGATATTTCTAAGAATTCTGTATTAAAACAGACCCCAAAAAACTGCTTTTTATGGAAGTAGACATCAACACACCATTGTTTTATCTTTTGACTTACTGGGCTGGTTAAAATACAACTTTAATGGTCTGAAGTACTGTACTTCGTTTTATGTCTTTACTCTAAACAATGGGACTCCTAAATCAATACCTGATAACAAAGCTTGTGAGTAATATTTCACCTTAGGGAAAACCTGTCCATAAGAATTTTCCATTGTATAGCTAGAAGGTACTTTGGAGAGGTTAATTCAACAACATTTTTTGAAGTATATTTTAAAGTTGTTCCTGCTTTCTTGTATTTTGTCAGTACTTTTGTCTTAGGGCAGGTATTTAAAAGAAATCAATTTTCATGCCAGTAAGCAGTAAATGAGTTTGTGTAAGCTTTACCATAGTTTTCCTCATTAAAGTGAATAGGATGGCTCTTCCAGTGTTGATTCTTGAGTACCTTGTTAATATGTACATATATTACAATACAGACAGAATATTGACACCACATCTGTAAAATACAGGCATATGTAACTGTCAGCTTATTGTATTTTTGGTAGTTAAAGCTCCTTAAGAAACATATGCAATTGAATGGTGTAAAGACAAAGCTAAATGTTGAATTGCAAGAAGGTTAAACATGTTTCGATTATCTATTGAAAATGTGCTTTCTTACCTAGTGACAGTAAGGGTTTGGTAACACTGAGCTGCATGTTACATGTCTCTTACACTGCTTTTTGACATTGTCATCCTGCTTACCCTGTTTCTGACTTTTTAATTCGTTTGTGTAAATGTGTTTTTGTTATATGTGGTTGTTCAGAGCAATACATAAACCTTGGTGACCTCCAGGACTTGCTGAACCAGGCAGCATAGGTGGTGTGTGGTGATGCCTCTCACCATTTTGTGCTCTTTCCCAGTTAGATCGCAGCAGGGCTGCAGAGACTCTTTCGTTGCCCTAATACTGCTGTTTGTACACTCTTTCTCCTAGAATAAAATAGCTGAAGAAGCAGTGTATCATCTTACAATGTTAAATGCTGCTCTTTTTTGGCAGTTTGCCTTCTCAGGTCATAGGCCCCGATGAGAACTGCAAGTGTGGTTTGGTGAATGCTTTCCCAGCTTGAATGAAGAGATCCCAGCAGATGCCCAATGACGTGTGTAGGCAAGGCAGTTTTTGTGAGGTTTGTGCTTTGCAAGCTAAGCTAAGAGGCAAGTTGACCAGTTACAGGTGTCTTTGTACATGATCCAAAAGGCAAGTCTTAGTGCTCAGCAGCACCAGTTTACCCATTGGTTTTCCTGACCTAGCAGAATTAAGATTCACGGTCTGAAAGCCCACTAGTGTTGGGCTCCACTTGGCTGCATCTGTAGGGCCAGAAGAGATGCATCATCTTGCTACTTCAGAGAGTTAAATTCATTTCTAAACTTAACTTCTAGTGCGCATCCAACTTGTTAAATATTTCGTATTCTGCAACCATGAGATGCGGAGGAGAGAGCAACTTTTCCTCAGCGCCACTCCTTTATGTTCTTTCTGCCAGGGATTTTGCTTGCAGTGTTTCTTTGGCATCAGAGTTTTTGTTCTGACCTTAAAGCCAGAAGCCAGTGCTGCTGCGCAGGGCTGCAGTGAGGAACCGAGGCTGTTTGTGTAGGTCTGGGAAGCTCTGGGAGGGCAGTTCTGTGCTTCCACAGCTCAGTGGCTGTGAAACGTGCTCCTCTCTGACAACTACATGAGAACTTTTCCTTTTTCATCTTTGCTAAATAAAAAGCTTTAGCCTCCTCCTGGTTTCAGGCAGCCTTTGGCACACTGGACTGCTTTTTATTTGTGGTTTTATGCTGGTTCTGACTGGGGCACTCTTTATTGCTGTGTGGTTTTAGCAATCAAATTTCAATTTGTTCTGTTGGCAGATGCTTAAGGCACAACAGAAGTTTTCTATATCTGTGAATAGAAATATGTTTTTCTCCTTTATTTCTTAAATCTTTGGGATGATTTTCCATATCTCCAAACTTGAATGGTTCAAATATGTGCTCTGTGTGTATATGTTGATTCATTTTATCTTTTTGGTTGCCATAAATAATATTTATGTGTGTCTAGCACCACTTAGCAATGACAAATATGGGTTTGTTTTGATTTAAGCTTCCTTTGTTCTTAAAAGAGAAGCTATAAAACCCACTTTCAAACCCTGAGGTAGTGAAGGATGATTATCAAAGATGTGAAATTGGTCGATGAGGTAAAGGCTGTATGTATATTAGGGAAAGTATTGCAGCATATAATACTTATTCTTTTCCTGAGAGATCCACACTCTAAATCAGAAAAGATGGTATCTTCCATGATATTCTTTGATCTTAAGTAAAAAATGTGGATCTTCACTGCATGTCTTTCGAATTAATGTTTTCTGGCTTAATGACTGGGACCCCTTTAGGTCCCCAATTTGCAAAGACTATTACACTCACATGCAGCACGTTGCTCCATTAAGTCAGGAGTTGTCTGCAGTAAGGAGAGGTGTGCATGTGCAGTGGTTACTGCAGAAGCAGCACCTGGAAAGGAACTTGCTGCGTGCATCTCTGCAAGTCCAACAGAGCAGTGTTCAGGACAGGAGATCACAAAACATTTTCTGCCTGCAAAATGCTGTAATGCTGTGTACTTTTATCATGTTGGGTAACCCCACCTTTAGCAGGAATGGCTGGAGTAAGCAGTGGCATTTTAAAAATATTTGTAGGATGTGGATTTATTTGAGGATCAATAAGGGTTGATATTTTTATAGCTATTTGCAGATTTTTGCAAACTATATTTTGCAGGATTGGGGGAAGATTGTGAAACTGCTTAGAAAGAATATGCTCAAAGTAAACAGTGCAACACACTTGGGTTATACACATTAATAGAAATATTTAACTGATTGAAAAGACCTCAGCATTGTGTAATAGCAATGATACATTACATTCCAAGATCCCAAGGCGTGTTACAGTCATTAATTAACTGGGAACAATAACTTCCTTTGATGACAAGTAGTTTTTCCTCCTGATGAGGCACAGAGGATTAGATGCCTATCTAAAAGCAAAAGCATGCTGTTCTTAAAAGATACTTTAAAACGTGCCTATTTTTTCTCCTTTTTTATTCACTTTCATTTAAAGGTGTATATAACATCACCTCTCTGGTTAATTGCTTAATTGCATCCTACTCTTCCTTTGCTTTGTGATAGCAGAGAGCTAAAGAGCTTTGCTCAGAGGGGAGAAAAATATTCTGCTGGTGTGAATGAAAATTCAGTACAATGTTGTTTTAATGAAAAATTGAAAGCAGACACTGTTGTAAGGAGTGAATTTTAATGGAAAATGCATTTTTTCTCTTCTTATAAGAATAGTTATAAAGTTATTTTTTAATTTATGTATATATATATATTCATTAGCATATAGTGGCTTTTAGCCTAAAGGAGGAATGTCAACTGAAGTGGAGATAGTGTAACATAAAAAGAAAGCCCCAACTGATGAAGATTTATTTGGGAGGAGAAGAGAAAGATCATGTCCTTTCTCCCAGCATACCGTTATACAGTCTTTTGTCCCATGTGGCCCTAGGTCTAGTCTTTCTTCCTATGCAACTTCAAGTTTAAGTAAACAGACAAAATTTTGTCTATTGGATGTAAGCATTCCATTCTCAGGATAACATGGGCTGGTCTCACAAGCAGGAAGGGGTCAACACTGCGCAGCAAGAAGGAAACCCACTGCAGTTTCCCATTACCTCCTCTCTGCAGAAGGCAGATGGTTCTTGTGATTTACTTGTTTTAATAGCCCTTCGTGGGATGCTGAAGGAATGTTCCAGCTGAGGAAAGCCAGTGTAGTAAGACCATGAATCAGCGTGCCAGACTGATTCCTTTGCTTCCCAGGAAAAAAAAAAAAATTGCAATCAGTAAGTTGTTCTGGTTTAGACTGGATAAAACAACTGCTGCTCCAGGGGCTGATAAAGTTTGGAGGCCTCTGTAATAAGGCCTGTTTGAAAATCTATTTTCTCAAATTATGTCCAAATATTCCCTGTGAGCTCCCAGTCCCACCCTTTTGTCTGGTGCTGAGCCCTACACAGTTATGCAATGCGGCTTTTGAAAACTGCCTGCACGCCATTCCTAGCAGACATCAACCTGGATGTCAGAGGGCTGGGGTGGTGTTGCTTTTCCTGTCCTTGTAGCTGTGAACAAATCCCTCTGAAAATTGCCTGTTCTATGGGGGATTGATATGAAGGATTTTTTGTTGTTATTGCTGGCTTGCTTTTTTTTTTTTTTCTAATCAGAACCGTCCTTTTTGATTCAGGATGTCATGAGAACTGGTAATTGTAATGTGTTGGTCTTACTAAGGAATGCCTTTGCTAAATAGTCTTGATGACAACTGACTTGTTCATCAGAGGGAAAATGAGTGAAGTACTAGATACGTTGAGTGACCCATCTCACATCATACTGATGTTAACACATGCTAACAGAGGAATTAAATTTGGAAAGCCTAATTACTAGGTACTGCTGTACATAGTTAGCTTAGTAAAAACAAAGACCTAAACACTCCTACTCCATTAAAAACAAATAAACTTAGCTGCTCTCTCCTCCTGGCAATCAGGAATTAATTTCCAATTAAAAAGTCCAAAGTCAGGTCCAAAGCTAAGGTAGTGATCTTAAAAGCTCTCACAGAAGTCATATTGCATTTTCAGTTCTTTTCAAAGCTGTTTGTAGTGAGCAGGCAGTTTATTTAAGTCCTGTACACCTCTCTTCTCTAGAGAGTTGAGTTGATTAGTGACCCCCTCCTCACAGAAGGGATACTGTTTCCTCTCCTTTGTGGCACTTCCCATATTTGAGGAACCAAATTCCAGAAGAGGTGGAAGAGATGTCCAGTCTGAAACTCTCTGGTTTCTGTTCATGTCTGTTGTCTCTCAACCTCTGGCCATGCTTCACTGTGAAAAATAATAGAATGGTTTGCGTTGGAAGGGATCTTAAAGACCATCTAGTTCCAACCCCCCTGCCATGGGCAGGGACACCTTCCACTAGACCAGGTTGCTCAAAGCCCCATCCAGCCTGGCCTTGGACACTTCCAGGGAGGGGGCAGCCACAAATTCTCTGGGCAACCTGTTCCAGTGTCTCACCACCCTCACAGAACTTGGCTTCATTTTCTTGATACCATTGTGATACCAGTACAGGCAGGCTGCTGTTAGGACCCCCAAAGCCATCTCTTCCCCAGGCTGAACCAACCCAGCTCCCTCAGCCTCTCCTCATAGCGCAGGTGCTTCAGCCCCTGACTGTGTGGTGGCCCTCTGCTGAACTTGTGACAGTTTATTGATCTTTTACTTCTATTGAGGAGCAATGAAACTTGGCACAGTCTTCTAGATATGGCCTAACAAGTGCTGAGCAGATGGGGTGATTCCGCCCCGCCCACGAGCTCCTGTCTGTGTCCCTGTTGGCATGGTCTGGGAGGCCGCTGGCCACCTCTGCTGCTGGGTCACTGCTGGCTCGTGCCCAGCTCCCTGCCCACCAGCCCCTGGGGCCTTTGGGCAGAGCTGCTCCCCAGACAGGCAGCCCCCAGCCTGTGTGGCTGCTGGGACCCATCCTTCCCGGGGCAGGGCTCTGCCTTCGGCCCTGCTCAGTGTCACTGGGCTCTGGGTGGCCCCTTCCCTTGGCCTGTCTGTGTCTCTCTGGGTGGCAGCCCTAGCCCCCAAGTATATTGAACCATCTTCCTCCCTCCTGCCCCGCCAGATTGGTGTCATCTGAAAAGTTGATAGGGTCCTCCATGACTTCCTTCAGGTGATGGGTAAAGAGATATCAGTCCTACCAGTTCTCCGTAATTATGAGCAAGTTAGCCGTGCCTTTAGGGAATCTGAAAAACACTGAACCCTGAGCTTTCATGAGCACAGTAGCGAAAGAGGCAGACTGGATTGGAAATAAGCCTTTCAGTTTAGTAAACTGTCCCACTTCCCTACACATGCAAACTAAGATTTGCAATGAATATGTATGTCCTAAAAACCAGGATAGGATGGGAATGATTGTGTACCAGGACTTCTTTGCTTTTGGTTTCTGCCCTGGATTTGCTATAGGCATATGGAAAAGCATGCAATGCAATGATTAGAACAGTGAAACAGATCATAGAGCAAGTCTCTAGAAGTAAATGAGTTTTAAATTAATATTATCAAAACATAAAACTATCAACCCTTCCCAGTGATTAATTTTTATTCCTGAGTGTTTTTGTTTTCATCCTTGGGATTAAATGTTGCAACTATCATAGTTGAGTTGATTCTGGGGTAGCCAGATATATTGCATTTCTGACTCCTTGGAAAAAAATTTGTGAGGGTAGAAGGTCTGAATAAGATTAACAGACCATAGCTGTGTGCTGCTGCAGTGTAGTTATTTCAATAATCTGTAGATTTAGGACTGATTTATCACATGATAAGGGAATGACCAGACAGTGGAATTTGAATCAATGATGGCCTTAGATACTAGGAGCAAAACCTGTAGCAGCAGGAGACACTTCTGCTTTGGATTGTTTTGGGGTGTGTGTCTGGAAAAGAAAATTTAGAGAAGCAATCAGAAATAGGTGTGTGTTGGAGGTGGCAGGGGAAATACACTGTTATCTCCTCTTTGGGACTGTAAAGTGAAGTGTTTCAGTTTCAGCTCTGACCCTGGGAGTTCACATTATAAAACCTGTACATATAATTTAGCACATGAATTGGGAGCTTCTGACCCGTGAAGGTTTGGTTTGGCTAGGACTGGATCATTCTGTTCCCTGGAGAGACAATGCTTCCTTCATATCAAGGCTGAGGTAACAGGAGTGCTATGACAGGTTTGCAAGCTTGCAGTGCAGTTTAACATTTGTACTTGTTTTCATGCAATACATTACCTTTACAAAAACAGCAAAGCCTTTACTTTCTTTTTTCTCATGTGACTGTCTCATACAAGTGGTAGTTGGTTTATTTTCATGAAGAAAAAGATAAAAAAAGCTTCCTAGGCAAAGGGAGAAGGAGGCAAGAGAGACGTGAGTACTACTCCAGAAACTAATGACCTGTTCTTATCCTTCGAGTTTAAGGAGAACATGCATGTGTCTTGACTTCTAGTTTCTGGAGATGACAGTTCTGACTGGGGAAATGTAGTCTGTTTTCAGCCCTGGCAAGACTTTGGTGTGACAGTGGGCAAGATGCTCAGGATGAGATTCACAGGGGTGCTGAAGTGCTTTGCAGATCACTCTATAGACATTACTGGGTTCTCCACAAAGGGATTTCATGCCTTGGGCATTTCTGTTGTCTGAAAGTGTTGTTACATTTTTGTCTGAAGGACCTGTTACCTTTAAAGTGATTTGTTCTTGCTGTGCTCCAAGTGGCTTCCCAGCAGCTTTCTAGCTCCCTTTCTGTTTAGCGATCTCTGTATCTTCAGCATTGAAATATTGAGCACCATCATAAATTTTTGTGGCTTTCTCTTTAGTCCTCATAGTTAAATATGTTCCCTGTCATAAATGCCTGCTTTGCATGTGAGAGGCTAGAACCTGCTGGACTCCCTAAAGTTGTTTTATGACTTAACGCTTTAGCACGTTGCTTGCTCTTTTGGGTGGTCAGACAGAAGGAGTTGCGTCATTACCTACTATTATTTCTCATGTAGCTATTTTCTGACTTTCTGTGTGCTTCTTTTAAGCTGCCTATTTTAACAGTTGATCTTCAGAATCCTCATTTTCCACCTCTTCTCTTTTCCTTACGCGATAAAAGCTCTGCTTCCTTTCTCTTTTCCTACCAAGAGATGTTTCTACCCTTTTCCTACTGCCTCTTGCTGACTATCTGAAAATTTCCCTGCACAAGGTTATCTCCATGCTTACTTACGTGCTCATCTTACATGGTTGCTGATTTGTCCTTTCCACTGCTGGGGTCCTATAGAGGTATACAATCTATTAGACTCTTTTCCCAATAGCAACCTGTCTTGTAATAATGATGATTGTGAGATGAAGGGTTAGAATTGCAGAGAAATGACACAAGTTATCTAGTCAAAAGGCAGAAGCCATCATGAAGATGATGTATGTAAAGTTTCTACATGTAAAGATTTAAAATACTATTTTTCACCCTTTTAATTTGTCCAACATCTTTTTAGTTAAACATTATTTAAAAAATAATGCTAATTTTAGACTTCTAAATACTTATCAGGAATGGGAGTGATACAGTCTTTTTGGATTCAAACTTCAAAAGATGATGGCTTGGATCTCTTGCTTGAAAAGTTTTTATGTGTAACTGGGGGATTTGAATAGTTATAGTCATGCTTGCTTTTTCTCTTGAGTTCTTGAGAATAGGGTATATGTGAACACGTGAATTTAGGAGCTTGAAAAAAGGGTAGGTGAACTGAAATGAAGAGCCAATACAAAATGAGAGTCAACACCTAAGGGAGTGAGCATTTAGCAGCTCTTGCTGAGGTTAACCTGAGTTCACAGACTCAGGGAGAACTGTTTAGCATCACTGTGTGTTTTCTTTGTTGCTGGGGTCCCGTCCCCCTCTTCCAAGTCCTTTACCTAAGCCTAGATTTAAATGCAAAGTTTGTGTCCTTATTGTCGACTCCTGAATCTTGAACATAAAGTATCTTCATGAGTCACCAGTTTCCATTTTCCAGGCGCATTCTCTAATTGGTTGGGCTTGTTTTTAACCTCTTCTTTTTATGTATACAGCCAACCAATTCTACAGCATTTTGATGCTTATGAGGAGCGGCTGAGGGAACTGAGGTTGTTTAATCTGGAGAAGAGGAGGCTGAGGGGAGACCTCATTGCCCTCTACACCTACCTGAAAGGAGGTTGCAGAGAGCTGGGGATGAGTCTCTTTAACCAAGTAATAAGTGATAGGACAAGAGGTAATGGCCTCAAGTTGCACCAGGGAAGGTTTAGACTGGATATTAGGAAGTATTTCTTTACAGAACGGGTGGTTAGGCGTTGGAATGAGCTGCCCAGGGAGGTGGTGGAGTCCCCATCCCTGGAGGTGTTTAAGAGTCGGGCTGACATAGCACTGAGGGCTATGGTGTAGTTGAGAACAGTCAGTGTTAGGTTAATGGTTGGACTAGGTGATCTTCAAGGTCTTTTCCAACCCAGATGATTCTGTGATGCTTTCTAAGTAATCACAGTGAAATTTGTCTAGAGCTGTGGGTTTTAAATTGGTATGTGTATAGTGAACATTCTCCTATAAATTTTTGATTGACTAGTTGTGAAGTATTTAAAATCTGGTTTGAAACAAAGGCCCCAGATACTTATATGATTGGTGATAAGGTAAAGACAGCTGCAAGACATAAATTTGGTGGTTATGGGTTGTCTGCAATAGTTTCAATTGAAATTATTATGCTGATATGGGAGAACAGACATATATCCAAGAAGTCAAGTATTTCATAAGTGTTGTGATGTAATTGAGCAGTTTTGCAAAACTCTCTTTGCTGCTCTGAAGAGGAAATAACTGCGCTGTCAAATAATGGAAGAAACACACTATTCTTTATCCTGTCCTGGTTTCTCCATGAAGTCCATTTCTGAAGTATATTCTTAGATTCTTTTGGGACAGAAAATTGTTCCATTTCTGTACATTATGAGGAATAGATCACTTGGCTACTTTAAAAAAAATATTTCTATACCTAGACTTGTTCCATCATTTCCTTACTCTCTCGTTTAAGTGCATTGCTTCATTCTCGCCTGACTATGATCTTACTGCAGCCTCTTTGCTTATGTTAATTTGCTTTTCCATACCATGGAGAAGTAGTTGCTGTAAGGTGCACCCACCCACCCACTTTTATGTTCTGTAACGCATTGCTTGTTGACTCAGTTTGACCTGAAACTCAAGGTGTCCCGAGAGGTTGTGACCAATGATGGATTACTCTGCTTGTGCTTTCTAAAGATAAACCTTTTCTCTTAAAAAAATCAAGAGAAATAATATTTTAAAAGACAGAAAATTAATCACAGAATCACAGAATTGTCTAGGTTGGAAAAGACCTTGAAGATCATCCGGTCCAACCATCAACCCTACATTAACAGTTCCCAACTACACCATATCCCTCAGCGCTAGGTTGACCCTACTCTTAAACACCTCCAGGGATGGGGACTCCACTGCCTCCCTGGGCAGCCCATTCCAACACATAACAACACATTCTGTAAAGAAATGCTTCCTAATATGTAGTCTAAATCTTCCGTGGCACAGCTTGAGGCCATTACCTCTTGTCCTATTTAACAGAGAATGTAGAAGATCAAAAGCATTTAGCAATACTCAAGCAATCAAGTGCTGCTTCATTTACTTGTGGATTACCTTTAGTAGAGTTTTTCAGTGTCTTGCACATAAGGCAGAAGTATAGTTGGAGATGAAATCCGAGAGGCCCAAATCACATTCTTGTTCCTCCCAACTCAGAAACAGATATTCCTCCTCTCTCAGCCCTGTTCTAATCAAGTGACCCACGATTTGGCAACTTCATGGGCGTGCCTGTCAATCTTACTTGTTCTTAAGCCCACATTATCCTCATAGCCAAACTGCTTTGTCTTTAGCTAAGCACAAAAGCACAGTAAGGAAGAAGATCTGAACTTCGGTGTGGTCTCCTTGCTTCCTCACCTCCTGTATAGGCAGATTGGTAGAGCCATTTGATGGTCCATCTGAGCCTTGTATTTTGCACCCATACCTAATTCTAGTGTTGGATGTGTAGCAGTAACAGATGCTGAGCAAACAACTCAGCTCAACTCCTTCCTACAAAAGTCTGGCGATGCATGTTCAAAGGCATTGTGAAATTTGTGGTTGTGCAGATCTGTCAAGGAGGTGACTGCAGCTCAGTCCGGTCTCCAGCTTCTTGCACTCATGGACTGAAGCAATGCAAGTAGGTGTTGATTCCTGTGATGTTAACCCTTCCTTTTGATTAGGTGTTGGTAATTTGGGCTAAATCTTTGAAATGTGTACTGCTGAATGCTCTACCTCCCTAGTAGCAGATTTATTTTTAAATAGTGTTACTAGTGATTTATCTACTCAACTGAATGCTGAAAACATTTAATTTTAGAGTAAATAAAGTAGTTTAAAGAGCCTCCATGCAACATAATTTCTAGAATGTTTTTCCCCATGTACTCTAACTAAAGAGGGAAAAAAAGACCCAAAGGCTCAGCTTGGCCTCAGGAACAAAAGTGCATCTTACATTGCTGTGAGTTACTCCTAAATTGCTATATACACGTTCATTTGATCTCTTGTCTGCTTGACTTAATTAAAACACTGGAATGTTTGTTCAGTAGATAAGAACATTTCTGGGAGTTATTTAAATTAGGAAGTACTCTGCTTACTGTCATTAAATGTCTTTTCCCCAGCCCTCCTCCCCTACTTCTCACAGTATGTAGCAATAAGTGATACATGACTATAAAATAATAACAATTAAGTCACGGATGGTTGAAGATAAAACCTTTAAATGAGCACTGTATCTCTTTGCTGTTCATGTCGAAGATTTTGGTGTGGGGGTGTTGTTTTGGTTTTTTCTTTAAAAATGCTTTCTAATTAAAAATACAGGTGGTTTTACTTTTTTGTTCCATTTTACATACAGTTTTCATTCTGTTCACATTTTTGATATGAGCCATGACTATATGTCCTGCTGCCTGCTTTTCCTCTTTTCCTTGTGGCAGTATTTGCAGCAAGAGCTGATGGTGATCATGTAGCAAATACCAGGCACACAGTAGCAGAGTCATGGGCAGTTTTAGTCATCCCATTTGCCAGGAGCCATTCTGCTTCTGTGAGGTGCTGCATGTTTTAAGGTTAACACTCATGTCTCCAATACGAACAGTGAGAGAGATTTTCAGTCTTTGAGAACACAACCTCCTTGCATGCCAGTCCTTTCTACAATTTTCTAATGATTTACATAGTGTTTAAACCTGACATGCATATGCAGTCCTGTTCATATTCTCATTCCCTATTGAACTGGTATTTTTGCCTTGCCTTCTGAATTGTCTTGCCTTTTTAACAGCATCAAGACTTTGGCTTTAGGAAGATTATCTCTTCTGTCTCTTTTGTCAGAAACTTTTTATCTTGACACAAGCAAGACAGTTTTTTTGGAGAGGAAAATCACACAAACTGGAATGGCACAAGCAGTTCCCCACTACCGAACTAACAAGAACAACTTACTTGGTTTACTGAGTTAGCTGCAGTTCTCCAGCCTATCATGGGAACATTTGCTTAAGCTTATGGCTTCAGGATGTTTACAGGTTCTTGCAAGATCAAGGTCTTGGTGGTGTGTTCATGCTGCAGGGCAGATGAGAGTCTGGTGAGGTGCCTGTTGTAGTGCTGACTGAGGGAATTGGTTTCACTTCATTTGAGCTGTGGTGAAGTTGTAGATTGTTTAAAAAATGTATTTCAGTATAGTAATAGCAATTGTAATAGGCTGAATAATGTTAAAATGTTTATTCAAGTCTTTTGATTGTTGTACATTACCATTCGCTTTCCAGAGTATATTTTCATTTGATTTTTTTCCATCCCCTTTAAAATATTCAGTAAGCGTTTGTGTTTTTCCATTTCTCAGATTTTACTATTGCAACTGTGGACTTTATTTTGGTCTTTTAGATATGAATGGTTTGATGTTTTACCTGTCCTTGTGGGGCATGCAGTTACTCAACCTCTGTGCAACACAACATTGTTTAATGTATCCTGGTCACCACATGAATATCAGTGTGAAGGGAGAAGACTGCTGTATCACTTTCTTTTGGTTTGTTAGTTGTTATTTTTTAATTTAGTTTGAAAGAAAAAAGAGGGATTGAAAAGGCTTCCTACATGCCATAAGTGATCCTTTGTGTCAAGAGGTTAATAGACTTATGGAAACGCCCCGCTGCTTACAAAATATGCAGGGCCCAGTGACCAAATATTTAAGGTTGCTACCATTCTTTTCATACCTTGTGGCTTGGAATAAACCAGAGGCTACAATTTAATTTGTTGACATGAGTTTTGTGAATTCAAAGCTAATTTGTAAAAATCCACTGTTCTTACCGAGATTGGTTGTCTAAAGTGTTTCATAATCTAGATGTTTTCTGGAAGGCACATTTTTATTGATCTGTATTGCTGTCTAGTGAAGAGCATCTCAACAGCAGGGAAATACAGATTTGTTCTGAGTAGACACAACTGGGGGGACGTTTGTCAACATTTTCCATTACTTTTCTCTTTGCCATGTTCAAGATCAGTACGTGTACGCAGTCTGGTACCTGAACTGGGTTTCTCAGGTCTTTGTTGAGTTGGCTGCGTGCCCCTCACTTTTGCAGCTTGTTCCCCGCTGTCAGATCACCATTATTTGGTGCATTATTTCATGTTCTCCATCAATACTGGCTCCCTTAGGAAGGGCTTAAGAACAACTAGATTTTTTTTTTCCACTTACAGTGTTTCTATGTACAGAAGTGAGAGGTTTGAAGTGGCTCATTAGGTGTCTATGTAAGAGAATTAGCTCCCCAAAATTTCACGGTTGCTTTGTAGTGTATATGGAAGATTAAGTGTAAGTAGTGGTTGTCATGTGCTTCCCTATAGATAATTTCGGTGGGATCTCTTCATTTAACAAATGCACAGGGCTACAAGATGCTGTAGGAAAAATGAACAATACTGTATTATTTTAGGAATGGTATGTGATATTTACAGAAACCTGGTTCTGAGGAGCATATTCAGGCTGTCACTTTCTGATTTGCTTAATGGTGCAACTTTAGCATTCTCCTTATATATTTAACTAAAAAGTAACTGCTGCTGTTTTAATTATCCCCCCCCACCCCCAAAAAAAAAAAAATTGTTATTTTCCTGAAATTACAAAGAACTGTCGTTGCTCTTTAGCATGGCCTGGGAGTAGCTTCGCTAGGCAGCGCTAAAATACATTGTCCTACTTCATAAGAAATTGTTAGCAGAGAGGGATATTAACAGAGAGGTATAATCTCACATATGGGTGAGAGGAAGTGCAAAGCTTTCTCCTTGTGCTTCAAGCTTGACCTAAGCATAACGTGACTGTTGCAAAAAAGGTAGGGTGCTCTCCATTGCCTATGTAGTCCTCAATAATTCATCTGCATTTTGAGTAACCAACCAGATTTGGTCAGTGAGCAGTAAACAGAGGTGGCACACATGTAGGCTGATGGCCATAACATTTGCAAATCTGAGCAAGAAGCAGGATGGCCTTGTACCAGGCTGTTCAGGCAGCCAGTCACCATCAAAAAAATCTCCTGTATTAAGTATACAGAATAGTTTGCTGATATTTAAACGGTGTGTTTATCTAGTTTCTAAGGGTCTTTTCTGGAAGTGATATGCAGGGCTCAGCAGGATAACAAGCACTGAGCAGTGCGGATTAATTCAGCAGCCTGTGCATCTGGTAAGGACCTTCAGCTGGCTCATTTCTCATCTTTTCCTCATTCTGAAAGTTGTGTGCACTCATGCTTTCATCCTTGTATTTTTCCTGTTCAGTCAGTTCTACATACAGCTGCGTATGCTGGATAATACCACATTGTTTCCAATGGCTTTATTTTCACTGAAAGTTTTCTTTTTTTCTTGGTTTGAATTGTATTTCAACACTGCAAGACTGTGTAATAGTATTCATGAAGTTGAATAATTGAAGAGAGGGAGGACAGGGGAGGAGAAGAGCTGTACAGGTGTAGATACACAGGAAGATTACTCCAGATAGCAAAAACTGCAGAGGAGTTGGCTTGCGTAGCAGAAGTGCTGAGGTTATGTGGAGAGCAGAGAAGGCAGCCAGCTTGAGATGAGTGCAAATTTGTAGCGGGGGAATAGAAAGAGAGCAGATCTATGAAGTGTGTTGGATGAAGTCCATAGGGAGCTTTACAAACCAAGGAAGATATTACTTACGCTGGGTCAGATTTCTTTCCATGCAGATGTTGCGTTAGCTCTTGCATTGTCATTATCTTGGACCTCTTCAGTGTGACTAATATTGCACAAATTTCAGATCTTCTTTTTGTCTCCATGCATGCTCAAATGCAAGGAATAAACCTTGAAAAGCTTTCTCTATTGCTTGTCCTTCCACTACCCTGAAGCAAAGCTTTGAACAACTTTCCTTACTGGATTTAAAAAGGTTAAATAGGGAGTGAGTATACTTTCATTTATAAATCAAAACTAACTTACGTGTTTTGCAGTTCCAAGTAAAGAACTGTAAAAAATCAAGGTGTTCTTTATGGTCCATTGTATGGTAACAATAAGGAAAGTGATTTCTGATCTTCCTTGCTATTTGTCTGTGATAGATGCTTTAACTCTGCTATGAGTTAACGGGACTGTGGCTGGGAAGAGGCTGTGGACATGACTATATAAACTCTAAGATAATGCCTCATAAATGCCAGCTCTGTGAAGAAACCCCAAAGTTTCAGTTTCCTTTGAAAAATTTAGTCTGGTTCATTTTGGATCATGTTCCATTCCTGTGTTTGTCTGTCATTCCTTTCTCTCCTAGCAACTGCTAATTTGTGAAGTGGCTTTTGATGCTGTATGGTATTTAGACAATGGGTATCCAATGCCATGATCAAACCTGGCTTAGCATAACTAGCCAGAGTTGCAAGCATATGGTAATGTCCATAAGGAATTAAACTAAAGCCTTGAGGACTGGGCAAAGAGTCTTTCCAGAAGAGCAAGGATCTGTCAACAGAATTGTGGCCCATATGTAATTCCTACAAATCTGTGAGTGGGGAAATGCCAATGCTTATTAGACCATGCATTAAATATCATTGAACAGATGTTCAGAGAGCCTTTCATTCATAGTGCTGTTAGAAATGAATGAGGTATTATGCTCCCATTCTACATTTTTAAGTGAAGTGTAAAGATATGTTTGAAAAAGAGAAATAGTGTAAAGTGCAACCTGCTGCCATTCATGTTCCAAGGCAGTTTTTTGTTCTCCAGTGTCAAAAATTAATTATACTGAAAATAAGTATTTAACAATACAGTCTCAAGTTGTACATCTCAAGTTGTACATCTCTCATGTGACAGAGAGAATTTTTCAGTTACAACAATTCTTGAGATCTAGCCTTACCGTTTCCTTAGGGCCATATTATCTTTGTTCTCAGGGTTCCTCCAATATATATGTGTATTTTAAACATGTTGCTTTTAAAGAGTTTAGAAGGCTGCAGGGAAAATGAGGTGTGATATTTTCCTAAATCCTATTCAGAAAACTTCTATTAGTCTCCTCCACTTTCTTTTCCTCTCAATTTTTTCCATGGTTTACACTAATGTGAATTACTTTCTGGAGTTTCCTGTTTCTCTCTACTGATTATAGAAGAGTCTTGACTGTCTGACTTAATCTAATCCTGATGCTTAATCAGCTCAACTTGTATGGAAGGATCCTACTTGAGATTCCTGTTAAAGGTCACTGTGGACTGTTAAAGGTCACACAGGAGGACTGTGATTTTCCCATGGGTCACTCACAGACACTGACAAGAGCCCAGGTGCATGTATCTCAGACTTCAGCCTATTTGTACCTTTGTTGACTTTATGTTGTACAGTTAAAATTATTGTGTTATGTGTGACCTTCTTGGTCTCTCTCAACTATGGTGGTCTGAGTTTAACAAGAAAAAATAATGTTTAGTTAAAAAAAAAAAAAAAAAGGAGAGGAAAAAAAAGCAAGAGAGTCTTGGAAAGGAGTACAAAACTGAGAACTGCATCCGAACTCCCAGGGCTTAAGAAAAGACCTTCCCAGAGGCTAGAGGGTACCTATCTGCCTGTCAGGGACCTCTTGCACCATCCATCCTCTTAGATGTGTGATATCAGCTGGATCAGGGATACCGAACTGAAACACTAATGAATCATTCAGTGTCTTGCCCATGCCAGAAGTGTGGATTCCAGAGGCTCCCAACATGGAGGAACTTAGCATTTAAAGATACTCCCTTTTTTGTTATTTCCTTTTTTTGTTTTATTTTATCAGTTGCCAAAGAATGGTAACATTTTGGACCTCAGTAGGGTGAAAAAAATCCATTAAGAGAAAATAGAAATTTTGAGGCACCTTCATTCATCCGTCACCATCTTATATTCCTCTCTACATTCTATATCATGCTTCCTCTTGGAATTTAAAGGTGTTTTGTAAAGGGAGAGTGTTGAATCAACAGCAGGTAGCCTAGAAGGCACTTCAGAGGGTTTGTGGTTTATTCCTTTTTTTTAATTTGGTGGACTTGCATTCTCAGTTTTTATGTAAGTCACAAAGACTTTTGATATGCCTTTATAAATGATTATGGTCATGCTTATTCTTGTTTTCTCTTTGAAATAAAAGTATGAGAGAAATGTGAAGTAACTAAGTTGGCTGTGTTTTGGGTGGAGTTGGACCAGATGACCTCCAAAGGTCCCTTCCAACCTAAGTTATTCTATGATTATAAAATTTTAATTAAAGTTTCATGTTTTCTTTTGAGCTTCCCTCTCTGTAGTTTCCCTGTGCAGCACTTTAGTGTGAAGCCATTTTGGAACACAAGATAAGCTGTCTTTTCGTGTTGCCCTGGTTTTTGTACATTGACATCATCAGCTGCATGTGCATAGTTCTGGGAGTGAAGTCTTTAAGACTCCTGTGTCACTTTAGTAGCATTTGCTAACTTGTACAAAGAAAACTACAGTCAGTGGAGTATCTCATCCCTTCTGTCACCCTGTCAAACCAACCCATTTTTTTGTTCCATAAAATGGAACTGTAGCTCCAAGTAGCAAATTTTCAGAAACGTCCTAAATTCTGCTTTTGTATTTCTAATTCCAGTATTTCATATTATATTCTGTGACACGGAAATGCTCATTACCACCAAGTAGCACATTCATTATGAAACCACCCCCTTAATGGGGAGAAAAGATTCAAGAAAAGTAAGAGAACTAACATAATTCTAATTGTTTCAGCCAAACAAGATGGCAATAAGAGGAATTCTAGAAATATCAAACTAAGCTAGTTAAAGAATTTGTCAGACCTTTTTTCAGAACAGAATTTGTTGTTTGTGCTTAGATGTTAAATTATGTTTCACTTTTTAAAGAGAAATAAAAAAATCTGCTAACCAAAAATGACATAAGAACTTTATTTTGAGATGAACCTACACTTGGGGTTAATTTTAAATGTCACTGTTTCTTGGCCTAAAGTGATTTCTGCTCCCCCCCTTCCCTTCTTTATTTTAGCTGAGCCACCAAGCCAGAGAATTTCATTACTCATTTAGCACTGCTTTCAAGCTGTTAACATGCTTATATTAACCATATAATTTGGCATTTCAGAATGCTAAGCATATTAATTGATCGCTAAAAATATTATCTTGTTTCAACAACAAATTATATCAAACTTAGAGCTCTGAAATAATGTACTGTTTCCTGAGACCATGTTTCATTTGAGATTGAAAGAACAATAGAAGCTGGGAGAAAGTACACTAAATTGGGAAGGAAAGGAGGAATCACGATGGCAGGATAGCAGGCTGACAAATAACCATCTGGATCATCTTGCTTTCAGTATCCAGTCATCTTAAAATCTTAGGTCTGGAAAGGACATATGGTGTGATCTGTTCCAATTCTTCCCTGTCATGGTCAAGCATGTTATGCATTCCTTTTCATAAACCAAACAAGTTTCTAATTCCTGACGTACTGAAAAAGCGTGGAACTCTGCAAGCATTGCAATGCTTTTAGTGTTTGCTTGAAACTTTCCTTGAAACTTGGTTTCTTTTAGCTTCAATAAGAATTTTTATCTGGCAGTGGTTACGCCTTATCTTTTCATCTGTGCATGATTAATTCTTTGGTGGGAGGTACTCATCAGGCTATGTGTTAAATTTCACTAATTTGTCTTATGCCAACAGAAATTACTATGGCTTTGTCTGTTTGTTATTATTTCAGAGTAGTTGCCTTTTTTTTTTTTTTTAAGGTCTGTTTTATGTTCATTCTGTTGCAAATTCAATGGAAAGAATGTCTCAGGGCAAAGGGAAAACATGTCAAATAGCAGGAATAACGGAGTACACAGTCTCAGATTGTGACACTGGTGGTCTCAAACATGACTAACAGCTTTTTACTTCTGCTTTAGTAAAACCATTAAAAAGTCAGTCCTGTTCTAAAACAACACCAAAAAATGGCAGCTGACCGGGTTGTCCTTGAAATGTTTGAATGGGCTGGTGCAAGTTTCAGCTGTTTGCCTCTTTCCGGACAGCAAGAGTGCTCTCCCTGACGGCTCTCCAGCCGAGCCTCTGGCAGCCACTTGCAGTAGGAGTGACCCGGTGCCAGACTCTGCTGAGTCCCTGTAGTGCCAAAGCCTTGAAGACTGAATTTAAACAACAACAACCCAAGTAAATGTAACAAAGAGAGCTTGAAAATCTTCCCTAAGAGTTTTCAAATGGCTCACGTACTGGTCCATATGTACTGTTGATGCAATTTTATTGGAACTGGGAAGTTTAAACCTTTGGGGGATTGCTACCACTGCTTGTAAAGCATATATGTTGGATAAAGTGGGCTGATGACAAAGGTCTACAGCCTTTTCACTCTGACAGGAATGACTGAATCCAGTGCTACCTATGTGGAGCTGTGGTGTAGAAACGTTTATTTTTAAATGTGGAATGTCCTTAAGAGAGAATTTTATCCTACAGTTCATAGACTAAGATGACAAAAAATTTCATATATAATGTGCCAGTGACAGTAGTGTCTTGTGTCTGTTTACTGACTTAGAGTTAGATGAAGTTGAATATATTACATGTTTTACTGTTTACTTCTTAACTGCTTTCTTCTTCCAGTTTTTAGATTCCTCCTAGATCCCTCTTCAAGGCAAAGACTATTTCTTAATACTTCATAAAAAGAATTTCATCTTTGGTCAATAACTCTAGACTCTAGATCATTCCTCACAATCCCATTGAAATACATATTTTTTGCAGTATGTGTAAAATTGCTATTGAACATGCTGATTTTTGTCCCAGGACAAACCACATTCCCTTTTGAACAATAAAGTTATTTATTAGATAAACACTTGTTTCTGAGTATGCCTGCTATCCATCTATCCAGTCTCCATTCTCAGCATTTCAGTTGTAGGTTGTTGGGTTTTTATTTGGCAAATGAAATTCATTTAATTTGCAAATGCATTAGAGTGGATCTGAAAGACATCCCAAAGTGGTTGGAGAAGTGGCTGTGGTGATCTAAGGATGTAAAAGGACGTGTGTGTTCTAGAGGGAGCCCAGTTTGTAGGCTTGTTTGTTTCTTTATTCAACACCTGGACTACATCAGATAATTCAATTAAAAAACTGTTTATCATCTCCTATCTCTGTATCTGGAGGACTGTGGAAAGAGTATACTTTGAAAGTTGACAATGATGTGTGTTGGAAAAGCAGTTTCAGAACCTCTTGTGGTAATTTGTGGTATGAAGAATACTTTAAAAAGTCTGTAGGCTGAACTTGGGGGATATTTGAACTGAGCCCAGTAATGTGAGCCTCAAGTTTGTAGCCTTATTCTGTCAGTTCGGAATAGGAAAACATGGAACCATTACTCTGTGTTGTCTGTGCAGTTCTGATATAGTTGTTTTATTGGAAAGCAAGTTGTTCACTTCACCCTTGAGTCCAGAAAGGGCTCTGTATAACATCAAATTTGCACGCCTCTTCTAGCATATTTATTAGTGAATCTTCTGGAGCTAGCTACTCCTGCTCTAGTGTGCAAACACAGTAGTCTGTTTTACAAAGAAATGATGTGTACCTACATACTAGAGAACAGAATTGAGCTCAGACATCAATCGTTGAGGCCCTGATTTTAGTCACTTGTTCTCCCCTGCCCCACTTTATCTTCTGTCTTCCAGGACTTCACCCAGTGGTGCTTTTGGGATCCCCTGTTCTGGAACTACTTGATCACCTGATTTTGGCAGGCTCATACGCATTTTTTTGTATGGTTCTGAGTGTAAGCACTGAGACAATTTTTGCTCTAGCCTTTGATCCTGAGGGGTGTTTGGGGGGGGATTTTTTGGAGGAAAAAAAAGGGGGGCTGGGGGGAAATTGTTTTTACTGATATTTGCTATAACTCTTAATAATTTCTAGGCTTTAATTTGGGGCCAAATGTGATCACATCTTGTATTTCTTTTTTGGCTAGCAGGGCAAAGTGTGTGTTTGGAAAAGGCTTCAGATTACACAGAGGCTGCTTGGACCCCCAGCTTCAGCAGATGGAACTGCTTAGCAGATACTCACCCCTGCTTCGTGTTCCTCCTTTAAAAGGTTTTTGCATACTAATGGACAGCATTTAGATAGCAATATTTTAAATCTCCTGTGTAAAGTTGAGAAATAATACAGCAGATATCGTAATCTGTGTCGCCTTCCTCCACCCTTCTGCAATAACGTTGATTGTAAAACCAAAAAGCTATTCCTTGATAAAATCTTTCCTGAGCAGGGGTCAGTTGTCCATTTCCTGAGCCATGCATAGCTCTGTTGAGAATACTGTTTTTCTCAGGAACAATCCTTCCTTTTTGTAATCTCTGTTCTATTTTCCATATGCTGTCCCTGGATTTTTTCCAGGGAAGAAAAGAAACCACCAAAAAACTCTGACCAAACCCAGCAGCTTTGGTACTGTTGCAGCATCTGTTCTCAGACTCATAAGTAAGTACCTTTATATGGGCTGATTGCCATACAGTTTCCATACGCTGACACGTCAGAGCTCCAGTGTCTTCCTCTTGTAAACTGTCTTAGACTTGCAGTTGCTTTAGGGTGAGCTTGCTTGATTAAGAACAGCAGAATTTGGTCTTGACTTGTGCTTGTGCATCTGTAACTTTTAGTCTGGAAACATATTTTAGTCATTTTAGAGTGTACTCTTACAAACAAATACTTTTTTACTTCCATCACTTACAAGGTTTATTTGAACTAAATTCTATTACAACAAATAAATATATACAGTACTTTTGCATAATACTTTTTACTTACGATAGCAAAACGCTTTGCAAACCCCAAATTCTCATGGTTTTATTTGTTAGAATTATCATTCTCGAAAGCCAGGAAACGGAGCATGGTTTGAAATCTTTAATTATATGCAAAGCTGGCATTCACACTGCTCCACCGTCAGCAGGATAGTCAGCCTAGAGTCTGAGAAAGAGAAGTGCTGGAGAGATAAGTCATGTTTAGGGGAATGGGAGGACTCTGAGAAACAGGATATGACACAGAGGCCATGGGAAAAAGTAAAATCTCCTCCTTTGCCACAAACCCAGATGCTTGCACTAAAGCCAGGCTTTTAGACTATAGCATCATAGGCCTTGGTGAGGTGGACACCGTGTAGGCATAAGAACAGCTATAAAGAGCAGCTGGCATTTGGGAGCCTCATACAGCGCACTTACATGTATGGTCAACACTTAGTATATGATGAATTTGAATACAAATAATTATTATTAATGTTTGGCAAAAACAGCTGCTTGTAGAAGCTGGGACAGTCACAAAAATGAGTAATTTTACGCTGAGAGAAGATTTGGGCCTGGAACAAAACACTGGGGATCTAAGGAGGAGCCCTCAGTGCTGCTAATAAATATCCACTTAGACAGATTTGTCACTCATCTTTCTGAAAGTTTTGTGGCTGGATGAAAAGAATGTGCTTTTATTCCTTGAGCAGCTGTGCTTTTAAATGGGTGCAGCTGTATCACAGTGTCCATTGACACCAATTGCTTCGTGATTTAGTGTATTGGTTGTAGTCAGTCAAGTAGGGCTTTTTTTTTTTTTTTTTTAACTGGGAAGTGAGGAAATTCTTGTGAAATAGCTGAAGTTTGTTAGACTGGAGCAGGCACAACTGCAGCATATCTGTGATGTTACTGCAAAAGCTTTTGAGGGATATGGACGTTGGTTATCGTTTGCTGTTAGCCGAAGAACAGCTTTGCTGGAGCTGTCTCTGTTCCAGTAAGGGCATGATCTGCCGCATGCAACGTGGAAGTCATTTGAAAGATCTCCTATGGCAAGAACAACACTGCAGTTATGTAATGAAGCTTTTCTGTTAGAAGTATGTGAAAACAGGAGCTGTGAACTTGCAGGCAATTCAGAGCTGAAATTTTTCCGTATTCTCACTCCAGAAGGTTTTTTTGGAAGGTTTAATGGAATGTTATTTGGCATTTTTTGATGGGAGTGAATGTGCATGTCTTTTGAAGGAGACTTTTTTTTTTTTTTAACCATCCCATTCTAATTTCCTAAATTCACAGGATTAGGAGAGTGAAAGCTTTAATCTTGGCTCTGCTGGTGATTTGCTGAGTAGGCTTGGAAAAGGCCTTCTGTCTTCCTGTTATAACGATAAATTATTAAATGTCTACAAACCTTCGTAGGTATATGCAAAGGTATTTCAGCATAATCTTTTATAGGTAATACTGGAGCTTTAAATCCTTATCTGGAAGGACTTTTTGCAAAAATAAAAATCAGGAGGACATTGCTGCTCAACTTCTGTCAAAACTGAGATGAAATATCGGAAGGTGGAGTTTGTTGAGGGAGATTGCTTTTTTATATAAATGACTACAATTTCTAGAAGATAAGTAACTCCTCTAATTATGCATGTCAACTATTTTGTGTACTATTTCTAAATATCTAATTTTCTGTGTAAATACAGATAATGTCACTGCAAATAAAGCCATACTATTACACTATTTTCCTTGAATGAAGATGCCCAAGTATTTTCGCTTTCTTCATCCAAAAAGCAAACAAAAGCCTGTCTTTCAATCCGTTAGGCAGTTGTAGTTGCCCTGGAGAGAATGGTAAAGGTCTTAAATTTCTATCAGTTTCTTAAATCCAGGTGGCCAGGTAGAGGAGGGAAATACCCATTATGTATGGAGTTTGGAGACAGTGGAGAAGAAGGAGCATTGCGAGTGCACTGCGTATCAGATAGCAGAGAATCCACAGGTGAGCGGTGTTTTAAATGGCTCCATGGCACAAACTTCAGTAACGGCTTGGGTTACCATCAGCAGCAAAGGCAGCAGGCTCTTGCGAGACAAACACAAGGGGAACCCATCTTCCTTATTCAGTGGGACCCTGCCAGGTTTGACCTGTGATTGCACTTCATGATACATCAGACTTTCTAGATCCAGTGCTTCTTTAAAAAATGTTTAAGCTCATAATTTTCTAATGGAAGCAACTTGCTGCATTGCTCAGGTGCTTTGAGATGCTGCTTTATTCATTTGAGCTCAAGAAATGATGCAGCTGCTTGGTGGTTTTGTGATGCCTTTTTTTTTGGTAGGTTTTGGTTTGGGGTTTTTTGTTTGTTTTTTCTCTTTTATCACACTTGTGTCCAACTAAGATTTAAGTTAGATTAGGTTTAGATTTTTGACTCTGTGCTAAAGAGTCGTGTTAAATGAAGGTGGGAACCAGGTGCTAGATTTCTTTACCTTGTCCATTCTCACAGGAATTTTGATTAATAGATGTATTTTTAAAGGAGGAAATCTAACTACACCAGGATTTGTTCTCTGGGCTGTTGCTTACTCATGGGCACTGGAACTGACAAACCTTTCAGTTTATTGTGGTCCTGGGAGAGGCTTTTGAGATGTCACTGCATAGCAACTGCCAGCGGCATAACATTGCCAGTGCTTTGGGTAGCTGAGAAATCATGTGTCCAGTAACATTTACAGTCACAGCCACACAGATTTTAGTACTGAAAAAACCTGATCAGTCACTTGGGGTACATTGTCTCTTTCCAGCTGATGTCTCTTCCTGGTTTTTTTGGGTTTGTTTTATTTTTTTTTGTTGTTGTTGTTTTTATTTGAAGTTGCTTATTGTGCTCCCTTAGACTTCACTCTTGGTAAGCTGGGTGGGTTTTGGTTGGTTTTGTCTGGTTTTGTTACATTTTCTTACTTTTATTTAATTCCTATTTGGAATAACACGCATGAAATTTCTTGTACTGTACTAGGACTCGGCAAGCTGCTTACTGAATGATTAATATAGATATGTTGATTAAAAATTCAGTGTAAACCGTTGAAGCTAATGGGAGCTACTTTTACTTGTTACAGGGCAGTGTCTGTGCTGTTGTGATTCAATGGGTAGAAAACACAGCAATACACTCTGGACAAGTCTTCTTTCCCCACAGCAGTTAATGCTTTAACTTACCTAAAATTCCCAGGAATTACTTGTGTGGTGATTTATAATCCTTAGTAGAATTTGAAAGCTGGAAATCTTGAGGTCTGCTTGCTTTTTGATTAAATTTGTAATAAGCTGGAAACTTACCTGTACACAAATATCCCTTCTGCCTTTTGGATGAAGAGAACCCCCACCAAGGACAGGTGAATGTCTTTGAAAATTCAAAATAGCAATACTTTTTTAATAATTTCAAAAAACATTTGATGTTTTTGTGACCAACAGCATATTGATGAGCATGCCTTGAAGCGTGCTGTTTTAGGGTACATCATACATTAAAGAGTGCAACACTTAGAGGGCAGAGGCTTTAAATTAATTTGATATGCCTACCAAGAGAATGTACTGTTATAATGTGTTCATGAGCATCCCAGTATGACTTGGGTTGTTTCCTTGGTTCCTTTTTTCTAACATTATGTAAACTGCAATGATACCTACCTTTGAATACAGTATATTGAGTGCATACTGAGAACTTAAGCAGTACACAGTGAGTTTGGTAAATATGAGTGAATACAACATGCACTTCCTCCATAAGCTACTGCGGTGTTGAAATCCATAGGTAAGCCTATAGACTGGGGACACAGGTATTCAGTAGTGTAAAGGGAGATTGTGCATGCTGCTATTGGAGGCTCATTATAGAAAATACAAAGCTGTACCATATTTATCATTTTCTAGTTGTCCAGCTATTAGGGACTGTTTAAAATCAACATGTATCTATTTTAGGCAGGGAGGGAGTTTTGTAGACCTGAAACTTTTCCCAAAGCCAGTGGAGTGGTATGTAACGTAATTAAAATCATCCATTTTCAGAGCACTGCTTTGGTTTTATCATTGCAGTATTAATAGATTATTCCAGGTTAAATCTAATCATGTGATACTTATCAGGCATCTAGTTCATCTCATTTTTATTTTGGTTAACAAGGGTCTTGGGTCCCACCATATGCAAGAGCTTCTGGCTCTCAAACCAGCATTTAGATAATTTCTCTTTTTGCTGTCCTATGAAATGATTGAAACAGATGTCCTCCTTCAGCTGCTTTCCCTATTCCCTTACGCCTTTTTTTTTTTTTTTAATTTATTTCCCTTACTATGAAGCAGCTATGGTATTTACTACTTTTCTGTTTAGTCCTGTATTCTTCTGAAGATTTATCCTTCTGCTGCAATCTCACCCAAAACGTTGTATAATTGTTTTAAGTCCCTATACATGCTCTTTAGAGGTGGCTCTATCTGAAGCCTATATTCTGTGTGACCAATCAGGCATTTTTTTAAAATGTTTTTTGTTCTTGCTTTGTGTTGAGTGCTGAGCATGGTACCTTGTGTGTCCTTTACAATAAATTTTTTGGATCCTCTGACATCACTAGTGGATTATAGCAGCTCCCATTCAGCTGGACAGCAACTTTTGCACAGGATCATCAGGTGTTTATATTAAACAGGTAAGCCTATGTAAGTGCAGAAAAAATTGACTTCACTGTATTATTCTCTCTCTTCATATATGCACCCAGTGTCTGGCATTCAGATGTTGGACTAGTTTCTGCTCTTTCTTGTGGGGATGGATGCCACTTGGTTGCTTCTGTTTCTGGCCCTGTTTCAATGCAGTCTGTTTTGCAGTGTATGGGAGGGCATGTGTTCTGTTGTCGCACAAGGAAACAAGGAGCGCTCCAAGGTTTTGGGGTAGGGCGCCTTAAAACATGCTTTGCTGTCTAGTCTCCAGCTGGCATAAAGTAGTAAATGTCAAATACATTAAATAGTCAAAAAATAAAATTGCTAAGAAAAGGAAACAACATGTAATTAAATTCCATAAACCAATAATAATTCCAAGCATCACAAATGTTTTAATTCATTGGTCTGACTATAAATCATTTCAGCCACAGCTTGAAGTCTGTGGAAGCTACCTTAATTGTGGCCTAGAGAATATTTGTGATTAAGGTGAATGTTTTCAGCCTGTTTCTCTTGGGAATATAGAATAGTCCTTACTTTTTAGTTGTTGGACCCATATTGTAAACAGCATATGCTGCTATCATTAATGGTATTTTAGGCAGAAAGCTGTATTGGAAACTTCCCACTTTAGAGAGGGATGAGAGTGGGAGCCTAGAGGCAACACTGCTGTGCCAGTTGTATGTGGGTTTAAAAACAGAATAATCCCAGCACCACCACCCCCACCCTGACCTCTTCAATAGGTTATATCATCACGTATCTGTTTATTTCTAATGGCTCTTTTAAATGACAGCTTCATAAACTGACGTATCCAAAACAAAGGCCATGAAGTTTACTTTGGCCATCTCAAGTAAATTTTCCTAATCTAAACATCAGCAGTGCCTTTCATAAATCAGTCCAATGACGTCATCTTTTCAATTAGTGAAGTCGGTATTTGTGCTCTGGCCTCAAAAGCTATTTGACCATTTAATGTTTTCAGGTTTTGTAGTAGTCCAGACTTCTCACCAGCCACAGTTCTCAGTAATGTGCTTGAAGCGGGAACACATTTATCAATAATTGCCACTTTTTAAGTGCAGATAGCAGACAGTGACTAATTGCTAACCTCTTTATTGTCTACCAGGAATAACAAGCATCGTCTGTAGACTTTGAAATTGTTCATAATACATCTTACACTTTTTGTTGTTGGGGGATACAGGCATCTGTAATTGAATAAATATTAGCTGGGCTTCTGGGGGAAGGAAGAAAAAATATTGGGTGGGTTGTGTTTCCAGGAAAGGTAAAATGAGGTAGTGGTAGAGCTAGGAGTGAATCATCTGTCAGCCTGAGTGTGCTGGTTTGTTTTGTTTCACAGTAAGTACTTGAACTTGAGGTAAAGGGCTACTTCAAAGAGATTCAACTTCAGTCTTCCTTTCCTTTCCTGTGTACAGGGCAGAGGGATCAAGCCCATGCTGACAGGGAGGTTTCCTGTAATGTTGGGGTGGGGAATGGTTCAGTTACAGCATATCTTTTTCTGTAGATGAAAATGCTTCCAGTGCATGCCACAGAAGTAAGAGAGAGATTATTCTGATAAGGTTTTTAGTAAAATCTATCAACTGCCAAGAAACAGTCAAGCAGAGCAACAGTATTCTTTCTCTTAATCGCACCTTCCTCTCCCTATGTGGAAATAACAATAAGGGCTGACATGAGCTGAAAAAAGCCAGGAAATTTAGAGCCAAGGCTTAACGCCTATCCTTAGCTCACCCTAGCAACACATTTAGGTATTGCAACACAGATGCTATGTAAGGTCACTTACTAGCAGCTCTGAAGTGTCAACTATGATTGAATTCCCTTAAAGAGAAACCAAAAATTATCTTAAACACACAAACTATTCCATATGTGTGTGTGTGATGTATGGTTTTGTTTATGTTAATGAAGAGACTTGCACCAGTAAGTGGTTACGTGCTTGGCTGGAAATGTGCAAATGCTTGAAACCTTGCTCTATGAATCACTTTCTTTCACTGTCCTTTGAAACAACCTGAGCTTGAGTTCCCATGATACTATTTCTGTTCTTCAGCTTTCTACACACAGCAGTCTTTCACCAGACCTCCTGCTACTTGTCATTGCTATGGCCTAGCCTTTGAGAGCAGGAATGGGAGCTTTGTGAGATAGACAGTCCTTTTTCCACTTCTTTCCCCCCCCCTATTTCTGAGAGAAGTTAGAAGTCATGGTATTAACAGTTGTGTTGGCCTGCAGCAGGGGCTGATGATGCAGTATCAGAAAACGCTGAAGCCTGAGTACAATTTTAAGGGAAGTAGTATTGCAAGATAGCTGGAACAAGTTCAGGAAATGCAGGAAAACACCATCACTTTTACTGGTGAGACACTTGTAGGTCTCAGCCTATTTCAGTAGTACGCTTTTCACTTCCTGCTTGCCCATTAACATGTGGCCCTCTCAATAAAGGCTTACCTGTGAATTGACCACAGACTTGCTTGAAAATATGGAAAATTTCCCTTAATGGACCTAGGGCTCATGCTTAACAAATTGCTGAGCGGATCATCTTCCCCTTTGCTTTGCCTTCAAGCAAGTGAGCAGGGACTTTGAACTGGGGGGGCGTGAGCATCACATCCCCATTACTGAAACTTGTAAGTAGAGTGTGGGGGCTCCTTCCGTGTAAATTAAAACAATTTCCCATAATTCTGAGAAAGAAGGAGAAATGCACTTGAGCTGGAGATGTCTGTTAGTCATCTTGTTGAGACACTTGCGCAGTGTCTCTTTGCACTAAGCTTTTTGCCTTATCTCGTTAACAGGGTTGTGCTTTAAGTCACAATTCAGCCCTGACCAAATGGGCTTAATGTTTATTCTTCTATGGCTTGAGGGTTTTCTTCATGATTTTTGCAGGTAACTGGGTGAGTTCCTTTTCTGAGGGTGTGAGAGGAGTTGATTTGTAAGGGAGTTAGAAAGTCAGTTTAAGGGGACAGAGGATCAATTTAAAAGCCCTGTCCATTTTGGTTACTTATTCAAGAACATTCCTTGTGGGGATATTGTAGAAGACAAAATGAAACTTACTTTAAAACAATTTCCTCATATGTCAATATTAATGGCCATTCAGACAATGATGAAATAAAATTTATTTTTCTGAGGTACCTCAAAAGCTTGATATGGTATCTTAATTCAGTGAAGACAATTTCCCATCATATGATTTTGCCACAAGTCTTTCTTGTGAACAGTATTTTCATTAGATGTTGCATGGGACAATTTCCAGTTTGGTAAAGTAAAATATTATATTGCTTAGCAATGGTTTGCTCCAGGGAGTTCTTCTATATGCTGAATTGTATAGAATCATAGAATTGTTTATGTTGGAGAAGATCTTTAAGATCATTGGGTCCAACCGTTAACCTAACACTTCCAAGTCCACCACTAAACCATATCCCTAAGTGCCACATTTACATGTCTTTGAAATACCTCCAGGGATAGTGACTCAACCACTTCCCTGGGCAGCCTGTTCCAATGCTTGACAACCATTTTAGTGAAGAAATTTTTCCTAATATCCAATCTAAACCTCCCCTGCTGCAACTTGATACCATTTCCTCTTGTCCTGTTGCTTGTTACTTGGGAGAAGAGACCGACACCCACCTCACTATAACCTCCTTTCAGGTACTTGTAGAGAGCGGTAAGGTCTCTCCTGAATCTCCAGGTTAAACAACCCCAGTTTCCTCAGCTGCTCTTCATAAGACTTGTTCTCTAGACCCTTCATCATCTTTGTTGCTCTTCTCTGGACACACTCCAGCACCTCAATGTCTTTCTTGTAGTGAGGGGCCCACAACAGAGAAACACAATATTCTCAAAGAGGGAACACAATATTCAAGGTGTGGCAATGATGATCTCAATCAACGGATACTGTTGTGGAAATACTAATTTCTTGGTTTTGGTCCTTGAAAAGAATCTCCATTCCTCGTATAACTTGTTCAAGATTACTGTGCTGGAGAGATGTTACAGTCATCTTAGAAGGCCAGTGCTTGCTGATAACCTAATGGTAGCAAATCATTGTCAAAGCTTGGTGAGTATTCAAGAATCTATAAAGAAACAGAAGACTGAATGATTTCTGGAGTGTGTTAAATTCAGCAAGCAGAGCCTGTGTATTTTTCTGAGAGGCTGAAAGACCAGATTCATGTATTATCTGGTAACTATAACAGATAGGTGGTTTATCACACTGTTACGGATTCTGTCTGACCATGCCCTTATCTCTCTAGTGCTACCGGTTGCAGGGCAAGTACCTTTTTCATCCTTTATGCAGTGGCTTCTCGCATGTCTGGAGGAAAAGCTTTCTCCTTTCACTTGGGTCACTTGAGCATGCCAAGGTCAGCACGTGGGAGGAGCAGAGTCTGAGTGTTGAGGTTTGCTTCGTGCAAATAGAAAGAGGCAGCAAAGGGGAAGCTGTGTCTCTAGAGACCAGTATTAAAAACATTCCAAGAGGTATTTTTACAAGTTAAATCAAATAATTAAAAAGAACATAAGAAGTAACTTAAGCTTGGGAAGCTGATTAGATGGAATTTGTTGGAGGTTTGCTACCTGTGTCCAGGATGAAAGTGGATAAATTAGCCCACGTACAGGTGAGGCAAGGTAGCCTGGAATAACTGCATTCCAGCAAAACAGAACAAAGATGGCTTTTCAGCATGGAAGAGCAAAACTAGTAACAAATTCATGATCTGTATGATTTTCCTTGGGCTCTTCTGTTGAGAGGAAATGACTGACATGGCCAGCACTGATTTCCCAGCCCTTCGGAGAATGCTGTGATGGTAGATACATCTGCCTGCCCCCATGTTCTGCTGGGATTACTTGAGTTACAAACCCTATGTTGAGTCATAAACCCTAAAGGGAGTAACCTCTGCCACCTCTGGCTGTTGTGTGTATGAGGTGAAACCATGCAGAAAGGGAGTTTCCTGGAGAGTCTGGGATTGATCCTAAAACCAGAACACACAAGAACACGGCACAGAATGATGCTCTGATGTGTAAAAAGTGAAGGTGGGAACAGTCTGGATTATTTTTATGTATATGGAAATCTGCATCTGCATGTGTCCTGGAAAGAGCGAAGGAGTTACTTAGAGAGATACAGGAAGTCATGATATGTAGTACGTATGTTTTAATGATTCAGCAGCAACCACAGACTGCAAAAACTGAACGAAGTGAAATGAAACAGTGTATGGCTAACTTCTGGCCAAAAGTTGATAATGTAGGCTTCTTCAGGGAACAAATCTACTTTTTCATCAGTCTGATTTATATGCTTAATTAAATATGGATATTTTTTCAAGAAAGTAATCTGAGCCAATCTGATCATACACTTTTTGATAAAAATATGGTTTTTGAGTGGTGCTCTGGGGTGATTTTTTTGGAAATCCATTTTATCTAATTAAGCTAGGGACTTTTTAAAAAATCCTTTCAAGAGGCTAAAAGGACACCTGAATCTTATTTTGGATTGTATGCGTAGTAAATGCCCTTGAGCTACACATAATAGGTTGAACAGTTTCTAGGGACTATAATTTTAATGAATGAGAATAATTGCTTATACCTAGCTTCAAGAATACAACTTTTTAAGTTACAAAAGATACTGCATTTCTGAGGTACCTGTGATACCATGAGCATATTTGCCATGTATCAGGTACTGTGTTCTTCCTTTTCTGCAGCATCATCAGGAGAACCTACAGGTGGCAGTACCATGTATCTGCATGTGTAAGAGTAGCCAGTAGGTCCAATGGAGTTTAGTTTGTCCAGGTGTAGCCTTCTAGGAAGTCTGTGACCAGTGATAAATATGGCAGCTAGACTGGCTTCAAGTAGCAAAGTATTTTTATTTAAGTTTAACATCTGGAATAAAAAATCTGAAAGCAGAAGATCTTGTTTAGATATATATCCTGCTTGAAGCTTATTCTCCTTATGTAAGCTTGTACAGGAACTTTCCCCAGTAGAAATGAGAGTTCATGTGTGCAGGAGATAAAAGGCAGATTATCAGCAACAACTTCCTTTTCCCCTCTAGATTTTTTAGCTTTGTAGTTGGTCGGGAATCCTTTAAGTTGCAATTTCCCTGACTTGTGCTGTCCAAAGCCATTTTGCACATACCTGGAGGTTTTTTAAGCGCTTTCCAGTACACTGCTGCCTCAGTGCCTCGTGACAGCCCGTAGCGACAGGACAGGAGAGAACAGGGATGTCTTATCTAGAGCCTTTGTTCCATCTTTTTCTTTTTTATTCTATTTTTTGAAACTGCCCAGTGCAGTCCATGCAGTAGACATCCCAGTACCCAATGTTGGTTGAAGGGCCCGTCCAATTCTCCATCACTGAATGTGATGTGGAGTGCTGTAGCCTGAGGAGTGAGTGGGTGGCCGGGGAAATGGGGCAGGTAGCAAGAGCCTGACCCGAACGTGCCTTTTATGTTGCCCAGGGAGGTGGTGAGGGCCAGGCAGATGCGAAGCAGGAGGGTGAAATGGTGCCTGCAGCCTGCTCCTGCACACGCATCAGCTGAGCTCCCATACCTTGATGGCTCCAAAGGTGCTGGTGCCCCGTGCTGGGTGCAGGAGCAGCTCCAAGTGGACTCAGCTCAAATTTATTGTGTTTACTAACTCAGGCTTCACTTTATGGAGGGCTGTGCTGCCTGTTGCTCAAATGTGGACCCTGAAAAGTAGCTCTGGGTCTGCCTGGCAAATAATTCTGTTGTATTATTCAGGGGACAACTTTGTGAAGAGCCATCTCTAGTATCCCTCCATCTGAGGCACTGCTGACCTGCAGCCCAGACAAAGCCTCCAAAGGATGGCTGAAACTCGACTGTGTTCTTCACCCGTCACTGAATGTATGGTACAGTCCTCTTTGATGCCAATTCATTTTGGTTTAGGCATGAGTTACCTTAATCAAACCTTGTAAGAAAATTATGTTCCATGAAGTTAAATATTTTCCAAACAGTTTTCTGTTTTATTTTTCAAGTGTTATATAGACCAAAAAAACCTCTGTAAGGTTGCTTGACCAAGTGTTTGTTGTCTTTTTAAACCATATCCACCATATCCATGTAGCTTTTCACAAAAGAAACTTCAGATATCCTTACCCTAGTGCATGTGAACATGAAAGGATTATAGTATGGGGGAAGTTTTAAGGAAATGGTTTGTTCCTGAACTGCCAATATTTAGTAAGAAAACCTGGGTGGAACTGGTATTGATTTTTCTTTCTTTTTTTCTTTTGTTCACATCATCAGTTATGTTGTTTAGCATATATGTTACCCAACTCCATTAGAACATATAGCATTCAAGCTTCAAATTGAAAGCTGGGGGCTTAAGGGTGTAGGATTGTTCTAAAAATGAAAATATGTTCTAGTTAAGGAGTATAGTTTGGGCAAACATTAGCAAGGTTTGTATTAGAAAATGTCTAAGTCCACAACAGTACAGGAAAAAAGCTTCGCCTCTTGTTATGAAAGCAAATGTAGTAGTCTGGTATTTCAGAGTATGTTCTGTTTTGAAGGGGAAGTATTGATTGTCTGAATAGCTAATAATGTTGAAGTGCTGTATAATAAGTATCTAAAATGTTAGTAGTTTTATTCATTGATAAAGTAGCTATGTCCCTGCACTTTACAATACTTAATTTTTTGTACCATGCAGTTAATTTTTCCATTCTTGGATTAAGTTGTTTAACTTTATTAATTTGCCTTTGCCTTTTGCTGGCAACTGGGGAATACTGTTCTGGTTTTGACTGGCATTAGAATCATCAATGCTACAAGCAGGGTACCTGGGGAGCCGCCAGAGCTCAGGGGATGCTTCTTGCTCATCTCTTTAAAAGGATGGCTTGTAGTGGTTGTGCCTTTCGGACCCAAGATTTGTCAAATGCATTTTCCATGGCACGCACAATTGTCTTTGAAATACTGAGGAAGGAGAAACTAGGGCTGAGCAGGTGCAAGAGACAAGTGTGAAAAGATGAAAAAGAAATAGAAATATTTCTGTGATAAAACTGAGGAAATGGGACATGCTGTGCATTTCTGTTGAGAAGATAAGTTTTCCATTGAATTTAGAGGTGAAATACAGCAACATTGCCTTGGCCATGCTTTTGTCACATAGCCACATAAGTGAAAGGAGAGGTGTTTAAGGCTCTTAGGAGCGCTAAAGTGATCTGAAACTCACTTTTTGCATTTTGTGGACATTAACTGAATGAGTACAAAGACTTATTACATCTTCAGGTTGAATTCTTGAGTGATTTTTAATCTTTCTGTTAAATTTTTTAAGATCACATTATGTGGTAGTGTAATTGTTAACTGAAATAAGACAGAGTTTCTGCTGAACCAGGAAATTTGCAAGTGATGTAGTCTCTAGATAATGCCCTCCCATTTTCACTTCTTAAAATGATATTAAGTAAGAGAATCTGCCTCTCCTTTCCCCCACCAATCTCATTGTTCTTGGAAACAGTCTTTAACCTGCCTTCTGGGAAAATAGGTTTAACACTGCAAGACTAGGGAGGGGGCATATATTGGCCACCAAAGAACAGGCACTGTTGGCACCTTTATTTCTTTTAAGTGGTAGTCTAATGAACTTCAACTGCAATCAGTCCAGCTTGTGGGATATTATGTTAGCTGGTCATCAGCTTCTGGGGACAAAATCTCATCCCTCCTGTGATGATAAAGGTTTGTATTTTTAAAAGATGCTGATGTGAAATTACCGTTTTCTTGTCTGAGACTCTTAAGAGCTTCATTTAATTTCATACTTTTTTTTTTTTTTTTTTTTTTTTTGTGAGCGATCCTTTTCCATTCAGGAAAGATGGATTTGTCTCTGGATAGCTAATTTGGGCCAGAAGCTATAGAGAACTGTTAGCATTATTAAACTCAGGGATGGGGATCTCTGAAATTGCTGTGATAAGGGACTCGTGTGCATGGTTGGTCTTCATCTTGGTCTGTAGGAGGCTTTTAAATTTATAATCTAATTTCTCAAGCATTCATAACAATCTAATTACACATAATTTAGAGGTCTGTCAGATCTCTAAAATTACCCTACTAAAATTATCAGAGCTAACTTTTAATGCAGGTTGTAATTAGTCACTTGTTCCAGTGGGGAATTAAAATCAAGCTGTTAGCCTGTGTATCTTCATTGAAGAACAAAAAGCTGTGGCTAATTATTCTGGTGGTGTGGGACTGCTGACTGACTCATGATACAGGAAGGGAACTATTTGAAATACCATCTCTTAGGAGCAGAACTGTGTATTGCATCCATGTTGTGGACTTCACAGCAAATGATGATGCCTTCCTTGTCTGGAATTACTGGCTAATTGTTTTTCAGGTCATAGGCACTGCACTGATATCTACACAGTAATTTAAAATTGCATGCCATTTTACCTACCGTTTCTTGAAAGCTATGATGTAGTACAGTGTAGTATAAACTAGATATTATGGGAAGAACAGCCATTAGTGATAGATTGGGAACATGGATAATTCAGAAGCTTCAATCTTTCCCTCTTAAATTCACTTTATCAGAAGCAGAATGTTACAGCAAAATCTCAAAGGCTTTATATCAGCCTGTTCCAAACTGCTGCAGTTAACAAATTATACATTTGTCTTGTAACTCTATTGACAGTGCTCATCATTGCTACAGAGAATGGAACAAGAGTATCACTGTTATGATGACCATTAGTCTGCGTGTCTGATTTCTCCTCTGGCACATTCTTTTCTTCTCTCGTCTTCCTTCTCTGTAGCCACTTGATTTCATTTCTTCACTGCACATTGTCTGTAGCAATTAATTCGTTTCTAAGTTTGGAATAATTGTTATGATACTGCATAAGTGGCACACACTGATCTTGATGAAGCATCATTTTTCTCACGAGGATAAGGAAAGGAAATCAGTTTAACCAAAGTTCCCAGATAAGCATTGACCTGTTGGACAAAAATTAAGTGCATATTTCAATATGTCCCCTGCCCATGGCAGTGGGCTTGGACCTAGATGATCTTTAAGGTCCCTTCCAACCCAAGCCATTCTATGATTCTAATATTAAAGAAAAAAAAAGAAAACAGAGGGGGAAAAAAGATGGGAGGGGAGAAAAACTGGAAGAGCTGCTTTGCATATGAGCATATTGATATAGTGAGAGGGGGTACCATAAAAGAAACCATGGATGAGTGTAAGCAATATTGCCTGGGACAGGCATCTGACCTAGTAAGTAATTTTAAGATTAATACTGAAGTAGTTATTTGGCTCAAGAAGAGCAAGGAGAGAGTAGGGCTACATCCTTGTATAAGAATTATGTACTTATTCTGAGATCCTTTGTATAGCGGGAGAGTCTTTACCCAAAGTCTTTATGTGACAGCTAAAGAAGAAAAGAATGTAGAATATATTATGAGTGCCAGCTGTGTTTTACCTAGGTGCATGAGGGGACACATAAACAGTTAAAGTGGCTTGCATTTCAGGAGATGGAGAACACAACTAGAAGAGAAACTTCTCAAATTTGACTCCAGCCAATAGGAAGAAATGGGTTGAGTATGTTCAAGTGGGAAAGCAACACGAGTGAAGAGGAATGATAGCAAAGTAAAAATGTTGGGGTTTTTTTTTTGTGTGTGTATGTATGCAGATATACAGGACATGGAAACTGAGTCAAGGAGCTACAGACAAATAGGGAAGTGTACTAGAGGTACCCATGGACAAAATGAGAAAAGCTAACCCAAAAAGTAAGAGGAAACTAGCAAGATACAAGGAATCATCATATGGAAGTGTTCAGAGGAAGACTAAAGAGTCAATCCACTTCTTCATGGAATGGGAGAGCATATGATAGACACCAATATTTTTGAAATTTACTCTTGACTGTCTATCAGTTGTCTTTATGGAAAAGGTCAGTTGTGTGGAAGACAGCTGACACAATGTGATGAGACCACAGATGACAGCATTATACGAGGAAGGTTAGAGAACATTCAGATGTTTTGAGGTAATCTTAACTTGATGAATTTCATGTTAGAACATGTAAAGAGTTGGTGGCTAACATCTTGGAGCTGTTAGTAGCCATATTTGAGAGCACATGTGAGACAGACCTGTAGATTAGTGTTAGAATCTATTTTTGAAGAGGTGAAAGTAGATGAGGTAGGAAATGTTAGATGTTCAGTTCTCAAACACTGAAGCAAAGTAGTCATGTTTAAGCATCTAGAAGAACAAAAGGAAGAAAATAACAGCGGGTGTTGGTATTTACTATTTTCTCTAGCAAGCTGAATGGTGGACTTCAGGGAATGTTCATTAAATATGAAGACCCCATTTTGCTAAGAGAGACTGTCACTACCTTGCAGAACAGGTTGAAATCTCAAGATTTATCTGGGTGAGTTGCAGTTGCAGTGTAGGAAATGGATAGTTCAGTTTGATAAATGGAGATTACTGTAGCTAGACAATCCGAAGGAGGATGGGGAACAACTTGCTTGGAGCAGCTATTTAAAAAAAGATCTGGGTTTGTTGTGGATCACAGCCTGCACTTGGAAAAATAATGTTGTGAAAAAGGTTAGTGCCATAATGAATACATAAACTAAACTATTGTGTCAGCAAGACGAATCACATAACCTTTCTACTTATTACATAGCCTTTCTACTAACCTTACTACTCTGAAATTCTTTGGCTTCAGATTGGGCTATTTATAATTTTGGGCCCCATGCTCCAGGAAAGATATGAACCTAAGTCCAGAGGAGAGTACTTAAAATGACTGGAGACAAATAAAAACATGACCTCTGAAGAAAGATTGACAGAAGTTGAACTGAATCAAAAAAAAGCTGGAGGAGTAACACAAGTCTTTAAAAGGCTCTCACAAAGAGGAAATAATCATCTATTGCGTAAATGAATAGAGAATAGGATTACTTGCACTGGAACCGGTGCTGTCAAACAAGGGTAACTGGGTGTCTGTCAGGAATGTCACCACCATAAGTCATCCTGACTCAAGGCAGGTTTGTGACCTTAGGTAACATAGAGATTCCTTCCACTCTTTGTTCGATTCAGCAGCAACTATACTCTGATCCCTAACATATAACTTTTGGCAATCGTGACCACTGAATCTGATTCCAAATGATAGTTTCCAGCTTGCTTTTTCTCTTTTCAATTCATAAACAGATCTTAAGTTTTCCTAGAGAAATATACAGGACAGGGAAGGGTGGTTGAGAGAAGAATGATGACAGCCTTGTGCTTGAACCTGCTGCTTTCCACTTCTGCATTTACTGGCAATTTGTGACTTTGGTCTCTTACAGTAATTATGCACATAGATGTTTTGATGACAAAAGTCTGAAATACTTTATATTGTGATTTCACTCTCTAGATCAAAGCTAATTTGGGAAGAATATGCTTGTACATACACATGCAACTCATCAAATTCATAAGCATACTGTATTTTGTCTTTCTTTTTGATTGCATCAGTGCAAATGACTTGTAGTTTGACTCTTTTGAAGTTTGCTTTAGGGTGGAGTTTGCCAGAACAGTTCTATTAAGAAGTGCAGAGATGAATATTTTAATTTTAATTAGAACTTGATGGAGGAAGTGGGATCCACTCTCTGCAGTGGAGCTAAAAATTCGGAAGAGGGATGCAAGCCATTAAAAAAAAACAGACCAAACCAAACCAACCAGGTGAAGTTTTAGAACCAGCTGTTCAGGAAAATAAGGGAGAAAAATACTGTAGGAATACTGGGACATGAGACTATAACTAGCATTTCTGATTAAAACTTCTGAAACACTAGTCCCTCCCAAGCTTCCATTAGATCCTTACCTCTTTCACTCTCTCTGTCTCTTTTTTCCTGAACCTTATTTGTTGCTTTATTTCTATAACATTGACCATTGGCTATATATGCATTTTCATTTAGCTAGAATTCTGAAACTGTGAATGCAAAGGTAACTTCATTGAGACTAGGAGCCATAAATAAGTATTTAAAATGATAGCTCAGTACCTTACAAAAATTTAAAGGTGTGCTGTGATTTTAAATTCCTTATAGAAAGCTATCGTTAAAATATGGCTACAATGTGTATTGATTTTTAGGCTTTAATTTAGAAATACCTTTTTATTATTAGGGCAGGAGACATCATTACTGTCTGACTTGCTTACTCATCATTTGGAATGATTTCGCATTTTTTACTGTTTTTAAAGAGCTTCAGATGTGAGATTTTTTTAATGGCATAAATATGTGCTTTTTCTTTGAGTTTCTTGTTGATCCTTATTATTAAGAAAAGTGCCACGAAACACTGAGACATAAGATTGTCATCTGTTACTTTACTTCACAGCTCAGTAGAGTGAGCAAATGTTCTGCACTTCTGCAGTTTTTAGGGCTTGTTAGTTGAAATGGTCAGCACTGTATTTGTTACCACATTTGCTTTACCAACAAAGAGTAGAAAGAAAATTGCTCTTTGCTTTGAAATCCACCATATAATAGGCCAGAGCAAAGGATGACCAGGGCTCTGCTACTAGTTACGTACCACAGTGTTCAGTTTCTTACCAAATTAGCAGTTGACAGTTGTTATTTTTCTCATGTGGGTATCACAATACATAGGTTGATTGAAAGTGTCTGAGGCATTCCTGTATACCCACAGTATCACCAACTATTTTGTATTTTTTACAGCATGAAGTGGAATATAAAATTTTCAACATGAAAGTTAGGAGGCCTCCTAAGTGTTTCTCAGGAGATCTACCCATCATGAGAGAGCTGCGTGGATAGCAGCACAGACTGGCTTGTAACGAGACCAGAGAAGTCAGAGCAAGTTTGTACAGCTGCATTTTCATCACTTTGTCCTACGCCTGCTGAGCAGAGGGCATTTTCGGGAAGTATAACACATTGGGTTCCTGACTGCTTTGTCCTCGGCACCTCTGCTCAGGTCAGGGCTCCTGATTAGAGCCAGCGTGAGTGCAGCAATGACTTTTACTGATCTGGAGACCTTTCTGTTCTGAGCTGCGCAGGGCTGGCAAGGAGTGCTGGCTTTGAATAGGCTGGTGTGTCTAGACAGCGAAGTGCCATGCGGGAGTACAGCTGTGGTCTTGAAAGCAGCATAGCTGTGCCTCAAGCAGCTGCTAATTAACCTGTACTCTGTACTGCACTGACATGGCCAGGCAGCTTCCCGTACCTGAGCTGGCTCCCATAGCCTTGCACGGTGTTGTAATTATGTGGTGTAGACTTCCCCTAATTCGTTTTGCAGAAGCCACCAAACAGTTATCAGACAGGTAATGATTTTGGCTGCTATTGACCTGGGATGTATTTGACCTGATATATGTGAGCTGATAAGTTCCGTATCCCATTTCCAGAGGTTTTGCATTCTTTGATGTATGGTGTAATAGTTACTATGAATTGAATTGATAATCAATACAGTGTCTGAGCCTTTTATTTAAAGTGGCAAACCTTTTGAGACTTGTAGGATTTAATGTTCTTGACTGGCTCAGTCTTTCAGGGTAACTGTTTCTTCTGCATTTGTAATAACTGGCAGATCTGCTTATTAAATTCAATAAGAGAAGCAGCATATTTCCATTGAAATGAATACCTCGGGAATGAATTCTGTTTTAATGGGAAATGTTCCAATCTGTCTGTGCTTTTATTTTGCTCACCGTATGAGTCCTTCCATATATTTTACCGTATTTGCACTTATTTGCAGTGCCATATAACAGAGCCATATATGGGTATGAGTGCTTTTCTGTTCCTAAGCCTCTGCTAGTCCGTATGCACTTGTCCATGAATGTGCGCACACAGACAGAGCCCTCTGACTGTCTAGCTGTGTGCAGTAAGATCAGTGAAATCTTGATGGGTTGTTCTATTAAAGCACTTACTTTCTCTGTGATGTAATACAATTTATTCATCCAACAAATCTTTGATACTCCGGTTTGTTGGCACCACAGGCCGGTATTAAAATGTCACACAGTCAAATTAGAAAATTACTATTTTCTAACTTTTCTAGGCTTGACTTCTAGAAAAGTCAGTTTCTCTTGGCCTTATTTCATTCAGAAGAGTTGCTGTACTTGTGGACATGTCAGTACTAGAAATCAAGGATGCTGAGTCCTTATTACTGTTAGATACATCTTGTCTGTTGCTGCATATTAAGTTTCTGCAACAGCTCCATCAGTTATGGGACAACCCTTAGCTGGCCACTTACAAGCTATACACCATTCCAAACAATAGATTGAATAATGTAATAACTGTAGAGTAACTACATAATTAACTTCAGTGTTAAGTATATCAACATGATGTTCTCAGATGCTGCCAGAAAGGGAAAGTAGCAGTGATCCATATAATGCGCTAAACAGAACTGAGCCTTCTCCACAGGAGTGACTGGCTCCCTGGTTCCCACCTGCCTCCACCGCCCTGCATCTCCCATCCCAAAATAAAGAAGTAGTCACTGAAGAGCTGTGTCTCTGCTAGTAGTATCACCACTATCAGTTTCCTTTCTGGTAGTCCTCAGCACCTGTTTTAAGCTGCTTGGTGAGTTAGCCTGGCAAAATGAAGTCTAACTTCATCTGTATATACAGAAGTAGACGTGTATCTACCTAGCAAGCTTATCATTTGTAGCAAGCAGACAGTAGGGAGTTGGCCTGATCCTGGGATGACATCTGCTAAGGGAAGACGAGTAACTGGTTGGTGTTAAAGATGAACGTGGCACATGTGTTGTAGACAGGGAAAGACTCCTGAAAAGTGTTTTATAGACAAAGCATATCCCTGTTTGTTTGCAAGCATATGTCCATAATTGTTCCGTTCCAACTATGGTTCTGGATACCGTGCTGCGATTGTAAAGATGGGATTTGTGTGGCAAGATGAACTGCATTTGAGCTGTCCACCAAGGCATTTTTCATGGTCAATAGAGAGAAAAGGCATTTCTATCAAGAAAGTCTTATGACCTGCTCTGTGACATGCTTTATCTTGCTATTAGAGATGACATGGAAACATGCCTGATGCTCACCATTTGACTTATGAAGACAACATCTCAGGAAGTAGCTTGCATCTGGAAGTCTATACCATACATGTCTACAGGCAGGAAAGATTAACTCCTGAGTTACTGATCAGTAAGCATGTCTAAATAGCATGTCATCTCCTAATGCCTGAGAGTTCCTCTGGTCCCATCTGGTCACATTATAATCTGATTTCTGTTATTTACTCCCTGACCTCTCAGCTGCACTGCAATACTGCAGTTAGTCTTAGAAACAAAATGTCTTATGTATTGGAAAGTTTAAATGGTTCAAATTATTGTAGTCCATCTCAACAGCAACATGCAGTGCCACAAAGGTGTTAGACCTTGTTAATCCTCTTTACATTGGCTTTCAGTGGAGTATTGAATCAGACTATTGCTCTTAATAGCCAAGATGATAATTGGTTTGGGTTTGGAGTACCTAAAATTCCTCAAAATCTGAGCTGGGGGTTACTGCTGGCCTGTTGAATATTTCTGCAAGAAAGATAATGTGGGAAGATAATGAGGGCAAGTATCCTGTTGATACTTAGCCTGACAGTAGAATAAATTTCTGGATGACCATATTAGTAATGATCTCTCTGCTTTGCCTGAAGTAGAAAGTATACTACATTGCCCATGTTGTTTCCAGGATGTTGGGATGCATGTGATATATTTTAAAAAAAAAAAAAAAAAACCAAAAAAACCTGTAATAAAGCAGTATGTGTACCATTGTGGTGTCATGCATTGTATTTTAAAAGTACAGTAGCATCACAAAAAAATGTTTAAGAATTATTTGAGGTTCTTGATGTATAGGTTTCAATTAATGATTCAGAAGCTCTGTTTATTTTGTTCTGTATGGAAAAAGAAATTATTTATCAGGTCCTATTGCTACATCATGTATAAGAAAGCAATGTTTTATGCAGAAGACTCGGGGGGAAAAAAAAATCTGTTAAGTGGAATTTGAGTTTAGGGATAAAGTGTAAAGGAAATAAACATTCATGCGACATGGTCCGAGGACATGGTAGGCTCGGGAGATAGCCATGTTGCCATTGTTTACTTTATGTAGATCATCAGTTCCTTCCTTAAATATTGCCAGGTGTTTTGCTATATAAGATGAAGAATGTTGACATGTTTGCAGGTGTCCACCTTCCTCTGTCTTCTGCAGAAGGAGTCCAGCCAAATATCAGACTGTGCCTGACTAAAAGTTAAATGAGTTGACCTCCCCCATGTGGATTCTACCATTTTGAGAAGTTGGTTTATATGACAGTCATGCAGCTCAGTGGTATCCACCATGCACTTCTGTTTATCAGCCAATCCAGGAGACAAAGGACTGATTGGGTACCAAAGGTGTTCAGGAGTTTTTTGAGATTGGGACACTGTGGGGTGTTTGCTTACTGTTCAGTGATAGCAGCTGACAAAGTTACCACTACTCAGCTGTTTCTCATTTCTCCCTCAGCTGAGACACAAAGTGTCAGTGAGAGCTCCCATTTCATTTTATTATGAAAAAAACCCAAATGAATTGAAGCCACCTTTTTACCTGGGTTTGACATCACCCTAAAAGAAACCGCACTTGTCTCTCCTTTGCCTTGAGGCAAGAGCAAAGGGGCTTCTATCTGTCTGCAAAATACCATTTTAACTTCTTATAGTCTTCTGTTTGATGACTGGCCAATGATTGTGTTGGCTGTTAAATGGTCTTTGTCTCACTCAGGCTTGGAAGCTAGTCCATACCAAGAAATCCATGGATAGTCGCTTGGCATGGATTTTGCAAGGGAGAGATCCAGACAGAGAGGGGGTTTTTCCTGTTGGTAGGTAGGGTTTGAAACATGTATTTGCTCATAGTTGATCTCAGGTAATGTGGGAGTGAAAACTGGATGAAATGGAGCTGGAGTAGGCTTAATTGGTGTCAAATGCTTATAATAATAACTTGACATACACAAAGAAAACTTTACCTGTGTTGTATCAATATGGAAATGGTGGGCCATTTTCATCCTGTAAGTCTCTGCATGTAACACAGTATGGAAAAAGACAACAGGCTGTAGCTCAAGTCTTTGCCATGAAAAAAAAAACCAAACTACGGCACTTCTCTTCTTATACGGTCACTTTTTTTCCTGTATCGGACTAACATATTTTCTGTATAATTATCAGAAGGGGAAAAGGAAGTACCTTCTCTTTAACATTGTTAGATTTTTATTTTTTTTTTTTTTTTTTTACTTTACTGCCTTTTTAAGGGAGCACTTAGTTAAATATACTTGGCAGAACCTCAAAAGATTTTGGAATTCTGGAGGGAAGGACTTAAACAATTAAGATAGTGTTATACTGTACCTGCTGTAAGAGAGGCTTTCTTTGTGGGGGATGCAGAAGCCTTGGATGCATATTCTCTACATAGCACAAACAGGTACTTGCTTGGATGCTACTAAAGCAGTATGACTCTATTCTCGGAAGAAATACCTGGGAACATAAACGCATTACAGTTTGCTCTGCAAGCTGGGTGTGCTCTGGAAGCTAGGAAGGTAGATGGAGCTATGGTGCCAGCAGATTGAACACTAGCCTGCTTTCTTTACTATAATTGCAGTTGCTTTTCAGATTAAAATATTTCCTCCTGATTCATGGTATGACAAGTCCAAAACTGTGATTGAGTGCAGTTGAGGACTGTATGCCGGAAACAAGGTGTTTTGTTTGATAAATAGTTGCTGTGGTTTTCTTGTTTTGTTTCATATTGGGAGTAGGAGGGAAAGAGCTTTATTTTGGGGTGCTGGTTGTCTTTTGCTTTGTAGCACTAAGAAACTCTTTAATTTAAAAGGATAGATTTTCATAAGACAATGGCCTTAGCCTGATATCCGTTAAATGCTGTCAGCCTTACAGCTACCTGTTCTTCCACGCAAAATCTTTTTTTGCTGTATAGGTCACATTGTTAAGTCAGATACTGACACTTTTTTTTGCCTTTTCAAGAAAATTAATTCTTTGACAGTTGTCACAAATATGCTATCAGTCAGTTCTCTTGAACCCAGTCAAAGTACGCTGGTGTTAGCAGTAGGCAGAATACTGTGAATCATGATACATTAATGAGGACGAAAGTAGCAACTTACCCTTTTCAGCAGTCCATTAGCACTCTTGACTGATTAGCTCAAAAGACAACCATAGTTCCAGGGAAATGAGTCAGCAACAAGTCAGGCCAGACCCTGAGTCATCACTGCACCCTCCAGTCCATGGGGCTCAACAGGAGCCTGCTGCCCTTGGGAGGGTGTAGCTGGCCAGCTGATGGAAGTGATCCTTCCCTTCCCTCCAGGGATCCTAAGGCATCCCGTGACGTGCTTAGTGCTTTACTCCTGTGCCAAGCAGGAGTAAGTCGGGTGGATGGGCCACCAAGGCTGAGCGGAAAGGCTGAGGAGCTGGCTGTGATCTCTTTGCTCTCTTCAGACTACATAAAAAGGGGTTATAGGGAAGGCGGAGCCAGGTTTTTCTCAAAGATGCATGTTGTAAGGTCCAGAGGCAATCAGTAGAGCAAGAGAATCAGATTAAATAGAATATTTTTTCATAGAATGGTGCCCAGAGAGGCTGTGGCACATCTACCCTGGGAATGGAAAACTCACCTGAATCAACACCCTGAATTAATCTAACATTGATGTGAGCCCTGCTTTGAGCAGGCATTTGGGCTAGATGACCTCAAGAGGTCCTTTTCAACCTAAATTATTCATGATTCAAAAAATTACATGTTTAAGTGGATTCTCAGTCAGAGTTTAGTAACCTCATAATTAATCCAAACTGAAATTTACCCATAATGTTTTAATTGTACTTGTTGCTTAAAGCGCTCTGGGTGTTCTAAGCTTGATGGCTTCTTCCCTAGATTTGGAGATGAAGATTTTTCTTTGCCTTCATGGAAAATAAAAACTGAATTTGCAGGAAGTGAGACAGTAGAAGTGTGAATGGTGCAGGTTTGCACTTTGGCTTCAGGCTGTGACCAAATGCTGTGATGTTTGTTCATCTTGGGAGTGCAGTGTTGATCTGTGGCAGTGATGTACCAGCTTCTCTTCTAGTCTCTGTCATCATATATGGTAATGGCAAATTTGTAGCTAGCCCTGTGGGCCTTTGTGGCTGCATGGTTTTTTTTCAGTGATGGTGGTGTTCTTTCTGAAAGACCAACATGGCAAGGGAATAGCTCTGTGTCTCTCCAGCATGTTTGTAATTGTGTACAATAACACAGATGATAAAATGTGTTAGACAAATGTATCGAGTTTCTCAGGCTCTGTGAAAATAGGAAGAATAACTCTTTAATTTCTTCTAGTTTCTTGTACCTCAGGTGCCATTACGTATTCCCAGCCTTTTTTCTCATGGATCCCTGATGTTGTTCCTTCTGACAAAAATGACAAACCACATTTAATAATAATAAAAAGTGTACTACTTTTGGGGTTCTTTTTTCTTTTTTGTTACTTGTTTCCTTAATAAGTAGTATTTAAAAGCACTGCTTGAGTAATCTAGAAACTTGAAGACATATTGCTTGCAAGAAAGACAACACTGTCAAGGGTTTTCTCTCTTTCAGGAGGTTGGTAGTCTTGCTGCTACCAAGTTTCCCCTTTACTTTTCTGTCAGGGACTTCATCCTTTTACTGCTGATATTTCTTGAAGTGAGTATTGAGGTTTTGTTTTTCCTGTCATTAGGCTGGTCTACCTCAAGGAAAAGTTCAGACACTTCCAGGGAGAGGATCAAAGAGGTCAATTATAAATGAAAGGTAGGGGAAGGAGCGATATTTTCCTGTCTTCCTTCATCATTTTCACTGATGAAGTCTGCAGAAGCAGAACAGTCTGGTGCTTGTAATATTTGGGGATTAGCTCTGTGTTTTCTGAGCTCATTATGGAAAGGAGCCAGTGAGAGAGCTGGAGAAGTGAACAGGCTGCCCACATGTTTAGAACAGGATGGGAAGTTGCTTCAGGTTCCTATTTCCCCATCCCTGCCCAAGAAAAGGAGAGAAGGGAGGAGGTTTCTCCTTTTCTTTTGGAGGGGGAGGAGAGAAAGAAACGAAAAATGGAAAATGAGAGAGAGATAGGAAGAATCTGCCTTTTTCCTACTCCTTGGGGGACTAGTGCTAGACAGAGCATTTGAGGAAGAAAAATGCCATGTTTGTATTTTCAAATACTTGAATTTCAACTGTGCTGTTGGCCTCAGAAACTTGTAAGGAAGTCCAAAAGAAACAGTCTTCCTCTCCAAAGAGGTTTAGCTTGCATCATGTAGGCTCCTTTGCTTGTAGAGTCATTTAGTGATGTAATGAAAAAAAATGTGGAAGTGGTGTCTTTCAAATCTCGCTCTCAAACAACTTCAGGCCTAGACAAAAGAAGTGGAGGACTTTTTATAGCCCATATTTGTCCCTGTGTAGATGAAAGTAAAAAACATTCAGCTTTATCTTGGTTTGGTTTGTAAACTCTCGATAAATTCTCTTTTGCCCCCTCAAACCAGAGAGGGAGGAAAAATGTTGACTTTGGAAAGTATGACCTCTCCTCACAGGAGAGGTACTAATGTGCGGTTGGCTGCTTTGAATTCTTTTCTGATTTTTGTTGTTTTCTTCCCCCCCCAGCACAAGGCAGTTCATTGGGAAAACCTTAAAACAGTCTTTAGAAGATTACTGCAGTGACAGCTCTGCCGTACTCACCTACCTACTACAGCCTTTCCTGTGGGTCTGATGCGGGAAAATAAAATGCTGTGTGTCTTCATCATGGAGAGATTTTCCTACCTTTAAGAATGTCCGTGTTTATCCAGGAAATTCATAACTATCAGGAGTCAAGACCTTTGTATCTTTTACACAGTCTTGTCATTGCCCCACGTAAGGAAATAATTCTGGGTGGCCTCTCCTGAGCAAGTTAGCAGTATTTTTCATGTTGTAGAATTTACTGCAGCTTACGTTAAAATGTGCAAGCTGATCATGGCGACCCAGATGTGACTTCTGTGCCATCACCCTGCCCATGACAGTAGTCAAAAGAAACTGCTTAATTTATTTTTACTACTTCAAGCTGTCCAAAGCAGAGTGGAAAGAAAGATGGATCTAACATTGTAGCAAAAGGTAAAATATTCATTCACACTTCCCATTCTCTGCTTCTTGCTGGAATTTAGCCCAGGTGAGGGTGGAGGAGGGACAGGCAGGACAGATTTATGCCCATTCTCTCTACCACCTTTCCTCACCTTTCAAGCAGAGGCACAGGGGCTTCTGCCCTTGCTTCAGCCATGAGAGGGGCGTTGGAGGCAGCAGTGAGGACCAAGCGGTTGGCTTGGCCAGCCATTCCTCAACTCCTCAGCTCAAAAGCAGACCTTCCTCCCTCTCATCATGGTAATTTTTCTCTGTTCCCCAAGAAGAGCCACAGCTCAGATGAGGTGAGTGGCCTTCCTCCTCATGGCTGTTAGCTCACTGGGGGATGCATCAAAGAAGCCACCAAAGGACCTCCTGAAATCAGGAAAAGGTGCTGCCTGTTACCCAGGCTCCTCACATGGAGCTCTCTGTCCTTTGTCCAGCTCTAGTGTTTCTTCTCATTTCCTTATTCCACTGGGAGAAAGAGGTAGGGACAAAACTGGAATTTGAACATGGGTTCCCCTTATGCATAGAAAATGAGAAAGCAATTGTGGTTTGGATTCCTAAGTGCTCCTTAGTCAGATGTTTCTGATTACAGGGTGATCGTATGTGTGGTTGTTACTGCAGTGACCATGTTTCATATGTCCCCTTCTGGTCCAAAAAGCAATTATTGCTCTCGTTGTGACACTTGTCTTTCATGAATGTGTTTTCTGATTTTTAAATTCAACCTCTTTATTTATTGATACTAGTTAAAGTTTTGTCCACCCCTGAGTTTTTCAGACCTGCCAACTTTGGTAGACCCGAATGCAATGGTTCTAGCACCCTCTGCATCAGAGGAACTGTGACTGTGCAGTAGAGTAGTTGTGCCAGTGATGTCAAGGGGGAGCTGTGTGCTCAGCAGCTCAGGAGGGGTGCTGGCATGTGACCAGAGGGACTGGTAGGCTAGAGCCAGCACTGGTGGGGTAGCCGAGTCTCTTCTGCTGAGGAAGAGATTGATTCAGTCTGGAGAACTGTTGTTTCTATATTTACAGTCTTGAGTGAATTTAGCTATTTTGTTCTGGAGTGAGGAGAGTGAAGTAATTAATTAATTTTAAAAGGCAGCTTAATTTTTTGATAGAATTTAAATTTTTAGGCATAGGTAATTCTGGGCACTGGGGCATATGTAGCCAAAGATCTGTATGTTTTTGAAGAAACCTAGGTTTTTTTGAAACATGCTTATAGTAAGCATATGTTTTCTGCTAAATGTGCATTGGTATATGCAGTTAGTCTTTGAAGCTCAGTATAAAGTAAAAGCTGTTTTGAACTCAACTACAGGAGCTTTTTATGGGTTAAAAAAAAAAAAAAGAAAAACTCTGATATGGGATATAAAAATGTTAATATTTTAATAAAGTGAATTTCTTCATGTTGACCAGGTCATTAGAGCTACTGTAAGCAGTAGGGCTTTTGTAAGAAGTTTCATGTTTCAATATAAAGATCCTCTTTGTAATTAGTTATTTTGATATTTTGCAGCTTTCCGTCTTGGAACTCGGAATATGTAAATATTCAGCCTTACAGACTTGTTTGCTAGAGGAAAAAAAAAAAATTAAAAAAACCTAAGTCTGTGAATGAGGAGGGAAAAGTCACTTGTCTGAGGGCTTAAAAAGCAATTGACTTTGAGACCTCTCTTGTTTTTACAGTCCCTACAAACTCAGTAAATTGCTGCTGTACCAACTGGACTTCAAATGTTCATTCCCTCTGTCTTACCCCTGACCTGAGCACAAACATCAACATCTTCCATTAAATTAGACATCTGACAAAGCAGCAGCCTAAAATGCAAGTGCCTGTTCATCCTTAGCCAGGCTTCATGGTAACATTTCTCACTTTTATTTCCTTCAAAATGAAGTAAATTACATAGAAGCACCAATAACTAAATAACAGTGCATGTCAAAAACCCATCTGGAGGAACATTATTGAAAGCTCAAATTTGCAGATTATTAAGTTAAAGAACAAGGTCCCAGGAGAATAGATTGTTAGCAAAGCAATATGGGTCTTAAATGAAGAATACATTTAGAAACTAGGAGAGATGTTCAACCTTTTTTTTTTTTTTTCCTTCTTAAAGACAGCATGGGGTTACCCAAGCTTATGACTGAAGGGTTTGTTTCTTATTTCAGATAGAGACTAGTGCTTCTACTGCATCAGGTAAATGGAAGCTGTCTTGCATAACTGAAAAAAAAAATAAATCTGAGCCTAACATGATTTTTGATTATACTTTAACAAGACACAGTTTCTGAGCCTGTTCACACTGGATGATTTCACTTACTGCATCTTTTAAATATTCATGAAACTTGAAGCAGAAATGAAGACAGGTCTCACTTTTCTGACTGTATATCTCATAAAACTCCACTGAAAAACATTGTAAAAGGATTTATTGATCTTTCAGAAATAAGAAGGCTAAAATTACGGTAGCCTACATGAGCTTAATTAGCCCATATGTCCCATTAACCCCTTCATGTTCACCTCGTGTACTAAGCCTTTAAAATAATATACATCTCCTACGCATCTCTGCATATTTCTTTTCCTATAAGTTCTTTGATCCAGTCATTGCACAGAACAAACCTGTGCTGAGTGTAAATTTGTGCTCTCTACTGAGGGAAGCAGTGTTTTCTTAGATCACATTTTTGAGGATGCTAGAAAGTGTTTAGAGAATGAGTCAGGAGGTTACAGAAGGAATGATTTCAGGGTTAAGATAGGTGAGTGATGCCGTAGAGTGCAGTACTAGGCAATTTGCTTAAAATCCAGATTCTTATGAGTTCCTGGTTTTATGACTGCTTGACTCCTTATTTACTGAATGCTTGCAGAGATCAATGGGAACTGTTTTGAATATGGAAAGTATTATATAATATGAAAAATTCTCAGAAATACACCTCAGTTTTCTCATACTGTACCTTTCAAGTTAGTAAATGTATTTGACCTGACACTCTTTGTCTTAGCTCTCTCTTCCTTCAGGAAGTCTTATTCAAGTAAGTATTTCCGAAGCTTTCAGATACTGTGATGATGAATGTTTAAAAGCTTCCAGAAAAAAAGAACAGACAGGAGAATTTCCATAGCTTGGAGTTAAGAAATTTTAGTGCTATATATACTGAAGAAAATGCAACTGCTCATTCAAAAGCATTTGTAGGCAGCACCCATTCTGTGTGCCAAATGAGATAGGGCCCTACAGTGAAATACTTTGTGGCCACTTCATTAAGCTCTATGCTGTGCAATAGAAGAAAGGGTGAAGTAAAATTGGACTTTTGAGTTAAAGATCTCCCTAAGGTTTTCATTATTCAGGTGAGCCAGTAATTCAGAGGGATTGGATTTCCGGCTGTCTTCTGGCCATAAGAGGGTCATGTGTCCCAGCCCAAGTTTGAAATGTGCATGTGCTCTGTTGTGTGGATGCCTTGGCATATTTCTCCCAAGTTTCTTACAAGTCTTTTCCCTGGCACGGATTTCTAATCTTTGTTTATGGTCCCCAGCCTGTTCTCACTGTTAGAGGTCACTGGTGATGTGTTCTGTTGAAGATCCCAGCCTTTGCGTCCTTACTCCACCCTGTTGTCTCCCTCTCTACCATGCTGGCTCCCTGTCTCTTTCACTCCATTGGTTCCCACCATGAGCTGGCTACCTCCAGCTCCTTGCTGAGTCCCACCATGGATCTCTAACTTTCCCATGCCCCTAGTCAGTGATACCGCAGGTTTCTTCCCAGGATCGTTCCCTGTCCCCTCCAATTCCGCATAACCTTATCACTTTGCAGTCACTTGTGGTGGATGTAGTGTGACTCTGGAGCTAAGCCACTCAGGCTTTTTTCCTGGCAGTGACTCTCAGCTTTCACAGCGGAAGATGAGACTTTTTACCCTTCTGTTTCCTTATTTTACCAAGGAGATAAGGCTGTTTAGTCTCCTTCTTTAAATCTGTGAAGGAGTTCAACAGTCTGTAAGCACAAAGCACCACTGTTAGTGAATGAAAAAAACCAGATAAAACTGAAGTGGAGTTTGTGATGGTAGGCTGAGGCAAACGCTCAGGCAATTTTCCACCAGGGTGCAGAGAGCCTTTCAACCCATTTTAGTGCTGAGCATCACTGCAGAAATCTAGCAGTTCTTTTTCTTTGAAGTGTTGGCCCCTGAAAATAAACATAATAGACTCAGGAAGTCAGTTCAGCCTCAGTTTGGTGTCTACCAACATTTGTTTTCCTCACTGGAAGATGCAGTACTGTGCGTTCCCAGCCCCACAGAACCTGTGCACCCTGCCATCTGCCTCTGCTGCCATCTGCTCCCCTGAGCTTGCTGCAGCCAGAGACTGTACATCCCCTTTCTGAGGGGTGAGGCATAGCAACAGGAAGATCATCTATCCTAATACCAGGGTAGCATTTCTCTGGAGGAGCAGGGAGGAAGTTGGAGGTTTGCTGGTTTTAACATACTTCTATGCCTGTTCGGCACTTGCAGCATTTGCAGGTAGTCTTCCTGCGATTTGGCTGCCTTGCATGCTGCGTGGAAAAGGCCTTGTAGCAGAGACAGCAGGTGCTGCGTGTGCAAGGTGCTTTTTGTTTTTTCTTACTGGCATATCTTTTATTTTAAATTTAACAGCTCTTCCTATTTCCAGAGTATCAGCAAGATTCTTTTGACACCCGGCTATGTAACCTTGCTTGATTGCATAGCAATGATTCTTCAAAAGAGATGGGGTTTTTTTGTTTGCTTTTTGTTTTTCCTCCCCTGTGCATATGAGTAGGACTTCAGAGCTGCATGAGGTCATACACCCTTTTTCTCCAGGTCTTTATTTTTATCTTGATAAATAATATATAAATAAACATTGGAGATATATGTAAGTAAGCAATAATGTGCACCCACAATTTCTTAAGGTTATCATTAGCTCTGTGTGTGTGTGTATATATATATATAAAAATATATCCTGCATCAATATAATGTGAACTTCTTGAAGAATCTCTTCAAAAACAGTGCTAGGCAATTTTTGCTGCAAGAGTTAAACATTTGAAGAGTAGAGTCCCATGCATGGTTCTCATGGGCCTATTTTTAGTTTCTCTTATGGGAAGAATGGCAAAAAAAATAGACTAGGACCGTGACTTTGGATTTAGTGCACATGTTTATAGGTTAGTTGACAGGAGTGTGTGCATGTGTATGTGCCACAGGACTTTAGTACTACACTTCCTGTACATTCATTAACAGGACTCCCGGCAGAGCTACTGTAGTTTCATGCTCATAATACTAATTTTAACATGCCACTCTAAAATGCGTCATAGCTCTGAAGTGCTATTTTCAGCCTTGATTAGGGATTACTGACCTGAAAGATCTGTATTTCTCCAGTGAGAGGCTTTTTTGAATTGATAAATGTCTCTCTGGATTTGTCCAGAGTGCTTTGCTCCTCCATCTCTCTCCCCTTCTACCGAAGCTGCGGATGGCAGGGATGCCCAGGGTTTTATTGCACTTATGCAGATGGTGCATTTATAGCGTGCAAGTACCAATGCTGCATCTTTTAGATGTACATAATTTTGAACAAAGAAAATTTAATAGAGTCTTTCAGAATCTTTTACTTCTTTTGTTTTTGCTTTCACCTTCTCCTGTTCTTGCTGGTTTTCTAAGTTTTGTCTGGTGTGATGGGCTCAGTCTGGAAGCCTAGTATTTTGGAAGTATAAATTGCAGTTCTCATATGGCTGTGTGACTCCAAGACTTTGAGCTCTCAAAGCACACTACATTATGATGTGCCTTTTCAAATCATGGGTGTATAGGGATCAGGTGAGAGACAGGGACATAGAAATCTGCTGTCTTTTGACTGGGGAAAAAGAATGACAAAAAAAACCCACAAAAACATTTCAATGTTGAAAATTTTAACAAACTAGCTCTTGTAGCTATTAAATTTTCCATGGAAATACCTGCCTTGTATTTTCCCAGTTACTTTCCATTGCAGCAGTTTCCTTACTAAATAAAATGTCCTGCCTTCTTAGTGACTTTCTAGCATTAAAAAAAAAAAAAAGAAAAAAGAAAGAAAAGGTGAGCATCTGAGCAAGGCTCACCTTCCTGTGGACTTCACACTTGTAGAGTTTGAAATCTTTAAAGATATGGGATAATACTAAAGTAAAAAGCTTTCTATCCCCCAAGTCAGACAGAAAGGAAAGCCCAGACTTAACAAAGTGGAGCAAGAATTGAAAATGTTTCAAGAGTGCCCCCACCCCTTTCAGTTTTATACCTACAGAATACATGCACTTAAAAACAAAAATCTTTGAAATGTTGACTCAACTGGAAACAAACAATTAAAAGATCAAGCCTTTGTTGTTAATCACTTATTGGGAGATTACATGGCAGCTTTCCTGCCTACAGTGCACGAATTTGTTGGCATGACTCTGAATCAAGTGTGCAGGACCGGATTGTTGAACGGTCAGTTCATTGGCCATTAAATGAGTAAAATGAGTGAATTTATACCTTGCCCTCATTTTCCACCCACCTCTGTCAGTCTCTGTTTATGGGAAAGGGAGTGAGGAGGAAAGGCTGATATTTCCCTGCCTCCAGGATGCAGGCAGATGGGAAGAGACACGCTGGTCACTCCAGTCACAGCTCCAGATCTGGTCCTTTGCCTTTTTAGATTTCACTGTAGTGAGTGTTTCTCTCTTCTCCATGGTTCCAGCACCATAATAACACACAGATTTGAAAACCCATTTTCCCTACAATTACTGGATTCAAAACAAAACCAAAAACACTACGGAGAGCCACATAAGGGCAATAAATTCTGAGAGTGGGGTAGCAGTTTTTCTTTTAAAAAACTGACTTTGTCAGGCAATTGGCTCCATTTCTGCTCAGATAAATGCTTACACCCACTGCCCTGCATGCATGGCATACACAAAATAGTCGAAATAGGTTGCAAAAACTGATGCTTGGCTTGTTAGAACTGCAGAGCTATCACAAATAATGAGGCGCAGAACAAGAGTAGAGGGAATAAAATCTTTCAGCGGTCTTCATCTAAATATGTGTATTTAATTTTCCCTCTTTTCCTAAGTGTAAAAATAGCAGGAAGGCCCCAGAGCCCCTTGGAGCAGAAGAGCAAGTTGGAAAGCCCAGCTTTCAGCACACTGGTGAGGAGACAAAATTACAGAGCTCTGAGCATGATGTGCCGTTTCCTTTCACTCCCCTCCCGTGCCCTCCGCCAATCTACATTTCTTGGCTCCTGTCAGCTCTGAGGCTGTTGGGGTTGTGACGTAAATGACTCACAGCGAGTGACCCCCGTGGCAAACCTGTAAAACATTATACGGCATGAATAAGAAGTCTCTTATTAGGTCTGCAGCTGGTGAGATGCAGACATATGGCAGCAAGGATGTTTTGGAAGAAAGGCACGGCTTGACAAAGAACCCAGTCTCCTGATAAAGGTTTATACTGGCACTTTCCTGTGTTTATAATACCATATGCCAGGGGCATGGCCTCTCTTTTCATCATATTGTTGTTTAATTTTTTTTTAAACCTAATCAACCCTTAGGTTGAGGCGTCTGAGAAGCAGAAACTTGATATCAATATTATTTTTTCTTTAGATTCCTCTGACTGGAGTTATCCTTTTGTAACTGCCTCAACTCAAATGTGTTTCGTATATAAAGTGAATTAAGTTTGTCAGGACCAATTGTTTCTGTTATGAGAAGGAAGTTTTATTTTTTAGAGCATTCTCAGAATAGACTCAGTATTGCCTGGGTTTTTTGGTTGTATTTTTTTCTCATGTAGGTATTCAAGCTTGTTTGCTTGCTTGCTTTTCCCTATGTTAGTTTATTATTACAGGATTATACTAAAATGTGGTTGTTTTCAAGGAGGGTTGCTATTTGAGTGTGTTTTTAAAACCTGTTTCCCTTGCAGCCTAACAGTCTCAATAGTAAGCTTTTCCTAGATCTAGGCATCTAGTTTCTGTTTAAGAGCTGCACAATCATGCTGTTCCTCTATCAGTTACTATGATAACTAGTACTTTAAATTATCATCCTTGACCTTTATTAGTCTTTCAGGCTGATCGATTAGTTAAATCCGTATTTACAGTGGTAGCCAGAGAGACTTTTGGTCAAGTGTAACTGCTGGTTTGGGGTTTTGTTATTTACAGGACAGTAGCCCTTAGGATTTCCAGTTGGGGATCTGGCCCCATTGTTCTAGAAGCTGTATAAAACCAGGTTAGAAAGATGCTTTCTTCTGCCCCAGAGAACTTGCACTCAAACTGAGTTTTGGCTTGAGGAAAGTTTGAAATTTGAGGAAATCTTGAACTGTTTCAATACTACCCAGCCCCCATATGATATGCAGAGTATAAGAGCATAGCGCGTGCATTGGGAAATTCATATTCTAAAATGGAGTGAGTTGCTTTTCTGGCTTTTTGAAACTGCATTCAATGACAAAGTGACTCTTTAGCTGCTGAAGGCTGAGCCGTTGGTGCTGTACTGACTGCATCCTCTTAAGGCTATAAATATTCTTCAGCAGTACATAGTCATCGTGGTGCAACTTTTTAGCAGTCAAGAGTTTGTTGGGCAATGCACTGTGTGAGGTAAAAAGTGAAAATAAATAGTTATAGCTTAGGAGGGATGCTAATAAAATTAAAAAACGGCAAGAGCTAAAAAGAAGTCTGGGCTTCTCGTTTCACTTTTTTTCCTGACTTCTCAAGATAAAAATTAATATCTTATCTCATACCTAATCCATATCTCTAGTTAAATCTACAGCTCTGAAATGCACAAAATATATTTGCATTCAGAAAAATCCTTGGCAGTAAAATAATTTTTTTTTATTCTCGTATTTTAGTTTCCTTAGCTGTCCTGTGGTAGAAACAGCCTGCATAGTGATGAAGGACTTAATAGTTTTCAAGTTGTATTAAAACTACTTTGTTCTTCTGTGCTTGCTGATGAAATTGCTGAGTTATTGTGGATGATATTTAAAATCCTGGTGCATCACAAGTGACATGCGGGGTGCTTTTTATCTTCATTCTCTTGAAGCAGGTGGGATACCCTACACAAAGCAATGGAGAACCCAGAGCAAGTGGCAGAACATCTGGGGTGCGGAACGTGGGTGATGCCTTACGCACCCCATGAACCAGGTAGACAACTGTGTACAACTGAGTCACTGTGCAATTGTTTCTTGGAATTTTTCTTAACAGAGTCATTTTTATCTAGTTGAGTTAAGGATCCATTACTGTCTTCAAGCTAGTTTCTGTCGGGTCCGTGGCACATGCTTTTTCTTCTGGTCTCAGCCAGGATCTGACAAAAATCATGAATTAAATCCACCCTGGTACAGCTAGTCCTGTGGGTCTGTCCTCTTCTGAATTAAAGCTACTGCTTACTGTTGTTCCCATGTGGACTTGGGGACAATTAGAGGAGACTGGTGAAGAAGAATGGGGCAACTAAATTGGCCAATTGATCACTGTCTCTTGCTTGCTTGCTTAATTTAGGGATGGATTTTTGCATCCCTTGGTAGCACTATAGCCTTTTAAAAAACAAAGCAGTGAACACTTTTCTGTTCACTGAGCAGTTAGGCATATCAACTAGCCAAAAGGGTGAACTGTATGCCCTGTCCCTCCTCATATTTTCTTGACTTCTTTGGAGCAAAAGCAAAAGGCTCATGATGGCATGGCATGACCAGTATTATCCCTGTTGGAGCATGGAGATTTGGTTGAACATGAGGTTTTCCATAAGTATTATTTAGTAGTCATCTCTTCCTGCAGAGAGGCCCTCCATTGTGATTAAATGAAGATTAGTATCTGTAAGATATGTATTAATTAATAGTTTGAGTGTCAGAAGAATCTCCATGCTCTTATTAAGAGCTAAAGAGGAAATGTGTTTTCTCCCTGGTGTGTCTACCTCCCTCTCCAAATGCTTCATCCCCCTGTCCCACTTTAATCAGAGAGGGAGTCCATGCTTTTATGTTGAACAAGTCTTTACAACGTGGCACTGGTCTGCTTGTTTGTATTAGAGCTGTTGTTGTGTCCAGCCAGGCAAATTGTGCACAGCTGCACAAGGTAGGTTGGCACTGAGCAGAGTAGCCAGGGTATCAAAAGTGTGTGAGGTGCACAGGATGTGTTTGACTCAAATTCAGTATATGAGAAGCATTAGAAAGGCTTTCTGCTGATATCCATAAAAGTGAAATTCCTCCTTAGTATGAAATCCTGGACCTATGACTCCCCCACATGCAGCAAAACAAAAAGAGTCATCTGCTTGCCACATTCTTAGCACATTTTTGGTTTGAGTTTGTTGTTTGGTTGGGATTTTTTTTCTTCCTTCTTCCAAGAAAGTTGACATCCTGCTTCCAACCCCCTCCTACTGCGAAATTAACTTAGATGTAATGAAAATTAAAAGCTGCTTCAGGAATAATGCAGCTATATTCTGCTCCGTCCCAGCCGTGAAGACGAAAGGAAAGGAATCTATTTTAAACCTGGGTCCCCAAGCAGAGGTGAGTCTGCATGATGTGCAGGAGCGTGCGCAGCTGGTACCACCCTGGCAGAGGATGGCTGGCAAGCTGGGAATCACAAATAGGGGAACACACAGCTGTAATTCCAAAGTCAGTTTGCACCACATTGTTGCTACGTGACAGGCAGTGCCAGCTAGCAAGGTGAGGTGCTTGTGCTATGGTTTAGAGTGGTTTAAGTTCGTACCTCTGGTCTAGCCTGCTTTTAAGCACACATTAATTGGTGGCTGTATGAGCTCCAAGGATATTCTCTCTTCTCCCTCTGCCTCCCATTAAGTAACAAGATTACAGCAAATTGTTGGCCTAGATACAGATTTCTGTACTCCCCAGGTTGTAGATCAGACTCTGACCTCATTCTGTCTTTGCTCTCTGACATCTACATCCTGCGAAATTTGCTGGGTCCTTTGTCCTTATGGCTTCACTCTTTTTAAGTGTTTACCGCTGTGCACGAGCAGTGGCATAAGCATGGCTCTTGACCAGCTCAAAACAATCTTGACTGGCTCCTGTGTACCAGAACCCCAGGACATCTGGGCTACCCTGGAGTAATCCAGACCTGAAAGAAGAGGAGGAAGGAAACCAAACTTCAGCACACTTCACTCACTTCAGTGAGTTTTCCTAGTGCCTGAGTGCTCTCAGCCTGGTGGGGCATCCCTGGTGGGGCATTAGGCTGCCCGGTGAGCTGCTGTCAGCTCATGCTGGTGAAACTCTCCTGACTCCCTCTCCCCTGCGCTCTCCCTTGTGTGTGTCTTGTGCCTCTTGATCCCCTTGTCCAGATCAATGATAAAGATATTAAACAGAACTGGCTGCAATACTGAGCCCTGGGGAACACCACTTGTGACCAGCTGCCAACTGGATATAATTCAGGTGCTCCTTTCCTTCTGAGTACAAGGTATTAGTCTGTTCCACTACAAGTTGCTTCCTATCAGCCTGAAACTACTTTTTAATAAATAATCAGAAGTCTATTTCATTGAATAAAATATTTAAAAAAATAAATAAATTAAACCCCAAACCTCTTGTATTAGTATGTGAGGATATTAGAGCTGTGGTACCCATGTAGTGCATTTTTAATTCATGCTCTTCAAATAAAGACTTAGCATATATTTGTGCAGCAAGACAGTAGGAATTTTCATGCTAATCTGAACTGTTGCAATAGCAGATATTTAGGCAGTGGATAATCTACTGGGTAAATTTTCACATGCTTTCTGACCTTTTTGATGCTGGCATTGCCTAGTCTTCTCAAGTAGCAACAGAGATAATTTGGCCCTTGAGATAAAGAAGGAGAGATAAAGTTATTTTTAGCAATCGCTTGCTTTAGTTCTGGCATGTTGTTCCATCCTGACCATCCTCCTCACAGACTGAAAGGATGCAGCTTATTTATTATGTTTTACCATATCTACTGTGCTGCCTTTTGATATCAGGCAGAGCTGAGGTTTGCCATTTGGTGGCTTTCCTACCAATGCAGGGGCAGCCCTTTGCATTCTGGAGATCACAGATCAGCCACGAATCTTCAGTTTTAATCCTTGTATTTAATTCCTCCCCCTTTCACAGTCCTAGTCGTTAGAAGCCTCCTTTCTCTCTTAGAGGAAATTTCTTTTTTTTGCTTTTCTCTTTTCCTAGAATTGAGATTCCAGGAACTGAAATTGCTAAGAAAGCTTGAAATGCTGTGAGAAATATCGTCACTTCAGATATAATCTGTACAACTGCATAAAATCATCATGTGTGTCTTCTGTAAGTTACAAAAAGAGTATTTAGTATTGTCATCTTCAAAGTTTCTAAATGTTTTGAGCTTATTGTTACTTCTGTGTTTGGGAACTACCTGTATTTCCATCCTCTTATTTCTTGATCCTGTGTATTTTATATTGTGGAAAGTGTTGGTAGCATTATGCATATGGAGGCTGAACCCCATGTTTCAGTCATGGGGACAAAAAAGTGTGACATTACAAGCTTGTAGTGGAGTGTTGCCTTGGAGCCCCTATTCTCCTCTGTGACCGTCTCTTCCTCGACGTTGCACTCCAGACTGCCACTGAGAAAGGCATTTTCTCTCCACCGCAAATACTCTCACTTTTGTGTGTCTTCTTGGTAAGAACTGAATTTCCTCTCATCAGACTGGCTGCACGTAGGCAGCTCATCAGTCCACCTTGAACTTTCTGACTTTCTCATTAACCAGCATGGGTGTTTTAACATGAACTGTCTTTCCCTGAAAACAAATGAAAATGCTTGTTCCAGGACCACACTGTGTATGTTGGGGGGAACAGGGTGGATGTGTGGGAAGAAAAGTATTAGGTTAGGAAAAATATTTAGGATATATACATTTTTATTTATGTTCTATATTTAGGTATGAGAAGGGAAGTTATTTTTTTTCCTCTTCTGCAGTTCTCTCAAGCTCATAAAGCATCTGTTTCTCAGCCTCTATTGCTCTTGCCTGAACTGAGGTTGTTGGTGGCCCTGGTTGCCCTTCAAGGAGGCTTTGTCCTGATAAAGGAACCCATTGGGAGGGCCAAAGGTGCACAGGCACCCAATGTTCAGTATGCAACTGCTTATCTCCTGGCAACGTATTTGTGGAATATGGGTCTTGATACTAATAAAGTAGGTGAACTGCCATTATCTCTGATTTCTCTTTCTGAAAAAGGAATTGCGTGGAAAAATGTAAAGTGAAAGAGAGAAAATACTGCCCAATTCATGGAGCTCTTGTGAACACTTTCATGCCAGGGATGCTTCACACACCTCAATCACTTGATCTTGATGAATAAATCAGAAAACTTCGTAAGAATGTGTTTTCTCTTGACATTTTGTTTCTTCATCCCTTCTCTCTGTTCATCTCTGCACCCACGTTGCAATGTGGAGCTGAAGTGGACTCAATATCTTTAAAGCTCAGGGAAGGTTCAGTTCAGGTCTGGGGCACAGCTGTTGGTTTTTCACTTTGTTCAGTCATGTTCTCTAGCTAAAGTCCTTCTAACTGAGGAAGGAGGATTGCAGGATGCCGGGGTGTTTGGCCACAGATATAGGGGAAAAACTTGCACTTTTTGATCCTTTGAGGTTTCCTATCTTTTCTGTTCCACTTTAGTGGTTTCTTAAAAAGGAAGGTTGTTGATATGTGAAGCCTGTGCTCTGTCTGATATTTAGAGGGCTGAACAGTTCGTTTTCAGAAAGAGTGATAAGATCTCCTGGCAGCTGAAAACGAGAATAATTCTGTTCCCTGGTGTATGCCCTCAACTCCCCCAGAAAATAACTTGGACATAAATAGTTGATCAAAATAAAGTCTATGGTCTGATCCCATGAACTGAAGATATTTAGTTTCTATTCCCAGTTTTGCAGTACTGTGCTGTGTAAATGCCTCAGTTCTCCATCTGTGAAATGGAGATAAATATTTTTTTTTTTCTCACAGAGGTCCTGTGTGAGTTAACAAGTTTGCATGGAAATAAGTGCTTTAGAAGCGGTTGCTACTAAGATTTTTCTGATTTCCAGCTGATGATAGCAGGGAGACACTCACAGCTGTCTTAGAGACTCACACTGTTTAACCGTGTCTCCTGGAAGACCAGGCTGTTTCCCAGGTGTAAGAGGAAAAACAAAGGACAACATCCAGGCCATGCTGAATTGACAAAAATATTGTTAGCGTTAGGGGATCAAGATTGTAGCTGTAATCAATACAGATCTATAGACCTCTTTTTCATAGTCATAGGACCAGATCTGCACAGCTGCTTAGCATTTAGCAGTGCTTTTTTTTTGTTTTGGTAGCTAGAAATGTAAGTACCTTTCCATCTGGACTCTCCTGGTTAGGGTAAAGTGATACATACTAGTGTCCACTAAAATAACACTTCTGCTGAATCAAAATAGCGTTTTTACACAAGTTGAACATAAGAAGATGAGAGAAAAATATTTGGGAAAAAGGAACTTAAATTACTGCTTCAGCAGAAAAGGAAGGGGCTGAAGACATCGTAATGAGATTAATAGAAGGGAAAGCTCTTATTTCTGAGGGAGTGCTGAACAGCTGGTCATAAGAGGAGGAAATATTGCTTTTTTTGATCAAGTTTGTTTTAGAACTATATTTCAGCAACATGCAAAGTTAAATTATGCAAGGAATAAAATTCTGGGGAAAAAAAGGACCAATGGTGGAGGGGGAAGCAGTTGCTTATATAAAAGAAAGCAAATTTCAGAACTTTCTATTTTGAATAGATGAACCTTTTTGAAACACTTTTTCTTTTTTCTATCAACCACAGAAATACTAGTTAATTTTGTTTCTGAAAGGCAGATTAGTTAAAATTACATATTTTCAATTGAAAATTCTTCTGCCAAAGAATATTTCAGCAGCTTTTGTGTGACTCAGTTTAACTGAACCAAAACTGGGGTCCTAAAACAGGGGGGATGGGGCAGCCACATGTGTCTCAAGCCCATTCCTTTGAGGTCAGCCCTTCCAAAACAGGCTCCTTTCCCCTCACTCTAAAATGCCACCTGGTATATCATTTGCAGCATGACACCCCTGGATAGTGTATATTCTCTGCATCCTTTACACCGTGATAGAGACTGCACCTTTTGTGGGCTCTGGTTTTGCTGTTAGCAGTACTGTGATGCTATAGAAATATGGCTTGGGTGACCACGTGAAATTAGGTGTTGGCAAACAACGTTGCAGGGGAATGTATTTTCTGGTATCCCTCTAAGACAACATATGTAGTTTTATTACTTTAAAAATAAAATCTCAGAAGCGAAGCTTTTCAAAGAGTCATACTGGTTTGAAAGACAGGATTTCAAATCATGGAAAATCCTGCAGCCATTGTGAAAAATCAGTTTTCACTTTGACTTCTAGAAATCTCTGCTGAAATTACTCCTGTTAGAGGGGATGAAGCTGACTGTCGATTCCCCCCTGTACAGCACAAGCCCAGTATTCATCTTCCTGGCTTTTGCCTGTTTATATCCAGCATCTCTGCAATCCAGATGGGGAAGAGCACATGTGACAGCGTGTGTGTGTGTGTGTGTGTGTGATTTGGAGCAGCAGATGGGTGCGAATGACAAACTGTTGCCTGTGTAGGCACCTACCTAGAGATTACTCAGAGTCCTGCCTCTGTGTGTTGTTGTTCTGTTCCTATGCACCGTTATCAAAGAGGACAGGGCTCCCGTGTCTGAAGCTTTACCTAACTTGACAGGGATCCTGTGCAGGCATCCATATTTCACTGCCTTTCAGTACTGATGTCCATTCGTGATGTGCCTTCCATCTAAGGAAGCACTGACTGTATTAAAAATTGTATAGGGAGAAAACCAAGGTGGGATTGACTTTATATCCGAACTCCCTAGTAAAGAGAGATGCCACTTCAGTGTCTTTTTGTTCCCCAGGTGGGCCTGTTACCCTGCATTTCTTGCCCTACTTGAGTTGCCTTTCCCTTTTCTGCTCTTGCTCTGAATGTGTTCTGTATAAAGAGAAAAGTGATGGAAAGTGAAGTTCACTAAGAGAGAAGAGGTCAGTGTTTCTGTTGTGGTCCTACACCTATAGCTTTTGATATTCTCACTGCAGGGGCATGCCATTTTCAGCTGACACAGAATTTCACACATTGTCCGACAACATGACTGCAATGAAAATGATGCCATTTTCAGTGGTGGGGAAATTTATGTCCCAAATGTATTTTTGCATGCATTTCAGCTGCACTGTCACTTAAAATTATAGGACAGGAGCTCTAAAATGCATGTGTAACTTGCTTCCTTGAACTAGTCCCTTTTGAGTCAGCAGGGTCACCAATGCTGTGGTCGTGCATACACGTGTACTTGCTAGGTTAGGAATGAAGTTAGCACAAGGTTTGGTGTCTGGCTCATGGCAGTGATTTTAAATCCACAATTTCTGTAATTTCTCTACCTGTTAGTCCTGCCAGCTCTGCTGTAGGTCCTGACTGGGGTACCAAAAGGGAAGCCTCACTCTGCTAGTGCTCCAAACTCTGCTCATTTCATAGAGCCAGCGAAGCACCAAAGCTTGGTGCCTGTGGTCCCATAAATTTGAGGTAGGTAATCAAACCCTAGTGCTGTCTGGCTGAAAGACGTATTCTCTGGCCAGGAATTTTCATGTAAATGTCAGTGTGAAATTATCGTGGTGAATTTTCTCTGACAGTTGTTTTTTTCTTTATTTTAAACCATGCGGTTACAAGGATGAGTAGAAAAGATTCCTAGTTTGCTGCTGGACAGACATCTGAGACCCATGTGAGCACCCAGACGAGGACAGTTGGAGGAGATGCGGGAACTGAGCTGCTTGGGGAAGGAGTGGGTGAAATGTGTCATGCTGGAAGAAGATCACTGAACTGATTTAATTAGTTCTGTTTCAGAGGATTCATTTTTGCTCGGGTCACTGCTACGTTCATCTATTTGCTTTTTCCCCCCTCTTAGCAATAGACAAATGCAGGGTGATAATTAATTTGGCAGGTTGATTGAGAATGGGTGGCAGAGGGGAGTTTTCCTGGATGAGTGATGAAGCATTGCTGGTTGAGCTTAAAGTGAATAGTCTGAAATAGAAAGTAGTTAGTATAAAATTCCCCCAAGGGTGTGTTTAAACTGAATGTACTTTGAGTTTTGACATTGAGGTTTTTTAGTAAGCTACCAGTCTCTATGGTGTAATTTTAGGACATTTCCTAGCTGGGATCTAGCTGTTGAAATGTCAGTGCTATTCTTCTGCATTGTGAAACCTCAAAACCAGGAAAATGGGGTGTTAATGAAAGAAGTAGCTTGTCTATGTGGGTGTCAGGCTGGAACAAGCTTTGGCGGAATGATGCTCTTTTCTTTTCCAGGCCAACCCTGGAGGCTGAGGCTTCACCTGACCAGATGCAGTGCTGCTTTCATGGTAGGAGAAGGCACTGTGGGTCAGTCTGCTCTGTGCACTAGGTTGAGAGAGGCCAAATTCTCAGTATCTTAAAATTTTCATTACTGAGTCTCAGCTATCCCTCAGTGGGCTACCAATAAAACTAATGTATTTCATGAAAATGAGCTGCTGAAAGTGTAAGAAATTATGTTTCTGGCTATCTGCATCACTGTATTTTAGCCTCACCAGGGGCTGATTCCTGTAATCACTGTGGTTTCTGTTTCACACCAGGTGGACATTAAGTTGCCATATTAAAAAAAAAAAAAAAAGTTTGTTTTTTCCTTTTCAGTAAGTGCATATGGTAGCAGAAGAGATCTGATTTATTCAAACTACTGAATCCTGTTGCTTACAGAATTTCCAATTTTGGGGGGCAGTGGCACTGCAACTTTTATTTGACTTTTCTGACCAAGCAGTTGGGGTTTGGGGGTTTGCTCTCTCAGCCTCTACCCCCTTCCTTTTCGTAACTGGCTCTTTGCTCTGATGAGAGATTTTGAGTTGGCAGCTATGATGAAATGCCATCCTGCGCACACGAGGGAAGTGCAACAGGGACACAATTAAGTCATGCTTGTCCCTACCCCCACCACTGTGGCTCAGTTGTCTTGCAGAGGAACCACTTCTGAAGGTTAAATGTCTGGTGAAACCTTCATGCTTACTCAGTCCTAAGGGGTTTTTGCTGCTGAGACTGACGGTAAGGATGTCGGTTTGACAGGATTTTGGTTTTGGGTTTTTTTTCTTGTGAGGTAGACACTTACCCACTGGGAATTGAATTGAGAAATTCCTATTTTTGTGCAGACTGCCAGAGAGTGGTCAGCTGTTAGGTTGCACTTCCTAAACTAATTGGATTGTCTTCCATATGACCTTTCTTGTTTTGCGTTAGTATTGTGGGTGATTCACCTAAAATCAGAGCTTGACTGAAAAATTCTGTAAAAATTTTCCTACTCTTTCAGTGGATTTTTAATTGCTATGCAAAAAGGCATCCCCTGTATCTTCAAGGAACTAATTTCTTTGGAAGCAGAGACTCTGCTGTGCACTGATAACTAGCCAAAAAGAGCTCGTGACATCTTTGAGACTTGTGTTGCGTAACGACAGAAAGTGCAAATACCATATATGAAACTAGAATCTCTGTAAAGATGGAAAGTGAGAGAAAAACAATGCACTAAAGAGAGAACGGTCTTGCTAACATACATTGCAGAACAAATTTTTTTGTAGAAGTCTTTAGACTCCTTTAAAAAATACATAATAGGCTTTAGATACCTAAACGTGCTTTCAGACTATGCTGACTTTGCTGCAGTAGCTAGCTAGTTTATCAAACCTGTGCCAGGCTTGGTATTGTGACTGGGGTTCTTAATGCATAGTTAATGATTCCCAATGGAAAAAAAGTAAATAAGCTTTCTGACTTTTTCTAGGAACTTGATTACACCAGAATGGACTTGACTGTGTAGCTTTGAAATCCAGGAACTTAATGTGTCTACTTTGAATAACAAGCAAGGTTTAAATTGTAATTTTCTTCTTTTTAGAAATCTATTTTTGTTCTTTTCTTAGCTTGCTGTTACATTTAGGAGTCTTGATATTGCTGTGTTGCCTTGTGTCATGTTTTAACCCCAACCGGCAACTAAGCACCACCCAGCCACTTGCTCACTCCTCCCCAGTGGGATGTGGGAGAAATCAGAAGGGTAAAAGTGAGAAAACTGGTGGGTTGAGATAAAGACAGTTTAAAAAACAAAAGCCACACATGCAAGCAAAGCAAAACAAAGGCTTCCCATCGGCAGGCAGGTGTTGAGCCATCCCCAGGAAAGCAGACCTTCATCACAGTTACTTGGGAAGACAGACACCATAACTCTGAATGTCCCCCCTTCCTCCTTCATTACCCCAGCTTTATATGCTGAGCATGACACCATACGGTATGGAATATCCCTTTGGTCAGTTGGGGTCAGCTGTCCCAGCTGTGTCCTCTCCCAAATTCTTGTGCACCCCGAGCCTACTCACTGGTGGGGTGGGGTGAGAAAAGGTCTTGACTCTGTGTAAGCACTGCTCAACAATAGCTAAAACATCCCTGAATTATCAACACTGTTTTCAGCACAAAGCATAGCATCATTCTAGCTACTTTGAAGCAAATTAACTCTATCCCAGCCAAAACCACTCACCCTGGCATCCCCATACCAAGGAACCTTCTTCTGTAGGTTACTGTCTGTAAGTTATGGCCATGACTAAAGTGGGAGGATATCAGAGTATCTGTGCCCCCATTTTTTATTTCACCAGTATGGATATTTTTTTCTAGGGCCTTAGTTTTCGTGATTATGCTCAGAATGGGAAAGTGAGTACATAGAAAATTGCTTGTTGAATACTAGTCCACCAGATCTACATGTCTATTATTAATCCACCAGATCAGTTTATGGGGATAAAGAAATCTATTTATGATCAGTTTAATTGTTTTATTCATTTATTCTGGAAATCTTTTAAATATCCAGATTAAGATAAGGAAGCCTTTGCTAAAAGAAATCTGCTCCACATCTGCAAGTAGCTCTTTGTGTAGTGTCCATCCTTGGAGATCACTGAAGAATAAGAGTTTCTTGTCTTTTAAAAAAAAAAAAAAAATCAGCCCTTTTCTGTATTTTGCTACAGCTCTGCCTCCAAAACCCATTGTTAAAATCCTGTTTTATGTGCAAAAGATTAATAGGGACCTGAAAAATTCCTTGGTAGGACTGAAAATAATAGAAACCTGTATGGATTTGTTTTATTACTGTCATCTGTTTAAGTAGTTGTGACAAAAATTTATAAAATCCAGATACAGGGTGTGGAGGTGAATATTCCCCTGCCTTTTCTTTTTCCCACCTATGTTTTTTTTATTTCAGACTACCTTCACACTATCTAAAGTTAAACCTGCTCATTTCAAGAGGTGACATGGAGCAAGGGGCATGACAGTTGTCCACGAACTCACTGCTGCCAGTTTGCTGTGTCGTACATTTTAGTGCCTACTGCTCTCGTGCAAGGGAGCCAGGATCCCCGAAGAAGTCAGATTCAGTTTATTGTCTGGAAATATTCTAAAAGGTCATATGCTGCCATGAGAAAAGTCCTCAAAAATGTAGTCTTTCTCTTGCCGTCTCGCCCAGCGCCAGATATGATCTCATTCCTTTTATTCCTTTGGAGCTGAGTCCCTGGTTAAGTCCTCAGGATGGTTTCTTTGCCGTGCCTGTGGGACAGTCGCTGCTGGTGCCTTTCACGTTATCCTCCTGTGCCGCGGCGCCCATTCACCTTCCCTCAGCCTTACCTCGCCAAGTGCCCTTTTTCTCCATTCCCTTCTGCCACGGTGGCTCAGTTTCATGTTCACTGTCTCAACAGAGCATCTGCCTGATACGTATGTTTTTCCCCCGTTTTGTGTAGTCTCTGGTGGTGCTGTGGTTTGTTGCTTGACCTGCCAGTCAGGTTGAGAGGGCTGTAGGGATCGAGGAGGCAGCTCACTCAGGAGCTACCAGCTTCAGAGGGCTTAACTCCATCCCTGCACAGGGCTCATCCTGCAGGGAAGCCATTCACTGCAGCTCCTCTCCAGACCCATCATTCAATCTTGCTGCCTCTAACTCCAGTTCAAAGCAATGCCAAGTTTTAATGCATTTCTGCCTGTGCCTTGGTTTAAAAATCTTATTTCTGCTTCCAGCTGTTGTCCAGCAGTCCACAAGCCTTTGAAATTACTTATTTGATTAGGAAGCACCTGAAAGGCTCTTACACCCCCCACCCCCACCCCCCACCGGTTATATTCATTTAGTTAGTTTATTTGGGGGGGGGGGGGGGGGGGGTTTGTTTTTTAACCAGTCTCAGAATGGGGGCTGACCTTGATGATTTGCAGGGCTCCAACATGCTGGGAGCATTTAGGTGGAGAGTTTCCTCCCCACTAATTGCACAGCCAGAGGCCACGATGGGGCAAGCGTGCAGCTTACATATCTGGCTGAACAGCGCAGCTCTGACATCTCATGCTTTAAGCTGACCCTGGGAGTTGGCAAGTGATTGTGGAAAAGGGATTGTTTTTCCAAATATTGGATCACTTTGCTATCTGTGTGTCATAGCCTACACGTGCCTGTGTATGATCACGCTCACCACACAGCAAGGAAGACATTTCTGACGCTTCAGTTGCCGAAACGGCAAGCTGCAGCTGTGCCATTTGATGGAGAAGGTGGTCAGCACAGCCGTGCAGTTGCTCCCCGTTACTTTATCAGGATCTGGCAGCACTGAATCTCAGCAGCTACAGCCCACTTAGCTTCTCCTGCTGATGGTGTCCACACTGAAACTGCACTCCCCAAGTCAGTCGAGTTTATCCTGATTACCATGAAAATGCATGGTCTATCAAATAGAAGGTATCCTACTCAAAATAGCATGTGCAAAAAAACCCTGTTAGTTTCTGTATGATCTGACTCCTGCATATTTGTAAAAATAAATATTTTTTCTAATATGCAATCAAGAAAATAATTTGTGCTTTTTTGTTACTGAAAAAGAAGTTTATTGGGAACATTTTGTGCTTACATGCTGGTAACAAACAGTTTCTTTTTACCAGTGGAAATATGATCCTGACTGAAGCATAGCTAATACCCATTCAGTCAGAGAATATGTATCATACTGTGCCCCATTCAGCACAAGCTGTAAGGAGGCAGTGTCAGAGAACTCAACAGTGAGACACTATTCCCCATCCTCAACATGCCCATTCAACAAAATCTCTTCCAAAGAGGGAAGATGTTATGCTCATGTTTAAATACAGGCTCTGCTATTTTGGCAAAGGTTGAAACTGGGTGCCAGCCAGATTGGATGCTCCTATCTAGCTCTACTGGACACTGATTCCTAAATATAAGCAACTCTAAAAACTGCTGGCTACCACCCAGCCAAAAACTTCTCAGAATCTCATTGGTAATTAATTTTTGCCGCTACTAAATGCTCTGAATCCTTGCAGGAGAGGCAAAAAGGCATTTTTACAGGTTCTCAGCTGTTTGGGGGAGCTCAGGGTATCCTATTCGTGTATTGCAGCCAGTTCAGAGGAGAAAATTGCATGCAAAGTGTTTGGCTCCCGATCACAGATGGGGCAGAGGAGCAATTTCTCTAGCATACCTGTGCTTTGCATTGTGCTCACCTTTTGTTTATTCAGTAGAGGAGAGCAGGGCTCTCTTATGCTCACTGTAATGGAAATGCAGTGTCCAGCCGTGGCCTGTAATCTTTAAAGTCCAAGGAAGAAGACAGTGAGTTGAGGCAAGATCCTGACATGTGCATTTGGACTATGTGATCCTGCTTCAGCCTCTTTGAATCCCATTTACTAGCTTTGGCGAGTTATGGCTCATTTAGCTCACTTTTGTCATCACCATCTAATTATTTTTATAACTATAAAAGTGTTGTGTATGTCTAAATACATATCTAAATAAAATTCCATAGTAGTAGACTATAATCTGAACTGAATTAGCATAGTCTCTGAATTGATTTAAAGCCTTTTATTAAACACTAGATATAACTGCTTCATTGGTCCTCTTAATTACTTACCATGAAAAGATCTGCTCATTCCCTCTAATGAAACTGTGCCGAGTGTTGTATTTGCTTAAATAGAAAACTGCCATGGTTTCAAAATGCTGTTGCATTGTGCTGCTGAGTACGCTCTCCCCTTCCCTAAGAGTATACATGGGACTCCTCATATTCTAAATGTTGGGGTTTTTTCCCACTTATGCCTAGTTGTGAAGGTCCTTATAATAAGATTATGCCTTTTTTATTTCTGTGAGTTGTTTTTTGGGTTGGGCGTTTTGGTTTTTTTGAGCCATGGCATAGTTAGCAGTATTGCTGGTTCAAGGGTGCCAAAATCAAAAGCCTAGGCCAGAAAAGATGATTTAAGGGAAAAACAAGACCTAGCTAAAAAGGTTTGAATTGTCATTCTTTACTTTCTGTCTTTTTATTTATTTAGATCTTTTACGGTATGCGTGGGTCACATTTTCCTGCAGTTCTCTAATACTAAGGAGGCTTAGAATTATGGTTTATGAATTTTAATGAAAGTTGAGATTATTATGTAATCATATGCTGGGGCTTTAATTAAATCACCAAATAGAAGAACTGCATTTAGACAAGTGAGAGCTGAAGATGCCAATTTTTAAATGTCTTTATTCTACTTTGGCATGGGTATCTCTGATACCTAATGCAAACAGTCCCTTATACCGTTTCTTACTCCTTTGCAGGTATCATTGCATTGGTGAACATCTGGTTTACATTTAAAATCTGGTTTTACAACCACAAGGCCATATTATAGTGTTTATAACAAAAGCCTGAGTTTTAGAGCACAGGCTACCATCCTACATGTTCAGAGCGAGCTACCCTTGTTTCACTTCTCTCTTTCTCTCTGTGACTGCAATTTTGTTATTAGGGTCTCCTCCATTCCTGCCTCCTTTTCCGTTCAGTCCTCACACTCAGCTGGGCTCTGGGAAGCTGTTTTCCCTGGAGACCTGTTAGTCAATTAGTAAGGTAGATCGAGCCAGCTGGCTTTAGAAAAGTCCATGTTTTTGTGCATTCTTGAACATGCAAGAGTTGTTCTTGTTGCTGAAAGCTGCCTTCATCTTTAAGAGTTAAAATTGTCACAGCTGGGTTTCCAGGACAGTTTTAGATGAAATGTAAAGTAGATACTTTCCTTCTGAGAGGGACTGCAGGCGTATAAGCCATGTGGGAGTTTTGAGTTTGATTTTATCCCTCCTTTTCTGCTGCTGGTACACTCAGCTTCAGCAGCCTGGTCAGTAAAAATGATAAAGAAAAGTAATTCAATGGTGTGAGGCTGTTTAACATCACTCTAGACCAAATCAATTCATATTAATTTTTAGAGGGGGTGGTGGGGTCTGGAATAAACCCTTCTGTTAGTGATAAACAGATCCCTCTACTTCCAAATGCATTTTTGTGTCTGTATCTGTTTCATGCATACACCAATTGAACAATGTATTTTTTCAAATTTCAGAAGGTTGACTCGGGCTCAGTTGGATTTATGCACACTATGTTTCTAAGTGTTGTGGTTGTTTTGTTGAGGTTTTTTTTAAATACTCTTTCCTTCATCTTTTGATTTCTACAAAGTTTGTGAAAATTGTGATTTCCAAGTAGCCTGATAGGTCAGGCATACTGGCTGTTTGTCCATTCAGAGAAGATCTTTCCCAGGTTCAGAACTAATCTAGTCCAGTGTGGCTTGCTGAGCTAAAAGGTGTCTTACGGAGGCAGTCATCCCTCTGTAGGATGTTGGCCTGGGAGAAATTCTGTTACAACTGCTCTATCTGTTTATTTGTTTTGTTTTCTGTCTTATGTCTTAAAGCTTGAGGCCTTTTCTAAGTGTGGTATACTTTTCATTTAATTTTTTCCTCCTTCACTGCTTTTGTTTCTGTGGACCATTGCAGATAGGCCAAGAACATTCTAGCATGAGATGAAAACTGTTTTCTAGGTTGTGAGGAAGAAATACATTTTAAAGTCAAGTAAGATTTGAAGGTTATAAAAAAGGGAGGAAAAGGTTGGCTTCATAGGGTCATGAATTTTACTACCATGCTTGAAAACTGCCTAGAATTGACGAAGTCTCTTACCATCCTAGAACTCTTCCTTTGCTTCCTCGTGCTCACCATTTTACCAGGTGATAACCACAGGGTTAACTCAGTAGAGCATCCTGGCATAGTAGGTGACATACAAAGAGACAAGAATTATGTTGAAATTCTTTTACTCTAGGGGCAGCGGATCTATCAGCAAAAATACAAACAAGGCTGATTCCACAAAGGCACATTTGTAGAGAAATTAGATGAAATGCAGGTTGTGTAATTTGCTATGACGAGTTAGCAGTTTGCTAATAAAACAGTGCCAGAATAAGCAAGGGGTCAGTTCACTGGTTCAAGTGAGTTTACGACTGGTTGCTTCATTGGTGAGTTTGACCTCTCTTCCATAAGTGATTTTGGTAGTTAGATGCTGAGAAATGGAGCAAGGATGAGTTGTTATAGCCTCCAGACTAATTTTTCACTGTAACGTTAGCTGCTACTGCAACATCCAGCAGGAGCACCCTAGGCTTGCCAACACCTGGTAGAGGACCTGGGCCTAAAGGCATCTGCAAGCTGTGGAGGAGGAGGGGCAGCAGAGCAGGGGCTGGCTGTGGGGCTGGGGAAGCACAGGAGAGCTGAAAAACTGGGGGCTGAAAAACTATGTGGAGATGTGAAGCACCAGACAGTAATTGGGGAGCAAGGTGGGAAAACTGTGCCTGAAGAAGAATGAATGTTCAAGAGGACTTGAGCTGGCCTTGGGGATTGGTGGTGCTCACAAATAACCACCCCTGCCCCACATCAGTCTGGTTTCCTGGGACTGGCTGGACTGGGAGCATCCCTATGCTTGATATATCTCCTCTAATGGGACTGATAACTCCAAGCTCGACTCGACTGCATTACTTATTTTTGGTGGCAATAGTAAAGCAAACCTTCGCTTTTCAGTAAACTGTGGATTCAGTGAGGGTAGGAGCATGAAAAGCCTGGCAGTGGGATCTCATGCTACACTTGGTTTTGAAGGTGTGGTATGTTCTGCCAAATGACTATAGAGCCTGGAGAACCACAGTAACTATAGCCAGGCCTGTAACATTCATCCTTTTTTCTTAACTGTGAAATAACAGGCATAATTTTTGTGCCAATTTTACTGGTAGGAAGTTGTAGGTAAAGATATCCTTTATCATGCTGGGAATTGCAGGTGGTCAGACTCATGCTAAATTAATTTTTCTTTAGCCAAGTAAATTAAGAAAGCAGGCACCACTTTCCCACAAGGCATAGGGGCTGAGGAGTTAAAACTGAAGGGCTTTTCTTGATCCAGAGTGGCAGGAGCCAGGGAGGAAGCACAGGTATGTGGGTTTTGGCAGAGGTTCTGTGAAGCATATAACCTTTGGTAGATGCATCTCTTGGTAGCTTTTCATGCCGTTTATTTACTGTGAGGCCAGCTTTCATAAACATCAAAGCTTGGTTTCATACAGTAATGAGCAAACATAAGAGTATGGAGAAACAAACAGACAAACCTGGCACAGCCAGTGTTTCCACCAACAGTATGTGGAAAAAGGAAATAATTACAGTAAAACAAGGGAGTCAGTCGTGAGGCTGTATCAGGTAAAAAAATGGTGTGACATTTCTGATCTTTGATGCCTATCTGCATGTGCGGTTTGTCTCCAGTTATGAGGGTAGGTAATTATAAGTAATAATTTAAAGAAATGAAGGAGCCCTTGGAGAAGGAAAGCATAAGTTGGAATAGTTGATGGAGAAGATAAAGATTTCATATGAGATGTATGTGGCTTTCCTCATTTTTTGAAGTAGTTTTAATCTCTTGTCCTGGGATGAGTGTTTCAAAAGCATGTTCTGCAATAAGCATAGGTTGTAAATCTCATTGCCTACCTCTGACCTGGGAGAAGACATTTCCTTTGGGAAAGAATGTTGGAGAAAAAAAGAGCAAGAAAATGTTCATGACTGTAAGTCATTACATGTCACATTAACCCTCCTATCTTTCATTTACATATTTTTATATTTGCATTAAGCTATGCTCATATGAGTAAGAAAAAGCATTACGCAGAAGAGATCCTTGAGTAGCTATGAAAAAAGCCAGCTCCCAGTCTGGAACACACGCTGGCCGAGTGCTCAGAGGCAGGATTAGCAGCAGCAGCTGCTCCACCGGATCTGTGCCTGGGCACTCCCTGGTGCTTTCCAGGGTTTTTTTAGGCAGGTGTGAGGATAGCTTTATTGTCAACAGTTCACGTTTGCCCATAATCTTCGGATATATAAAGTAGTAATAAATCCTACTGGTTATTCTCCTCTTTTTTTGTCCCCCACCATGACATACATGGAAGGAGCTGCTGTGTGGAAATTGTATGTTGCTTAAAGAAAGAGAGTGAGTGCCTGTGTTAGCATGCAGTTATGAAGTACAGTAGAAAAAAGATGGGAGAAGACAAATTATTTTTTCTAGAGTCCATCTGTACCTTCCAATGTCTGACGACTTGTCTCACAGCACAATCTCCTGTAGGGTTGCACAGAGGATTTGAGAGCTGAATTTGGGCTATAATTAATGCTTGCCCTCTCTTCAACTTGGGGATCTGTATACCATCACAAACCTTAATTTCCACAAGAACCCATCATCTCTGAACTCGCTTTGTCTTTGTTTTCCTCTGCAGTGTAATGACCACAACCTGTTTTCCTTTAGAGGGTGTACCTTACTTTTTTATTATAATGAGAACAATTCAGTGGTGAGACAGAATTAAAGCTGTCACTAAATTTCATGCCTGGTATAAAACGTGTATTGCTATTTAATCAAACATCCTCTGGTTTTGGTAATCTTCTTGTTCATATAACAGCTCTGGCAGATCAGTATTAAACATTTGGCTAAAGCTGGATCTGTGGCGATGGGAATCTTATTGGCGTGAGCGGTGTTGTGATGCTAGGTGCGTTTTGGCTCTGAATGTAAAGGTACAAAGTTATAGTAACAACTCCCAAGTCTTCTCACCCTCATTACGAAGCTAAAAGCTGTGTGAAATAAATCGTAAAAGCAAACCTGTTTTTCAAAGAAAATGTGTAATGGATACAAAAGCATGAATGTTTCAGTTAAAGCTAATGAGTGTAATTTCTCACTTACCTGTGCTTTTCTTTGTTTTTCAGCTGGTGGGGCATTCTGAATGGGAACACAAACGAGGACCCAGAGGCTCACAGGTCAGTTGCTCAATATTTTGTGTTTGGTTTTGACTTTTTGTAAGTTTGAGGTATTCAAGCAAGTTTTCCATCTGAGATTGTCAAAGTTCTTAATTTTGTTAATATTTACAGGATTGAATCAATGGAAAAAAGCATAAAACCATGACAGCTTTCATTAATATAATTTTTGAGCTGTAATCCAAACAGTTACTTCAGACAGAGTTGAGTCACACAACAGAAAGTTTGTTTCAGTAGCAGAAAGGTGAATTAGATGTGTTGAGAAAGCATTTCATACTCAGCTGTTTCCATCAGGAATGCAATTTCAAACAATGTATGTATGTTTTGTGGTGGTTCTTTTGTAAACCTGACAAACTTGTAAAACTTGGATGGCCCTCTCACCTTGTTCAATAATAAAGAAAGTAGTGGCGTTAGAACTGTGTGAGGAGGTGTAGGAAAGCCATGTGTAGCTACTGGTTTGCTCGTGACACATCATTGAAAGGAAGTTATGCTAGCAGTGATAATGGCATCGTGCTGATACATTTTTACATTACTTATAGAATTACAGTTGCTGCAAAGGAGACATTGCTACTGATATTGATGTTCAGGAATTTTCCTGCTTGGGTAAAGTAGTCTTTCCCATCTGGTGTTGAAATTATATGAATACATTATTAGGGCTCCAGTATTCTGGAACTGCTTTTCCTTCAAGTGAAGGACTTTTATATGAATATGAACATCTATGTCTAAATCTATAATAAACAGGCTGGGCTGCTGTGGCGCTACATGTTTGCAACTTAATCTCAGTAGGGTAGTTCCTAGCCTAACGTTCATAATGCCCCTTGCAAAAATCACTAGAGTACCTATCTTTATAATGAGAAAATAACATATGTTAATCAGGAAGCTGCTACTTATTTTAATAGACAAGATTTACTGTTTTTAATGAAAAATTAATTTACTAAGTTTTGCTTTTTTGCTCTTATTGTTGCAGAAATCTACATTTTTTTTCTGAAATTTTCTAAGCTTCTGTCTTGCATCTCATTTCAAAACCATCTTAAAATTTGCAGGAAATTCAGTATTTCATTAGCAGTTTAAGATGGGTTGCAGATCTTATTTTTTCAGGTGACAGTCTGTCATTTCAAAAAGATTAAAAAAACAGAAAGCAAGCTAGTTTTCAGTGGAAACTGGAGAATTTCAGAAATCAGGGAAATCCTATCCAGGGAAGTGAGACCTGTTCAGTATGTAATCTCTCCTGCCTCATCTGATGTGCTAGTTGATCACGTCGTGTTCCTCTGGTCCAAGGAGTGGTAGGTAAATTGGCCTCCTCTAAACTACTGTTGAGGAAGGCATTCACTTGAAGGACTTTTAACTTGACTTAGACCTCAAACTTTTCTAGCATTATTGCAAATCTTTATGTAATTTTTGTATGCATATGAAAATATGGGTAGTCTTTTGTATGCTCTGAAGCATGCCCTACAGTCTGAATGCTTTGCCTATGGCAGCCAAATATGGAGAGACTGCGGACTGGTGTGCGTATGAAGTCTGCACTAGTATTGCATCAGAGACGGAGGCCTAAGTCCTGTCTAAGTCCTCATGCCTGATACATCCTGTTGGCTGTGTGCCTCCATGCTTGAAGGATTTTTTGTTGTAGGCTAGACATATTTTAAGGTTTATAGCTTGCCAATAAGAAACGCTTGCGGAAGGTGGAAGGTAAGTGGTATCAATCTGGTCCAAACATTTTAAATTAAAAGGTAAGATGGATCAAGTTGGCTATCAAAAATGCATCTTGCTGCAGGAAATTGGACTTGGGCTGTTTAATAGATCCCTTTTGAGTTTTCTGAAAAAGTGAACTCAGGATGAAATAGTTGCCAAAGAATTTTTTAATTATTTGTTCTCATGAGGGTATGGTTTCTTCCAAGGAGGCTTCCAGAGAAATTAATATATTGCCTGGTTTCTCTAGTTCGCTCCTTCCTGAGAATAGGGAAGGCTTACATGGCATGGCCTAATTTCAAAGGAAGAGGTCTCATGGTCATAAACTCAGTTGCTGCAAATGCCCATCTATTTGGAGTGCAAGTAAAACCATTTGTTGGGTACTGTTAAGGTAGGTTGTACTTGGGCAAGAGGAGATAATTGGTTACTAAACATATAGGTGAAGTTCTCTAGGTTTCAGTAGAGGCTGCGAAGAAGATAATTGTGAGGTAACTCTATATAAATTCCAAAATTATCTCTATCTTTCTGAGAATGGTTTTGTTCCTTCCTTGTGTGATGTTTTAGATACTCCATCACCATTTTGTATTTTAAAAAAAAGGGAGTGAGGAGAAGGTCAGTGGACTTCTCTGCAGGTCAGCCTGCAGTCGTTTGGACCTTTCCTGAAGGATTTTTTTGAATTATTAAAAACATTATTCTAGAAAACTATGTATCATATTTTCATGTAGAAGACTCCCGCTGATTACTTTTTTTCCTTAGGCAGAATGTCTTTTAATTTTATTTTTTTTTTAAAATAAGCAAAAATACTTCACCCCCAAAAGTGCATTGCTTCAAAATGTTGCGTTTCCTTGACAGAGCAGTGGGGTGTCTCCTTCTAAATACATCTAAAAAGAAGTGCATAGTTTAAATCAATTTTGTCCTGTAAGAACTCTTTTATTTCATTTATGCTGTGTATAGGTGTTCTGCAAAGCTTCTAGAAAGCTAGTTGTTAAAAATCTTGGAAGAACCTTGTAAAACTAACAATCAATGTGTACCACAGAAATGTTAAAGGATCTTGAATAGGGCGGGAAAAGAAAATGACCCAAGCTCTCTGATTACCGTGTGGTATCCTAGTGCCCAGTCACAAGAAACGAGGAAGAAAAGTTTCATCATGGGGAAGAAAATAGGCCTTAGTTATTCCACTGTAGCCTCAGACTCTCTCTTTTACATAGCTCTGAAAACTGTCTGTGGTAGAAATAGTGTTAAACCTAACTTCACTAGTTCCTTGAAAGGTTAGGAGAAATTTAGGATGTTCCAATTTTGGCTGTACCCGTTTTATCCTTTTGTGATTCAGTTGCATTGTTGCCAATTTGTGTCCTTAATAAATGTACCCTTTGTTAAACAAGACCTTGCTTAAAAATTAGTGAGTGATCTGTTAGGTATGTTATGGTTCTCCTTCAAGTCTAACACATCACATGTTTAAAGATAGACTGGCAATTGACTGCAGGATCTGCCACAGAGTTGCTTATGGTGTTTCCCTAGGTCTGTGGGGCTTTCATCCAGCAGAGAACTGGGACTTGGGAGGAGAGTTCTCTCCTGGCCAGTGGTAGCCTGCGCTGCTCAGGCAAGCAGTGAGAGGGAAGGAAGAGGTTTAGGTTTACGTTATTGGGAGCCAATTTAGTAGTCTTTCATGTTCTTTTATGGAGTAAAGTGAAGAAAGTGGGAAGACAGATCTTAGGCAGCCACCTGCATGTGTGAATGTTAACAATGTCATTCGTGAGAAAAGGAAATGGAACCACTGGTTTACCATAATATAAAACTAAAATCCACATATAAACTCATAAAATTATCCTACCAAGACTCATCAAACAAAACTAATTCTGTTAAGATTTTTTTAAGAATTAGTAGGTTTTCTAAGGTATGTGTTGAAACATGAGAGGAAACTACTACAGTGCATGTCATACTTCTTAATGACCCACTGAGAAAACGTGTTCCTTTTCTGCATGTGGTAGTTAAATGCAAAGTGATGTAGATCCCAGTAGTGATGGATGTCAAATGAAATACACTGAGACTTATGGGAACTTCTGTTTGCAGAAGTTTGTCTCCTGACATGCATCTGCAATTCAATAGAATGTAAATTGGACAAATAAAAAGCGTCTTTACAATATTTTACTTGCTCCTGACTTGCGCAACCTACACTGCAGTCACATTTTTGTAGATTACACATACATATATGTATATGTATGTGTGTATGTCGTAGGATTCCTTTTCTTTTAGAATAATTATACTATTAAAGCTGCTGTAATTAGAGTGAATTATAGGTTGCCTTACAAAGAGCAATGAGTTCCTGGCTACCTACTACTACTTCTTTTTTTTTTTCTCCTTTTTTTGATCTCTGAAGGTAACACTTCCTCCTGTAAATGCTTCATGCAGAAAACTTACTCTCTGGATTTGAAATCACGCAGAAAGTATAAAGTGAATTTCATTATGTTTCATGCTTAATTTTTAAAATTAATACAGATTAGGATTTAGGCACAAAACTTTAAAATCGAGTTCCAAGTTAAAGAAATTCCCAAATGTTTAGATTAAAGAAATTCCTAAATGTTTAGGAATGTTTAACCCACCTAAAGAAATATATCTCTCTCAAATATAGACATGCAGTCTGTAAAACCACATCATCTCACTCATGTGAGGGGAAAATATGCATACCCATTTCTAATATCAGTACGTGCTACAAGAACATGTGACTAGCAGAATTCATCCTTGGCATATTATCTGTCTGCAGAAAAAATATGCAAAATGTATTTTAATTATTCTACTAAAACATAATACTTGATACCTCTAAGATATTTTAGGAGTGTCCCACAGCACACTTTGTGCACACGTTTTTACGAGGGACCTTGAATGTGTGGGAGATATTTGTTACTCTGTCATCAAGACTTGTTTGGCTTGCTGAAGATGTAGGCGTAGCCCCAGGAGTCAGTGGAATCGAGCGATCATTCCTCCAACATTATAAAAGTATGATAATGGGGAGAGAGGCACAGAGGTCCAGTGTTTTTAATTCTCTTTAAATATAAAAGCTCTCAATTATATATCTGAGGTGCTGCGTTTTACCCCTGCAGTTCCTAAGCAACAGCTATTTTCAGATTGAGTGCGTCTGGTGTTGTCTACCTACTTCATGCTTTTGCGAGGTAATTCGTCAGTGAAAGCTAGGCTTTTCACTATCTTGCCTGATTCCCTTTGTCGTGGCACTACAAGGAGACGGATGCTTTAGAGAAACGGGAGAAGCTTGGGTGCAACCGGTCTCAACCTTGCAGCTTGCAAAAACTTGTGTACATCGGAGAGCTCTGCCGTCTACAGCAATGAAGCACAGGAGTCAGAAATAAGGTTCAGGACACTGGTTTGGGAAAAGCCTTTTTCTCAAGTGTGGAAAAACCTCTAGAGCAGATTAAAAATCATGAGCCGAAAATCTCTTTACTTGCTGAAGCGTAGATGGGAGTCGATTCCCGCTACTGACCAGGTACTGTCCTTCGGTGAATCTGTTGTGTCTCTGTCTTCCCTTGCAATGACACTCTGAAGAGATTTACAGTGATTTAACAGTGGTGGTTGGGGTCCTCTGCATACAGTGAGAACCTTCTGATCATTACTTGTCGTTTCCATGATGAATAGTGCAAAATGTTGGTATAGCCAATTTTGCAAGAGCATGTGCTTGTGAATGTGGAAGTGCCATGACAGCCCACTAATGCAGACTAAGTAACCGACAGAATCTCCCTGTCTCAAAAATGAGACTTTTCTAAAGGTTTTGGAGTATTTTAAGCTGAGTGGCTAAGAAAAAGTGTAGTCTACTGCTTATGGGTTCCTCAGTGCATGTCTTTGTTGCATTTCATATCTGACATGTATGTATGTATGTTTGAATCACTGATTACAAGTAGATGTAATGCATTGGCAGCTTTTTCAGCATCATCTTGGTTGATGCATCATTACAAGGATGAGAATAAAGTAGATGTAGATGCTATAGACCAGATGTAACGTAAAAATTATGGGATGCTGTTTGGTGCAAGGATTGTCACCATAAGTAGGACTAAGATGTGATGAATGAGAGTATGATTAGTACATTTCTTGCTTCTTGCTCCAGGCAGTCCAGGGTTCTGTGAAATTTTTTTCAATATCTTACTTGGGATGTAAAGACACTAAAAGAAATAGTTCTAGAAATAAAATTGAAAGGGTAGTGGAGGTGGTAGTTTAGTACATGTTCCAACTGTTTTCTGTTTATAAAGCAGTTGACTGTGAAGGGGTGCCTTTATCCGTGGGAAAGAAGTGATTTAGGAGAAAATTCTTTAACAGAAAGAATGATGGACTACAGAAATACTTCCCCTTTGAGAAGGATCCTCCTGTACGCTTTTCATTGGGAGGGGAAAGGGAAGGGCAGATTGCATGCTATATTTTATAGAGTTGTAGATTTTTAAAGTCAGATTGGACCACTGTGAACATCTAGAGATCTCAGACATACTACTATTCAAAAAATACCATGCTGTCACATCCTGTCACATCAGGCTTATGTTTTCTGGTTAAATAAGAATATTCCTTTTAAATACATCCAGACTTAATTTAAAGTCTTCAGTGAATAATAATCCACCATATTCTGTGATAAAACTTTTCTATTTTCTAGATGTTCTTTTGTTACATAATGCCATCTCTTTTGACTTGTTCTAATTTAAATCTCCCACCATCTCAATTTGCTACACCTTTGAATGCCAAATTTAAAAAGCCCTCTTTCAGAATTCTTTTTTTCCTGAACAGATACCTAGATTATTCTTCTACTTTGGTTTGCTATCATTTAAACTAGCTGAAATACTAAATTTCAAAGGAATTGGATTCTCTGCTAATTCACAATAAAAAATTCACATTAAAAATAATAAGGCATTGTTGATGAATGCAATTTCATTGTATTGAATTGAATTGATCCAGTTCAATCAGAAATTTTTAAATCTCCTGGTAAAAGAGAGGTAGAGAAATTCTCTCTTATGAAGTGAGTCATTTGTCATCTTGTTTCTGTTAAGAAGATGTATGGAGACTAGTGTTGTTTCAAAGGAAAGCTGTATCTCAGCCTCTTGGCTTCCTTCTTCCTCTGACATAAATGCAGATCTTTGGTTTATTATGAACAAATATTTGACCAGTAGGGGCTCCCTGTTGTTGCATTTATATTGCTAACCAGTTCACTTTTCCAGTGCTGCCTTTTCCTTTTCATCACTCTAACCCTGATGTTGCATTGCATCATACTGTGTTACACTATGATGTATCTGGGAAAAAGAAGTATTCCTTACCTGGGTGTGAGGTATGCTTGACTGCACTGAGCTGTGTATCCTTTCCATCATCAACCCTTCAATGCCTCTGGAGGGTTTTAAAAGAGAAAAGGAAATTTCCCTGACCCATCTACCACTTTGAGAGAAGTGAGACTCGGGAAGTGATGCACGTAGATGGACTTGACTTGAGCATAGTGTGAATCCGTAAGGATTGTTTGAAGGTAAACTAAGGGAGGGAAGGTGATGTTCAGCTTCAAACACATAGATATTTCTCTGGCTGTTCATACTGCTCCTTACACTGGGTGGCACAGGTGGATTGGGGCGTTCTGCTTGTTCTCCCCCTTGCTCAAGAGTGCCATGTAGGAAAATGCAGATACTGTGCAAGATGACAATCATAAAGAGGCAATTTCCTGAGCATTTTAGGTTGATCCTGTTCATAGGATCGTATAAAACAAATACCTCTGCCTTTTGGTGCAAATTCATTATTTAGTCCTTAAAGGGATGGACTAGCTTGCTATGTTCTAGGCTAACCTTGAGAAAATGGTATTATATTTTGATAGGTAAGTAGTAACATTGTAGGTTATTTCTCTATTCAGAGAAGGTGAAAGATATTTATGTCAAAAAATGACAAAACCTCTCCAAACTGGTTTACTGTATTACCGCTTTAAAAAAAACCCAAAAAACAAAAAAAAACCCACACCAAAAAACTAAAGGAAGGAAATAGAATGGAATTCTGAAAGTGGGATTTTTGGCTTGACCTTCTTTCTATTATTTAAAATAATATATCAGACCTGACTTTTAAGGATATGGGAGCTGTAAGTCCACAGTGAAGTCTGATACTCTATTTGAACATACTTTGTATCTTTTAAAAGTCATCAAGTTATTTTTATTCCTAATCTTAAATACTTTACAGCAAATCAAATGAAACCCAAAACTCTGAGCAGGCTGAGAAGTAGGGCTAGAGAAAAAACAAGAGTAGTTACAGTGACTGTAGACAATATTGTTGGGGGGTATGTGTGTGTATAATTTTATTTTTGATCTTTTGAGCATCATTTACACACAGACTCTACAGCACAAAAGTCTCCATGGTTTCTGGGGTCTCATATGACAAGGTGGTTTTTTGGTTGGTTGTTGGCTTTTTGTGTGCGTGAAAGAGTGAGGAAAGTGGGTTTGACTGTGAAGCCTGAAATATTTTTTGGTTTTGGTTGGTGAGAAACATCTTACCTAGCTATACAATTTTATGTGTGGGAGAGCCTGATCCTGTGAGTGTTTTGCATGGGTGAATTTAAGCAAAATGGTGACGAATTATATATTAGCCTCTATTCAACAAACTGTAATATCTCTTAGTGCTTGAATCTTGAATGTCTTTATATCTCTCAATAATTTCACAATTTCACCTTTATAGATCTAAGGAAAGAATTTATGAATGCTTTTCTTATCCAGCCAACAGTTCAGATTGCCTGAAAGTCTGTCTTGAAGTTTCAGTACAGGTTTGGGGGAAAATTCTCTGTTGCTTTTATTTGGTGTATGTGCCTGAGGATCTTGTTTCTTGGACTGATCTTAATATTTTATTCCTGATAGCTACAACTGAGAACGATTTCACTGAATGAATATACATTTAAAATGCTGTGGTAACCAAATGAGCCAAAGGTCATAAGGTGTTAAATATTTGCTGTAAGGACGTTGAGTATTTCCCTCTGCCTGAAATTTCCTGTAGATTTCATGAGCCATACTCTTTGAGCATAAGTTGTATTTTGATGCCAGTCCTAAGACAGGAAAAATCTTTACACATTAACCCATGATGTAAACTTTTAATCGTTTCATTGATGACTGTGAATTTAAAAACAGGAACTAGATTTATATAACAATATAAAAGCCAAATAACCCAACAATTGATATACAGATTTATATAGCTATAGATCATTCAAAGTAATGTACTGTGCAGGCAAACACTTCAGTAATATTTCTTTAGCTAGAAATGCATGCTTATAGCAGTGGTAATGCTTTCTGTACCATTAAGTCTCCCATTTAGATTTTGATGGATTTGTGTAAATCCCACAAAGTGATGCCTCTCTTACCTGCCAGTGATTTACGGCACAGCTATGCCTGAGGCAGTTTGCATGTACAGTGCAGTATCCTGTTCCTTACCACTGATCCGCTAGATAGGAGAAACTCCCATAGCCTACAACCTATGCAGAATGCTAAACAGCACATAAACTGATCCCAGTATGACTTGAGTCATAACTCTGTGGAATGATAAATCCACGGATTTTCCAAGAGAGAACTTGATGTAACATTACATCATGCAGCCACCATATTTTCAGTGTGTTTATGTATGAAGTAATTCTGATGGATTAAAGCTGTTGTGAAGAAATGGAAGACGTTCACTTTGTCAAGATGGGGAACTGTGTTTTCACTTTTTTTTTCTTTTGTTTTTCTTTTTTAAATTTTTTTCTTTTTTTCTTTTTTTTTCTTTTTTTGTCTTTTTATTAATGGTTGACTCAGCCACAGTCCTTTTTTGCTAGCTGCATCTTGCCTTTTTGCTCTGAATGGTCCTTGCTTATAACTCTTACACATCCATGAAGATGGGTACATCATATCTGATATCTTTAAGAGAAGGCTGGAGCTCCTGTGCTTTATTTTTCTCTCAGACATCCATTAAATTCAGACTTTTCTTTGCTGCTGTCCAGTTGTCTCTGCATCCAGCAGCCTGACAGCAGTATGGCACTGCCAGTTGTCTTTGGCCAGAGCCAGCTTTGCTGGGAACTTCATGCTGAGGAAGCACAAGCCTCTGCAAGACAGCAGTTATCGCATCTCAACAGCAGGTGTGAATGCATCAGTATGGATGTTTGTATAGGGGAGGGCACAGCAGAGGCTGTTTTACAAGCAGTACAGTGCCAGGGACCTCAGTGAAAACCTTCAGGGCTGCAAAGATTCTTGGTGTGTGCCTCCTTTCTGTGCAAAGGTCATGAAGGTCTTCATAAAGAAGGTGATGAAGCGATGGTTGTGGGCAAGGAGGCCTCAGAGCAGTCAGTGTGGAACTGTGTAGGTCTCCCTGTTCACAGATTGCCTAAGGATTAGGAAAATGTGCAAGAGAGCCAGGGTCAGCTGAAGCCAAGAAGTCCCTTTGCCTTTCAAGTGTCTGTGCCTGTGGGTTGTGCCTGGTTATTTTGCACAAACTGTCTCCCAGGCAGACTATGGGGCAGACTATGGTGTGTGCTGGGAGTCGTGCTCGCCATGGCACCGCCACCACCACAACACATGGTCTCTTGAGGAGGTTTCAGTGGCAGCAGAATAATAAACACACACAACCGTGGAGAAGCAATGCAAGCCAAGGTAGAGGTAATGCACTACCGTGTATCATTGCATTTACCTAGAAGTGTGTGCCAGCAGTCAGACAGGCTACAGAAGCAGCAGTGCGAGTGACCACAGGAGCTCAGCAGAAGCCCCCAGCTCCCCTTGTATCTCCAGTTTATTCAAATCCATGCACTCAGGTGTCACAGCCTTTTCAGTCATAGCTCATCTCTCCCCCCACCTTTACATTAGAAAAGCCCATGGGGAATACATGCCTGAAGCAGAGTTCCTGCTGGGACATGTCACAACAGTGATCCTTGTATCTAACCCAATCCCTCTTCTTATACCTGAAAACAGTTTTTAAAAAAAATATATTTCCTGTTAAGCACATTTTTGAGGTTTTCCAGTTATTCATTGTTAATAAAACCTTACATTATTCTTTCATTCAGCAGACAATTTTTCAAAGCTTTAGTGGCAGAGCAGAGATTTTTGGATTTTGGGAGGTTATAAGAAAGAGACCTCATGGGAGGGTTGTGGGTTGGTTGGAGTATGGAGCTGGGGCTGGAGGAAGAGAGTTGCTTTTGCACAGGAGGAAAGGTCCAGAAAACTGAGATTAGGATTAAGAAATGATCTATAAAATATTTCTTTGCTTTCTAATGCAGCAAATGAATGATGTAATGCAGAAAGCTATCTCAAAGAAATAATCTGCCTCAGATTTGTCCTTGCTTCTCTTAGAAGTGAGGGGTTGAGCTACAAGCACTAGCTGCGACTGTGGGACCATTTCTGTTTGTCCCCCAGGCTTTCTACTCTGCTGCTCTAATGAATGTGCGGGGGAGGAGCAGGGTGGCAATGAGCTTGGCACTTGAGAGAGACTGCTCTTGCTTGCCCATCTACTACCACCACTGCTCAGGACATGACCAGAGAGGTTCTGTGGGTAGTCAGGATGTGCATTTAAGCCGCAGAACCAAGGTTTCCAAAGTAGAACCAGATTATTTGAGAAGGATCAGTACCAGAAATATATTTGTCATCTTGCATGGCTTCGGCCAGGCAAGAGCTGGGGGCAGGGGATCTCAGTGCCTTTCATGCTGGCAAATGGCAATAAAATGTCCATAGTGATTCACAAGAGCCTAAAGTGTGGTAGAGAAAGTGCAGTAAGTAACCTTTACTGTTAATCCTCCCAGGTTTGTAGTGCAAGTCTTGCTGCTAGTCAGGCAATCCAGTTTTGTGACATAGAACAGAAGCTTGCTGATGATACTCAAATTGTGGTTTGCTTCATTCAGTGAGCAAGTTCCAGTTCAGGAAGGTTGCAATTTGTAGGACTGTACCCATGCTGCAGTTCACTGCAGTTTGGAAAAGGTATCAGCATTGAAATGCAAACAGCAGTCTGAAGTCGTATCCTGGTGAAATGATTCCTTGAAGCAACATGTTAAGTGAATAAGCAGTTAGACACAGTGATATTTGATTTAGTATTTTGAAAAGCAGAGATGGTGAAAGAAGCTGATATGCTGTCTGTTTGGTTTTTTTTCCAAGCATTGCCTTAGACTGGAGAGTGCATATCCACTTCTGTGGTGCAGATATAGATTGATTATGGCAATTGAATTGAGAGGACAAGATTGTGAACTGTCACCATTTGGAGCAGAGGAAGCAGATCTTTCTCTCTCTGGAGTGATCAGACTCCTGAAATACCCCTTAATCTCCCTGCATTTCTCTCATCACTATAGTGTATCTTTCTGGTCTAGCATTTTTCATAATTTTTTTCATTAGTTTGTCAGTTTTCCGATCCCTGTTTTTTATACAACGTAAGTTTACTGGCTACAGCTTATATTTCTCAATTGCTTCTTTATAAATTTTTTTTGAAGTAGTTCTGGTTGCAAACTGTTAGGAAAAATGCTTAGAGCATCAGTTACACTTGTTCGTTGGATTTAAAGCGATTTGAAATTTACTGGCATCTGACAGTAAAGTTGCTGGTTACCTTTAAGTACCCATAGAGAAGCTTGTAGACTTTCAGAAGAGTTTCATCTGCTGAAATTCAAGTCCTCTGCTTTAGCACAAGCTAAAACTATCTGCAGGTTTTCAGATTGCAAATTCTTCAAATTGCCAAAATTTGGGCATCCGTATGCCAATCTCTGAAACAAAAACTAGACTGAGAATGTTCTGAGTCCAGAGTAGTGCACCTCAAAGAGATTACTAGTTAATGATGAATAAACAGTGTCCCTTAGTCTTCTGGAAATGGCTATGCTGAATAAAATTTTCCATATACAGGGTAACTGATGCAAGGGGAAACATCAGTGCAAATGTTTAAAGTTTCACAAAAATATAAGCAACCGAAAACAGCGTCTTATGAAGGGAAGTGATGGCCAGTGTAATAATGGGCAATACAACTAGCTTCCTTGTAATGAAGAAGACCCTCACGTTAAAATTATGTAGCACTGTGGCTTTTGTGATGATAAATGACTAATTTTCAGCTCCTCGCAACTATTAAAAGCTGAGAGTTGTGCCACATGATGTTCTTTTCATTTCCAATAACATCTTAAATTTCGTTCATTGCATATGTGTGTTTCAGGTATTTGTTACCTTCCCAAACAAATTGTTGAATACAATCATTATGAATTTTGGCTTCCTGTTTTCAGGAACCCAATTACGGAATGAACATGATTAATATACTTAATTTTTTACTGAGCAGTGACTATGCCTAGTCTTCAGCCAGGACGCTTCCACTGGTGTGTTAATAGTAGCATTGCTAGAGGATGTGGGCTGCTCTAGCCTTCCTTACAGAGTTTCCACAGTGCCGTTAGTGTCTGAAGATGTCTTCAGTAACAAGGACAAAATGACGGACTGATTTCATTCTATAATGGAAAAGTTGGTTTAAAAGCATTTTTGTTAATACTGTTTTAATTTTTTTTTTTCCCCTGTGCTTTGTGTCCGTACTGGGGAAGATATGTATGCTGTAATTGCTGTTCTCTGGGATAGTTTTAAAGAATAAATAAGTGAAAGTATTTCCTATTGTTCCTTACTCACAAGAACACATGCTGAACTCTCTAGTAGCTCATTTTATGAGTTTCCCAGTGGAAAAGCTCACAGCTGATCAGCTCTGTTCTCAACAGCAGATGTTCTTTTTCTGCTTGACTTTAGTAGTGAGCCATAATTTTGTTCTGTGTCTGATGGAACAGTATTTAAAATTTCAAAATGAATTATTGGAGTAGCCTCCTGAGATTTTTGAATGAGCCAGAGCTGGAGTAAATCTTAAAGTCAAGTCATAAAAAAGAAAATTTCATGTTGGGTTGGATTTTACAGATCAAAGGTTCATTGTGTAATGGGTCTGCATTGCTCAATTTTCAATTCCTGAATAACCTTGAATGTTACAAGAGCAGTATGAATTCTTGCAGTCCATAAAGGAAGCCTGGAGATTATCAGACCTGAATCTACAGTTCATAATTATTGAGTTACTGGGCTTTATGCAGGACTAAAAAAGCTACTTGTTCTGGTGAACAGACAAGCCCCTAGAGGAGAGGTAGAGGCATCAGTTATTGAACTGCAAAAAAAGTAAAAAAAAAAAAAAAAAGGGCATGAAAAAGTATCTTTATTAATAACCTGGAGGATGGACAGAGTGCACCCTCAGCAAATTTCAGATGATACAGAACTGGGAGGAGCGGCTGCTACACCAGATGGTTGTGCTGCCATTCAGAGGGACCTTGAGAGGCTGGAGAAATAGGCCAACAGGAATCTTACAAAGTCCTCCCACACCTGGGAGAAATAACTGCAGGCACCAGCACAGACTAGGGACTGACTGGCTGGGGAGCAGCTTGACAGAGAAGGATCATGGGGGTCCTGGTGGACACCAAGTTGAACATGAGCCAGCAATATGTCCTTATGACAAAGAAAACCAAACTGCGTCCTGGACTGCATTGGACAGAGCATTGCCGACAGGTTGAGGGAGGTGATCCTTCTCCTCAGCTCAGCACTGGTGAGACACATCTAGAATGTTGGGTACAGGTCTGTGCTCCCCAGTACAGGAGAAACAGAGAAATACTGGAGTGTGTCCAATGAAGGCCACAGAGGTGATTAAGGGACTGGAGCATCTGTCATATGAGGAGAGGCTGAGAGAGCTGGGACTGTTCAGCCTGGAAAAGAGAAAGCTCAGGGGAGTCTTACCAATGTCTATAAATACCTGATGGGGGAGAGTAAAGGAGATGGAGTGAGACTCTTTTCAGTGGTGCCCATTGACTGGATAAGAGACAATGGGTACAAATTGAAATACAGGAATTCGCATTTAAAAATAGGAAAGAAGTTGTTTACTGTCTATTATTCTTCTGGTATCTGACAGACAAACAATTTGAAATGTTCTGTGGTGTACAGTTTTGAAAGTTCGTATGCTGTTCTCATATACATGCCCTCAGCTTCAGAGTAAACCCCACCCATATGGCATTTTCTGTTTTCACATCCAGAACAGAGGGTCCTGAATCTTCAAAGTTAGGTGGTGGGTATTGTAGAAATATGGAATGACATTAAGCTTTTTGTGTGCCATGTTATCATGGACCAGTTTTTATAGGTGTCTAAAAATAATAACTCTTTGCATATAGAGATTGTGTTGTAGGACTCCTGGAGGGTTTTATGTGCTTGCTTCTTTTAAATTAACAGTTGGAGTTGAGTGAACAATCTGCAAATAATTATTTTACATTAACTTCTTCATTAAGATGCAGAAAAGGACGGGGGGTAGCTGACAAAAGAAACTGCAGTAGTACTTTCTATTCCTTACGACTCTTTGCGATGTGAAAGTGATGAATAGCTGAAGTCAATGATTGGGATCTTAAAGGATCAATGTTGCCTTTGAGACAGTGCTGTCTCAGAATAGCGATTGTTGTTGGAATTTTGATGTGGTTGAATTCTCATCACAGAAACAGCCCCTGGACAAAATCACACTGTAGATTTTTACTCATTTCTGTGCAGGTAGCAGTTGTTAAAAAGTATGATCATATGTGTGGTTTCTGTGTATAGCTGCCACCTCCTGCCTTGCAGAGACTTTCCATTTTGAGCTATTACTAATATTAGCATTGATAATGGGTATAGCTTGATGTTGGTGGAGGAGCCACACAAGGCACAGTGTCTCCTTCATCAAAGGACACAGTGCAGATGGACAGTTATCTCAGTTGTGATATTCCCCTCATCATGCTTAGGCTATAGCAGAGAAGGGCATGCTTTGCACTGTACGTGTTTTAGTGAAGAGCAAGTAGAGTATGAAAGAGGAGGAAAAGTAGACGTTGAAATGGAAGTGCCTTAAGAGGAGTGTGGATCAGTAAGACACACTGTCTTGTCCTGTACCAGACACATTTTCTGGAGCAAATTTTGTAATTTCTTGACATGGGGTATCCCATTGGCTTTGTGACTGCATAGACAGCACCTTTCTTTCAAGATTGTGATGCTCCTTTTCCACCCCCCCATCCCCCACCCCCCCCACCCCCGAACACTGAGTCTTAGAGTTGGGAAGAAGAAACTGGAAAAGTTATGCAACTGGGGTGGATTCCTGAGATGCTCGAGGTCCTAGGGATGTGCTATTTTTGTTGCTTCAGGCATTTTAAAAAAAAAAAATGTCTTCCAACATTTTGTTTTGGAATTATTGCTGGAGTTCTGAAGTCCAGGAATTTTTAGCAAGTCCTCACCATGGGAGCAGAAGGAAACAAATCCAAGATACTTTAATATGGCACACATAGTTCCGCCGTTGCCAAAGGGAAGTGCTCTACTTAAATGTCAAGACAGTGTTAGCAACAGCTGACTTTAGAGGAATGATCTGGTGATCCCAGTCCAGTTTCTAATGGTCAGCTGTCTTTCACTGAAAACTCTACTTCAGCCTTTCAGTGCTTGGGAGGTGTTTATTGTGTAATGGATATGTAACCTGTACTCTGCTCATTTCTTCAAGTCAGGCTTTTCAGAGTCCTTGTAGTAGGGTAGATGAACCTTGCTTTGTCAACATCTCTTGTGTGTGCTCTAGAGGGAACCACTTGAGGTGGCAATAGCACAAAGGTGCAGCACAATTTCTGAGTCAGACTTTTCTTCTGGTGATATTTGAAAGTGAACCTCCTATTTCTCTTTAATTAGAAATTGCTGTCTCGATCTCAGCTGCCTTTGCTAGGGAGATAAATAAGCAGTACTATTTTAACAGGTATGGTTCTTCTTGTCATGGCACTTGATCTCATTTGGAATACTTTTGTCTGTTTGCCTCTCATTTGCCTGATCATCCTCCCAGTATGAAGCTAACTAGAACCTGTCTCACTTATATCCCCTGCCATGTTGAAGTAACATTGATGATATCAAAAGACCTTTTTGGCTGTTACTATGAAATTGTAATTTAACTTAGTCTTGTCTGTAAGTTTCTCGCACAGCCATAAAATCTTTTATGCATAATGATCCTGGGCCTGTTTTAAATGCAATTTTTAAGCTCAGTAATACATGATTGTTATTTTTCCAGATATTACTTCAGGGACCCCAGCCTGACTACTTCTCCCATCCAACTGCAACACCTGTCCAGTCCTTTATGAAAAATGCTGTGTACTACTGGCATCCCAGACACATGTTTTCAGCTGACCAGAGTGCATGTCAGCACTTACTAACTTTTCTTGACCTCCACATTTGATCATACTCTTCTGTATGCTTAATTTACTGTATTAGGGCCTGCATCCCCCCTTTTTTTTTCTTTCAGAAAAGTTTGAATGCCTCTTAACTTTAATTTTTGACTCATTAAAAGCATAGTATAGAGATCTCAGACGTATGCTTCCTCCTAATTCCCTTCTAAATTCCTCTCAGGCCTCCTTTGTATCATCTTTGGCTCTGTGTAGGCCCTTGAATCCAAGCAAAGTTGCCTTAGCCTTGCCAACCTTTTTTTCCTTTTGCAACATTTCTAATATGGAACTTTTCCCATCCACAAAATGTGGTCTGGATTCTCAGTATTTAAACCTTAATCCCTGCAACGTCCATTGCTTTGATCTTTAAAAAATGCTCTTTTCAATTAAGGACAAAATCTTCAAATTGTTTTCGTTATTCTTGTCCATCTGTTACTAATTCTAACAATCTGTACCTTTCAGTTTTTATCCTATATCTGAACTTAATTCTTTCACTGTGCCATTTGACAGCATCATAACCTAGTGGCTCTCTCTAAACCAGGAAAAAAAAAGATGACTCTCTCAAACTTTTTTATAAGTTTTGTTTCTGCTGATCTTTAGTATTTGTTGTTTGGTTTTTTTCTATTCAGAACATTTTTTCATTTTTATTTCTATCACATTTTATAAGCCAAATCCTATGGCCTTTATTATGCTACAACACCTGTTATCTTATGTGAGAATATTGATAATTTACAGACCAAAAATTGGCTCTCATAGTACTATAACTTAAATTTATCTTTTTTACTCAGGTGACAGAAAATTCCTATCTCTGCAACAGTACTTTCACAGAGACATCATAACAGATGATGTGACCATGTTTTTACTGTTTTCTGCAGTTTTTTTGCCTTGCCATCCAGAGAACAAAATGAATTTGACATCACTATTTCAGTTTATAAAAATACATTCTTCATCTGTTTCATGTAATTTGACTTTGTTTTATTTGCCTTCTAAGGCAAAAGTCACTAATCAGTGAATATTTTATTTTGTTATATCATGATTCATTAATGAGGATGGACAATTTAAAAGTACTGGAGGGGATGCAGTTATAAATAGGGGTAGGTGATGAAAACTGAAAATCTGAGGTTAGGATTGCCACTGTGTCCAAGGGAATGGAATAGGCTGCCCTGTGTATAGTGTGCCCTGGATGCCTTAGTGGGGTGTAACCTGATTTCTAAATTCCTGGTAGCTGAAAGTATTGCTCAGTGAGAATTGCCATCCAGGTGATGCCTTAATTTGTTATGTCTGTGTGAGGATATTATATTAACATCAAGCAGCATTTTTGCATATGTGCAAGAAAATGACTCATTGCCTTCTGCTTTCTGCCAGCGTCTAGAACATGGTTGGTACCAACGTATCCATTTTTCTTCTGTGTACCTAGTATGCTGTGGGAGTGGGAAGGGTATTGGGGGGATAGCAGCCCAGTTTGTGGGTTTCTGCTGCCACCAGGACACTGGAGTACTTGCTGTGTATTCCAGTTTTCAATATGAAACTTGGCAGAAAACTGTCCTGTCCTGTGTCAGTGAATTCATCTCTTCAACTGCTGTTGTTGCAAGCAGGTTTGCCTTCTGGGCTCAGTAATTGTCAGAACACTTCTTAATTATTTAACATGAATGAACATGCTGTGAGAACTTGACGTCACCATTTGCCTCATGTTGTTCACTTCATGACTCTGTGGTTTAAGTTTTGAGGCCACATGCAAAACTCTTGCTGGTCTTCTCTGCTAGCTTTCCTGCTGCAAGAGGCAAGACTTTTCCCGTGCTTCATGTTTGATCCACTGTAGAAGAAGAGAATTGGCAGTATTTACATTTGCATTAATGAGCAGGGACAATTCTTCCAATGCTGCCTCCTGCTAGCAAGAGGGCACTATGTAATCCTTTCATAAACCTAACCCAAGCTCTATTTTACTGTTACTTCACTTTTTTTTTCCCCTCCTCCCAAAATTGTCCTCTAGTGGTAAAGAACAGTCTTTTCATTTCCTACCTATATTTACGTCCATCCCATTTGTTACAGTCCAACATTACTCTGTAGCATAAACCAGCCCCCTCTCTAAAGTAGTTTAAAGAGCAATCACATCTCCTCTCAGCCATCAGTCTGCTACATTAGATAGGGTTTGCTTTTTCTAGTCTTCCCATAGGTTATTTTTTTCCTTCATAGAATCATAGATTCTATGTCACAGAATCATAAATTCTATGTCCAACCATAAATCAAGTCAACATTGATCAAGTCCAACCGTAAACCTACCACTGCCAGGTCCACCACTAAACCATGCCCCTAAGTGCCATGGTCTTTTAAATATCTCCAGGGATGGTGACTCAACCACTTCCTTGGGCAGCCTGTTCCAATGCTTGAAAACCCTTTCAGTGAAGGAATTTTTCCTGATATCCAATCTAAACCTCCCCTGGCACAACTTGAGGCCATTTCCTCTCGTCCTATCCTAAAGGCTCTTTTCTGCATTTGTTGCAGTTAGGTAGAATTCAACTTTCTTCATAAACTGGATATAAATTAGAGTCCACCTTAGGTATCTGATTAACGGAAAGAACATAAATCAGGTATAAATCTTTTTTTTTTTTTTAATCCTCTTGTAAAGCACAAACCATTTAGTTCAACTTCAGAGCATAAAGTTTTTCCTCCATGTGGTATTCCAAGAGATGTCTAATCTGTGCCTTGTTCAATGGCATAAAACTTCCCTGTGCCTAGCAAAAAGGCTTTTTCTGCTTTATCTAAGTATTATGTTTTCTTGTTGCGACTGCCTCACATCAGTGCCTTGTATTTGTTCTTGAATTGAATAGTGAACGTGATCTTGATCATCTAAAAAGGAGAATCTTTGAATTTGGTCTGATTGAAAGCTCTTGTTGCTAGTCCCCAGGAATACAGCCTTTAGCTGCATTACTGAATTTTGTCCATTTCTATCACTCCACCCCTCATCCAATTTTTTGTTACGATGTCCTAGTTCTCTGTTATGTAGGAAGTGTCTTTGAGCACTGTCATCAGCACATGTTGTTTGCTGACTGTAGTACTTGGGAAGTGTCACTGATAGGAAAATTAATTATGGTCTTTCCTAAAACTGACCTGGCCTTTGAGAAACACAAAAATGATCTCTCTGCAGTCCACACTGACACATCCTCATAGATGATTCCCCAGACGTTTTGTCACTAATTTCCTCAGCAACAACCAGACTAACGGTGTCCCATCTGATGTAGGTAACAGAAGCACCACAACTGTGAAAAATCACTGTGTGTGATGTCAGTGGGGAAGAGGAGACTCTGACACTGAGTCTGTCTCTGCTCTCTGGAGGACTGTAGTGATAGAAGTGGGTGTCATTAAACTGCATACAGGTTAAGTTATTTAGGGACTAATAATAGAAATGTACAGTCCAGACTGGCAGGTTAATTTGCCATATGAGGTGTGTATGATGAGGAAAGAGCAAGGCAGAGATTGCTGTAATAATAATAATAATAATAATTTGTGTAATGTATGAGTGGTGAAGAGTGATAATGTTCTTGGACATTTTGAGAACAAGAACTCTTAAATTATGAGAGATACGTATGTATGATAATTAGCAAATAGAAAAGGGATATAAATTTGGCAAAACTGCAAAAGAAAGTAGTGTTGTGCTTGCTATGTTCACATTTTATAATTTGATTCTAGAGAAAAACAGATCAGGAAGAATCCTAGTACTAGAGAGCAAGAACTGAGTTTTCATGGCCTTTTTCCCCCTGAAGTTGTATTTCCTTTAGTTATATGAAAAAAACAGTTGAAGAAAAAGGCAGGAGGAATATTCTGTCTTGCACAAAGGGACAGAATAACAGAAGCCTTCTCCAGAGCAAATAGCTGTAGGGATGGAGTAAATTGTCAGTCATCTGTCTCTGTCCCCTGGATTACCTAATATATTGAAGCAGTTAAAGAGGAATCTACTGCTTAAATACAATCAAGAACTGCATTTTATTGGTTTGTTTTTCTTATTACAACTTTGGCATCAGTCTTGTAATCAGGAACTTACCCTGTTGCCTTGCTAGGATGTACTTTATTTTTTCTCTCTACTGTATAAAGGGAAGGCAGGTGACTGAGAAATCAGGCACTTTCAATTCCTAACTGGTGAATGGCACAAATTATGACTGCAGTGAAATAATTGTAGTGCCTTGTAACCCAAAATAAGGTGTGAACCTGCATTAGGAAGTGTTTCCCACGAAGCTGTGTGTGCTGATTTGGGAGCTGGTGATGTGAGATTCATTCGGCAGATGTTCTCCAAGGCATTTCTGACAGAGAGAGGCTCAGCAAGTGAGTGACAGCACTTTATGCTTGTTACATCAGATGACCTCATATTGTAACAGCCCATAGCATATACCTTATGTATCTAATAAAGGATGTTAGAATCATAGAACCATAGAATGGGTTGGTTTGGAAGGGACCTTAAAGATCATCTAATTCCATCCCCCCCTGCCATGGGCAGGGACACCTTCCACTAGACCAGGTTGCTCAAAGCCCCATCCAACCTGGCCTTGAACACTGCCCAGGGAGGGGGCATCCTAGGATCCCATCCCTTTCTAAGATGTGTGGGTTGTCAGATATTGTGGGACAAATCTAGCAGCTTTTCTTCTGCTCTGCTGTCAAGCTAGAGTTTCTTCAGATTTGCAGTTTTGGGAAATAATGTTTAAATAATATATTTTCCATAGGTATATGGAGAGATTATATATGTAGGCATGTGGGAGGGATGTGGGTGTATGCTGTATTTAAAAAGGCATCTTATATAATGCAAAAAATATTTTAAAACATGAGGAAATGTGTCATGTATTTGTTACAAAAATCTGATTTCTGTTGTTTATTACTTGTATCTGATATATCAGACAAATCTGCTCTGGAGAACCCATTACAGCTTTGGTGCATGTTGTGCTGGATTGTTCTGTTCCAGGACTGGCCATGGAGAAAGCAGAAGCAGCATCTGTGCAGAGCCTGTATTTTCAGCTCTTGAAATTACTTCCTGACCGTGAAACACGTCTGCACTGCAGGATTTTAAAACATATTCTTATTTGTTGTTTGCTCCCTGATAATCAGTCCTGTGGAGAAGTGCAGATAGGTCTGCAGATCCAGGTCTTCTGGCTCTCCATCTAGTCACATACTCCTTTCTTAGGTTGAGGAGTTTTCTGAGGCGTAATGATTTTTTTTAAATTTATTTTTTTTAAGTGATTCATTTTCCTTTGATTGAATCATTTTATTATCTTTTAGAAGGCAAGTACTAATCCTAGGAAAGAACAACTGTTTTCTTTTGGAGCACGGAGTGAGTACTGATGAAGGAGAGGAGCTAGGCAGCGCTCCTAAGGTAAATGTAATCATTTAGTTTTTAAGCAATTACAGCATAACCTAAATGGGTTGCTCTACAGACAGAAAATCTAATTAAACCTAATTAGTCAGTAGTTTATGTTTCACATCTTATATACACCCCAATTGCCTAATCTTTATCGCTACTGTAAGTCTGCTAAGAATCAGCTGGACAACAGAGTGTAGGGACAGTCTGGCCAGGCCAGGTAACTACTTGACCCCATATTGAAGTCTTTCCCTTTCCACTTTGGAAGTCATACCAAGCGTTACCTCTCGTCAAAACTGATGGTCACATAAAGGAGTCTTGCCAGAATTGAAATACATTTGGCTTTTATTTTGCTCTCAGACTTGGTTGAGGGCAGCCAAAAGGTTTCAGCTGTTTCAGTAGAAGGCTTCTGAGGAATGGACAGGAAGAGAGGTACCACATTATTAGCTTTATTTCTGTCAAATACTGCCGATGTATAAAAAGAGGTGATATGCCAGACATTTCGTATCTATTAGACTGATATAAATAACTGATATTTCCAGCCAACAATACTTTGTTGAGACTAGAGCATTTCTCAGCCAGTTTGGTTAATTTTTTTGGTTGCTGTGTGTTGGAGTTTGTTGACATACGTAGGAGCATACACTTCCAAGAGTGCTCATTAATTGTGGATTAGCACGTATCTGTAATTATTCTCCTGATTACTTCCCTGATTGAGTGTAAAATGAATAATATACTTGGTAGCATTTGTGTAAAATACACGAATTAAAGAACAGGATCATAGGTCTTTCAGAAAAAGTTTTACACTTTCCAGCAAGACAACTGGAAGAATACATTTCTTTTCTTTGATACAGACACATCATTAATTGCTGCCACAGCAGATATAAATTTCCTTTGACATTCCTGCTGAAATTAGATCACCTTCCCTCCTTCTGTTTTCTGATAAAATTAATACAATTACATTAACATTAAAAAGAACAAAAGGAGCATGTGACCACAGCAAAGAGGCAAAACAGATTTCAAAGCAGATACCATCTTTTGTACTGCTTAAATACTGCTGGACTCCATGTGAGCCCAGAATTCAATATAGTATAAGTCTTCATATCTAAATTATTTTGTTAGAAATCAGAGTGAAATATTTTTAAACTGTTTTCAAAGAGAGTTTGTGATCGGAGAGATGTTCTGAATGCTTAGACATCCGCTGTTGTGAGGTGTGTTGGGTTTTGGGGGAAGCGGTGGAGGGTGTTGGAAAGGTTTCCTGCATAGAATAGATGCAGTACAGAAAAGTCTGTTCCTCTGCCTCAATTTTGATCTCTCCCACCTCTGATTTACGTAACCTACCTACAAATAATGGTGCCTAGTCACTACTTGAGTTTTGGGTGTGGGTTTGTGGGGTTTGGGTTTTTCTTTGTTAAAGACTTCCAAACAGTGTAAAATTTCATGGTGGATATAAATAAAGAATGTAGGGGAGAAGGGGCAAAACAAATGTCTTTGAATCGAGCTGTCACACTTGTAATTGTAAGATTAAAGGGTTCTTCTTTAATGGTTGGACTAGATCATCTTCAAGGTCTTTTCCAACCTAGATGATTCTATGATTCTGTGATTCTAGTGTGGCATCTTTGTTTCTTTTCTAACAACAAATTCAACCTGTTTTGGGAAGACTATTGATTTTGGCAGTACACTGATGTGTAGATAAAGCAAATTAGCTTTGGTATTGGGAACAGTTCAGCCTATACTGAATCAGGCAGTTATCCTCAATAACATATCAAATTTCTCGGCTTGCCTGGCTTCTCTGCTTGTAATAATGGAGAGATCTTTCCTGGTTAGCTTTGATATCCTTCTACATCGCTCCATAAGCATCGCAGTTAAACTCCCCAGCATCTGTGTTTCATGGCAAGTGTCAGTGGCCTTGGCTATCTGTAACTGCTATACTGTTTACTTGCCTTTTGTGTTTTGTTTTTTTCCCCTTTGTCTCTGAGACAGTTGGAAAAAGATTACTAAAATAACTATTTTCATGTGAGGGACACACCAGGTGCAGTAGATATAATTCAGAGAAGGTGGAGCAAATTTCATCTCAAAAACAAAAAACCCACCCCAACACAGCTAAAACCAAAAAAGCAGCACAGTTTGGCAGGGTAGGTGCAGAGGCCTTAAGTTCCAGAGAGATGAGGCTGTTTCTGTCATGCCACACCGAGAACAAAGTGCTTGTCTGAGCTCTTGGGCAGGTGAGTTGGCAGGGAGACAAGGGGAGGCAGCAGCAAGTCCACTCAGGTAAGAAAACCTGCCCTGGAGCCTTGAGCCCAGGGTTGTGGCATGATGGAAACTCCATCCTCATGCTGATTGACATAAACAGTTTCCCTCTTGCTTGAGATCAAAGTGTCTTGTCTTTGCGCTGTAGCAAAATAGTTCGATTCTGTACAGTGTGGAAACTCCACATCTAGTAAACACCCTGTGCAGAAAATGGCACGGGGTGGATTGCTTCTCTGCTCTCCTGTGATGTCAGTTACTGCCTCAGCACTAGCTAAATGTGCAGCTCATGTCAGAGGAGTGCTGGCTCCTTGAAAAGCACTCCTGACCCAACTTGTCTGCTTTCTCCTTCTGCTTTCTCTCGCATGGAGCAAAAAACGTCCTCTGAATGAGTGAACTAGGTTTAATCCTGCCTGTAAACTATTACCAACACTGTCTCCGTAGCCAGCTGCAGAGCGTTTATCACCAACAAAGCTGTGGGAGCAGAAAGAAAGCTGCCTTTGATTTACTAGTCTCAGATGACATAGCAAAGATGTCAGGAAAATCATTTAAGGACCCCTTAACTGACCAGAGTTACTCAGTTTGTAGCAAACTAGGAATGTTATGATGTCATTTTGGCACTGCTCCTTTTTTTGTCGTAGATGTGTTGTAACCCTTTTTGGAAAGTGTCTGTGTTTTGCGTGTCAATGTGCTAATCAAATTTTAGGTAAACGAAGACACAAAAGTGCTTTCGTACTTTTCTCAAAAAGCTCAGTTCCGGCTGCGTGCACAAATATTTTTCTCGTATATAAATCTTCTTTACCATAACCGAATTTGTGAAGCACAAAATAATTTTCCTTATGTTGTTTGTTTCAATTATTTCTTTCTGCATTATTCAGAGGGGGAGAAATGCCAAAGAGTTTGTGTGCTTGCATGTGGATGAGTCAGTGACTGAGTGCATGTTTTATTCATCTCCTTGTTTTCAGACTGGAGATACTGCGGAACCCAGCAGGCATGACTCAGGTGAATCTGTGCCACAATCAAAGTACTCAGAGTACCCTTTGCCCCATCTGACTGCACTCTTCTTTGAAGTTACTGTGTAGCTTGTTTTCTAAAATGTTTGTGCTATATTTGGAGCTTTCCCACACACACACCCCCTCCCACCCACCCCCCCACCCCAAAAAATGGCTGAAGTAGAAAGCAAACAAAACCAAGAAGGAGGTGATGCTGATACAGGAAACACTGTGTTGCAGAGGAGCCTGGATAGGAATGGAAGAGGAAAAAGAACAACAATATCTCCCCATCTTATCTTCCTGCCAGTTCGGGATTCATCTGTGTGGGTTATCCCATGCCACTCTCCAGTGAGACAGCAGTGGAAGTGAGCAGTGTAGCTGTCAGATGTCTTCCACCCCCTTCTTATTCTCTTAGCTTGAATTTAAATATTTTGAAGGTTAATATGCTTAAATTCACACACTGATTTTAACAAGAAACCCGAGCTTGTGGGCTTCAGTGTAAATCATTAGAATGCCAAATAACGAAGGTTAAATTTTTGAATGGTTGTTTATGCCAACAATTTATAAGAGTGGAGGAAATAAACCTTTTCTGAACAGCTTTCCTAACAGAAAGTGTGACTTAAGCCAACAGAAATGTGCAAATACATAGCTTAGTGCCAAAACTGCTTTACATGAATTAGATTTATTATACACTAGACAGAAAGAAATTCAAACATTCTCTTCAGCCCTCATTTTATGTTGAGTTTTGAGTATGGGGGGGGTGCAATCTGTGAAAGATAAACTGCTTGGAAAGTTAAACTTTGGAAGAACCCCCCCACCCGTGACATTTTTTGCAGTCAGACTCATGTGATCTCCTGTCATTAGAGTGCGGGTGAACTTCCCCAACCCTGACATTGCAACTCTACAGTGTCACAGCTACAGTATGTCAAGCTCGTAACAAAATAAACCTCCTACCGGAAACAGTGCTCTTTGAATTTCCCAAACTTGCTCTAGTCTTGGTTTTCAAAAAGCAGTATCATATATCAAATACACTGAAAAGTTATTTCAAGCTACTTTTCTATGATAAAGCACTATGGTATGGCCACTGGTGTAAGTGCAGATGTATTCATTGCATTCCAGGCTTTGCCAGCACTCTATTTTATTTATGGCTTGCTCCCATCTTTTTTTATTTTTAATAAGTGTTGGTAAAATTTGTCACATTGCTCCACACTAAAGACTTCAACACAGTGGTAAGTTAAATTTAAAACTCTTCACAATGATATATGTGCTAGATTGGCTAGCACAGCACAGAACGCAGGGGCTAGCAAAAAGGCAAGTTCACAAATGTGAATTATCTACCCTTTGTCAGAAATAATTTTGTCTTGATAAAATTGGAAAGTTAGAGCGATAATGGCAAAGCTCAGCTACAAGTACAGAGTGTTTCTACATAAGCTAATGCTGGACACGCTGACAGAACATTTACTTGCAGTGGCCCCGTTTTGGTGAGATACTTGACTGTAAGCACAGTTATAGTTTGAAGTCTGCACGTGGCTTCTCAATAGTTTCCCATTTACATTGAAATCCTTTTTCTCCCACCATGGTGATAGTGAAAATGTAGCTAAAGCAAGGTTTTAGTAACTTATCTTTTTGAGGTACACTGCCAGCAGTCAAAAGTATGTTCACAAAAGTATTGTACATACCCATGCTTAGGTTCTGAAGGCTGCTATAAAGATGTTAAAGGACCTTAACATGAGAACCAAATCTGGTAATACCATGATGAATTAACTCAGTAATGAAGTAAACACCTGCTTTAAAAATCTTTCTGGATTGGAACCTGTGTGTTACTCATTTTTACCTCTTTGGTGTCTTTTTGGAGAGGGTAAGGTCATACTCCCTCGGTGATCCACAACTTTGCATGGCTATTATGTCAGTAGTGTAATCAAATGACCTATAATTTCTTACCATTGTTCATCCTAGTACAAAGATCTTATCCGAAGCCTTTGTCATTTTTATTCTTCCCAGGATATTAACATTTTTGCACTTTTAGTCTGGTGGAAGGGTTTAGTTAGCTTGTTTGCTAATGGCCTGTAAAAATGCGAGCATAGCACCTGCATTGTAAACCTTTGGTTGAATTTCTGACTGTGATTTGTAGCAGTGTCATAAAACTCTGTGAGACAGTCCTTGGATGAGGATGCACAGCCTTCAGAGGAAGCCAGCAAGGTCTCCATGGGACCCTTTCATGCACTTGATAAGCTTGGTGCTCTCTGCTTCACAAGTGTGATAAAAGGGGACCTTGCAAGCGTTTTAGCTGTCAGTGCGTGAGGCCAGGATTTCCATAGCTTACCTTCCCTCACAGGGTCTGCAGTGGCTGCCCGGATTGTGTCAAGGCCACATTCTTTCCACTGCCAGAGGTGTTTACTGCGCTATCAGCTGTGAATTGGGAAACACAGAGCTCTCGGCAAGGAGTTGGCACACAAATAGGGAGAGAGGAATCTCAAATGGCATGACCGTATGGATGTCCTTGGGTTTATACCAATTTTTTTGTTGAACAATTCAGTATTCAATTCAGGAGCCTGAAAATGTTTTTAAAAGCCTTTCAGTTTACCTTAACTTCAGGTAATGATTCTGAGTTTGCAAGAATCAGACTAATGCAAGTTAAACAAGGCTTGACTCCCCACCACCTCACACGCATAGAGGCTACATAAGAAATGAAAGCAAGTAACATAAAATTGGGTCTGTATTTGTATGCCGTTATTGGCAGATCAACTGAATTACTACCAGTGAGGCTTCCTAACTTAGAGGAGTCCTTCAGGGCAGCCAGTCACCTGTCAACCTGCTGTACTAGATTTATTCCAGTAATGGCCAGATTGAAACTTCCCGGCCCAGGCTGGGCCCCTGTGGATTTTAGCTTGCTCAGCTCTAGTCTCCAAACTGAAATACGGAAGGATTTCCAAGACAGAGCAACTTCTCTGGGAGGGCAGCAAAAGGGCAAGGGACTTCTTGAGGCCTGAGTATTTACTTCACATGGGGACATCACTAGTTTTGCATATTGCAGTAGTTGGAACAGTAGGTGAATTGGCCCAAATAAAATTTTAGGTGTGCCTGGCAGGAGAAGGTATAACATTGATTAGAGAGAGAGATGACTTGCTTGGGAAGCAGAACAGTGCAACTGCAAAACAGGAAACAGCAGTAGGAAATGCTATCTGTACAAGAATAAACAAATATTTGTAAAGGAGAATCTGCAAGTGGCACTGGTTTCCCCTCACACTACTTACTGTTGTCAAAGTGATGGGCTCCCTTTTAATAAGTTACATTTAATATATGCATATTACAGTGAATGCCAGTATCTGAATAATCCTCACAAACTTTGAAAATGAGCTTCCTTTCAGAATCCCGAATTTTGACTATCCATCTGGACCTTGTGTTAATTAATGTGGAGCTTCTGAGGGTCTCCCTGGGAAGTGTTACAACAACCATTTCTTGTCTTAGCGGAGGAGCTCCATGATCTGCAACAGCTTTGGAAGGTGAAACTCGTGCACTTGATATATGGATGCAGGGTGGCTGGCTTTCCTTTGAGTGAAAGATTGGAATGGATGGCGAAGCATCTTGCTGCTTTTGAAGATAACACAATCCTTTGGATGACCATTTAGGTACAGGAGTTGTATTTCTCATGAGTTCACTGAAGTATTAGCCTGGGACAAGTGAAAGAAGGCATGAAAATTTCTTATTTATTGGTGAACATAAGATCTACTGGAGATTGCTCTAAGCAGAATCACTGAGTGGGGTTTAGTTGTGAAGTCTGAAAATTGCTTATATTTAAAACAGATGTGATGCAGACCTGAGAGATAGGAGGAGAATTTGGAAAATCTGTCTTGTCTGCAACCTTTGTAGCCTTAAGTTTATTCTCCTACAGCTTCATGTGGAGGCTTAATACCCATAAAATTATGTAAGGATGTTTTTGTTGTTTATTTATTTTATTAATTCAATAAAGAAATGTTAAACAGAAGTGATTATACCTGAAATGGCAGCAGGGAAATAGCTGTGTCTCTTCTCCATCCTCTGATTCATTCCTATGTCAGGATTTACGACTAACTCAATTAAACACACACTTTCCTCATAATTGCCCATGTGCTAGCAGAAAGTAGTCAGTTGTCAGGGGTTTTGTTCATTTCTGGGTTGGCTGCCTGAGAACATGAGGATTTGGGGAGAAACTGTGGAATTACCCATAAATCTTCTTAATTGAATTGAGCATAAGCTTTCAAGCTTAAGATGTGAACAAGGAAAACTTTCCAGTTTCTGGGCAGAGCTGTCTCATTGCAGTTATTTACACAGTGCTGCTTTGACTTGCTGTTAAAAAATTACACTGAGGCAGAGATTAGGAATTCAAAGAGCAGTTTTGTAAGCAAAAATGCCTCGGTCTCATTCAGTAAGAGGAGATGTGGTGAAGGAGGGAGAAAGGGGGAAGTGAGCAGGGGAAAGAAAAAGGACTATTACTTCAGGCAGGTTTGCATACATCTGTCAGTGAGACCTTGATCCTGTAGAGCCTTAGGAGTATGCTTTATGTAACACCACTTCAGTGAGACAACTTAGAGCATGTAATGTATGTGGCCCTAGATGACAGGTCAGCCTCCTCCCTCCATCTCTCCTTCCTCATCATCACCCATCTCATGTGGTTCTGGGTCCTAATCTTTTTGAGAAATAGCATTGAGGGGACTGAGTTTCTTTCACAAAGCTACGATAAAATTTCTCATCCCTTACTAAAAGTAACTCAGAAGCTCCTCACTTCAGGGTTTAAATGTGGCTTATGGAGAACACATCCATCCTTTTAACATTTGTTTTAGGGTGGTGTACTGTTGCTCTTTTCTGCATTTTGATGTGAATTGTTAACAGAGATCAGAAATAACTGAAGAAGTCTTTGCTAACAGCAAAATGTACTTCAATACAAAAAGACGCCTGCTTAGTCTGCATGCCCACATGTTGATAGTACTATTTTAGCTCATCACAGAAAAGGTAACTTGCATTACAGACCCAAGATGTTGGCATTTTACATGAATATTTGGGGATTTCTCTGTCCCCGGTGGCAGGTAATACCGAGGAGCAATATTGTGCCTTCTATTAAATATAACATAAAATTAGTAGCTGCAGCTTATAATATTATCCCTGTGGGATTTGAACATCATTTGTACAGCATCTTATGTCATTTATCTCTTGTCATCATGAAATATTTATCTGAGATTTTACTTAAAATAGTACGGAATTTCTTGCATTGTGTTTCAGAGCAATGTGCAAGAAATCCAGTCAAAGTAGCCAAATGAGTGGTGCATCCTCCATACTTTGCAAAGTTACCAGTGTGTTGCTGGAAGTGTTCTGTCTCTCCCTGTAGTCTACACTGAGAGATTTGTTCCTTGTGTACAAACTTTCAGCAACCTGACAGAGTGACAAGGCAAAATAACGAAGAGGATATAGTGCGTGTTGCTCGATGCTTGGTAGAAGTCTCTGAAACTGGGATGCAAGGGAACCGATGGCTGCTCAGTGGTATAAAAATAGAGGCAAGAGGTTACAGTTGCCTTGAGTGTGTCCTTTGGGACTTGTTGATAGAGCGTTCCATGAGGTGACAGACTCCTGCTTTCTGCCAGACCAGAGATTAGATTCACGGTGTTCTTTGTTTATCCCGTGTGCTTGCAACAGTTCCCCTTCCTTCAGAGAATTTAAAACTTCTGAAAGAAAATCAGTTACTTTGAAAACCTTCAGTAGCTTAAGAAGAGCAAGAGAGACCCCTTTTTTCAAGGACGTCTGCGTGGGCAAGAGCAGGAGAAGACAGTGCATTTGCCTGCGCTGCTTCCCACAGAATTACGGGTCTCTGGGCTGACAGCGCTGCTGCAGGTTTTAGTAACACCAGCCTGAAGTGCACAGGCACCATGGAAGGCTGCGTTCCTCCCCCTCCCGCCCAAGGCTTTTGCTTTTTTGGGGGAGGTGGCGGTTGTTTTTCTGCGCCTGCTGACGTCAACAAAATTGCCAGATGGCATTTCAATGCTTTGCAAAGAGACAGGAGCCTTTTATTACTGGGGTCACGTGGATCCCATTCATTTGCATTCCCAGAAGTGGTCTAAAGCTTTTTTGCTCACTGTATAGGCAAAGAGTGCTCTGCACCTTCCAGAGACCCAGAGGGCCTTCTGTGGGATATTGTTACCTTAAGTGAATCCTGCAATGCACAGATGAAGGTTTGCTTCACATTCATTTGGCTACCAAATATTGAAAGCCTCCAGACGGTTGTGCTTTACACAGGTTTTGTGGGTTTCTTTTTAAAATGACAAAGGAACGCTTTTGCAAACTTAAGGTAATAAACAGACCCACGGCTTAGCTCTGAGAAGGTTACTTATAGTCTCTCAGATCCAGATGACTCAGTAGCTTGTGGAACAAACATGCAAGTCTAACACTGTGCTAAGTATTAGCAGAGAAGAGGAGCTATCTGGGTTTAGATTTTAAAGCTTTCGGGCTCCAACATTAGACCTGGACTGTGCCGTGATCAATGCATTGAAATGGAACATAGTCCCTTTATACCCCTGAAGAGATGACTGGGAAGTTGGTACCAGATGCACAAGATTAAACCAATTTACTTTGCTGTGCTTGAGCCATCCCTGCAGCAGCTGGGCAGGGGACATGGCAATGCTTGAAGGCCAGAACAGTCTCTTACTGACATGGTAACTCCAGCAGCAGCCCTTGTCTGGCAACTAACCCATAAGAGAAAGAGCTTGTGATTAGATTTTCAGTGGACTGAGACGTTGTAGAAGTGATCCTGGAGGAACCTGCAAAGCCTGCAGGGGAACACATGAGAAGGAAAAGCCAGACTTAATTTTGGGGAGCACAAGGCAGTGGAAGGAAGCCTTCTGCTTCTTGCAGATTATGAAGCTGGACCTTGGACTAGTTTCTCAGGTGAAAGGGAGAAGAAATGTATTTCTGTCTGAGAATGAAAGGCAGGATCACTTTTTATTTTCCCTTGAAGCAAACACAAGGTACCTTGGCTGGAACACATGGGCTCTGTGGTGATGCAGAAAGGAGGCTAAGTAGTCTGGTTTTGACTCCTACCTCACAATTTAACACTCCCCTAAACCTGTATGAGATTACCATAGGCTCCAGAATGAGCAATAATCTTGGCTCACAAACCAGCTTTTAATACATTACTATTTTATTTTCTACCAATTTCAGCTTTCAGATGTGCCCCTGTGGTGCCTCTTTGCTCAGCGTAAGTACACTGCAGTGACAAAGATGTGTGCAAGTTACCAAGGGCCATCTGTCTGAAAAAAAATATGGGTCAACATAACCCTATGATCTTTCCAAGTGTGAATATTTTATGGCTTAACAAAGTGCTATTGAAAGGCATGAAACAAGCAGCATCACATACTCCCCTTTCCTGCTTGATAAGCCATGTGTTAATATTGCTTACCCTTGTCTTACCAATTTTCCAGTTGTATGACATGCACTAAGTTCTGGTGATTTATCATGGTATTCTGTGTATGTTAAGTATTGCTGCAATTCACATGGTGTTAAGTGATTATAGAAGAACACACAAATAAATATAATGAATTATTGGACTGTTTAAATTTGGTACCATTATATTCATGACTAGAAAGTGGAGAAATTATTTTAAGCTGGCTCAGAGCAGACTGGGTGATGTTGCGGAGTACAAAGAATAATAACCAACTTGACCCTGCTTTCATAACTTCATTCTTCAGCTGGGGGAAGAAAGACTACAGTTTCTTTAGGGCTGGCATTTTAGGGAAACTTATTGCTCATGCTGTGCTCCGATACCTAATTTAATTTCACAGGGGAGTAGCAATTGGCGTTCACATCATGATTCACAGATCATGGAACAGGAAGCAGCCTGTCAACTTCTAGGGAGCTGAAAGGGGGGAGAGTTGCTTAGAGGAAAACAAAAATCTGTTTTGTGAGGGAATTCAGCTCATGAGCACAGCAGGCAGACTTCAGTTCTGCTGTGACTCCTGCTGAAGTTAGAGCAGTCACTCTACAGATTAATTTGCCCTTCAGTTTATCAATTTGTAGAGTCTTGAGTGCAGATGAGTCCTTTGATGGATTAAAAAAAAAAAAAAAAAAAAAAAAGTAACACTCTTTCCTATCTAAGATGAGAGGTTTTTGACACTTCAATTTGAATGTGCCCCTTCTGTACTTCAACCCCAAAGTAGCTGTATTCTGGATTTGCTTCCACAGCCTCTGTAGTTTGTACCTAATTGCAAATGTGTTGCTGAATACTTTGCATCCTTTTACAAATCACATCAATAAACTGAAAGAAAGCAGCTTTCACCAACATACACATGTAAACACTGTCTTTTGTGTGTGTGTGCACACGCTGATGTTTCATTATAAGCATTTCTTGCAATATTCTTTCATTTTCTCTCCCATTATTTTTTGTGGATACTCTCAGCAGCTTTATTATAAAGAGAATAAAGTACAATAATCTTCAACCAAATTTAGAAAATATTTTCATACTAAACACTGCACAATTGTAGATGAAGTTTATCATCTTCAACAACTCTGGTAGCAGACAGAAATAAAAAACGAGAAGAGGGGAATGTATATGTTATCCTTATATGTTTGACTTATTTCTCTAAAATAAATTCTGCTTTTTTAATACAGTTGTCAAGCACTGCATGTATTGCTGGGGAGTTTTGTGTAACTACAGAAATTTCTGTAATCCTTCTGCTACAGAATATTTTAGTATAAGGGTCAGTTCAAAATGTTATGAGATTCCCTCTACCTCCCCCAGATACAGTAATTTCTTTGTTGTTTGTACAGGATTTTTAAGATCATTGGAAAGAATGCTAACAGTGAGAGACTACTGGGCTAATATATAAAAAACATGGATGAAGATCTTTTTCCTCTCAAATTGATGGTAGCATTTCATGTGCACAGCAGTTACAGTCTCGATTTGAAGGAAGAATACTGCCATCTGGTGATCCCTGGGAAAGTCTTTTCTGCACCCTAAAGCTGCAGGATCGTAATGCACTGTACTAAAAGTTCTGCTCAGTTGTACCATTGCTGTTGTATTATACCCTTTCCTGAAGCACTGACTCACTTTAAGCAGGTACCTAGCATTAGGTATCCTAGGTAGTGTGCTCATTTCTGGAAGTATTTGAGCCCTAGCCTTCAATATGTATTCAAACCAGCTGTTCTGTAATTTTCTCACTGGCATCCCCGCTATGAAGCTCTCATCCCCTTTTCCTGTTGTGATTTTCGCTTCTGCAGCTGGATGTCCTCATAGCTGTGCTGCGTACACCCCTCTCCTGCCCTCTCCCCTTTTCCTGTGCCATTGACCCTGTGAGACATTAGCAGACCATCCAGGAGGCAGTAACCCTTAGAAAGAAGAGTGATATTTTGGGCTTCCTTTCTCCATCCCACTGGGAGTTCCTGGTCTGCATCCTTTGGTTTATAAGCGAGGCAGTGGCTCCATTCCAGCAGAATACCTGTGCTGTGATCTCTTTTCTCATTATGTTCTCGTCAGTAATGAAGGGCTGGCATCCAGATCATCACTGATGCTGCTGCTGCCCAAGGGGAAGCAGAGTTCAGCCTGCTGCTCTGGAGCCGTGTGGGGTTTTGTATGTCTGTCAGCTTGGTGCAGGGAAAAAAATGTTGTGTTATGTTAAAGGTGGATTCATAAATTGTTTATACAGAGCCAGATGAACATCATTTTACAATCAAAAATAGTTACTGTGTGTGGTTAGAAGTCTGCCAATGGACAGGTTTTATTTAAAATAATTTATTCTGTGCACTTGGTGAAACTTCCTTTAACTGCTTCTCATTTAAGCTGATCACATAAGCAAGCCCTTAAAGAGAGTGGAAACCCCTAAATTATATGTGGAGACAGAACATGACTTTATCTTTTCTGATTGGTTACTAAGTACACCCAAATCCACACAAAATAGGCTTCAGAGTTAAATATGAAGTCCTGTTTGTAACTTGTCTGTTTGTTTTTAGCTGGCACAGACTCATATGGTTCTCTTTATACACAAAGGATTAGATAGTCTTTAGAGACAGATTTTGATTCGCATTTTCTTCTCTGTTTAAAAAAAAGCCAACTAAATGTGAATTCCTTTCTTTACAATTTATTCTCTTCCAGCCATTTAAACTGAGCTATTAACATGTTTAAGTGAGAGGTATATTACTATGGCTCTGTATAGAATTAGATCATTACATAGGTACTTAGGGCTTAAAGACAATATTTTGTATCATGTTGGAGAAATCCCATCCTAGCTGAAGGCATCTTTCCTAAAAAGCAGAACAAAGTGGGTCCTCATCACGCTGCCTTCTTGTACCACCTTGATTTTATTGACAGGAAATCAAACACATTTCATTCATCTGTCAGTGAAAATAAAAAGGGCAACTGGATAAAGTGTGTGTGTTCAATTTGGTCCAGTCTTTCATTTTGCTGTAATATCATATAGAATGTTTCAGCTTTATTCTCTACAGCAATTGTAGCTTGCATTAAAAGAGGAAATGGATACAAATAAATTTGTGCTCAGATTAAGGCAGTCTTCCCGTTACTGGCAAAATGCCAGCATGTTGCAGAGTGAGCATTACTGATATATATTGTCTGCTCTGTGTTGGCATTTTGCTAGGAATGACAGTAATTAAAAGAGCAAATAATTTAACTGAAGTAATTCTTCTTTCTAGAGGAGGTTGCTTCCTAATGTTATTGCCAAAAATCTCACCAAATGCATTAGGAGCAGAAGAGGAGTGTACAGAGAGAACTCATCAGTAAATTTTTTTTTTAACTCTAATAGGATAAATAGGGTATCTGGGGCCCCTTGTAACACTCAGATTGAAGCAGTCAGGGAGATAATACAGAAGTAGGAAGACTGAATCCATATGCTTCCATCAGCTGATTTGCCAGAGCACCGTATGGAAAACAATTTTGCTTGTGGTGTGTTTCAATTTGTTAACAAATACGTTTACATAAAACATTGCAGTGAGAAATGTGAGTGACTCTTCAACAAGGTCAGCGGTATGAAGTCAAGTGTTTTCTTGTGATTAAAGTGGTCTTTTATCTTTGTTGTTCTGAGTTTAACCTCCCAAAGTTAAACTGACTATGGGGGGAGACCTCTAACTTCAATACCCTGCATTAGGTCACCAGTGTTAGCAAACCTGAATATTGAAGTCATCTTCAGGGTCTAATCCATTATGGATCAGTCTCATTTAAGTCAACAATGAGCCTCTAACTGCGAGAGACACACTAAGCCTCTACAGAAGTCTGATGCAGCAAAAAATGCAAATGTGGGCACCAGGATGTTCTGCAGGATAAGAAGGGATAACCTTTCTGAAAAAACTGAATAACTTTGTTTCAGCATTTTCAAAGTGAAGATTTAAGTTCTGCAAAGTTGAAAATGACTTCTTGTTCCTATCCCTTAATAAAAATGCTTTAAAATTGCTGAAGCAAAGCCAAAACAAGCCCTTTCAGTTGCCAGAAATTCCAAACCAAATAGTTTTTCTGTCAGGGTACAAAATATTTTTGGTGTTTGTCTGACGTTGTCCATACAGTGAGAATCCTTGAGCTGCCTAGTTTGAACCACTGTTTCTTGTTTGTGAGGACACTGCTGTTCTCTGTGTAAGAGAGCTCTATGGCAAAGTCGTGTGATTAGAAGTATCATCAGCAAATAGCTCAGTACTATGTCCACTGGTTAATAGGATTCCTCATGAGTTTAAATACCAAGGCTTTGTACTGATGTTATCTCTTAAAGTGGTTGATTTTCAGTGTTAAAAGAGAGATTTGCATCTTGATACTGCTTTTTTATACCTCCTTTCAAAAATTCAGATCAGCCATTTAACCCACCTGCCAGGAAACGTGAACTTCTGTATGGTTTTAATGCACCATTTCCAGCTGTTTTGAAACCGGTCCTCATTCTGTCCTCTTCAGTTTCAACTTGTCAGTACATCTTCCTCTTCTTCTCCAAACCCTGGTCCTGCCTTTCCACATTCTCCGTAGATTCACATACTCCTGCATGCTTCCAAACATTTCCATACATCTACATACTTCTCTGTGCTTTTCTTGCCTTCAAGAACAGCTCAAACCCTGTGCTGATACTGATAACGCCTGGTGGTAGCTGATGGCTAGGTTGTGTACCGGACCGCTCTTCTGATGATGGTGGGCTTCACCCCTAGGGAGCTGGTGCCAGGGTTGTATGTGGCACGACAGCTGGCTGGGCAGCATAGGGCACTCTGAGCGTGGTTGGCTCTCTTGGCAGAGCTTGCTCAGTCTGTAATCAATTGTTTTGCTGTTGAAGAAATGAAATGTTTATTTATTTATATACTTGCATGTGCATGCATCCAGACAGACGTACCTCATTACTTGTCTGAAAAGTATTAACTGTCAATGCTGCAGGTGAATTACCCATCGTACAGTGTTGCTTATTTTTCTCTGATCCTGGGGTCATGTTGGACTTCATAGTTATTTTATAGCAGCACTGTCACAGCATGTCTTTCTTAATTGTTGGCAGAGGTAGTAGCACTTTGGACCTTTAGCTTTAAAAGGCCAGAGTGTCAGTACTGATGCTGTATCTGCTGTGTCAGGTGGTTTGTGTGCTAAGAAAGAAGTGATGACTTGAGTGAGTTGCATTCACTTGTTCTCTTTTAAATGTGATTTCAATGTTTGTATTGTGATAGTTCAGTAACAGTTCTAGTGATAGAGTTTCAGTGGGTCATCTTGTCCCTCCAAATTCAGCCTACCTACTCCACTCAGCAGTAGTAAGGGCTTCTGTTGCACTCACTGGTACATCATCACTCATTTCTTAGTGGAGTAGATTGAGAAGAACCACTGAAGTTCAGATTCACAAGGAGATTTAACATTTTAAAAAAATATGTGTAACTCACAGCTGATTTTTTTTCTTTACTTAATACCTACATCCAAGCAGAAAACAGAAGTCACTATAGAAATAGAAATCATTCTCTACTTGGATTGCCAGCATAAGCACCAATGCTTCACAATCTGCGTCTGTTTTTTTGTCTCTATGGTTCTGTTGCCTTTTGTAAATGAGAAGCCAATGCTGTTAAATTTAGAAGTGAATTTGAATCAAGCTTTCCAAAAACAGGGAAGTGTTTGGCCTTCATCAAAAAGTGCAGACCCTGAGCCAGATGGTCAAAGTTCGGTACGGTGAGATATTTGTGATACAGAAGTACAGATTGGATAAATCTCTAATTAAGCAGACAGCATATCATAATTTAGGCATTTTCTTTTTTCTTTTTCTAAAATGCAAGTCAAGAACTGCTCATAACCTAAAAGTCACAAGTAGAAAATAGGACTTTTCTTAGATTGAAACTGTGCACAGCACAAATCAATCATCAACTTCATGAAAGAAATTAGTGATTGCTGAGGTCGCTTAGAAGGTCCTAGAGCATCCGGTTTGTAGATTATAGGCCAGAACAGTAGTGGCTGAAAATGGCCATCTTACGCAGGCATTGACCTATTGTTGTGATCAGCTGTATACCTCATATCTTCACAGGCAAATCTTTTTACTCATTTGTGACAACAAAGGAAAAATAACGCTATAGTATAAACTAACCTAGTGTGTCTTCAAGTTGATTCTTTATCGTGTTTTGAGCCCAGAGGGCAACTGAGCACCAGACAGCTGCTGGCTCACTCCTTCCCCCTCAGTAATGGGAAGGAAATAATAAAACAAAAGGCTCGGGAATTGAGATAAGGACAGGGAGGAGTGAGTCACCCATTATGATCATGGGCAAAAGACAGACTTAGGAATAAAGACAGACTACAGGAATAAAAATAACATCAATTTAATTTAAATACCACCACCACTTAACAAAGAGAGTAGTGAGAAGTATAACCACATCTTAAAAACACCTTCCCCCACCCCTCCCTTCTTCTCAGGCCCAGCTTTGCTCCCAATTTCTCTACCTCCTCCCCTCCAGCGGAGCAGGGGGGCAGGGGATGGGGGTTGCAATTAGTCCCACTGCTCCTTCCTCCACAGGGGGAAGACTGCTCACATTCTTCCCCTGCTCCAGCATGGGGTCCCTCTCACAGGAGGCAGTCCTCCATGAACTTTCTCTGATGTGAGTCCTTCCCACAGGCTGCAGCTCTTCCTGCACTGCTCCAGCATGAGTCCCTGATGCATGTTGCAGACCTCCCAGTGCCAAACTGCAACAGTGTGGGCTTCCCACAGAGTCCCAGCCTTCTTCACACACAGCCACCTGCTCCGGCGTGGGGCCCCCCACAAGCTGCAGGTCGGCATCTGCTCCACTGGTGACCTCCATGGGCTGAGGGGAACAGCCTGCTATCTCACCACAGGGTGCAGGGGGGGGTCTCTGCTCTGGAGCACCTTCCCCCATTCCTCCTCCTTCTTTCTTCCACCGACCCCGGTGTTTGCAGATGTGTCTCCCTTGCAAATCCTCCTCACAACTCCAGTTCCCCTTCTTAAATACGTTATCACAGAGGCGCAGCCACCATCACTAATTGGCTCAGCCTTGGCCAGAGGCAGGTCTGACTTGGAGCCGGGGGAGCTTTGAGAACCTTCTCACAGGGGCCACCACTGTAGCCCCCTCCCCTGCTACACACACAAACCCAACACATCCTTGCAGGTCAAGGATGAAGTAGGTTGGAAGCAGTCCTCAGGGCTTGGCAGTCTGTGAGCTTATATCTGTGCTAAGTGAAAAAAATAATTTTAATATCATAGAAGACACGTAGAGGATAGTGTTTTATTTTTCTTGGATATGAATTGCTGTGTCTCTCTGTTCTGATCTTCACTGAAATAATCTAGGAGAGGTGGGGGATTTTCACATATAGTGCATGCTTAGTGTGCCTTTCGCAGGTCCTGGCTTTAGATGTTGAAGTAGCTTGTACTTTCCAGAAATTACAGCTCTGCAGCACTGGTGATGCACGATTTGGGGGCTGTAAGTCCCTAAGGCTACAGTTGCTTTTCTTGAATGGGTCATAATATAACAATCCAAAGCCAAGTCTTAAAGAAAAATTATTAATTCTTTTCGCAGAAGAGTTCATTAGTGACATAAAGTCATGAGAAAGAGGAGAAGGCATCTGTAGCACTAGATGGTTATTAACTGGTATTACTGTGAGTGCTTTAAATCAGGAGAACTGAAATAATGCAAACCACAAGGTCTGATGGAGAAGAAAAAAGTGAAAATTGGGCCAATTTGATTGCAGCGAGGCAATCATTTGACTTTCATGAGCACAGGATTTATCCTTTTCAAAAGGCACAGAATATCTCTGCCTACCTTTGGCTTCAGTGAGAGCACATTTTAAAATATGGGCCACTAAATATTATTAGAGTGCTTGGTTGTATGAAGAGTTTCCTGAGATCTGCCTACTCCTGTTGCAAAACACAGCCCAAGATATACATCTGGGTCCTGCTGTCATTTCCAAATCTCTGTCGTAATTTCAATAAGAACAGACTGAACTTCAAAGACACTGAATCTGCAGCTTCACTGATGATTATTTCCTAGTTTCTTTCCTAGTTTCTTTCTATTCTGCTTTTCAACACTCAGTGAAGAGTTCTTAAAACATCACCGAGTTTGCTTTTTTACAGTTTATTCCCCTGATGGCAACTCCTTTTTAGTATTTAAAAATACATTTGACACTCTCTGTAGCAATTCTTTATCTCCCTCCCGCCAATCTTTTGCCTTAATTTGAGGCTTCGTTTATTTGCATTATGTTTTTAATGATACTTAGTAATGCTATGCTGCTTGATACTGTTAAACAGTCCTTAATGAAGGACTGAGTTGGATGTGAATCTTCAGAGGGGATAATTTTCATACATATTTCTGCAACTTGAAGCTGATTGTGATGTTGCTTCTCAAGTTGCATCCCAAAAGAGTCTGAGATACTTTGAAAGGGAGAAAATATGGCAATATATGGCTCCTTTGGCTTTGTTCTAGTGTAACTGAGACTGTCAAGTTGAAAATGTGGGAGGATTAGTTAGTACACAGGAGGCAGAATGGTGATTATGGCTTTCAATGGATCTTTTTTTAACTCACGCTGTGTATTTGGCTGCTCTGTTTTAGTTCACCGTAGAATCAAAATAGCTTCCCATGCTAAGCAGGCAGTTGGGATATTGGAGCTGTAACTCAAATGGGTAAGATCACCAGGTATTAATAGATGGCATATCCTCCACTGTGTGTGCACCCAGCATCCCGCTCCTGCTGGGTCCCAGCTGGTGTTACAGCATCTCAAGTTGAGACTGAAGACAGTTGTCACTGTTTTCTTCACGTGAACACAAACTATCAGCTTCAAGCTACCAATTTGTGACCATCTGATGTACAAATTAAAGAACAATAATGTAAGACAATTGAGGACAGTTTCTGAAGTACAGAATTGTTTTCCTCAGTCTGTGTTATTCAAAGCAGATTTCGGCCCTATTTAGAATTTAATTTTTCCCATCTGCTGTGTTTTAAAGCAAAGTGATAATTTTTAAAGTTCTGAGTTTAGTTGGAGCAGTGTCTACTTTTTAAATAATAAACCCTGACTGTTTGTGATGGACTCTGTGATCTGCTCTGCGTCGTCAAGTAGTTCTTCAGGCTGGGATAGTCATGATAGTTGAAGGGTTTTAGACAGCCAAATCGCACGGAAAGTCCCTTGGAATTGGGTGACTGAGTCCCCAAGGCTCTGCTGAGAACATCAAACATTAGCGTCAGAGTTTCCACAAGTTTCCAAGCTGCAACTGGCGGCTCTTAGCCAGGAAGCTCACCCTGTGCTCCCTCCCCCTTCCAGGAGCTGCTTTCCCTGGATCCTCCACATGGGATGTCTTATGCAAAAGGTCACCAAAACTCTCTGAGTATCTTTACTTGAACTGGGATTTCCCTAAGAGAACAAGGCAGAGAGCATGTACAGCTAGTTCTAGCTTGCCCCTCACTGTTCTTATGTGCCGCAAAGTGGCGGTGGTGCTATCCACGGTGCACACTCTGGGCGACAACCATCTGCTCCTTTCCCCTACACCTTCTGGGGTTTTCCAGCAGCAGCCAAAATACTTGTGCTGTACTGTGGCAGGAGGAAATTTGGATAACTAGGTACTGCTTTATGTCAGTACCAGTGGAGTTAGTTAGTTTGAGGTCCTTTCTGTCAGATATAAATGGTGGGGAATTCTGTTGCATGGGGTTATGTCCAGTACTTGTGTCCACATGGGTGCAGACTTTCCTAGTCTGTAAATCTTGAATGTTACCAAATCTAGTTATCCTAGTCCTTGAGATGATTTCTGCAACTCTTTTTGTTGTTGCTTGGTTGCCAACAACCTCAAAGAGATTTTATTTTGGTGAATGTTACAAATCTGGGAAAGTTTGCTAGGTGACCTGAAAGCAAGAACTGATAAGTTTCCCTTGAAAGTTACAGATGGCACCAAAACTGCTTAGGACTAAAATGTATTCTCTGTTTCTCTCTGTCTCTCTCTTTTTTTTTTTTTTTTTTAAATTCCTAATGCTTATGTGTGAAAACCTTGAAGCCATGCTCTCCTGAGGGTGCGTTGGTTTCTTTATTGAGTATGATATGCAAAAGAATCTCCTATATTTTTTTTTAAATGTAGATGTCTTTACTAAAGCTGTGAGACATACTTCTCTCTGAGCAGCTGTGGCCCATACAGGGAGATTCTCACCCAAGCCTGGGCATTGAAGAGAGGAGCAATCATCATGGCGTTATCAGTGCTAACAATTACTGTGACATTGTCATTCAACAGGAGGGAAGAATAATTGAGGTGTAAGTCTGAGTTGCAGACTGACAGTAGAGTTTGGACTAAACGTGACACTTTGCCCCTTGAGATGTTGAGCACAGTGCACAAGGCCATGTGGGCAGCGTGTGGAGGTGTGCATACTTAGGGGAGGCAGCATCCTCAGGCAGTTTGGTGGCTGGTTTCTGACAACCCACAGAGGTCATGCAAAGCTAGCTTTGGTTTTGTTTTTCCCAGGGGCGATATAAATAAATCTGGACATATCAGGACAGGAAAAGCAAAAGGCCTTACTACACCTTCAGTGACTACTGCAGATTAAATGGTATGAGTTTACTAAGAATTTTTAACATGGATAAAACTCCAAGTGTTCTTGTAAATGTCTGAACAATTTTTCTCAAACACTAAAATAATTCACCCCAGACAAATACCTGGCAGTATATGTTTCAGTCTGAGCTCTTTGGCTGACAAAGCTATCACAAACTGAAAGGGCCTGTAACGGAAGAAGTTTAGTCAGCTGTAGCTATGAGCTTTGTGAATGGTGTCACCTAAGGTAGAGGTGCAGGATGTGGCCATGGCTACTGCAGCCCCAAAGTATGCAATCAACAGTGATACATTCCACAGGTCTTATAAGAAAAAATTATTTCCTTCTCAAACAAGTGCCTCTTTCATAAAGTCTCCAAATTCAGTATCTGAATAGATTAAAAGGTAGAGCCATTTAAGATTGATGTTGTTTTCATCCTGGTTTTCTAATGAAAGTAGGCTTATGTGGTGATGCTGTCCAACAGTTTCAAGCAAATGTGACAGATGGGAGGAAGCATCAGAGATTATTATATTCCTAGAAATTTTATGACAACCCACGATGAGCTACCAGAGGAAGGTAAAAATTGTGGCCTTGCTTGGTAGTAGATGACTGGCAGTTTAACACATTATCAGACTACAGAGAGATCCCCATATAAGCCTACTCATCAGCATGTACATACCCCTAGGCATGGCTGCCTCCTGCTGACTGTGTGGCCACAGGGCTGTTGCTGGGGAGAGAGGTCATTGCAATACAGTGAGGGCTGAGGGGACAAAAAACTCTTCAGTGAGCCCCATTCCATTAGATCCTCTGTTTGCAGCACTGCTTTCAAAAATTTCTTCTGGGTGAGCTGTGATCCTTGGACTCTGGCATCATGCTGGTGAGTGCTCAGGCTACAGACATACTGCATGTGGCGGTTGTGACATTTTCTGCTCTGCAGATCAGAGTTCAATGTAATTGTTACCAGGAAGGTCTGCTTTGTTATGGTGGTGCCATCCCAAACTCTCTATAACCAGGGGAAAAACTGTAATCGTTATCGCTCTCACAAGATCAAGAGTCTTCCCCCATCAGCTTGACTTCAGTGCCCGGGAAGCTGATGGAGCAGCTCATCCTGAGTACCATCATACAACATATGCGGGACAACCAGATGTTCAGGCCCAGTCAGCATGGGTTTATGAAAGGCAGGTCCTGCTTGACAAACCTGATCTCCTTCTATGACAGGGCGACCTGCTTATTGGATGAGGGAAAGGCGGTGGATGTTGTCTACCTTGACTTTAGCAAGGCCTTTGACACCATTTCCCACAGCATTCTCCTGGCGAAACTGGATGCTCGTGGCTTGGATGGGCACACGCTTCGCTGAGTAAAAAACTGGCTGGATGGCCGGGCCCAGAGAGTTGTGGTGAACGGAGTTAAATCCAGTTGGTGGCCAGTCACAAGTGGTGTCCCCCAGGGCTCGGTTTTGGGGCCACTCCTGTTTAACATCTTTATTGATGATCTCGACGAGGGGATTGAGTGCACCCTCAGTAAGTTTGCAGATGACACCAAGTTGGGTGGGAGTGTTGATCTGCTCGAGGGTAGGGAGGCTCTGCAGAGAGATCTGGACAGGCTGGAGCGATGGGCTAAGGCCAACTGTAGGAGCTTCAATAAGGCCAAATGCCAGGTGCTGCACTTCAGCCACAACAACCCCCAGCAGCGCTACAGGCTTGGGGAGGAGTGGCTGGAGAGCTGCCAGTCAGAGAGGGACCTGGGGGTGTTGATTGACAGTCGGCTGAACATGAGCCAGCAGTGTGCCCAGGTGGCCAAGAAGGCTAATGGTATCCTGGCTTGCATTAGAAATAGAGTGGCTAGCAGGGACAGGGAAGTGATCTTGCCCCTGTACTTGTCACTGGTGAGGCTGCACCTCGATTACTGTGTTCAGTTTTGGGCCCCTCACTACAAAAAGGACATTGAATGACTCGAGCGTGTCCAGGAAGGGCAACGAAGCTGGTGAAGGGTCTGGAGCACATGTCGTACAAGGAGCGGCTGAGGGAACTGGGGTTGTTTAGTCTGGAGAAGAGGAGGCTGAGAGGAGACCTCATCGCCCTCTACACCTACCTGAGAGGAGGTTGCAGAGACCTGGGGATGAGTCTCTTTAACCAAGTAACAAGCGATAGGACAAGAGGTAATGGCCTCAAGTTGTGCCAGGGTAGGTTTAGACTGGATATTAGGAAGTATTTCTTTCCAGAAGGGGTTGTTAGGCGTTGGAATGGGCTGCCCAGGGCAGGTCCATCCTTGGAGGTGTTTAAGAGTTGAGTTGACCTAGCGCTTAGGGATATAGTGTAGTTGAGAACAGTCAGGTTAATGGTTGGACTAGATGATCTTCTAGGTCTTTTCCAGTCTAGCTGATTCTGTGATTCTGTGTGATTCTGTGATTATGGGCTTATCTCATAGAATCATGGAATGGTTTGGATTGTAAGGGACCTTAAAGATCATCTAGTTCCAACCCCCTGCCATGTGCAGAGACACCTTCCACTAGCTCCGGTTGCCCAAATCCCCGTCCAACCTGGCCTTGAACACTTCCAGGGAGGGGGCAGACATACCTTCTCTGTGCAACTTGTTCCAATGTCTCACCACCCTCACAATAAAGAATTTCTTCCTAATATCTACTCTAAATCTACCATCTTTCAGTTTAAAACCATTGCCCTTCATCCTATCCCTACACTCCCTGATAAAGAGTCCCTCCCCATCTTTCCTGTAGGCCTCCTCTAAGTACTGGAAGGTCTCTATAAGGTCTCCCCGGAGCCTTCTCTTCTCCAGTCTGAACAACCCCAACTCTCTCAGCCTGTCCTTACAGGGGAGGTGCTCCAGCCCCCTGATCATCTTCGTGGCCTCCTCTGGACCTGCTCAAGCAGGTCCGTGTCCTTCTTATGCTGGGGGCCCCAAAGCTGGACACAGTACTCCAGGTGGGGTTTCACGAGAGCGGAGTAGAGGGGGAAAATCACCTCCCTCAACCTGCTGGCCACAATTCTCTTGGTGCAGCCCAAGACATGACTGGCTTTCTGGGCTGTGAGCACACATTGCTGGATCATATTCAGGTTTCCATCCGCTAATACCCCCAAGTCCTTCTCTGCGAGGCTGCTCTCAATCCACTCATCACCCAGCCCTTATTTGTTCTTGGAAGTGCACCAACCCATGTGCAGGACCTTGCACTTGGCTTTGTTGAACTTCATGAGGTTTGCACAGGCCCACCTCTCAAACCTGTCAAGGTCCCTCTGGACTTCATCCCTTCCCTCCAGCGTGTCAACCACACCACACAGCTTGGTGTCATTGGCAAACTTGCTGAGGGTGCACTCAGTTCCACTCTCCATGTCGCCAACAAAGGTGTTAAACGCTGCCAGTCCCAATACTGACCCCGCAGAAACGGCATTTGTCACTGCTCTCCACCCAGACATCAAGCAATTGACTGCAACTCTTTCAGCGCAACCATCCAGCGAATTCCTTATCCATTGAGTGATCTGTCTGTCAAATCCATGTCTCTCCAGTTTAGAGACAAGGATGTCTTGCAGAACAGTGTCAATTATTTTGCACAAGTCCAGGTAGATGACATCAGTTGCTCTTCCCTTGTCCACCAACACTGTAACCCTGTTGTAGAAGGCCACCAAATTTGGCAGGTACAGTTTGCACTTAGCAAAGCCATGTTCGCTGTCACCAATCACCTCCTTATTTTCCATGTGCCCTAGAATAGTTTCTGGGAGGATGCGCTCCATGATCTTGCCAGTCACAGAGGTGAGACTGACTGGCCTGTAGTTCCCCAGGTCTTCCTTTTTTCCCTTTTTAACAATGGGGGTTATGTTTCCCCTTTTCCAGTCAGCAGGAACTTCACCGTTCTGCCACATCTTCTCAAATATGATAGATAGTGGCTTAGCCACTTCATTGGCCAGTTCCTTCAGGACCCACGGATGCATCTCATCAGGTCCCATGGACTTCAGCACCTTCAGGTTCTTTAGATGGTCTTGAACTTGATCTTATCCTACAGTGGGCAGTTCTTCATTCTCCCAGTCCTTGCCTTTGCCTTCTGCTACTTGGGTGGTGTGGCTTGAGCACTTGCCGGTAAATACAGAGGCAAAAAGGTTGTTGGGTACCTCAGCCTTTTCCATATCCCACGTAACCAGTTCTCCTGTTTCCTTCTGGAGAGGGTCCACGTTTTCCCTACCCAAATTTTCCCTAGTTTTGTGCTTCAGTATCTGGTTTACGGTTATGTGGCTCTGGATGCTTTAAAGAATCAGCAGCAAAATCAGTGATTACACAGATGATGAAGAAAAGTTTTCTTTGATCAGTGTGATAAGACAATGGGAAGGTGCTATATTCAGTCCTACCGAAGAATGTATGCCTTAGAGAGATTGTGGCTGGTCCACCTTCAGAGAGCAGTGGAAATGCCATGCTTCATTAAGGTGGAGAAGAGATTCTCATAAATTTCCTGTTTGCTTGCCAGAGAAGAGAGAACCTGAAATCTTGTGTTAGTACAAAATAAGAGTTAAATAAAAATAAGAAGTCTGAGTAAGACTCCAGTTCTGCAGCCTTAAATACAGAAAAGTGAAATGTCAAAGAATTGTATGCACACTTTTCTTTTCTTCTTAGTCATTCAGTGAAAGGTGGAGTAGTTAAGTCTGTGGCGCCTTTAAAATGATTCATTATTTCCATAGAAGCCAATTCATGTTTATCCTTCAAATCGCTCTGTTGAGATTAAAATAATGGAGAATTATATTTGCTTTTAATTTTGTTTCCAGACAGCTTGGCCTGAGCATTCATGATGTGACTTGGAAAGTATATCAAATTCTGATTTATTGTTCCTCGTAGTTGTGTGAAGATTGAAGATATGCTGGATGCTGCTTTTTCCTTTTTTTCCTCCTCGCCTCCCCCATTCTTTCACTTGCATTGTGTTCTTGAGTGTAGCGTGGTGAAAGGCCAGCATCTCTGCCTTCAGTGCTTTTCCTTGTACAAGCCACAGCAAATGAAGATTTTATTTTATCCCTAACATGACGCTGTGTGAAATGAATTATGGTTTGTGTTTGATAACTGGTTTGGGGTTTTTTTTTCTGTTCTTTTATTATGCTTAAGTTTTGACTGGTTTTGTGTTGTCATGTTAATCATCCTTTCTTGTAGGGTGGAGGGAGCACAGTATTTTTTAGTTAAGCTGGATGAGTTCAGTTTTACAAGAATCATATGGAAAACACCAATGGGGGGGGGGGACGGGGGATGGGGACATGACACAACACTTTTATTTGCGGTAAGGCATCTGTTAAGTATAAGCATGTCAAATCTGCTTCACAGGTGGGTCAAATGTTTCTTAACCAGGAACAATTTGTAAACTTAATTTATATATCAGGTCTTATGGATAAAGGGATTTGTTATTCCTGTTTTCCTAAATTCATTTTTCCTACACAGTTTTATCTGCTTTTTCCCCTAGTGAGTAAAAAGTTATTCTTAGACTTATGAAAAATTTAATAGAAGAAAACAAATGGGATTTTGTGAAATGTAATAGAAAAGCCTCAAGAAGGTTAGGCAAATTTTGAAAGGTTTTTTTCTAGCCATGTTACAGAATCCAAAACAAACTATCCAAACCTGAAAACTCTAAGTGATCATTAAATTATACCAGAATACGGCTTTAACATTGCATTTAAGTGTTTCTTGAAGATAAGTTTCCTGCCCTGACAAAAATTACCTATGTGACAGTGGGACATGCTACTTGTGATTTGGTCCTGCAGTTGCAGCAGTATGTGTGCTTCTTGGTACGCAAAAGTTTTCTTGCAAATTCCCAGTAAGCCCCCACCCCTGCAGACTTAGGTGATTGCACAGTTGATGCTGTGAACTATGCATGTCTGTCCACAGTATCTAATGCATTCTATTGTGATCTTACTTTTCATATGAGTTCCCTAGGGGAAAACCCTTTATTTTATTTCTGTACATAAAAAGAAGCCCCAAAACATACAGCAAGTGCATTTGGGTGCAGTTAGGAATTCCAGGTGGTACCACAGCCTAAAACACTCACTTGGATGCCAGTTTAAAAAAAGAAGGGGGGGGGAGTGGAGCATAAAACCAGCTGTTTTTCAGCACTGTAAGAAATTTATTTTGCTCCTTACCTTAGTTATCAATGAGCATGTTTAGTTGATATGGTTTTGCTTTTGTTTCCAGCCTATTTGCTTTTTCATTCTCATGCCCCAGAGCATTTCAGTTGTAGTCACTGCATGACATCGTTTAAATCATAGTTGGAATGAATTCACAAAGTGAACAGTAAGCCAGTCTTCTCCAAAATTCATGGGAGGAAACTACATTCACAATTATTAGCATAGATTGGTAAATGAATACTGACCAGTGTGAAATTAAATTCACCTTAGCTTAGCTCTTTGATTTTTTTTTTTTGGTTTGGTTCAGTTTGTCAGGTTAGTTGTTTGTTCGTGTTGATTGCAAACATGTTATTCATGCTTCTATTGCCAAGTATCCAGCCTTTGAGTTTCGATGAGTAAAGTGGCTTGGAAAGAATCCAGATCAGTTCATGCAGAGGCTATGCAGTTTAGTAGAAAACTACTTACAAAGTCTGAGCATGGATTTTGTATGCACTTTTACCCTAAAAAAAGACTGTGTATGTATATATGTGTGCACATGTGTGTATATGCATATATACAATTACATCAATCTAAAATTTTCAGCAATTTACTCTCTTGCATAAATCTTTATATTGTTTCACATTATCATACATATTTTATAAAATATTTGAGGTTTCCTTGTTCTTCAGGAAAACACATTTTAGTTTACTTTCTGAGTAATGGTTGGCAAAGCATACACAGTTCTCTACTGTTTTGTAGTAGAGTATCTAAAAAACAAAATATTCTTAAATGATTTCATGCATTCAATTTGTAACTGTTTTTAGAAAGTAATAATTAAAATAATTTAAATACCTGTAGTTTTATCTGGTCAGACTAGTCTGATCGTACTCTAAACTGATCCTGAGATAGATGAAATTGCAGTATTTACCCTGTTCTGCTTCTCTCTTCAAGAGGAATTTAAGCTTGGTCTGTTCTCCTTTTGCCTATGCTTTAATTCTAAGGATTCTAAGCATTACAAGTAGTTCAAACAATACTGTAACTATATATAAGTGCTGTTTAAAGCAGCTCACTACAATACAGTGATGTCTTTGAAATAGTGTGTAAAGTGTTTTCAATTTTGAGTATTGTGCAATGCAGTATGTCATGTTGCACAAATTGGTAACTGTTGATGTTCTATGGTGACCCTGGCTGAGCTATGATGGCATGATCTACATCTCATTTCGGTCCTGGTGAGGGACACTCAGCATGCACCTCCTTACAGGCATGGAGTTGACCTCCCTGGGCGTGCTCCATGCAGGCGAGGTGGATGGCTGCATGGGTTTCCTGTGAGGAGTCAGTTGAAAGTGTCAGATCTGCAGTTAGTGCCCTTTTGGTCAAAAATGCAGAAGGTCCTGCCACCTTGCTGTATGAAGAGCACATTGTGCAGAGGGTGAGGTGGTATCGTATGTGCTATTTTCAAGCTCGTAAGCTTTTCCCAGGTGCAAGGCACACTTCCAAAGAGAGAATTGTTTTATTTCCACTGATTTGTTCTGGTGGGGCATGGGCTGCAGCAGTGTTACTGTGCGTTATGTGTGTAAGTACCTAACTCAAATTGAGCATGGACTGTTCTTCACAGTAAGGTGCAGGCACAGCTCAGGAGGGAGGATGCAGACCCAGTGCGTGGCGTCCCTCTTCCTGGGCCATATGGCCTCAGCACAAGCTCGTCACATAGCTCAACACAGCCTGGCGTTTGAGTTGGACAAATCTGCTGGGTCCCAGAGTCAAGGCAGGGGTCACCAAGATGTGACAAGGCCTCCCCACTTGTCCCAGGCCATGTGGCAGAAATCCACTGTTGAGAGAAGGGCTCTCCCTCTCCCCACTTGGTACTAATCATAGAGAACAATGCTGGCTGCTTTGCAAAATATTAGTACTGCTGTACAAAATCTGGGCCTCTGCTTACGGCCCACTGAGTCAGACTTGTTTACTTCATTGAAGTATTGAAGAATATCTGTCTCTGACTGGCAGTCAACAGCTCCAGGCTTAATCGAGTTTCAAACTGTAGATTATGCAGTTTTGCTGAAAATATGAGGCTTCTATCACACTTTGAATGATGTATTCTCCCTTACTCCCCTTTGGTCTGTTTTTCAGGGCTGATGTTAAGATAGATAATTAATTCCTCCCATCCCAAACCTTGTCTTTTAATTTAAGAATTTTCTTTAGCATCTGCCATAATCTTCTGCATGCACTCCTGAGAGGTTAAGCAATGAAAGAGCCATTACACTAACTTTAGCCACTGTTTTTTTTTCAGTAGGATGAAATAACACTTCAGTATATCAAACGGTTTCTAGTTTATTTTATATTCTATGACAAAGAAAAGAAATGTGGGAAGAAGAGGCTGGTTTTCTAGTTGCATGAGAGGATAGTGAGTGAGGAGGCCTGTCTTCTGGTCCTGCAGCTTACCTCTGTGTTAGCAAGAAGTAGGACACATGGAGTGATCAGTGGAGTGAAACAGGCTATTGCCAAGGGCGTCTACACTATGCAGTTGGGAAGATGGTGGGGAGAGGTTTAGCTGTACTTAGCTAATATATCACTTCCCTCAGAAATACTTTGCTATTGCCTGTAAAGCCTTTTCTGAGAATTAAGCAGTGTCAAGCTCTGTTACACTGTATGTTGTGAGGTCCATAAATGCTGTCACTGGTGAGTCACTCCTGGCTGGGGCTCTGATCACTCTCCTGTTAAGCAGTCTGCCCAATTCTCCATGCTATATATGGGCCACTCTAAGAAACCCATACACTCTTTTCACAGGCATAATGTCCCCATTTGGAAAACTGCGTATCTTAGATTTTTCTAAGAAATACATGAAAACTAATGAACACAAAAATCTCCTGGAATGGTCTCTGGCAAACTGCACATACACCTGTTGAGAAGTCCCAAACAGTAGCAGTAAGATTGAGCTTATGTGTCAGAAACACAGCAAAGGAAAAATGGTCGGTCTTGGAGGATCTTGAATTAGCGATTCCATGTGGAATTTATGGTGATTTGTAGTGCACCGGCTAGTGAGGCTGAAATGTCACTGCTGCTTTGAAAGTTCATATGCCTCCTGCCTTTCTAGTTGTTCTACTTCTGTGTGTCCCCAGTCTCACTGTTCTTTTTAAAGTTTTTAAAGATTCTCAGCCTTTTGCAATTGTATCATATGGCTGCCAATTCACACTTGACTATTTTCCCACTTTTGGCAATAGACTGTTTCTTTTAGTGCCAGTATATTGCCCTACTGGGTTTTGGGACAGATGGTAGTTGGAGCTGCTAAATGTCGTGAAGTTCTGGAGAAACTTAAAGATACATTAATGGATCAACCTTCTTGTGCATGCCCTGGAAGCCCAGTGCTACAGCTGTGTTAGATTACCTGTGTGCGTGATGAATGGACTACACATACGAAGACAGTTTGCCTGGGCCACAGTTGATTTGCAGTGTGTCATTTACAGATCAATTATATACATATACTGGGTAGGATGTGTAAGATTTGCCAGTGATATGAGCTGCTTCTTGTTATTATTTCTGCTTACACATCACTTTAGTTAATAGTTCTTCCTAAATTATATATGTTAAGTAGGTATATATTTCAAACCCAAGAGAAAGTCAGGACCATCTGAATTGGTCATACAAGTCTGCAGAGTAACAATTCTCATCACTTCTGTCTGAATAAAATAAGGATTGGAACATCCACTTTTTATTGCATTTCAATTTTGGTATACCTCCCCAGTACTCAGTTCCTTGGAGAAGAATGTTGTTGCCACTGTACCAGAATGCTATACTTTAATAGCATGGAGATATTTTTAAAATCTCAGTATATGCTTGGGATTCATTTCATTCATCTAAGCATAAGCATTGAACATTAGTTGTTCTAGATGCCTCTGTAGTTACTAGAAAGGCATCTCTCAAGAGAGACTCCTCCCATCCTAAGCTATGTCTCCAAAATTATTTGTGCAAATAGCCCCTGGCCATTGACTGTGTCTCTGTAGGGAGCCTGAACAACCTATTCAGATGGGTTAAGTCAGCTGCAGATGGTGAAAGCTGTGAAATCAGATATGATGAAATTCCAAACGCTTTGCAGACTGTGAGCATTATGCCCGATGATCGATCTATTCAGCATGATTCTTCTTATTTAAAGAATTATTTTATGTTATTTTTCCACTCTGTGGGTAACCGCTTTAACAAAAGTTGTGGAGAGAGCTCACCACAGCTTTAGATACTGCTCAGCAAGTTATTCACTTCTATTGGCTTACATGTGTTATTTTTGTCTTCTTTAGTCTTCTGGTACCAGTATCACAGTGGATATCGCTGTCATGGGAGAAGCACATGGGCTCATCACAGACCTTCTGGCAGATCCTTCGCTGCCCCCCAACGTGTGCACTTCACTGAGAACAGTGAGCAACCTGCTTAATACGCAGTTAACCTTCCAGGCCATCCACAAGCCAAGGGTGAACCCTTTGGTGTCCTTCAGTGAGAACTACACCTGCTCCGACTCAGAGGAATGCCCAGAGAAAGGAGAGAAACTAGCTATTCCCAAGGTGAGTACTGGACCCTGTCTATCATCTTCTAACTTGGGTCTCCCTAAAGGGACCGCACTGGACTAGTGGGAGGTGTCACTGGGCTTTTTGCTTGTTGCTTCAGATTAACATCTTATGCACTAACCATATACTACTGTAAGAGGACAGCTAAGTAACCTATTGGTTTCATAGTAAGATAATTCCTGTGTATCCTTCAACTTATGGCCAGGTTAACTTAGGTTCAGGCATCTTTAGAAGATGGTATTTGACACAGGATAGCTCACATAGATGGTGTGCATATTTCCTTGCAGGTGTTGATTGGAGCTTAAGAGAGAAGAAATGATAGGGAGCAGAGTAAGCAAAAGACTTTCAGCATCCAAACTCATCTTTGGATTGGGTAGATATAGCAGGAGAAAAAGCCTGCCCCATTACTTCTCACACAGAAATTTTCCTTCCACTCAAAAGATTTGAGCCACTGCATGTGGGGTGCCTATCCTAGTCAATGAGCAGCGGGGAATTAAGTAGTAATATGAGGGACCTTTTTGCCCACTTTGAAGATTGGAATTTGAAATTCTGTATGAATTTCAGTCTCTTCTTCCTTCCCTTAGTTAGCGGTGTGAAACCTAGAGAAGTCAATGAAAAAGTCTCTATTGATGACCTCCAGGTGATTTGGATCAAGTTTAAAATATTGTATACCAAACGAAGAAACAAAAAAAATCACCATAATACTTAGTACGACAAATATTCTGAGCTCATGAGAAGTAGTCTTGAGAAGAAAAAGAAGACTGAAACAGAAAAATGTATATATTACTGCCTGGACAGATGGCTTTATGAATGCTCAGGAATCCAACAGGAAATAATCAGTGTTAACCACCCCCATTTAGTAAGTGAACAACTAGAAAGAACACATCAGCTTTGAAGTAGTTCGAATTGTAGGTTCATTGCTAATTAGGTGTCCTGCAAGGCTTATGTTTAATTTTTGAAACTAAACCAAAATACTTTTGTACTACAATCTCCCTTGTAAAATTAAATGTAGGCAGAGTATGTTGTACAGGCAAATGCTTTTAACAGTTCAAATGATACAGGCAGCGTTCATTCCAGCATTTCCTGGTATCTGAATTGCAACACTTGTGCTTCTTTTTTTAATATATTTTAGTGTGATGATAATTATTACCCTGTTTGCCTATGTAGCAGCTGTATATATGAAATGGATGTTCACAGATTTGTAAGCACATTTTCCAGTTTATTTTAGTGTACGTGTCCGTAATGGCTGTACTCTAGGCTCTGAGGGGACAAGTTAAGTGGAAGAACACTGCCATCACATGAGCAAACACAGTGAACAGATACCAGTTTGCTGTTGCATAATACCTAGTGAGGATAAGAGAAATGAAGGATGAAGAAATGAGTTAATGCAACAGAGAACTAATTTAACTGAACAATTCACTGACCTAAATGTATTACGGTTCATGAAACTAATAGTTTGCAGTCCTTTATTTAAGTGTCTAAATATAGATTTAGCATCTTTACCTTAAGTATCTGACACTGAGAATTTTGGGTAAGGAGATAGTATGTTAGCATATCTGTAAGTTTGAGCTTCAGAACCACAAGTGTCTTGTATCTCATATCTCTTAACCCTCTGGCAAAGTCAGAGCTCTCCATCACAGAGACATACTTATTTTACTTCTTAACTATAAACACTTCATGAGAACTACAAGAGAAACATCTTACAAAATTATAGCATCTGCCACAGCAAATCTGGATCCACAAAGATTGTCTATCATCATCCTTCATTATCTCTACCTTCAAAAAATTGGAAGAACAATATAAGTCCTGTTAGTGGAGAAAAGGAAGAGTCAGGTGAAAGAAAAATGCGGAGTGGTCAAGAAAAATCTGCTGCAAACAGTTTCTCTAAGTTTTTCAGGAGACATTATATCCCCAAGCATGAAAGTTTTATTTCAGTGGGTGATCTTTGGATTGGGTAGCAGGAAAAAAAGTTGGAGCTCCCATCCCTTATTTTTCTTAAAGCTTTTCTTGCCTTGAATCTCTGATTCTGAGCATTCATGACAGTTTAAATCACAGAATAGTTGAGATTGAAAGTACATCTGGAGGTCGTCTAGTCCAGTCCGGAGATCATCTAGTCCAGTCCCTCAGCTCAAGCAAGTTGAACCTGGGGCAGGTTTCTCTAGGCTCAATAGAGCAGGTTGCTCAGGATATTGTCCAGTTGGGTTTTGAGTGTCTCCATGGATGTAGACTCCACAGCCATTCTGGACAACCTCTTTCAGTGTTCAATCATCCTCACAGTAAAAAACATTTTCTTACATTTAAATGGAATTTCTTGTATTTGAATTTGTGCCACATTGCCTCTTTTCCTGTCACTGGACACCACTGGGAAGAGCCTGGCTCTGTCTTCTTTACACCCTACCTTTAGGTATTTATATATGTTAGTAAGATCTCCCCTGAGCCTTCTTGTCTTCAGGCTGAGCAATCCCAGCTCTCTTAGCCTTTCCTTTTATGACACATGCTCCAATCCCTCAGTCACCTTTGTGGCCCTGATGACTTGTTTAAGTGCCTTTGGCCACATAATGTAAGACCAAAATTTTTAAAGAGCACATTGGCTGACTCCAGTAGAGCTCCAAGTGTTCAACATCTGTGGATATAGACTTTTCTTTAAACTTGAAATAGGGAGGATGGTCCAGGCCCTCCAAGCATTTAAAGCACCATCTGTGTTGATTTGAAAACAAGGTAGGCACCATAATGCCTGGGAGAATCCAAATTTAAGGTACCTCACTAGCTGTTGTCAGGCAGAATTAATCAAATGGAAATGTTTTTCTTCTGCATGTTTAGTTTTTGTAAGCCTGTGAAAACTCTAAGCAACTGATTTCTCTCTAGCGCTTACGGAGAAGTTTGCCTTCAGGACTACTGAGACGAGTGTCCTCAACTTGGACCACAACAACATCAGCCACAGGATTACCTACACTGGAGCCAGCTCCAGTGAGAAGGGATCGCAGTGCCAGCATCAAACCTCATGAATCATCTTCATCCAGGTTACAAATTACCTCCTCTCTCTTTCATGTGTCTCTTTGGGCAAATTTCTTTGGTTCTGTGTGATGATGTCACTCATTTTAAAATGCTGAATCCAAAGTGTGTAAGAACTACTTCTTCGTGTTTTTCTAAATTGGGTTGCCAAAGCAGTGGCATTCCCAATTTTAGTCAGATTATGCCAAAACTATTCTTAATATTGGGAAGCAAAAAGAAAAAATTAAAAAATCTAATTATGCTAGAAAAGTGCAGAATTGCACAATGGAATTGGAAACAAGGCAAGATATCTGGTTAAAATCTTCTTGATATGCAGCAGTTTCCTCCACGGGTATTACTCAGCCAAGACAAAATTCTAACAAGTAACCCAGCTGCTGAACATCACTTCTAAGAACACACCTAGTGATGTGGTCCAGTCATTAAACCAGTTCATAAAACATTTCTCCATCCTCTAGATACTACTTTCCAGAACACAAACCCTGATTTTAAGTGGACCTTCCTAAAATACACCATTTTGTGGTTTTCTGTAGATATGGAGTATCATCAGACCGTACAGCACTGGACATGCCCTGCATCCTATGTACACACTTAATTCCAGGATATAAGAAGTGCTTAGGGCTCCCTGAATGAACTCATGCAAATGCAATACCAGCAATAGATGGTAAATAAAAATCATTCAGTTAGATAAGTCAAAAAGTGATTTAGTGGAGAGAAGAAAGTAGATTTGTTACCATTGGGGAAAAAAAAAAAAAAAGGTATAATCTAGGAGTAAAATTACGTAGGAAGATTTGTTAGTAGAGGTTGAAAGCAAAGCTGAAAATGAAATCGGCAGTGTAAAATTTTCTTGCAGGATGGTTGCTGTACTTTCCCTAATTTTAAACATTGTAGTGGAACACTTCTTTCCTGTTGACCACAGAGTTTAGCTTCTGGAATTCAGAATCCCAACTGTGTCTCATCCTTAGTCCCAACTGTCTCATCTAGTTAAAAGGCTTTTCCTAATTTGCCATAAGAAGCAAGTACATACAGCTGTTTTGTTGGGGTGCAGACTGAGTGCCCGCTTCCATTTATGATGCATTTGTTTACTTACTCATTTAAGTTTCCCCATATTTCAAGGGTTCTGTAATGAGGTGCTGGTACTGGAAGAGTCACAACTACAAAGCAATAATTAATTAATAAAGACTTGAAGTGAGTTTCAGCAAAATCACTGGAGGAATTGTACATTATTTGTCTTGTCTGGAAAAAGAGTTCTGGATTCAATCATGACACATACACTTTAAGGTTATGTTCATATAGTGCATCGTAGAAACAAAGCACTAGATCTGCAAAGAAGTTTGCGTAGGCAGAGATACCTACCTACTCCATTTTGTGCCCAAACCAAAATTTAGTTCCCGTTTCCTAAAGCACGTCCCTGAAAGTCTTTCAGAGTTACCTAGAAGCACACTAGATCTCACTGTTCTGAAGAGACGGGTCTTTGTCTTACAGCTGTAGTCCCTCATGACTGACTGTATCAGTTAGGTATTCCCTGCTCACTCTTATCCATTCTCTTTTTCTCAGGATCTGATCCCTGAGCCAGTATCATAAAATACATAGTCCTCCCATGAAATGGAGAGAGAGAAGTTGGATCTGTTCAGCTGCTTATAGCCAGCAGCTGACTGGTTTAGAGCATTTGCAGAGGAATACCCTAATAAAGTTGCTTCTCTGCCTGAGGGCATTCAGACCTATGTACCTCGCATTTTGGGAGTTCCATGGTACCAGATAGCCTGAGGTGTGCTGCATTTAACCCTCCACAAGGGCTGCAGCAAATAATCCAGTAGCAGCCAGTGAAGGAAGGACTTTAATGGATGTTAGTCTTGTGGGAAGGGCACTTGTCTGTGAGAAGAGAGGCCTTGGGTCCCAGGCACTGTTAACTATGATACACTGCATAGCTATTTCAACAGGAATTCCTCCATTCTGGATTCATGAATATTTTTCTATTCTAGCCGGAAAGGAGCAGGGCCTTCAAAGGAAGGGCAGAGGTCAGTCAGTCGTGAGAATAAAGTTCAGGTCCCCTCTCCACCTCAGCAAGGGCTATCATCTTGGAGCTGGCGGATGAGGAGAGAGTGTGGAGACATGCTTTGCTATAGGGAAAGGAAGAGCAGAGCAAAAGCACCAAATCCAAGAAGAGAATTCAGAGCTCTAATAACAGAAGACTCACATGTTTTCCTGCAGTTCAGAATTTGGTGCTGGTAGTGGAGAAAAAGGACCTGAAAAAGCCCAACATCACCAGCTGTTGGATAGCTTGGGTGGATGCAGCCCCAGAGAGCTACCTTGATCAGACATTATTCCAGATATGTAAACCTTCTGCATGGAGGAGGCTCTTGTGCACGGTGCCTAGATGCTCAAGGCAGCCTGCAGAGTGCACTGAACATCTGATGCAAGAAAAATACCTGGTTAGCCAAAGTTTCCTTTGTGAGGAGTCCCATGTATCTCAGTAAAAGTAAATATAAAGAAGCTGTAACCAAATGGAAATGTTCTTCAGTAACCAGCCTGTAGTTCCCAGGGTGCCTTTGATTTATACTGTTGATCCCAGACTCTCACATAGTATGTAAGCATCCTAAGATGGGAATCAGAGGGAGAAGGAGAGCAATTAAATATTATTGTTCATCCTTTTCTATGGTTGTTATATAACTCTGCATGATGAGCCAACTAAGGAGGCTATCAATTCTTCCTATGTTTAATGTCGCCAATTGTGTAATTATAGCTCTGTCAAGCCTCCCAGCCTACTGTTTGCAGTTCGTCTTTTACAGTAGGAGAAACAACGTGTATTCCAGAAAGGGGAAAAATTAATCCTATAAGTCTAGCTTTAAAAATTTTGGCAGACCAATACAGAATTGCTTTCAAGGAAAAGAATTTTGAACTGAAGGGAAAAAAAAATCTTGATTATCTGCCACTTCCCCTGTACCAAATTCAATCACACCACAGGTCTCAGAGAAAAAAACATTTCATGACTTGAAGGGTAGGAGAGGTGAAATGACACTGGAATTGCCCTGTGGCAGATTCTGCAGTTACAAAATCTGCAACTTGTTCCTCACAGTCTGGGACATCACCTCTAGATTTCTGTAGTCACATATTTGCAAAAATCCCCCTAAATCTCTGTTTAAGTTTAGTAATCCTGTATTCTTCCAGCCACTAAACTGATAAGACATGGTCCTTTTATAGTTCAAATGATTTGGGGAAAATCTAGAGCTTCCACATTCTTTCCCTCAGTCACTTCTATATCCAGTGGTTCTCCCTTAAGAGGTCAAATAATGTGGTTTGGGGGTCTTTCTTTTGGTTTCATTTGGGTTTTCTTTACAGTGGGCCAATGTGTTATACTCTTCCTGTCAATTAAAAAACAAAACCACAAAAGAAAGCAAACAAACAAAAAAAATTGAAACAGCTGGGTTCTTTCTTTGTCTTGCTTCATCACAGATTATAGGAATTTGGGCCAGTGAAGACAACTGGCAATTGTTTTTGTAGGTAGTGCTTGCTCTTCCAATTAAGACAATGTTGCATGCTCTTTTCTTTCAGAACACTTTTTTTTCAGATTTTTTTTCAAGTTCAGCTGGGACTAGGCTGCTTTAAAAAGCTGTCTTCTGCCTTGAATGTCATCTCATCACTTAGATGTGAGGCTGTGAGGAGAAATATGGAGCCTGAGAGGCCTAACGGATCTGTCCAGAGAAGTCATAGGCCTTGTGATAAGAGCCAGTGCTGCATCCCTGCAAACAGTTGACATTTGATGAGTGTCATTTGGGAAAACAATGATAAATACAATTTGCTTGCCCTACAGAAGTATTTGGCCTCTTCTGGTCCACAGTTACAGCCTTCAGGCTGAAAGCATGCGCCCAGCCTGTTGTAGAGGACCAGCATTTGTTCCCCACATGCAGACACATGCACCCTATTTTCTTTCAGTGAGTTTCTCTTGGATCAGTGACCAATGTCTTCAGGGTCTGTCAACAAGATTTTTTTTTCAGATGCAGTGTGCATTTCAGTTGGCTAGAGCATGAAGTGCTTCACCCAGAGAAGAGGCACATCACTACCAACAGCAATGCAGGGCTCTTCTGAGCCTCTTCCAGCCTCCTGAGGAGCTCCTCCAGTGCCCGAAGCCTTACTGGGTATCTGCCTTGGCGGCTGCAGCAGAGAAGTCAAGAAGACTGATTTTTCATTTACACTAAGAGCTACTGGCTCTTGTAAAGAGGCGTTAAAAGAGAATATAAATTTAACTTATTTCAAGTCAACTTTTAAGCCTCTTTGTACTGTCAGAAGAATATAATGAAGACATCTTTGTATAAATAAAGTGAATAGGCCTCAGCACTGAAGGAAGTCCAGCTTTGGAGTGTCTGCATTGTAAATATTTTTGCTGAATACAATACTGAGTGCCTCACAAATAGCATTTCAGCCAGCAGGTAGATGCTGTTTTCCTCATCAGATTTTGGGCTATCTCAGTATCACATACTTCTTGCTGTGGCTCCTGACTTCTTAAGATCTGCTGTTGAAGCTTTTTACTATGTTTGCTCTCTGGTTTTGCAGCACTGACTCCTGGAACAGCTCAATTCTGATGACAATCACGAAGAGCAGGTCCTTCTCCACCTCTTATGCCATGTCTTCTACCAACCACCTGAATGCCAAAAGGCAGAGCCGGCAAGGTGAGTGGGCTTCTGTGGCTCTGTCAGGCTCACTTATCTGCTTCCCTGTGATTAGCACAAGCAGCTGCTTTTGATCTCTATCCAGTCTGTGTCTTTTCATATTTTTCCATCAATATAAATATAATTATTTCCTTTATTTAAAAAAAAACAGTGGTTTAAAATACTATAGCTCATAGTGATGCCATTGTAAACATTTTGACTTTTATGATTTATAGAGGTTAGTCATGACATGATGCGACAAGTGCGATACTAAATCGTGTTGTGATTTATATCCGTGTAATTCCCTTGACTACAGCAGGGATAAGAACAGTGTTTTCTATACCATCTGTTAGATTAACTGTCTGTGTATATTGCCTGACTGAGATTTCCTGAAGCACAACCTAGATAATGCCATTCAGAGTTGTAGGCAGCAACTGACCCATTTTATGCAAACATATCCAAGACAAAGTCTTATAACTCAGAGGTCTATCTCTGTATATTCATTATTGGCAAAGTCCAGGTAGTTCTTACTGATTTTTAGAGATGAGAAACATGGGGCTTTTTACTCAGCTTTTTGGGCCTTTAAAAAAATGACTCCTGTTTTAACTGAGTGAAAGAAATTGAGAAGGTGACTTCTTAATTGATAATGAAATGTGCAATATGACAGTCATGAAGCAGTCTTAATCCACAGTAACGTGGATTCCTGTACAAATGCAGGGTAAAGTAATGTCTACCCATGCTTTAACTTGCAATTCAAAATGATCACAAGGTCTTCCTTTTTTAAATCAGCTTGGGTTTTTTTCCAAACATGGAATAATGTTGAGATAGTGTTACTCAGAGATACTGACCACTCAGACATCAGGTGGAAATTGATAGATGCCTGAGGCTTGACATCGGAAAAGTCAGAGAATCCCAACTTAGAGATGGGTTTGAAGATACACTGCACAATTATTCTGCATATCTAACACTGTCACATTGCATCTCCTTTTCAAACTGAAGAGCTTGTTTAATCTCCTCTTGTACAGAAGCTGCTTTGTTATACCACAGTGAAGATTAAGTAACACAATATTATCTTAAAAGGTAACAGGCACATAGGCAAATTAATAAAATTGAACCTGAAAAATAATGAAGATATAGTACCAAGAATCCAGAAATTTGTTTTAGAACAAAACAAATCCAACTTAGACTTGTGATTTTCAGAGATTAACCCATTAACTTGAAAGGGGAGGTGAGTGTGTATAATGTTTTATACTTGGGAAACAAGTCTTATCAACCTCATCAGTCAGTTTTACATTTAGCCTCTTTCATTTCCAGAAAATGTTAATAATCATCTCTTTTGCCCAAATGCATGAGCTCTCCCATGATGAAGGGAGAGCTCCGTTCCATCACAAGCGATTCCTAGGAGCACTGATTGACAGGAGTAAAAATTTTGGCTCAGCATTTTATGAAGAAGGTTGATATTTTGATGTTTTAGACTGTTTACAATCATACATTTTTTAATTATGATTTGGTTTTGTGTTCCAACTAAAGAATTGCTTCAATTTGCAGTAATTAATACAAATTAAACTTTTACATATTAGCTCCATTGGCAATATATAATAATTCTTAGAAGTTGATCATTGATCTAGCTAAATCTGTAAATGTACAAAATGTGTCTTTAATTATGCATGAGAACATTAGCATTTTAAAATACTGCTAGCTATACCTATTTTGGCAAAATTCTGAGGTAAACTCAAGTGTTTTCATATGTAATTTCACATCACATTGAAGTTACTAGTTTTTTTCTTCAACACTGCACATGTGTAAAAGTTCTGGAGGACCTAAGCAGATGGATGTGCTTCAAAAAATTCTCCCTGTATTGTTATTCTTCTCTTACCTTGATTGTTCAAAATTTCTTGCTATAGCAAGACACATTTTCTCTCACTTTTGCCAATAAATAATTAAATGATGGACTATTGAAAATAGGTTTTTCTTTTTCTGGCATATTGATTTTTGGTTACCTACCCTGGCAAATTACTCTTTAAAAAAAAAACAAACAAACAAACAAACATATTTCAAGAGACAGGAGCCCAAACTAGCAGTAGAAAGCCAGCTGTGATTAGAAACATTATTGTGAAAATTGCTGTTTAATTCAGAGGACTTGCTTTAAACTGTTGAAAGGTGACCATATATATTGTATTCTCTAACAGTCATGAAGATTATCTGGTAACATATAGCTCAAAGATAGGTAATAATCCAAGTCAATCCCCTGTGCAACAAACAGACTGCAAATTTTTTTAAGACATATTTTTGTTGGATGTCACGGACATCTGATAACTTTTTAATTGCTCTGTAGGTTTCTGATCTCAAGACTATCATAATATCCTAGTTGTAATCATTGAATTAAGACAGTAATACATACCACATGTTTGCTGAACAAATACCCTAATCAAAATTTAGGAGATGTTGGCTATCTCAAAATTACAGTGTAGTAACTGTCAGAGATTATTTTTATCTCTCGGATTGTCAACAGTAAATCATATTTTAACCTTAGTTAAGTTGTTATCAGGAAAAACCACTGGAACTGTACACATGTATCCTGCAAGGTTAGTATTTCATAAACTTAGATCAACATATTACTTTATTCTAAGATAATTTTTGTGTTTGGAATGCATTTAGATAGTTTGCACAATTCAAACATAAAACCAGTTAAAGTTCCTAAGCTCTCTATATCATTTAGCTTTGAAGATGAACATGGTAAATTAACTGGGGCTGAGTTCCTACAAACTTTAGAACAGGAGGTAAGTCAGTTTACGTGCATTCCTTTTAAGATAGATTATGTTTGCTACTCTGCACTTTATTGTGAATGGGACCTTTTGGCTGAGACTAGAAAACATAAAGTGGATTCAAAAAGAAGGCAACACTTTGTCTCAAACACTGGACTCGCTGATGCATTTTCTCTTAGCAGTGGTGCTTCGATAGAATAAGGGACAGAGAAAACCACATCTTGCTAGTGTTTACACATGTGGATATCGGCAGTTTCTGATATACTAGCTCAGGAGTACAGTACCATGTGGTAATGGTCCCAAGTCTCCCATAGTGAGCAACAGATATTGAAAACTAAACTCAAGCTGCAGAAGATCAAGGCCAAAATCTGTGAGGAATGCAGAAATAGCACCATAAGTGCAATATTTTATATTCATATAATTTATGACTACTAAAAATTGCTTTTTTGGTTTATTGCTAGTCTTCACACATGTAGAAATTCAAATTTGCTGGGAATGTGTGTAAGCCTTTCCTGTCCCTGCTTTACAGATGGAGACAGTGAAGCAAAGAGAAACTGCAGATGGGTCTAGGAGCTGCGTATTTAGATTTTGGTGTGTCTGTCACTACAACATCTTGATACCAATAGTCATGCCACTAACATGTGCCTTTCACTTCATGCCTGCAAGTTAGTGCATCCTGCTCAACGGGGAGAATATGCTTCATATTTTGAGCCAGATCTTCAGCAGGTTGAAGAGCCTGATATTAATGGAGTTTCATCTCTCTGTGACAGTCATGGACTTGGCTCAGAGTGAAGGAGAGCTTTCTCTTATTTTTCCATTTGGAAGCTATGCTGGTACCTGTGCATCTCAAGAGGAGTATTTCTGCACAGTGAACTCATACAACCATCTGCCACTTCTGTTAATTGACAAGACTCTTTTCTCTTGCCAGGTATCCCGCCAAATATTTCACCTCTCATGTCCCCATGCCATTCACCAATTCAGGGGACGCCTGCCACAAGTCCTACTGGAAAAACATCTTCTGTGTCATTTCCAGACTCTTCAGATACTAACACCAAGCAAGGCTTAAAGCCACATAAAGTCTTAACTTCTACTCAGAGTGCACCTAGCCTGTCAGACCCTATTATCAGCCCCTCTGTCATCTGCAGCAGGTAAGATAATAATTTGACATGCGTTGGAATCATTTCACGTTGTTCTCACAAACAAGCTCTTCTGGCCTACATACAAGTTTTTATGATTTTCTGCAGTATTGCATATTGATATTTCACCATATCTAAGTGGTTCTTAGTCTATGAATAATTGTGTAGACTGATGCTGCAAAGTGCTTTTAAAGTGCAAGATGGTCAGCTGTGTTTATACTCATGTCAGATGCACAGTCTGATTCCTAAATAAATTCTTTGTCAATAACTTGCAGGTCCCAAAATTGGATTTCATGTTAACAACCTGTCTCTCTCATGCCATGCCCTTAACCTGAACAGTCACTTTCAGGTCACAGGCCAAGTCTTTCACAGCTGACACCTGACGTTTGATAGAAAAATCTGACTGCTAGAGTTTAAAAGCTGCTGGCCTGTAGCCTTCTGATAAAGGTGTGCCAACAATGCCTGAAGAGTGCATAATTTTGAGCACTCTCTCAGAAGGAATGGATCCTGTCCTCCTTAGGCAGAGTCAGATTATGTAGCATTGGGATTTTTTTCAGAAATCAACTGCAGTCAAGTTTTTTCACACTTCCAAGTAGCCCATTATTAGATTACGCAGACCTGCTCTGCAAAATCAGCATTTTGGAAAGAAATTTTTTCTGCTTATCTTCTCACAAAGGATTCAGTTGCCAAGTTAGATTACTGGAGTCTGCAATATGTGTCCAGTTCAGAATAGTGGAAAACACTTGTACTTAGAAGCCTGTTCCAGTGCAGTTTCAAGGTTACCTTAGTCATTAGATGTTACTTTTGGTCATAGTAGTGAGTGATTTGTGATTACTGGCTAGCCAGTGGACAGCACATCATCTGAGTCAGGTTAGATGTTATCAAGTTTGACTATCTTTGGAAATAGTTTTTCATTTCTAGCTTCAGTCATGTGACTTTGGATCTGTCTTGATATGTGTGCAGGGCTAGGAAGTGGGTGTGAGAAAGTCAAAATTGAGATTGCAAGTTTGCTCAAGGGAGTCATCCTCACTGGAGTTCAGACTAGGATCCTTACAGGCTTTTAAGACATATTTAGGTGACTAAATAGAAACTAAGTGCTTTTAAAAGTTTTCCAAAGGTGTATTGCAAAACTGGGACTTGTACTTATTCGTTTGAAATGGAAACTATATTACACATAAGAGGAAATATACCATAAATATGCTACTGTCTTATCAAACTGTGCCTTTATTACTACTTCAACAAAATATTATTACTTCGGTAACAATTATGATTTGGAAACCCATTAAAAAGAACAGTTAACAGTTGCATAAAAAATGTCAGAAAAAATTTATCAACATAAGGTTGTTGTAGGCAGTAATAAAATACATTTTCTTGATATGTGTAGACTTTGATTTCAAAGTAATCATTGGTAAAATGCTCATTAGTTTTTATGTGGCTACTGTCTTATGTGATCTATGTAGGTTGCATAGCATATTTAGGTTCTTAATTTCCTTGTTTTCAAATGCTTAGACTGTGTAAGCATTACAAGTAGTTACATTGTTGACTTTGTTGTTGATTTGTTGAAATAAACACATTATTTAAAAACACATTATTTAAAATATTGTGGTGTAATGACTGCTAATAGAATTGGCATCCAGTATTACTAACAGTCACTGTTCCTTTAACGTCCGTTGAAGAATCATAAGCACTGTCTTATTTCTAGCCATTAGTATATAGAGATGTCATATCCACAGATACAAGCTGAACCAACAGCATATAAATAATATGCCACTTAGTAACACAACTTGAAAAAGCAGAACTTGCAAAAAACACAACTTGAAAAAACAAAACAAAACAAAAACCAAACAAATAAAAAAAACCCCAAAGAAATTAAATGGCTAAATCTGAGAGAGTTAAATTAACAAACACTGGAAATAAATCTTTCAAAACTTTCACACTGTAGATTGCTGGTCTTCACTGTATGCAAACCCCTACATTTACTGACAAAAAAACTGCCTTGCTAAGAAATAATACCAAACCAGCAAACCTCTGCCACCACCAAACCAATCCCTCCCACAACAACAACGAAAGAGGAAATGAACTCTTGATGGGTTCAGTGCTTTAAATCAAATCCACCCAGGCTGTGGCATCAAGACAGTAGTTTTACTGTACTTTATTTTTACTTACAAAGTGAAATGTGGTAGGATAGCAGAGTTTGAAAACTGCATTAAATAAGAACATATACCAGACAATGCTGTTAAAATAACTTGTAAGTAATCATTTTTAATTTTGTTTAGTGGATGAGGCAGGTATCCTGTGGAAAAAGTCAAACAATCCTGTGATTAAGAAGTATATTATAATGCCTGTGCATGAAGGGGATTGAATTAAAGTTGCATGGGCACGTTTACTTCTGACATAGAGCAGATTTTCAGTGTTCTTGTAGGTAGCTCTGTAATTTTTTTTTTTTTAATATAGTGTTTTATGTGGACCATACATACTAAATCAGTGTGAGTTTGATTATATTTCTGGAAATAAAGAAGTATGCTCTTAATGACACAAAAGCCTTGTAGCATTATAACTAATCAAAGGCTCTCTTTCTCTTTTACATTTCAACTTGTTAGCATTGACCTTATGGAAACCACAAGGAATGTGGGAGAGAGAAATTAATAAATTTTTTTCATCTTATTTATAAACCTGAGTGATAAAAGATTTGTTTACTTGGCTATGCACTACAAGTGTCATTGTATATAGATTTGTATTTTTATTTAAAATTCTTTCAGGAATTCATTATGTTTGCAGGGCATATCAAGCTCCAGAATATGTTTTGGATGACCCCCATCAAAAGCCATCTGGCATAGGATTTCAGTCATTTTTATGTGGTGAACTTACACTGGTGCAAAGTTTGTAGTACCAAGTTTGACCAATCAAAATAATTTTGTAATAGTTACTTTGCCAAGGCTGTTACATGTGAGATATGCCACAAAATACTCACTTGAACCAGAGAAAGAAATGTTAAAATGTCAGTTTTTCATGGACAGATTTGATATAATGCTGCTAAACGAGGCTTCAGATTTGTTATGTTTTCTCATGTTTTCATGATATTTCATTGTTCCTTCAGGTCCAAGACTCAATCATATTGAGACATTGTAATTTGAAATGTTCCAGCTGGTATTGAATTCATGTTTAGGGCTTAGAGGGAATCACACTCAAGGAATAAAGGATTTTAATGGAAGGGAAGAGCCATTCATTTGGAAAGACCATGATATTGTGATCCCTCCCACATCTTTCTGTTGTGGGAATGTTGAAGCAAAGTCTTTCTTCTAGTTTCATTGCTAGATGTGTGGATGCCAGATCACTCACCTCATGCTCCGTCCAAAATGCCCCCTTGGTTCTGATGTACTTGGTAGGTTGTCACCGAATTAATGGCAAAATACCTTTTTTCCTCCTTAAGAGGAACATACTCAAGTTCTAAACAAGAAAAGGAGAGTAAAGCTACATTATGACTGTGTTCAAATTAAATTATATAAGATTGTATGGCACTCTGGCACATTTTCTTCATTTTCATTCATGTTTATAGAGCAACTGCAGTACAAAACCAGGGGAATTTTGTACTGATAAACTTAGAGAATAAAAAGTTTATTTAAAAAAAAAAAAATCACATGGTATAGGTTTACTGTTGGCAATACAAAATTAATGGTGGTGGCCAGTTAATCCAAGGTCCTTTTGTATTTTTGTCTTTTTACATTCCTGATTTCCAATAAAACTTCAACTCTCTCTTGTAATTTTGTCTGGAGAATATACCATGTATACTGTATGACATAATTTTACACTGTCAGCAGGCAATCATTTTACATAAGACTGTCCAATGCGCAAGGTTCTTTATATTGTGCATGTTTCTTGATGTATTTCAGCTGTGGCAGACCCTATAACCAAATAGAAGCTGGTGATGGGACACTAGATAGGAATGATGGTACCACACACACCCTGAACAGAGCAGGTAATTCTTTGTCCATCAAAAACTCCTCATACCTTAAAATTCAATAATCATTCACTGAAAGGGCAGATATGCCTGTCTGTCATAAAAGGAGAACATAAGTAGGTGAGACCATACAAATTGTCTTTGAGGCTCTTTCCGTTTTATATGTACAACATGTGCAAAATGCTAATGAAGAATAGAGTTAAAATATAAAGGAAATACAGTTTCCCTCATCTAACCTAGTCAGCTCAAATAACGATCCTCTGAATTTTTCTCACTCTTCAGTCCTCAATCCCATTTTTTACACTCTGCAGGGTATATGCTTTAATGCCTTTGGACAGATTGTCCGACTTTGGACCCAGCCAAGCAGCACATATGTATTATGAGTCAGAGATCCTGTTGCTATTATTCAGAAGGGCACAGGATGACTTTCATGCAATCCTTGCTGTTCACACAACAAGCTTTGTGACTTGTGTTTTAGATGATCCTGCGCAAGCCACTTCTGACTATGAAACCAACAACAGTGATAGCAGCGATATTGTACAAAACGATGATGAGACAGATTGCTCCAAAGAGCAGAAGCGGAAGGGATCCGTCTGTAGGACATACACGCCTGAGACCATCATTCTGCATCCCTTGATACCACCTGAGGTAGCTTCTTTAAGTTCCACTTGCACAACAGACTGAGTGTATACTGACGCTGGGGAAAAAAAAAAAAAAAAAATCCCAAACCAACCAAGCCAACCGAAAAACACAAACCCCCACAAAATAAACCCTAGGGCTGTCTAAAGATTGTGACCATGGTTTTAAGCAACAATTGCAGCAGGTTTCTACCTTGCAGTAGGAGGATTGACTTTCAAGAATTGAAAGGAACCATTGAAATATGTGAGAGCAGCTAAGCACTGGCCATTTGTTAAACACTAACCATCTATTATGATGAAGTTTATGGATCTGGTGTTAGGCATTTCTGAAATGTTTGGCTTCTGTGTTAGCATTGCCTTTAAGGGGAATGGATTGGAAGGAAGAGAAATTACCTTCTCAGACTAGCAACATGATTTATATATATGTCTTCCTGTCCAGCCACTTCAGCTTCTCAGAGGTGTTGAAATCTTGGCTAATATATACAGTGGTCCTTATTTTAAAATAAATTAACACTTGTCTGAGGGTGCTGCATGATACTATTGTTGGTGTATGTCTTGAACATAAAAACAGTGCAGTATGATGAACAAGTGCTGATCTTCTCATGACTACTGTATTCAGCTGTAAGCTTGATTGAGATGTAGAGGGAAAGCTTTGTTTAGTTAAATTTTCCGCAGCCTGTTGTACAACTGAATTAATAAATTTACATTGGCATAAGGTCTTGAAAACTTTATTGTAATCTGTTGATTTGGAGTTGGACATGCTGAGAGAAGGCATTTTTCTTGAGATATTTTGGCATTTACTTTTCTACAGTTTCTTAGTAATAATGAAATTCAAGGAAGTATACAGGGAGAAATGCAAAAGGAGGGGCACAACCCATGTTTTATTTGCAAACCTTGAAAAACAGGTAGGTTTCAGTTTAAGAAGTACAAGTCTTCACATGGACCAAGCTCCATTAGCCATGCTAAATTGTGATGAATGGCTCCTGATGCAGAAGTAGAAACTGAGCACTTTTCCCTCTATACTGCAGCAGATTTTCAATGAAGAAGACCCTTGGACAATGAAGGACTCCCTTGGAGATGAATGAATGATTCCCCTGAATGAATGAATTAATGTGTCTCATGGATAAGTTCAGAGACTGATGTTTCATATAAAGAATTTCCTACTCATTCAAGTGAAACAAATTATAATGGAGAGTGACTAGCTGCAGGGCTGGTAGAAATGGGGACATCTCCGCTGAGCTGAGTAAAGTACCATTGACTTACAGATCATGCTAATGTGACCTTAGTTTTTAAGAACATAAATTTTGGCATGAGATGCTTCATGGAACTAAAATTCCTGTTTATTCTGATTTCTTCCATAGGACAAGGCTGTACTTGCTCCTGAACCTCTGGTTATGGACAACTTGGATCCCCTGATGGAGCAGCTAAATAGCTGGAACTTCCCAATCTTTGATTTGGTGGAAAAAATTGGAAAGAAATGTGGTCGGATTCTCAGTCAGGTGAGCAAGATATCTTGTCTGCAATGACTGGCTAAATTTTTGACAGATTTAGACAAGTAGTGTTAAGACCCATTGTCCTTGCAACATTCGTCATCCAATGAATTGTGATCCCTGCCACCTAATTCAAAGTTGACAATATGAACTCTGTGTCATTACATTACTTACTTTTAAATTTCTGTATTTTTAAATTCTAAAATGTGAAAGAAAAGACCACACACCTGTTTTGCCTGCTCCTCTGTGCCAATGAGTTTACATAAACCTTTCATTCTCTTCTATCTGCAGGAGGTCCTGCCACCCCTTACTGAGTTCTTTGTGAAAGGATTTCTCATGGGGTTCAGCATGGGAGGACTGAAGAGTAAATATATTCAGTTGATGCAGGAAATACAGAACTTTGGCCCTTTTTTGTATTGGAGATTTTAGTCAGGATGTGCAAGAAAGCAAGGTTTCAGGAAGTGGGGGAAAAAGTAGTCCTTGCTATATTCCCTCACTGTTAAAGAGTCAGCACTTCAATAGCAAATTCATATCATTATTACATAGGGAAGACTGATTTACTATGAATCAGGATGTGGGAGCTTTCTTTCAACTATCAGTTTTCCATTCCCTCCTCTAAGTTGAATGCAGGTACTGACACAGCCCATCTCTACCCAGCACGGTTAGTGTCACTTCGATAATAACTTTCTTGGCAGAACTTTCTTCTCTGTTATGCCCCTTTTCCTGGCACACTGACTTTCTTATGAAGTATTGAAGTTTATGAAACAGTAAAGACAAATTATTTAGTGATGGAATGGAAAAAAACCCAAGAGAATCTGAGTGATCTAGTATTACTTTACAGGGCATTATGTAGTAATGAGTGCTGGAAAGAAGAAATTATGTTAATTGGTATAATGTAGTACAATTAACACCCCCCACAAACACAGGGGTTAGTGTGTCAGGCAGATCTCAGTGCAACAAACTCCAGAGAATGCTGTATCAAATCTTGGTCCCTTGGTGGTTAACTATTACTCAGCTAGATTCAATTATCCAGTGGTCAACCAGGAAAACCACAGCATGATTTCACATTTATTCTGTGGTCTGCCTTTTATTGTTCTGTAGCTTGGCAAGTAACATCAATGTTTAGCCAGCCTGCCAGCTCTCCAGGTTAATTTTAGAGAAATAAGCAAACTATGGCTGCATGTCAATACTGAGATAAATTCAGTGGTGATCACTGAGACACTTTCGCACTAGACAGTGAGCGTGTGATTAAAATTCTAGATCATATTGGTCATGTTGTTTTCTAATACCATAGAATGATAATAGAATGGTAAATGAAACATAAGGAAAAACAGAACTTCTTTCTAATAGCATAACCAACAGTTTGGATGAGCCAAAATTTGTTAGATTTTAAGCACTTTACCAAGTTGTATGGAGTTCTGTATCTCTCAGGACAATTCCTTCTGTGCCTCCCTCAATTTGCACTAAAGCTCCACACTCTGCTTCTCAACATGTGCTTTTTTGCACAGGTTCTGAGCATGTAATCCATTTTGCAGTGTATCATGGTTTAAATGGAAATGAGGCCTGTGAAATAAAATAGAGAAGCTTTAATAAATAATATTTGTGATCAAAATTCAGCAATTTCTGTAACAGCTGTTTGTAATAACTCCCACTCCCTAAGAGCAGAAAGTTCAACCTTGTTCATAAAATAAAGATAGATCCTTTAGTTTTCCCCCACCTACTCAGATGTTCCTAACAAAAGTATTTTCAGAAAGAAGAGAACTAAAATAAATTTTTCTGCAGCTGAAAGTATTGCCTTTTTCTTGTATAATTTTTAAATCCTGGGATATTATAAACAAAGGAAAATAAAAGCTCTAATGATTTATTCTCTGTATTTTGCTATTAAATGGACTCATCCATTAAAAATAAGTAAATTAACAAGCTGAATTAACTATGTTTGCTTTGCTAGGTTAAATTTATGAGATGGAACAAAGCAGAGTTGACACGTGCCTCTAGGGAAGCATTCAGTTTAGAAAGCAAATGCTGGCTTAGCATCTTTAAAGCTGCTTGAGATGTCTGTTTCTTCTTTTTGGAATATTACATTGATTTAGACATATAAAAAGACTCCAAACCAGTCAGCGGCCGTAAAAGCATCTGTGCAAAGTACAGTGGCAAGCACTCTAAATGTGACACTAACAAATATGCATGATAGGGGTTAGAGAGGAATTTACATACCAGTCTCATTTCAGAAAGGAACAGCAAGACCTCTCCAACTGAGTTGATGCTTCACAACAGGCCATAAAGTTAGATAATGTGTTCAATCACACTTAACACTCTTTTTAGAGCTCCTATAAAATGAAAACCTGAGGAAAAGAAACTCATTTGCCTTGGAAAGCAAATAAAATGAAAAAGAATAAGCTAAAGTCAGGGTCTCTCTCTAGCTTTTATTACTGGGCCCATAGAGACAAGAAATGCTGGTGGTGCTCCTATGCTCTCAGTACACGAGCAGTGTCAAGGTGGGGTAGCATCATTGCAGTATGTGTGAGTTGGTCCCTGGGTGGTGCCAAGAGGAATGTTTGGTCATCTCATCATCACCCATGGCTTCTGCAGAGAGAAACTGCAGCCTTTATATGCAGAAGTGAGGGAAATCAATCCTTGGGGGATGCGATATTCCTGGAATCGTCACAGCAGCCCTTGAGAGGAGTTGTGTTTGTCAGAGCCAGAGACCGGGTCCCGACAACTTAAAAGAAACACACATTTGATGAAAGCAAATACAAAAGACAAAAAAGGAGTGCAAGAGGGTTGGTTACCTGCAAACATTAGGGAACCACTAACCTAAACTTTGCATGTGTGCTCCAACAAGAGGCATTTATGTGTGCCTGCAACACCCAGGAGAGGAGCTACGTGTGGATAACAATCCCCATTTCCAAAACAGCTTCCATTAGGAATCATTCAGGAGAAGTGCTTGTCCTTCTTCAGGCAGCACTGCCAGAAGTATCTGAGTTATAAATGATTCATTCAAACATTAGCAATTGTTGCAGAGACAAGCAGAAAATGGAGGCTGGAAGGAAGAGCACCGAGCACCTGGCAGCTGTCAGAGTTTCCCTGGACTCGTCCCTGGCAGCGGGGACCGCACCACGGCTGCGAGGGCACCATGCTCACCCCCTGGGATTGTAACTCCCAGAGAGGTTATGAAGCAGCATGTGGTTTGGGAAGGAAGGATTTTAAGACAGCAATGAATGAACAAAACTGCACAGTTGTTTTTTAAATAAAAGAATTTAGTTAGTTGACTTTCTGGAAGACATCGATGCCCTTTTTTCCTCTTTCTGACCTGCCCTTACCCCTTCCTCCCCTCCATTTGCTAAGAAAGAAAGAAACACAACATTACAAAAATGTCCTGATGAGTAGGTTGGCTGTTTATGCTTTCTAATGATCACAGAGAATAATGCCATTTTACTCCCAGTCGTGGGGAAGAGCTATCACTCATATCCATCACAGTCAGCTTTGCTTCTTTTCAACTGCTGTGGAATTTCCAGCCCCCCAAAATCCAAGGGGGGGAAAAACATGCTTTTATGACATGCTTTATTTGTGATACCTGTCCAGTATTGGTAATGTAGACCAGTAAGGTTTGGTCCTGCAGAATAATATTTATGCTTCCTCTTTTTATACAGAGATATTTTGCTGGGAAATATGAAGCTTACTATTCAGTGGTCTACGATGAGCATAAAATACCTCATCTCTCCGTAGATGAAAGTTTGGATCCTGGCTGATTTACTTCAGCCGTGATTCCAGATAAACAGAATTCTATGCAGTTTCTAATCAAAATTGTGCATAAAGTCAGTCTCTTCACTCTGCCTCAGTACAGGAGGATCCCTTGGGGTTTTCAGAGAGTGAAGTTTTGCCCTGTACAGGCCCTACCTTTTATTCTAAGCTCATGTCTTCCAGAGCATTCTAAGTCAGTAGCTCCTTAGCTCCTTTGCTATAAAGAACTTTTCACTTTATGTGCAACAGCCATGGCCACAAAGAGAAATTACTACCAGCAGTGATTATTCTGACTGCATTGCTAGTGGCACTTACACAATTATGGTAGGAACAGAAGTAAGAGCTGGAGCCACCAGCAGAACCCCGACTGTCAGATATGTGTCATTAGAGGGGCATCCCAGATAGTGTCAGACACTTAACCTGCCTCTGCATCATCACTGCCTGTTGCAGTGCTTTGCCAGAGTTAGTTCACATGCCATTTCCTGGTAGGAAATGACTAGGAGGGGAGACAGGGGTGGAGGGAAGATCATTAATGCTGCAAATTCATATAGCTTTTTATTATTCTTACTGTAAAAGTCCACAGTGGCAGGACATTTGAAGTTTACATTCATTAAACTTTAGTTGCAGTTCACAGGTCCCAATTTATATACACAATATACAGAAAGAAACGGGTGTGGATAGCTGTTTGATTTAAATTCAGATAAAACAGGAAACATAATTTATAACAATTTCTTATCAGTATAGACTCATCATTCCAAATGTGCTTCAAATTGCTTAGCTCTAGGCAGATCATTACCAGACAGATGGCATCAAAAGGACAGAATTTAGCTAACAGCAGTAAATAAATAAAGAAGCTGAAAGGCTTTAGGGTCCAATTTGTGAAAGACATTAAAAGGTCAGGCAGTAATTTTGCCACGTCCCATTGTTCTGTATGTCAAGTTCAAACTTACCTTCACAAGTGTCCATTTTGCAGCAACTGTCTACATTTCTGAGCACTCATCTCTCCTGACCACCCCCTCACTCATCCATCACATTCTCCCTTCCAGTATATCCTCCCCTGGAAGTCTACAGTTATCTTTCCATGCAGGAACACTTGGAGCAGCTCTTCTTGCTAAACCTTTTGCTGCCTCTGAAATCTTGTTGGAGAAGTCACTTTTGCCATTTCACTTTCAGAATGGGGGAGAGGGAAAGGGGGTAATGCATAGGATCCTAATGGTTCTCTCCTTTTGTCATTCCTTCATTTGTTTCCACTTTTTCTGAGAATTGATTCGACTCATGGATTCTCCTTGGAGAAGTTTGTGGGGAAATTTTTCCCAAGACACTAAAATCTTCCTTTATGTGTGTATGTTCCTGAGGTGCTTGCAAAATTTGGGGGATCCATATGCCCAAAAGGAAGAGAAGAACATCTGAAAGGGTGTAATGAAGGAATGAGGAGAACTGTTTGGTACTAATAGCTTGTCTGTTTGGCTATGTAGCCAAGTCCCTGTGGAAATGCAAATAGCTGCAGCTATAGTGGGATCAGATGTACTTGAGAAAATACCACCTGGAAAGCAGGTTTTCATGGGGTAGTTCGACAGAATGATTTTTATATCTAATTTTTAGAGGTTTTTCATCTATTTAGCAGCATGGTTGTTTTGTTTTTTCAGGTATCATACAGGCTTTTTGAAGACATGGGGCTGTTTGAAACCTTTAAAATACCAGTGAGGGAATTTATGAACTACTTCCATGCCTTGGAATGTGGATATCGAGAGATACCTTGTAAGTAAAAATTCCCAGCAGACAACAATGCTTGCTTAAAGTTTGGGGTATTTTCCATACACTTTGTTCTTTAAGCCTCACTTCTCTCATTATAACAGCTGTTTTTTTTCTTCTGCTACATCACGACGAAATAGATGGCTCTAGTCAGAGGCTGGTGCTGAACAACAGCCTCTTGTCTTTTTTTCATTGCATTGAATGTTTCATAGCAATTCAGGGCAAATTCTGTGCAAGCCTGAAACCATATAAAGCTACTATAGGTACAAAGAACTGTTCCCTGATGATGCAAGTGTACCCCAGTGCCCCAGTTGGAGTTTATTGAAACGTTCCCCGCCCCAGCCCCCAGCCGTTTGGATTTTTGCACAGTAGCAGTGCTATGCTACCAAAGGAGATGAGCTTTGTAAAGCAGAAAAAATGTGCCAAGCAGATGAGTGCATCCTGTTCTCCTGCAGTACAGCTCAGCTGATATTTTTCAGTGTGAATCATTTATTCACTGAAAAAACTGCTTTCAGTCATCCCCAAAGTATTTACTAATTGAAATCAAATTACCAAACTGCTTCAACTGCAAAAGACCTTTTTTCCCGAAGGAGAGGGAGCTATTACACCCTTTAGCTGGTAGATAACCTCAGTTTAGAGGAATATAGGACACCCTGTTTTCTCTCACCTCCCCGAAAGATGTCTGAAACATTGATTTAATAAGTCATACAGTCTCTCTCTCGAAATACTAAATACCAATTGGAACAACTATGGTGGGAGAGGGATTGAAGGAAAGCTAACTCAAAATGCCTCCCAGCCAGGTGGTTTGGACCTTTCCTGGGAAAGTGAGAGACCAAATTTCAAATCTTTCCTTGTGTTTGAACCTGATCAGGGATGTGAAGCAGCAGATTGTAGCCTGAGGGGCTTATAGGTGGATGTCCAGTAGTCTGTCTGTCCTACTGGAGCCATTCCTCTTTGTTTAAAACATTAACTATTCACAGAGTCTCAGGAATTTTTGTGAATCTAGCCCTTCATTTCCTTCATTTTTCTTAAGTGTGTTTCATTTCACTAAAGCAGAATATTTTACCTAATACAAAATATACCTTCCAGTTTTTCATTTCTGTGAGGGAGTAAAAGCCAAAACAACTTGTTTGGACTTAACCACTTCTTTCTTCTGGTTGCTGAACTGACAAATGGGTTATTCACACCAAACTAATGGTGACTGTCCTCCTGGATGGATTAAATCAGTACAAGTTTCACAAGCTAATCTAGCCTTTACTCCCGAGAAAAGCGTTCTACGACAGGGCGACCTGCTTATTGGATGAGGGAAAGGCAGTGGATGTTGTCTACCTTGACTTCAGCAAGGCCTTTGACACTGTTTCCCACAGCATTCTCCTGGCGAAACTGGATGCTCGTGGCTTGGATGGGCACACGCTTTGCTGGGTAAAAAACTGGCTGGATGGCCGGGCCCAGAGAGTTGTGGTGAACGGAGTTAAATCCAGTTGGTGGCCGGTCACGAGTGGTGTCCCCCAGGGCTCGGTTTTGGGGCCAGTCCTGTTTAACATCTTTATTGATGATCTCGACGAGGGGATTGAGTGCACCCTCAGTAAGTTTGCAGATGACACCAAGTTGGGTGGGAGTGTTGATCTGCTCGAGGGTAGGGAGGCTCTGCAGAGAGATCTGGACAGGCTGGAGAGATGGGCTAAGGCCAACTGTATGAGCTTCAATAAGGCCAATTGCCGGGGGCTGCGCTTCGGCCACAACAACCCCCAGCAGTGCCACAGGCTTGGGGAGGAGTGGCTGGAGAGCTGCCAGTCAGAGAGGGACCTGGGGGTGTTGATTGACAGTCGGCTGAACATGAGCCAGCAGTGTGCCCAGGTGGCCAAGAAGGCCATGGTATCCTGGCTTGTATCAGCAATAGCGTGGCCAGCAGGGACAGGGAAGTGATCTTGCCCCTGTACTCGGCACTGGTGAGGCCACACCTCGATTACTGTGTTCAGTTTTGGGCCCCTCACTACAAAAAGGACATTGAATTACTCGAGCGTGTCCAGGAAGGGCAACGAAGCTGGTGCAGGGTCTGGAGCACATATTGTATGAGGAGCGGCTGAGGGAACTGGGGTTGTTTAGTCTGGAGAAGAGGAGGCTGAGGGGAGACCTCATCACCCTCTACAACTACCTGAAAGGAGGTTGCAGAGAGCTGGGGATGAGTCTCTTTAACCAAGTAATGAGTGATAAGACAAGAGGGAATGGCCTCAAGTTGTGCCAGGAAAGGTTTAGACTGGATATTAGGAAGCATTTCTTTCCAGAACGGGTTGTTAGGCATTGGAATGGGCTGCCCAGGGAGGTGATGGAGTCCCCATCCCTGGAGGTGTTTAAGAGTCGGGTTGACATAGCGCTGAGGGATATGGTGTAGTTGAGAATGGTCAGTGTTATGTTAATGGTTGAACTGGATGATCTTCAAGGTCTTTTCCAACCTAGACTATTCTGTGATTCTGTGATTAGACCCTTATGCAGGGCCATCCTCTAGGTTTTGCATGAGGAGATTAGTGGCCCAGGAGAGATGTTCTTAGTACTTCGATGAAGGCAGGGGAGAGGAGACTCCTTCCTTATTTTACCTTCCTCTTGCTAAAAATAACCATTTATATGCTGCTTGCTCTTTTGCTGTCCGTCACTAGCAAGTATTTAAAAGGAGGGTCATGGAGAAGACAAAGGAGAGCAAGAGAGGAAAGCAAGGGGTAAATTAAAGGACCAAGTGGCATGACATCATTTCTCATGTTTAGTGAGTAAGAAAAGTGATTGCAAATTGTGAATATAATAAACCTTTATGTGTTACACCTGTCTGCCCTTGGCAGGCAGGATTCTGCTGATTTTAGATCCCGAAAAAATAGGCAGTTGCCTCTAGCACTGGAGTGTAGGGTCAGCAAGATGGTGAGCCCTCCTCTGCCTGAGCCAGGAAAATGCAGGCTGGTGGCTGCTGCCCCACTTGATGGTAGGGGTTAGAAATGTGGGCTCAGCAGTGCTGCTCTGGACCGGGCAGGTGGCTGTTCCCAGCAGGAGCAGGCATTATCCATCCCCATGCAGGGGCAAGAGGGCAAATATGGCTCTCCAGGGTCCTTTCTCCACTCCAGGTCTCTTCCTTCCTCCTATCCCATAGAAGGAGCAGCCTTAGGGTGAAGTTCAACCTCAGTGCTGAGAAACCTTCCGTCAGCTGCACACTGCCTATCTTTAGGATGCAGCAGGTGTAAAACCAGATTGCTTACACATCTTGCTGCCAGACTCTTCTACTCCCTCAGAGTACAGAGATTTTTTTTCACCGCTAATGAATCCAATCAACTTTACTTATTGCTTCTTAAAGAGGGCTTCTGGACTTGTGTATTGGTTATTTTTCCTAATGAGGGATACATATCATCTCCAGTGTTATCCTGATTCTTTACCGTTATCTTCTTAATATAACCTAGTTCTTCACCTGTTCCCATCAAGCCTGTAGCAGCAGTTGGTTTCCAATGAGAGACACAAGACTGGGTGGCATTATCAAGGTGTCTCCAACTAAGATGACTGATTACCTAGAGATGTAGCCAATTACTGTGAGTTTTAGAGATGGGGGAGGCCCAGCAGTGCAGTCCTGTGGTTTTGTGCTTTGTCCTCTGAAATGCATCTTTCCAGAACTGTGGCAGCAGTAATGTAGCCACAGGTTATCATTCAGATTAGCAGATTTCTTTGTGTTTAGCTCATCACTGCAGAAAATACCTGTGCTCTGCCCAAAATTAGCCTCAATCACAAGCTGAAATGCATGTTCTTCAGCGGTTTAACCTCGGAGGTAAGCTTTAGTCCTGGTGCAGCAAAGCATTACTCCTCTTTCAGCATCATGGTTGCTTTTTGTTAGTGTATGTTTAGATGATGCTTTGTGCTGAACTAGCATGCGATTCTTTCTCAGCCAGTTGTGCTGTTGATTGTGGGGTAGTTTATCTGGCCTTGAAGGATTTGGTGGTATGAGCCTTGGGATGACTTTTATCTCTCATTTCTGCAAAGAGAGCTTGTAGTAAGACAGATTATGGAATCCAGGGCCTGAACTCTTATCTCTGGCAAACTGCAGAAAGAATGTAGTTTAAATGTGTAATATACACGTATCCTGAGTTTGATTTTTTTTGCAGCGCAGCTGCTAGCACAGCACCTAAAAAAGTAGGGTCAGGTGTTACTTGCCTTGTATTTAGAAGCTAGGTGAAATCAGGCTACTGAAATGGATGAGATTTTTCTACTAATTTAATTTAAATCAGAGGTTAACAGTGCATATTTACCTGATGGTATTTAACTAGCTAAAGGCAACCACTAGAGTAAAGGATTGGAGCAGGTAGCACAGGTCAGGCTCCTTGTTTAACACTTTCTTTGCAACGTTGCAACATTTCTTTCACACATTGCAGATCCCACTGCTTCCCTGCTGTTTTCTCTTTCTTGACGGGTAGGAGACATATCATTGAATGTGCTTCAACTTTAGTAAAAGAAAAACTGAGCATTTACAGAATACAACTGTTTTTCATGCCAGTGATAATGTTTGATTTGTCTCTGCTCGATTGGCTGCCATGCAGTACCCACTAGATGGTGCTGATTTCCCTCTGTCAGAAATATCCTTCATGTTTAATAGCAGGGTCATTTTCTTTGTATCACAGATCACAACCGAATTCATGCAACTGATGTTCTACATGCCGTTTGGTACCTTACTACTCAGCCCATCCCAGGACTCCCAACTGTCATTAATGATCACGGGTCAGCAAGTGATTCAGGTATGTTTAAATGTGCAAGTATATATGTTGTATTTTTAAAGTTTTTGTTATGAAATTTTCTGTAAGAAAGACAACGATTGAGTATTGCTTGCAGTACTCGTCGTTATGTAGACTTTTTAGTAGCACACTGGATGTTGAAGGTGTTGAGGTATGTTTGTGTAACTTTGAAGAGAATAGAATTGGTCCTCCAACACCTAATACTTTACATTTAACAATGTGTGAATGCAAGCCTTTGTGGTCATCTGTAACAACAGATAATTGTCAGCATTTGATTTTTACAATAGCTTTTCTTCTAGGAAAACTGTATTAGTAGTGCTATTCAATGCTGCTTCGGAAGCAGTGTAGACTTTTAAATCCTCAAACCCTGTATTGTTTTGCTGTTACAAAACTGCTGGGGCACGCAGGTAGTGCCATGCACTTGCCGCTGCTTGGCTGTCCTGAAGTGTTGCTTTGCCTTTCCTCACTGTCTCCGAAGAAAGAGACTTGTTACCATTTTGCAACTAGTTTTCAAGACCACACATCTGCTGTTTTATGATTGCTCGTTACAGGAAGCTGTTCTTATTGCATCTTTATATTAACTTCTCCAGGTTCAGCTGTAGCAACTAGAGGACCTGTTTGTATTTTGTGGGAGTTCTGAGGGAGTTACTGGAAAAACAGGAGTTTTTTATGCAGAAACCACTTCAATTTCTGCTTTTCTTGGTGGTGTTTGTGTGGCACATACATATCATTTGTGAAACTCTTCAGGATGTTTTGGTGTGGCGGGAAACGTTTTCAGTCCCCAAAGATTTTATTAGCAAGGGTTGTTGGAGGCTTTGTAGGTGAGGTGAAATGGGTGGAATGAAAGGGGTTGAGTTTAGGGACTTTTTGGTGTTTGTTATTTGAAAGACATTGTTCAGCTGCATGTAGGATCCATTCAAGCAAATTAAATTAGCAAAGCATCTCACTCAGTATCTGCCTCTCCCAGGCATGTTCAAGCTGCTTCAAAAAGAGGCTGTTAAGAGGATTGTCAGCAAAGATCCAAAGTCTAGACCTTTGAATTGGAAAACATGCATGATAATTAAATTAATAAAGGCTAGTCCATTGCTTTAAGAACTGTTAGTGTCTCATAGGCTAATCTATATGGTGAAGCAATTAGAGGAAGGAGTGGAAAGATTGAGTTACCCACAAAGCTCCAGCATGGCGATGAATCCATGGCTTATTGCTAGTAACTTACACAGTTCGAGAACAGGCTCAGCTGGATGGCTGAAATGTCCCCAGGTGGACTCAGAATTTGTTACCTTTCAGTTGTGTGCCTTATTGCACTGGATCATGTGCACAGTATCAGAAAGCACTGAGGTTGGGATGTGTTTACTCTTCTGTTATGTGTTGTAAATTTGCTCCTTCTCTTACTGCTTTGTTGCTTCTATCTTTTTTCGGTAAGTCACTGAAAAAGTGGTGAGGATTTTTTTTTTAGATTTCTTTATTTCTGCTCAGATTCTGACAGTGGAATCACTCACGGCCATATGGGTTATGTGTTTTCGAAGACATACACACCTACAGATGACAGCTACGGATGCCTAGCTGGCAACATCCCTGCCCTTGAATTGATGGCTCTTTATGTAGCTGCAGCCATGCATGATTATGATCATCCAGGAAGGACCAATGCCTTTTTGGTAGCAACAAGTGCTCCTCAGGTAAATAAATCTCAACCAGCATTGCTGTTAAATTTGGAAGGTCTTTGGTAACAGCTTCTCCTTGCCAGTGGTGCCTGTGGTTTCCATTAAGCACAAGTCTACCAAATATTTTGAAACAGCTTATCAGAGTGACAGAAATAATGACTTTGCTTGGGGATTATCAGTAAGAGTCTTCTTACACACCCTCAGTACCCTCTAGTTAGTAGAGCTGTTAAGAAAGGTACTGATAAAATGACTCAGTGAAGGAGAGGCTAATGCTCTGCTGACTGATAGAGAATCTGTAACTGTGAAATAAGGGAAGAATTATTCTACCCAGTAAGGCACAGAGGATTAAAATAAAATAAAAATATACCTGTGTAGTTGACAGTGCGCCATGCAAATTTATGTGTGATCATAACATATTTTCCATTGTTCCTGTAGAATATGAGCAGCTGCAGTCTTCTATGAATGTATTTTTACACTATGCATCTATAGGGGCAGGGGAGCTGAGTGTGGTGTAAAATAATCTCGGTTTTATAAATGAAGAATTGAGACTTACCTAAGTTTACACAGAAGTTGCTGCCAATGCTGGGAGTTGAATTCAGCACTTCTGAGTCACTGTTTATTGGCTTAATTATGAGATCATGTTTCCTTACTTTACATCGCTGACCTATCTGGCTTCAGCATACTGTGCAGAAAAGTATTTCTATGGACAAGAAAAGAAAAAAAGATAGCTTAATGGTGAGAAGTCACGTAGGGATGCAGAAATTCTAGATTTACTCCCCAACTTGGATCCAGACTTCCTCTCTCACCAGGAGCAAGTCACCTGAACTTGCTCTGTACCAGTTTCTGTCTATAAACTGAGAGTAATACTTCTCATCCTTGCCACATCTTTCTATGATTGAGAACTTTGATACCAGGTAGACATATGCTGCCCTTAAATCTGTTTTTAAGAAATGAGTGCTATAGCTTTGTGGTTGTAAAAATCAACGAGGTAAGTTAGATGATTAGCCTTAATGTATCGTCCCTATGGGAAAAATTCAAATTCGTCTTGTTATTTTTTGGGGTTTTGGCTTTGGTCTGTTGTTTGTTTGGGGTTTGGTTTGGGTTTTTTTTTTTTTTAAATCTAGTATCACCTGAAATTTGCAGAACTTGTATTTGACATCTAGTTTTTTTCCACTTTCATGACTAGCTATATCAGCTTCTGATAATGATAAAGTGCTGCTGTATTAAAAATCTGCCCTCAGGTGCTGGACCTGGATGGCAGAATATATGTCTCAAATGCTTACTGTGCAGTTAGGCAAGATGGGCTGTAAAGCTGAGTTGCTTCAGCAACCCAGTCTCTGGGGTAAAGAATAGATTCTGTACTTTAGGATAGTACTGAATTTTTTCATCTCTAGATGACAGAAAAATATAATTGAAGCGAAAAGCCACTGGGACATATGTGTATATATTTCTGTAAAAAGTTACAAAACTTGTATCTATTTTACATAGAAGCATATTTCCCAAAGCTTTTCTTTCCATAAACCAAATTGTCAAAAGAATGAATGCTGCTGAAGTGGAGCAATTTCCTGGATGGTTGTTGTCCCCTAAAGTCCACTTTCTAGATCTTTCTTTAGTTTCTGAATGGAGTTGCCATCACTATGAGAGTTATGCATCTTGTTTCAGTAAAGATTTAACCAATTTTGGATTTTAGCATTGAGAAATCTGTCAGGCTGAATGTGTGTCATCAGGTTGCAAATGAGAATTTCACTTGTTTCTGTGTTTGGAATCAGTCCAATATGGACAGAATTGCCAGGTACAAACACCAAAGATGACAATCCCCATTAAGTAAGGTTAGTTCTGAGAAACCGGGAAGCACACACCTATATTATAATGGTCATTAATTTGTGGCCTGAAACAGAATAATCTATTGTCATATGATGCAGTTCAGTCAGGAATTGTAGACCCTTGAGCATGAAAGACCCATATTTTTCAAATCAGTCTTCTAGTAAATCTTCATCCTCACAGTAATTCAGGTATCTGCTATTAGCCCTGCCAAAATCGCATCTTCAAACCTCAAGAAGTTCTTTAACAAAAAAACCCAAACAAATCAGCCAAACCTGAAGCTCCCTCCATGCATCATGCCCACATCATTCTCTTCTCTGCATTGCAGTGTTTCTTTTGCTAAGAGGTTTCTTAGCTTTCAGTTGCCCGCATTGTTTTCACAGGCGGTGCTGTACAACGACCGCTCCGTCCTAGAGAACCACCATGCCGCTGCTGCCTGGAACCTTTTCATGTCGAGGCCAGAGTACAACTTCCTGGTCAACCTCGACCATGTGGAGTTCAAGCACTTCCGCTTCCTTGTCATTGAGGCAATTTTGGCTACTGACCTGAAGAAACACTTTGATTTCGTTGCCAAATTCAATGCCAAGGTAAGATGATTGATTCAGGTTTCTGGTGAATGGTCAGGAAAGACTGTGGGGCTTGGTAGCATCACAGTGAAAACGCTGGAAAGGCTGCCATATTCTTTCTTCTGAATGTCATTTGGGCTGCTGTAAGACATTTTGTTGAATAGTAATCTGGCACTTATGTTATTTTTTCCTTATTGAAATCTAGCAGCACAGCTTCTTATATATGTTTAGTTTTTCAGAAAGTGGTTCAAGTCCAAGGATATAATGGACTATTTGAATGTAAATCCCACTTATATCCTACTTTTCAATATTGTTTTCTTGTTCACTGGCACTTTAGACCTATTAGCAAAGCACTCAGGGGAAAAAAAATCAAACATGTTACCAAGTTTCCATAATGCCTAAATATGTAATGTGAATTTTTGTTGGTTTAATCATACTGTTATATTATCAAAGCACAGAAATCATAACAATTTTGAAATTCTAATTTCAAATGCAATGAAAGCATGAGCTTTCTTTTCTACTGTGTTTCAAATGGCTAGACACCAGAAGAAGGTCACTAAAGATCTTGCACGCTCCATTCAGTGAGCATAAAATTGCAACCCTGGGAAACCGTTCTTTAAAATTATTATACAGTTTCAACCTAACTTAGTGGAAATCACTGCCTATCAAGTTACTTCAATAAACTGCATCATCCGTCAAAGCTGTTGGCATGTTACCTAGATGGATACCTGCCTTTGGAGCTGGTACTGCCTTCTTGTTCCTTGTGAGAAACACACTAAGCACAGTGTGCTTCTTATCCAGGGCTAGGACCTCCTAGCTGTTTTGGTGACATAGATAAAATGTTTTCATGTGCTCAGTGAAATTGTGAAGCCTCCAGATGTATGACTGGTTTTGTTTTCCATTTCCCTGTAACATCTCTCTCTTTGTTAGGCTTTAAGAAGTTGTAAAGAAAGGCCTTAAATTATGGTTCAGGGTAGACAGAGAACTGATTTGTAGATTCATCTGAACTCCTGCACCCTGCTAGTCACGTCCCAAAACCTCTGGTAATAACATGAGGGGTTTCTTTAGGTCTTAATTTTAAACTCTGGCTTGATATTCACTGGCCTAATTTCCTCGTAAAGTATTGAACGGTACTGGCAGATTCTCATGTGTCAGGGCTACAATGACAATAAAGCACGGGAAATTTAGGCTGTCTGAATACATCCTTTGAATTGGACAGTTTGGACCAAAACCTTCACTTCTGTGAACATAAGTAAGGAATGAAAAAAGACAGGCTAAATCAGTGATTACTGTGGCTTTGTCACAGAGATTAATTTTCTTAACTGTGGAAGAGGACAAGCTTGCCCAAAGTACTGGGTGTAAATTGTGGACATTGAAAACTAAATTTGACTTAAATCTATCAGGCTGGTCAATGGTAGGTGTGAGCACTGTTGCAACCAAGCAAGGTGATACCTGACACTGCAGATAAATAGAAAAGTCTGAGGTATCATGGCCTGCCAGCTTGCTATGGATTTGTAATGGCATCTGTTAACCTCCTTCTCTCTCCTTATTGCTTGAATAGTCAAATGACCATGCATGGAATAAAAAGTGGAGGAGGAAGCAAACATATTAACTAGTGCTTGTGGCTGAGCCTGACTTTCCCAGAGTAATCACTGCCTTAAAAAGAGATGATTTATGTTTGGTTGGCAAAAAATCTTTTGTATCAGAGTGGTCTCAGAGCAGACCTGACATGTTTGTATATGGGTGGAGGTGCTGTAACTGATAAAATTAGGTCTAAATAAGCATGTTATTGATGGCGTTGCTGAACGGTAGTTTAGTATATTGAGGCTACAATCAGAGAGATCCTTTTGTACAGAAGTCAGTGTAAACACATGTAATGTGAGCATCATCCCACCAGAAAACTTGCAGTCAGGAAAATACCAATAAGAAATAATGAAGGAAGCTCCCTGTCCAACACTTTGATGATATCAATGCATTGGAGCACTTACTGTTCTCTGACATTAGTTATGTTGGATCGTGTACACCAAAAGCGAAGCTCTCACCATGTGGGCCCACTGCTGTATGGGGCAGGGGACCTTCCAACAGGGGACGTCATAGCACAACAACTTTCTATCCATTTTCAACTATTGCAAGCTTGACAATTAAAGTTGTGTTCAAAGGAGTGATTTGAATTTCAAAAATTAAGTGGACAGTAGAAGATAGCCCCTCCACACTAGGAGATATTCTAGGAGAAAAGGATGAGATGGGAAGGCATGGATAACGGCAGTAAAGGATGGTACTGTTTAGAGATATAAAAGGCCAAAGTCCTCAGTGCTTTCTCACCCTCACTCTTTGTGGCTAAGACCTGGCTTCAGGAATCCCAGGCCCCTGAGGTGTGAGAGAAAGTCTGAAGTGGTGAAGACTTATCCTCAGTGAATGGCATCAGGTTAGGGATCACTTGAAGAAACTGGACATACACAAGTTCATGGGACCTGATGGGATACAGCCATGTATAGAAATACCTGATGGGGATGGTAAAGGAGATGGAGCCAGACTCTTCTCAGTACTATCCAGTGACAGGATAAGAGACAATGGACACAAGCTGAAATAGAGGAATCCCCATTTAAAAATAAGAAAGGACCTATTTACTGTGACAGGAGTTGTACATTGGAAGAGGTTGCTCAAAGGGGTTGTGGAGTTTCCCTCCTTGGAGATATTCAAAACCAAACTGGTCACAATCCTGAGCAGCCTGCTCTAGCTGGCCCTGACTTGAGCATGGGGGTTGGACTAGATGATCTCCAAGGGTGCCTTCCAACCCCAACCTTTCTGTGATTCTTTAAGGTGATGCTTTTATTTTAGAGCAGTTGATAATATATATCACTTTTTATTGTGGGAGGTATGGGAAAATTAGAGAAAAGAAAAAAGCTAGGAAATACTTTCAGACATACTTAGATCAAATAGGGAAATAAGCTTGTTACATGTGTCTTCACACTGCAATTAAATCAGCATGGCATTTGATGGTAATTTATCGTTGTACACCAATTAGGTAGTAACTTCTTGGAAAATGTCACAGAAAGATTACATTTGTTTGTTTTCCTAGGAAATGCTTTCAAACAGGCACATCATTTGCTAAATAGGAATTTCTTATAATTTATCTTAATGTTAATTGTTTTGAACTTATTTTTCTTTTTACATATTGCTCTACAGCTGATTGTAAATTCCAACCTTGGGTTAGCTCACCTGCTTACACTTGTGATTTTGTTAAATAGCTAAATATACGATAAGATATCCCAGAGCTGATCTTCCTCTGTGGATGCATCCTTTTACCCAGGATTACTGTCATGGTTTTCCTTTTTCTGTCTACTAGGTGAATGATGATGTTGGAATTGACTGGACTAATGAGAATGACCGCTTGCTGGTTTGCCAAATGTGCATCAAACTGGCTGACATAAATGGGCCTGCAAAATGCAAAGATTTGCATCTGCAGTGGACAGAAGGCATTGTCAATGAGTTTTATGAACAGGTAAATAAATTCACATCCAAAGTGGTATCTGCTGGTTGCATGTCTTGTGTTAAACAGTCCTGCAGCATACTAGTACTGGTGATGAGTGAAAATCACAGAGAACAGGGGTGAAGAGGATGGCTAGAGTTATACTAGTCCATCCTTTTGAGGGATCAGTGAGTCCATTTGTCACTGAAGCTTCTGATGTGTCCTCAAAGACCTCTGATGATGAGGTTTCTACAGGCTTAACTGTTCCACTCTGGCACTATCCTTACAGTGGACATGGTGAAGAAGTGTTGCTTTCTTTTTTTTTTTTTTCTGTTTGCAGTCATCATGTCTTCCTTTCAGTCTTCTTTAGTGCAAACTGTCTTTTCTTCCTTGCTTCTGTGTCTTTTTAAGATATCATCTGGTTCTCATTGCTCTCCTCTGCAGTCACTCCAGGTGGCTTACACTTTTATTGACATGTCTCCAAAACTGGACATGGCATCCTTGTTGAGATGATCTAAACAGAGCAGAGGAATTATTTTAGCTTTCCTGTGGGCCATGTCTCTGTTCACACACACAGAACTTTTATGTACTGAGCACAATTGTAACATTGGCTTTCAGTTTATCACAGACTAACCGTATCTGCTCCCTACACATTGATCCTGACCCATACTTTATTTTTTAAGACAACACTCCCAGCTTTCAGGAGGTCTGCCAGTACAACTGCACTAATTATACAAGTGTCAGCTGATGGTAGCACGAAGAAGGAGGACAGCCACAGTTTGATTTATAAAGACCTGGGAATACAGCCAGGCACTGGTCCTCTCCTGCTAGGTGTAAGGGAGCTCTTAATTGAACCTTTTCTCATTATAGCCTATTTAGCCCTGCTGAGTGCAAGGGACAGGGCTGTTCCCACACTACTCCTCTGTTTCCTGAGTGGGAAAATATTTTGAATGTGCTGGTTAGACTATACTCCACATCCTGTCTTTTTGAGAGGAAGCAAGCAGGCTCAATCACTGAACCACACACCCCACAGACTTCTCAGGGAGGCTGTGCAGTAACCTGAAGTTACAAACTAATCCCTTTTAAAGCCTTTTCATCTTCCCTTACATTTACTGTACTTACAGTTTGAAAAAAAAAAAAAAACAGATTTTCTGCTGCTGCTGCCTTCTGGAGTATGTTAAGAAATGGGAAAAGGGACAAAAATCAGACACTGACCTGAAGCTCCTTCATTTATTTCAGATCTCCTGAGAAAAAGAAAGAACAATGACACTTTCATATACTGCATATATACGTGGTTCCATTTTTCTTTTAATTTTTTCTTTAATAAAGTGAATCCCGTAACAACAGTGGTCAACCTTCATCTCCCAAATTTTCACTCAGGAAATGCTTTTCTTCATATTTGTCTATTTTCATTACGACTCACCCAACAAATTATACTTCACTGAATTCTGGTGATGATCATAGCTTATGTGGGTGACTGTTGCACGCAGACAAAATCTGTTAATCAGATACATGATATGCTCTCCTTTCATTCAACATAACTAATGTCAGAGGGCAGTAAGTGCTCCAGTGCGTTAATACTGTCAAAGTGCTAGATACTGAGCTCTGAATCAAGCCTGGGAGGAACACGTGTGGAAGGATGCTGTGTTATCTGTTCCACAGTAGGAATCTCCTTTATTTTCCATCAGTCAGAAAGGTGTGCTACCGATGTTTTCATGCTCTTGGAAGCTGCTCTAAAGGACTGTTGAAGGTTATCTTTCCTATAATGCTGTAATTAACAAAAAAATACATTTGAGATTTATCCTCTGCAAAATTTAATTCGGAATAACAAATGTATTATCTTTGTTAATAGCATTCCTTTTGGCATGGGGATTGTGGGTAAATGTATTTGAACTCTTGGCTTGCAAATTCCAAGAGATCAGGTAGTCAGTAAGATATTAGGGTTTTTTGGGTTTGTTTTTTTATTTTAATAGAGGGTGTGTATTCAGTGTGTTGAGAAACCAATACATCCCGGGGGTTTCCTGTTTTGGTTTTTTTTCATGGCATGAGTTGCCATGCTGATAGGATATTGATGGAATTGAAAACAGAGAACGCTTTCTTCCTAGGACTTACTTTTGACATTAAGGAGGATAAGCTAGTCTCAATTTATTTAACCTAGGTTAAAATTTTATTTTCTTTAATGTAATATGCTATGAGAGGTGTATCAAGCCATCTTCACTATGCTTTTGATCATCAGGTTTTTTCTGAGAAGGGAAAAGTCTTCATTTTCTCATTTCTAAATAGGAGATTTTTATGGGAAGTTTGAATTTCCCTACAATTGTTATCAAAAAGCATACACATGTAGATTCAACCTATGCTGTGAAAATATCTTTCTTGAATTTCCTTTAATAAACACTAATTCCTTTGATGAATTTAACTCCTGTATAAATAAAAGCTCCTTATTAAAAATGTGTTACATAGAAACATTGAAAATCCTGTGTCATATTGTTGCAGTATGTCTCCTTTTCTTCCCTCCACATGGTCAGGGTACTTATTTGAAGACAAGTTAGGCATATTAAAAAGGATGAAAAAACGCACTGCAGCATGTTTTATATAATAAATCATGTTTCAACAGAACATGAAAAAAGAACTTGTAAACATTTCAACAGTCAGGTTTCTTCCTACTACTGACAGCTCAAAACCAGGAAATCTCAGATGTGTTACTGTAAAGAAGAGTGAGCTGCCACCTCTTCTTAATTGCTTGCTATTTCAAGAATTGATGGCACGTTTCAGTGTTTTGTTAACACTAATATTTTGCATTTAAAGACTGAACATAACATTTTGGGGTAGGTTATTATAAAAATAATGAAACAAAACACAGGGAAATGAGACATTTGTCATACATGCTTCAAAGTGTAACTCCCATTCTTTGGCCTTCCCAGATATCAACAGGGTGTTGACCAGATACATTATCCATGACTTGTGGAAAATTTAGGTTACAAGGAGGTAAATTCGGGCAATCTGTAGGGTAATGGAAACTGAAAATACCTCTCCAAATTCTAATCCATATTCTCAAGTATAGATCTCTGTATTGTATTAAAACATGAATTTGCATATCAGGCTTGATTAAGGGGATTAGATTTTTTTTCTTGTGGAGGTGGCATCCAGTCTTGACATGTCTACTCAGCTGAAAACTCATTGATATCACCAGAAGCTTTGCTGTGATAGGGATGAATGAGTATATCAGACTTGGTTCTGCAAGAGTTTTACTTTCTTTTACATCATGAGAGGAGTGAGAAAAAAGGCTTCCTATACCTCTCCTCTACCCTCTCTCCCCAAGAAAAGCTAGCAAAAAGCTTTATGGGAAAGATGTACTGCTTCTGAGTAACTCCTGCTTTCATAGAGATCATTCTAATAGTCCCAGGAAACAAGTACTTATGACCCAAATCCAAGAGGACTTCTTCATGTTATGTATAGTAAGGACAAAATTAATAAGAAAACTAGTTCAATGAGGTAGCCCTTGCCTGTAGAAGTTCAGCCTTGTTCCCTGCAAACAGGTGGCTGACTACAAGCTTGTTGTGAGCTAACAATCACAAAATCAGAAGGCATTTTTTGAAAATAATGTGAAGAAAGATAGAAAACAAGAATATTCAAATTTTCACACTCAGTGTGAAGTACAGGACAAAGGGAAGTGGGCATCATTTTGCACAGTCCATCAACTAACATCCTTGTTAAATTCACATTATTGATAGTGGGTCTTCTTACAAGAAAACAGCTGTAACTTCGACTAACCATTTGATGTGATGGCACTGTAGTAATGTGCTGGCGTGCTGTGAAAGTGGCATTAGAGCTGAATTATTTTTCATTCATTCATTTTAATTGTTTCTATGTGCATTACTCCTTTTTGTGACATGGTTTTGTTTCATTTACTTCAGAGAAATTACGGCTATTTTTCATCTCCAGGGTGATGAAGAGGCTAGCCTGGGCTTGCCAATCAGTCCTTTCATGGATCGCTCTGCTCCTCAGCTGGCACACCTCCAGGAATCTTTCATCACTCACATTGTGGGACCACTATGTAACTCCTATGACTCAGCGGGGCTGATGCCGGGAAAATGGATAGAAGATAGTGATGAATCAGGAGACACTGATGAGCAGGAAGAGGAAGAAGCAGCAGAAATGGAAACTTGTGAAAATGCTGAATCCAGTAAGTTGTTCACACATATTTTGCAACAGACCAAGTTCCATATTGTGACCAAAAACTAAGCAGCCATATTGTAAAAGCATAGAGGCTGTGAGCTGGTCAGGTTCAACATGGGCCTCTCCAGAGTTACAGTGATTCAGTGCTGTCCTTGGTGAAGCTGGCATGTAGCCAGTTATGTAGGTAATAGAGACGCTCCATGGTTTCAGGACTGATGCGCATTGCTGTTCATATCTACTACTCATTTCTACCTTCAGTTGAGATATCTAGTGGTGGATCATCCATCTGTGCATGAGGGCTTTTTAGACTATTTCAGCACTGATGTTAGTAGACTGTAGCAATTTCAGTTGAAGAAGGGATGGTTGTGAGAAGATTTTTCGAGGAAAGCAGTCATCATTTCCATGAGTTAGTATGATGTACAGGAATAATAGAATGAGGCTCTGAGATGCTGATGCAGTAAAAGAGTCTTTAGCAATGGAAGTACTTTAATGCAGATCACTTTAATGGGTGAAGAAGAGTGGGGAGAGAATCGGCACCGAGCATTGCTGTGTTGTGTGCAGCTGTGTCACTTGGCCCTTCTGGCTAATCAGTAACTAAATCTGGTAGTCTCTTGCCTCTTCTCCAGAAGGGCAACAGTGCTGACGTTTGTCATACTGAGAGGAAAACGTTGAGCCTTGAAAGGAGATCTCAGGAACTCTTTTTTTAAGAGAAAAGACTTCAACTATAGGCCAGTTTAATGCTGCAGGCATTACGTTTTCCTCTCTTTCATGTTCCTCCTCCCTCTGGATTTCCGACTACTGTTCTTTTATTTCCTTCCTCCAGGTCATCTTTCTCTCCCTCCCCTATATCTAATCCTCTAGAAAGCACCACCCTTAAGTGCAATAATGAAATACTGATACACAGCTTCTTCTCTTAACAGCCTCACTTTTTCTGTCCCACACACTTTCATGTCCTACTGAGTATCATCCCTCTCTTCTGTTGGAGAAGCTGAGAAGCATAAAGATGTGATGATTACAATTAGTCACATAAGGATGTGAACCTAAAATCTATATGTCTCCTGATGTGTAGAATTGACCTTTTATCTCTAATAAGATCCAGGGGTGTAAGGTTTGTATTTAAGAAATCACTGCGGTTGTTCACACACATACTTGTGCATATTTTAAGTTTAGCAGGTTCACATGCATAAAAAATGTTGTTAAGAACAGCAAACATTAAGTAATACAGCACACACAGGTTTATGATCTATCAGCTCTGTAATAGCAGGCAGAGCCATACGTTTCTGTGGCAAACTGGCATTTATGGAATTGCCTACCATGGGGAAAAGTGTATGTGACTGGTAACCAACATAGACGCCGAAGCCTGAAACTGATATTGCTGTATTAAAAAGTAAGATGAAGTATGTTCTCATTTATCCATTGTAGTGTCTAACCTTACCTTGAAATCCTGAGTTTCCTTTCACCTCATTTCTGTATTCACATATCTTCTGTATCACTGCTAGTCAAGTCCAACAATGCTGTGAAAAACACAGATCATTATTAACCCCTGTTACATTGAAAACAGACCTTTTTTTACTTGTCTTCTGTTTTCTTTTTCACATTCTACTCCATGACAGTACTTCACTATCCAACCTGGTGCTTTTAGGCTCTTGATCTTTTTCAGAACCTTAAAAATGAATGTTTCAGAAGTTTCAAAATATCCAAACAAATTCTTTGTACTTCCTTCTTACCAAATGTGGGGTGCTCATCTTCTCAATCATGCCAACATGTTGCAAACTGCTTTCTTCTCGTACCCTAAATTCTCTGTGACTGTGTGGATCTGAATCAGGAATCTACAGCATCTTTTGTGTCAATACAGGGATCTTTTACAGGTTGTTAGAAATTTATACCTGTGATCAACAAAATTTTGGATGTTCTAAACTTTCTCACTGAAACGAAATAAAAGGTTGAGATGTCAGATGCATAGATACTAAGAGTTGTTAGATGTTGGTGAAGATCTTTTTCTTGATGAAAATGCCTTTTAAGCAGGTAGAAATATAATTGCAGCAGAAAACACTTCACATAGGTCCTGATAATTCACTATAGCAGTTAAGATAAATTTAAGAGTTATAAAACCTTAATGTAGGTTAAAATCATTTTTGTTATTATACAGGAGCATGTAATTCCCTCCAAATTCTGATGCAAGTATAGGAATTAAACAGGCTCAGTCTTTAGTGATTCAGACAAATTTTAACACCATAGCAAGTGCTCACTGGTGTCTGCAGAGAGCAGTGAGATGCAGGGTCACCTGGGAAACCCAGGAGAGAATGTCCTGCTGCAGCATTGGCAGGGTAGAGGCTTCTTATTAGAGCTAAACCTGAAGGTTTCCTACAGGGAACCAAGGGCTTTCTAATGAAGGATTGAGTTGGATTTGGTCTGTGTTCAGTGAAAAGTTCTTTGTTTCCAGTTCAAAAGCTTGAAGGGCTAAACGTTTTGGATCCTGACACAGACATACTTTAGGCAACCTGCAAATACTAATCCACGCAAATTTATTTGGTACAAAACATTCCTCTACGTCACCTTCTTTACAAATAAATCAGCAGTTGTCTTTGGAGGAGTTATTATTTCAGTTCTGTGACTGCTATGGCCACTGTTAATGACCAGGGAAAATTTTCAAGCTTTGTACTCTTAAGGAGTTGACAATCTGTTGGACAGACTGTACTGATGCAGAAAAAAACACTTCAGACAACAAAACACTTGTAGTGCAGCTGTGTCAGAAACCATGAGAACTACCAGTGGCAAAACCATTTTATAGGTTAAGAGCAGGGGACTGATGCTTCAAAACCAAAGAGAAGCAAGTCCCCTGATCGTATTTGGCTATATGACTGCTTCTTCAGTGATCAAACTCCATTGTCAAAGCAATGTTGTGCAAAGGCTTTAAGGTCATCTCCACTGTGATGGTGGAGTGGTAAATCTCTGACTTTGAAAAGGGAACATAGGAAGAAGGGTTTCCTCCTTTGATTACTAATGCTTGCTCATTCATTATCCTTCTACAGATCAGATCAGAGGTAAAATGTAGAGAAAACAAAATCAGGATTTTTTTTTTCTAGGGCAATCAGCAGGGATCCAATGGGGGTGAGGCATAGAATTTAATGTGTGTTATGGAGTAGGTTGATCAGAGTCTTGAAGTATTTGATACAAAAAAATGAGCAGAAACAGCTCATCAACATGTTTTATGCATAATCATTTAAGCAGTAGATGTCCCTGTGAACTGCACAGTCAGGGACAGCATGTGACCTATGATAGGAAGAAGCTGGGCCTCAAACTGTGCAGGAAACCAGTTTGCTTTCCTGGAGGTCTGGAGAGGTATAGCTTTCTGAATATTATGTTTAAGTTTGTGGTTTTAAAAATCTGTTGGTGCAGTTTCTGTCTGTCGTAGTACACCCTGTCTGCTTCCCACACTTTCAAGCCCCTTTTACTCCCTCTCTCACAGAAAACAGTATGTTAATGTCACATGGTATTTTACAGGAAAGAAGAAGTTCAAGAGGAGGAAAATCTACTGTCAGATCACTCAGCACCTGCTTCAGAACCATAAAATGTGGAAGAAAGTAATTGAGGACGAGGAGAGGTTAGCCGGGACAGAGAAGCAAGGCGTGGAGCAATCCACACTGCACCAATCTTCAGAACAAATCCAGGCCATCAGGGAAGAGGAGGAGGAGAAAGGAAAGCCCAAGAGGGATGAAGAGGAGAACACAACTGTAGAACCAAACCAATGACAATATTTACAGCAGTATTTAAGACAGTTTGACTTGTGCACAGACTCTTTCTCAAGCCAGCACAGCATTTAGACACAACACTGTAGAAGTATGGGATAATGCGCCTACAGATGTTTAATTTGTTTCTCTTTCCTTTTTATGGTGAGGTACATTGTTTAAACTCCTATGCTCAAGGAAGCTTTCACACTGCAACACCGGCTTTTACAGACTTTCTTTAAAGAGATTTGAGAGTGGGTGGAATTATATAAATATAGATATATATATATATATAGCCAGGGTTATTGGCTGCGCACTTCAGCAAAATACATTTAATGATATATTATGGTCACTGTGATATTTACAGAAGAAAGTTATCTAAGGAAATGCTGCTTCTAAAGCACATTTGCAGTTAACAGTAAGGTACCAGTTAAGTAGCTTTTGCTCTTAATGCTGAGGGATAAAAGTTCCAAAGCTTTATACGAATGCTGATATATCCTGCCAACATACATGTGTGCGTGAGGGGGGGTGTTTGCAAGTGTAAGTGGATGTAAAGTAATATAGCATAGTTTGAGTTCTTATTACACTGTCTGTAGCACATGGCCCAATACACAACAACAAACAGAAGGCCTGAATTTTGGAGAATTTGTGCCCACAAGGGAAGCGGAGACCATTTTGAGGAGCTTTGCGATCCCCGTAGCGCTCCCAGTCCCAGGTCCCAGTTTGCACTCTGGCTGCAGGCAGCAGCAGCCTTTCAGCAGGGGCCGCGGTAGCCCGGGCTGCTGGCCTGGCCCCACCCGGCTGTGCAGGCTCCTCCACCTCCTCCTCTTCCTCCTCCTCCTCGGCACTTCCCAGACTGCTGGCGAAAGGGATGTGCCAGGAACTTTATTTTCCAAAGGGGTTTACAAGGGACTGTGTGGCGCGCTGGTCTGTTCCCCTTGAGAGGACCTGGCCCTCTGTACACTTCTGAGTGGGTGAATGGCTCCGTGGGGCAGTGTGTGTGTTTGGGCAGGAGAGAGCAGAGAGCAAATGTGTGTACATTCGCAGAAACTAGAGGCACGCTGTCATCTTCCTACCCTAACCTTACACCTTTGTGCATCAGTGGCCAAATATATCATTTAAGAACAAAGCTAAACTACGTCTCTGGAGAGCAAAAGGGGAGTGTGGGGGCCATGCCCTTCCGAAGAATAAAAGGCAAATGATGCGTTAGGAGCAGTGTGGGGAACACGTGCCAGTCCTGCATTGGCTGGGCACTCATATGTCTCAAGAACCACTCACATGAGCTTCAGAGAACTTGGTTTTTCAGTGTGAGGTGCTGGATGGAAGCAGTTAGTTGCTGGCATTCTGCTTAGAAGCAGCATGTTGGATCCCACCAATATACTTTTCTTCTTTTTTCTTTTTTTTTTTTTAAGAGAAAGGAAAAGATCAGGCCTGTAAGAAGAGCAGATCTTTTTTGTTGTTGTTGTTCTGTTTATTTGTTTTCTCTGTTGTTTATGCTGTGAGCCAAATGTCTATTTAAAAGGTTGGATATTCACTTTCAATATTTTATTTCACGATATTATATTTGTCAATGATTAGTTATCTAGATGTAAATATGGGAAAAATTTTATGGGTTCCTGTAGATAATGATATCTTTAAGAAAAGAAAGAAAAAGAAAAAAAGAGAAAAGGTTTTTTGTAAAGGTAATTTTTTAAAAAATAAATACAAAAACATTTTTATACAGTGTAGCCATTTCCAAACTTAAATAAAGTCTTGAGTAATTTGTATAGACCCTTCTGGGAAGCCAGTGGTCTACAGGATCGAGGCTTTAAAATATTCATGTTCTCTGGGACTGGCAGCACCAACCAGTACCACACAATTTAGAGTTTTGTTCCCACAAAAAGAATTATATATATATCTCTCAAAAATCATTTTGACTACATATGCTTTTTATATTTTGATCCTGCAGCCGCTTGCCAAGAAGAGGTTTGCTTGTGTGAGTAAGAATGCTTGTGAAAGGAAGATTTTGTAGAAGTCCTTTCTATATTAAATTTCCGACATTGCGTCCATCACTTTTTGCTATTATTACGCTTTCACCACGTTTCATGATCCTATTGATACCTCCCAAAAATGCTGGAAAACATTCTTTGTCAAAGCCAATCAGCATGTGTGTTATCACTTCAGAGTTTCTTTTTGCTTTGCATTTCCGTTAGAGTGAGCTTCTGCTGGAAAACAGGAATTTGGTTTCTTACAGGTTGCATTTGCCTGATATTGTCCCATCCTACTCTTACCAGTAGAGAAGGCGTTTGCCTTTTGACAGAGTGACTCTAGAGCAAGGCTCTGAATGCTCTTAGCAGCAGAAATATTTAGTAACTGTTTTCAATGAAATCAGAAAAACAGAAATCCAAATTGCGCTGTTATTTTAAAGCGAAAGGATATAGCAGAATTCATTCAAAAGAAAGGAAGATGTCTCCAAGATCTCAGCAAGTCTCCACCAATTCCAGCTTGCACTGTTTTTACGCCTCTTCAGTCACTTTGATTAACCATTTTGTTTGGGGTTTTCTTGTACAAGTAGTATGCATAATTTATAGTATGAGAAGAGTTTAATATGCCTCATTCTGTCCTTTAAAATTAAACTTACAGAGATGCTTTAAATGTCACATCTTCAAGCACTTTTTTCTCCATTTTCAGTGAATGATCACTGGGACTGGGGTTTTTTTCTTGATTTTTATGTTGCCTTTGCTAGAAGAAGAAAAAAAGAAGTTATTGCAGAAAGTGTTAGTGGATGTCCTGTTGGTAAAATTACAAAGAGGCATTCAAGAATGAGGCGAAATCCTGCAAGTGGAGTTCCACATACTCCTCTAAGCAGGCATACACAGGGTTGAACTAAGAAAAATTATGCTAAAAATGTGCTTAAATGGGATTGTTATATTCTTCCTAGTCATCATTTTTAGTTGCCATTAGATAAAATCAATGTCAGCTTCTAATTTGTTAAGATTTCTGTCTGTATTGCCAGTGCAGCTGTCACAGATTGTTCCTGTGTTGCTACACAAGCCTGTTTGTGGGTTTAGTTGATTAACTCAGGTCTTTTACAGTGAAGGAATTGCTAACAGGCTTAAAATCAGAATGATTGTTGATTTTATCCAAACTGGAAGGAATACCAGTGAAGAAGCTGGGAGTGATTAACTTGGTAAGAGGTGACTTTTTTTTTGCACTCCAAATAGTTACTAATAAAATCCCCTTTCTGCAGGTGTCCACTCCTTATGAATCTGATTTTCAAGCTTTGCAGTGCATTTCTGGCAGGCAATGATCAGGAAATTTGCCAGGTTGGCTTAAGTATAACACAGAAGAGAGATTTTATATCAAACATGTGAATACCATTTCTTTGCTTTGTGGATTTTCAGTAGATAATGAAGCAGGTAATTTTTAGGGGAGTTTTATAATATTTCTAGTCCAAAGGAGGCAAAACTTTTGACCTGCAGTTGCAGCGACCTTTTTGGGGCTAAAATTTGATGTTTTTCCACTTTGTGCAGTCCTTTGGTGTTGCAAACCCCAAATAAACCACAGCCTGTGCAATATTTTTGGGAAAAAAAGAAAAGAAAAATAATTGTTTTCTATCAGCAAAGTTCTCAGATTTCAGGTGGGATGTTTACAGTGTTGATATGGGTTTCTGGTATATACAGTATGCAAAGAGGTTTTTTCAATACTAGAGAAAGCAAGCCCCATTTAAACAGTGTTTTGCAGTAACAAAAAATTATGTATTTTAGTTTTCAGTTCTTTAAAAACAAGAAGAGAAAGATTGGACTATTTTTTCCAGTTGGATATTTTGTTTTCTCCACTGTAATTACACTTGGTGACAGATCCTGTTCCCTTCTAGACTAGAAGTTTGCTGTTCCCTTAAATAGGGGCCTTTTTGCAGCGCTTACAGCTCCCAGTGTAGTGAGAAAAGCACTCTATCCATCGCATAGCAATCACATATAAACCCTTTTGTCTCCATATTCCCAGTTTGCTTGATAGTCACATGCTGTTTACCATGGAATATACCTTCTCTCATTATGCTTGTATTGCAGAAGGAACACAGGGAAGTAGAGAGTGTGAAAGCCCCAAACTATTTTATTACCTTTTCTTTTAGGAGGAGTCCGAGACTTTAGTTTCCAAGAACCCAAAAATACATGTGTCTAGAAGTGATAATTTCCACCATGTTCAAAGGGCCATAGTTTACTATTTATACTCTAATTCTTGAGGGAACCTGGTGTTTCTTGATTTGTTTTGAGCTAATGTACAGGGCATCGCTGAAAATCATCTGCCTCCTCCAATAGAAAGATGGCGTTTGATGCAATGTTGCAAGCCATATGTCAGAAGTGAGTTGCAAGAATCTGCTAGGAAAAAGGGATTCTACTGTGCTCTTGGCAGTATTTTGAACTCACTTCCTCTGTGAGTGAAATCCTCTACAGAAAGCTGGGGAAATGGCTGTGTGTCACCAATGGCCTCCCCTGTCACCTTGTGCAGGGTGCTGGCTCTCATAGCAAATGATGGTCACATGCTGGCAGTAAATGGTTCTCAGGGCAGATGGAATTTGAGAATTCATTTGTTAACCATGCAAGGATGGTTGTTCATGTGAACATCTCTCTGCATCATCATCAAGTTAGAATCCAAGATTGCAATTGCTCAGAACCTTTCACATGGATGCATTTGGGACTTTTACCCTTAGTGTACTACTGTTAAGATCCTGATGGTCTGAATTTGGAAGGAAGTTAAGTCTGTAAATGTTCAGAAGGATGCTTCTAAAACTACCATTTGGCATCTATGCATATTCTGTACCCAACTCCCTTTTTATATTTTCCATGCCGGACATTAATTTATTTTCTTTAGAAAGTTCTCCTAAATCTCTGCCTGCTTTTTAGATACAAAAAATTTTCTGAAATTCTGGCCCCATCTTCCTTCAGAAATGCCCCAGAAAGTAGAATGCAGTGTGGAGAAGCCAAGTATCTTGCCACAGTGTCAGTGGTACCATGAGGTCTGCCCAGCCTGTGCCCCAGTTTGGGCACATATGGACACAGTGCCGTGCCCACTGTGAGCTGAGTAGGTGTGGGGTAGCGGTCAGTTTGGGTACTCGGCAGCCTGAGCCTGACCAGCTTTTAGTGGGACTTGGGATCTTAGAGAATTTTGACAGTTTTCAAAATGACCCTTAGACACTTTTGAAAATTTTGCCCCAAAGTATAATGCAGCAAAAGGTTTTTGGTTGGTCCCAGGTGTTAATGAATACTTGTGCAAAGTCTCATTAATTATCTGGCACATCCTGCTTGGTCTGCGTGGTGTGATCCGGTGATGGTGAGGGCTTTGCTGCTGATGAAGATGGTTGCAGGTTTGAATCCACCCTCTCACTAACTTTCCATAGGCACAGCCAGATGTGCCAGTCAGCACGAGCCCAGCAAGCCCAGCTGTGCCCAGGGCTGCCATCCAGAGAAGGCACCAGGCGCCTGACCAGCAAATACCCCAGGGAGATGCATCAGCTGATTCAAGTGTAGGAGAGACAACGTAGATGTTCTGTGGTTCATTCTAGAGCTGAGCCATCTGATAGACATAGTGTTCAGTAGGTTGGGAGGGCAGCAATGATAGTCTGCGGCTTTTTTTTCTCTGAAATAAGTTTTTGACTGTTGGAAAACCTGTAATTCATAAACACATATAATATTTGCTATTATTTTTGCAAGTACTGTTATAGTTGAGATGTTTCAGCATGATGTGTGTAAGGAAGAAAGGTTTCAATTTAAGGATGAGTATGAGAATTTCTTGGGTGTCCTATGGCCTCATGGGCAGAAGATTAGATCAAGGCACATGCCCAGAGCAGACACCATGCCTCTCCCAGGTCTGCTGCAGGCACCACAGCTGGGAGGCAGGCGCGGAGGGTTGCTTGCGCTTTTCAGTCTCGGGCCTGGACGTTGGCCTGAGAATTTGGGTATTCCTCAGCTGGCAGCACAGCGCTGATGTAATTAGTCCTTGAGTTGATGGGGTTGTAGACATACAGGGAGAAAGTCAAACTGGCAATTCATAGGAAAGAGAAAAGGAGATTGTAGTCCAGTATGAAACAGACGTTATGCAAGACACTCAATTTTCCTTTTCTTTCAAAATCAAATGTAATCTCACTGGAATTAAGTAACCATGTAGTTTCTGGGCGTTTAATTACTGTTTGATGGTGCAGCTTTAGTCAAAATGGTGGCAACATTAAAGAGAAGATAATTGTTCCCATTAACTAGGGTGAGGGAATCTTTTTTTTTCATATTTTTAGGTGAATCAACAAATAAAGAGTGTCTTGGCCTCCCGAAGAAAATACATGTTATGTTTTTGAACAGATGGAGGAGTAATTGAAATTAGGTGGCAGCTGTCTTAAGCAATCATTGGAAGAGCTAGCAAAAAATACTGATTAATGGAGGCAAACTTTGAATTAGAGCAAAATAGCACCGGTACTTTTGAGAGCAATTTAGTATGATAAATCTTTCCTTGGATTTCATCACTTTCATTTTAGCAAAACAACATTGCTCTGAAGGTAAATCAAAGCACGGTTTTAGGCCCTGCTATGGTAGTTATTGAATCCCAGTGTTGGAGGGAGCAGCACAAGAGTTATCCTCCATTTACATCCTAATTATGATTTATTCAGAGGCCATTAGTGGGATTGTCCTGGCAGGCGGGTGTTCTCTTGATGAAAAATACATCATGCCTCCTCAGTAGGATGCAGATGTCACCTGCATGGGCACCCACCTGAATTCTTAGGATGATAGAAGCTCCTCAGGGGCCTTCAGGCAGAAGAGTGCATGTCTACTTCTGGAGAGTCTATTTACACAATGACAAAAGGGAGCAAAAGCTCGAGCTAGTTAACAGTACTTCTTTGATAAAACTGCAACAACAATAAGCATGTGCAGTTTGAAAGCTTGCCAATGTCACTTGAAGTGTATTCAAAAATTTCCCTGACTACTTGCATGTGTAAAACTAATTTTTTTGGAAGATAATGAGTTCAGGTAAAACCAACTGTACTTGACCATGGTCTGTCAAGCTGAGGGATATAGTAAACCAGGAAGAATTTTTGACTGAAGGAGTTTAATTCTCCCTCATATAAGACAACTTTTATTGGTGCTAGAGGAGGAAAAAAAAATCATAATATTTATTTCAATTGAGCTTTTCAGCTGGCTAGTCCATGCCCGTTGTTTCTTACTTCCAAAGCCGTGCTTGTGGTATGTCCGAGGTGTGGAAATGGGACAACAGATGAGACTTGTTCTGCTGTCATGGCATATGAAGTCTGTGTGCACCAAGGAGCTCCACTGAAATCTGCAGGTGTGGGAAGTGGTGTATCCCAGCAGTGAATTCGATGGGAAAACCCAAATATTTGTTTTCGTGTCTATGTGGAAGCATAAGAGCAGGTATAAAGGACTTTGCCACAGCCACAGACCATGTATCCCTTTATGACTGAATCCTCTTGTCCTGATTCAAAAACCATAGAAATCAGATCAAATAAGCAAAGCACAGCATGTGCTGTGGCCCTGGTGAGGCAGGCATGTGTTAAATTGCTTTTCCTTGGGCTCACGGAGGGAGCTGGTCTTGCACCCTTGGCCTGCAAATGGCGTGGGGTCCTGGGCAGCACGGCAGGGCACAGGGGGAGGAACTGGTGGGACATAAAGAACAAATGTCAAATTTCAGAGGGCTGTTGTCAAAGTAGCTGGAGAAATACCTTAAAGTAATGTAATGCAACCCTATACCCACCTCGCCTGGTTTGCTCACAGCAATAGCCCCCAAGGCAGTGGGCTTAGATGCTCTGGTTTTCAATGCTGTCTTCCTTTACCACAGTGAACACTTACAAACAATTAATGTGAATTAGCGATTGCCCTTTGCTTTTAAATATTTGTTTAAAGGAGATTGAAGGTTTTGGGTCTTGTTGGGTTTTTTCCTCCCCTGACCCTAGTTATTTTGTCCCCCTGCTTTCATAAAAATGAAAAAAAAAAAAAAAAAAGGTCTGTAATCTGATCAGAGAGAAAATGGGTTTGCCATGTGCATACCTACTACTTTAGGTAGAAAGCCCATTATCTGCTAAAGCTATCTTTCCTTTTCAGAATTCCTGCCTGATTCTGACACATGATGACAATCTGTATTTGAATGCAAAATTTTAATTTTTAGGTGTTTATAAACCTTAATACAGTACTGCAGCTGGTATCCTAAAAGCTCAAAGACAATGTTAATAACTGCTATGTGGTGTTGATGATATTTTTAATATTTCAACCATGTCAGCATACATTTGGTCATTACTTTTCTAAAGTTAAGTCATCTTTTCTTGAGTAATCTACATGAGATGTTTGCATGATGAAAAGTAATTTAAGTTCACTTTTTAAAAAGATGTGATTCATACGGTAGGTTATGTTTGTTTAACAGATTAACATTTTCACTGACGGGTGGCAGTTTTTCTTCTTTTTAGTGCTTTTGATATAAGAACATCTAGGACATTTTCCAGTAGAAACACATTTTGTAATCTTTGCCTCCGGTTGTGGAAGTAGTACCTTTCAAAAATAATTGTTTTCCAGCACAGTTTGGCCATCTGGGTAACAATATGCAAGTATGTATATCACATAAAAGATATGATTTTAAAAAAAAAAAAATCCCATTTTGGTGAAAGTAATCAATAAATTAATCCAGCAAGGTCAAAACCCTTTCTGAATGAAAGTTTTGGGTCTGTCGATATAATTGAAGCACTTGACTCCCCACCAGATCATGGGGCCAAATCATACAAGTTTTGTATTTTCAAATTCACAAAAGGCCAACCAGAGTTTTTTACTTCAGAAAACACTGAGGAATTTGGCCACCTTACATCCTATCCTATGAGATTTGACTCCTGGCCTGGGACCTTGGGGCACTGCACCTTAGACAGAATTATTTTATGATGCTCATTCAGACTCAGCTCTAGTAGCAAGTTTCCACAAATCACCCATGAGCTTCAAAATTAATCCCTCCTTGCTTTTTTTCACTTCAAAAGGTGAGAGAAAGGGGGGGGATGTAATTTTATATGGCTGTATTTGAAAAGGGGTTTGTGTACCTTTATAATTCTTTTGAAGCAATATTTTAAAAAATAACTGCCAGCCAAAGTGGCAATGCGGAAAAGTGCCATCTTGTTAGGATTTGTACACACCAGTTTTTAACACAGTGTTCTTTTCACTAAGTACTTCATACGTTAATTTATATTTATATATTGTCAATATTGTTGTAACCAAGCTTCTCCTTTCTAAACACTTCAGGAACAAGGCCTTGTATTTTTAGGTGATTTTCATAAACAGAATAATTCTTTTTCTTTCACTAGTATCTTGCACTTGATACATGTAGCAATACTTAATATATTCTCTTCACAAGTATTTGTTAAGTGATTTAGTTAATGGTTGATAAATGTTTTGTACAAAATAGATTCTGTACAGGAAAAAAATCTTTTAGATAAACATTATTTATTTTTACTGTTTTGTAAGTTAGACACTATAATGAAGCTCCTTTTTGCCAGAATTACTGGAAGTGCCTCTTGGTAAAATGTATTATACAGTAAATATGTATTCAAAATTATTAGAAATACTTGTCACAAAATGAACAATGTGGATGTTGCAATGTGAAGACAAATGTACAACATAAATATAATTCTGTGGTATCCTGTTTGCTGTGTTTCTTTTTCCTTTATTGAACAAACTTGCTTTCGGAGCCTAGCTTTCAGTTTAAGCCCCAGACTACAAATGACCTGTAGACTCTTCAAACTCTGACTGAAATCCAGTAAAGCAGGTATATATTGAATTACCATTTTATCTGCCAGCCCTGCTTGGCATGTGTTAGTGACCCATGCTCACGTTTATTGTTATCTGATTACCCACAACTTTTACCAGTAGAATTTTGCACTTTATTTCAGATCACTAATAAATCCCATGTTAAATACTATGTGAGTCAACCAATCTGTGGAAGGCCTCCTTATAAACATCCTTTAACAATGACCAATATTTCAACATCCGTCATCTATGTATTTTTCAATCCAATTAGTATGGACCATACTGATTGTCTATATGTAATGTCATATGTAATATGTCTATATTATATGGCACTATTCAGCCATAGTAATGCAGAGTGACTAATGCTTCCAGAGAAAATGAAATGTGTTACCTTAACAGTGTCACAGAAGTAATCTGTTAAAGTAGGACATCAGTAAGTGAAATCAATTTTCTTGCAATTATATTGGTAAGTATACTGTCATTCTTCAGTGAAAGATTTTGCTAGTCCATTATGTGGGCTAGGATTGACATCTAGCTATTTTTTTTGCTCACTGTTTATAATTTCAAAAAAGTATCTTACAGCTGTCAAAAATTTTTCCCATTTTTTAAGTTTTATTACTTACTTTCATCAAAGATCTGGAGAGCTCTTCAGCCAACTCATTTGAAATGGCTGCATACAAATTATCTGGATCAACTGTGTTTTCAAAACCTCTTTAACATAAAATGAACAGATTTCAAAATATGGAAAAGAATCAGCTGTATATCTAGCTGTCAGTTTTGACGTCCCACCAGTTTATTTGTCCTCTGGCTTAAATTATAAATGGCAAAAATGTAAGGAAATTTGCACCAGGCAGTGATTGAGAAGATACTAGTTGGGATCATTGCCAGTACAAAAGTAAAATATGGTTATACCTATTCTAAGGGAGCTTCTTATAAGTCTGCAGTTGGTCTGTCCCAAACACTTAATAACTCCATAGCATGGAATTATCTGACCCAGAGATTCACAGCTGCCCACAGAGAAGCAAGTGGAGTAGCAAAGAAAAACTCTTTTCCTTCAATACTACTCGTCACAAAGAGTAGGGGTTACCAAGGTAAAGAATGCACTTGTCTTTGAAAATCACCAAACTCTCTCTGGAGCCCTTCAAACAGCAAGAGGTTCCCATGGGAAGAGATGAGCGGTGAAACACAGAGAAGCAGTCAATCTGCTAATGAGACCACACATGAGCATGCCTCTCCTGGGGTTCTGCTAAAACATAAAGGAGGCCATGACGCACAGTCAGTAGCAGCTCAATTAAATATTGTGTTTTCCAGGTGTTCAAATTTGCCCAAGCAAATCCACTTACCTAAAACTACTTAAAATGTTTCACTAAAATTAGAAATCTTAGAGAACTCTTGGCACTCTGTTTAGCAATGCTTTCTTTAATGTTTCTTCAATTATCTCACCAAAATCCTGTGGAAATTTACATTAGCCCTCATGCCACCACAGGCTCCCTGAATATTGTCAGTGATTCAGATAGGGGTAGAACAGCAAACAACTTTGACAGTCAGATGCGAAACTTCCAGGTGCTACCCTGACAGATGGGGTCTGCAGCTCTGGGGTAGCCATCTCACACAGTCTGAGGGAGGTTTTTAACCACTCCACACTGGGATCCCAAAAACCTGGCATGCTGAAATGGAAACTCTCAGAGCCAGGTACTTTGCTGAACAGCTTCACAGCCAAGGGGTGATACTAAATTGCATTAGTTTATGAACTATGAGAGAAAACGTGCAAGTTTAAAGTTTTACCTAAGGTTTTGATGGCTTGTGTCACACCCAATCCAGGCTGCTAGTTTCAATCACTAAATAACATGGGATAGACATGGTTGTGATGGTTTGGAAGTCTGACAGAGATAAAAGGTTGCTACAACATCTGCTTGTCTGCAGCCAGGAAATGCAAAGCAGAAGGTTCCTGTTTGATCTGCATGATGGCTTCATTTACAGTGACTTTTGTTGTTGCTGGTACATTACTTCCCTTCACAATCCTTTGCACATGGCAATTGTTTATTACTGTGCTTGCCAAAGGCATCACACTCTACAAATTCAACACCTTTTGTATAATAAACTCTTCTGTTAAATTCTTTGCACCTTCTCTTTCCACATTTCTAGCCAAAATCTTTGGGTTTAACCTACTTCAAAGAACTTATCTCCATTACAGTAAGTGCTATGGGATTTTATTAAGATTAATGGTATTAATCCCCAGTGGCTGTACAAATTCCAGTTTCTTTTATTAGGTTCTTCTAAATTAAAGTTCTCTCCAAAGCTCCAGTGGGTACCAGTGCTTCGGGCACTGCAGAGATATGTCGTGTCACTGGATCTGTCATTCATCCTTCTTGTTATACCTCCTCAGAGCTGGGTTTCCCAGGGCCCACTGGGATCTTTGCAAAGTGTGGTGCTATAAGTACACATGTTACTTCTCTTCTCTTGAAAATTCTAGTTAAAACCTCTCTGGGTCCGTAATTCTCTTTTTTTTTACTAATCATTCAGGAACGAAAACTTCCTAGCTCTTTTACCTGTTTGGTGACCTTCTGTAAGTGCTTTCAAGGCAATCTATGGCCATTGAGCATGCTCGTATATGTTACATCAGGCACCTAGCAAGGAAAACATATATAGAAAAGGTGGTATTGTTCTATGGTCAGGGTGCAGTAAATGCATTTACGGCAACTGCTATTTTTGAAAATTATTCTTCCTGAGATCTCATGAAAGGAACTGAAAATCTGAATGTCAGGAATAATTTGACAAGCACATCAGGGTATTGAGGCTTCTCAGAAGGGCCTATGGATAACCTAATAACAAATTAGCTGGGTCCAAAAAATAAATAGAACTGTTTTCTATTGGTTTTGCTGTTCTTTGGTAAGAAAACTGTTCTTTCAGGCTAGATGTGGAAGTCCTTAGTTGGGCAAGGATGTACTGCCAGCCTGAAATTTTCATGGCAGTCCCTGAGTGCTTCTAACAGCTGAAGTGTATTATTTGTCTTGGGTTCTTTGATGTGGAATGGGTGTGCAAGGTTTGTTCTGACAGTGGGTTTCCTACTCATTTATGTTCTTACCAACTATGTTCTTAGGACTGGCATCAAAAAGAAGAGGAAAATTAATGTCAAGAAATAATGAATCCATAGCAATAGAGTAGCATAGCTAAAGCAATTAAAATTATATAGGCAGTGAAACTGGATTGCTTTATTAGTTAACTGTAAATGTCTTCACTGTATCTGTTTGTCATTGACTTCAAACTACACATTTACCTAAAAATCACAGCTAGAAGAAATAAATTTTTATAAATTGTAAAAGATAAATTGTACTAAAATTTAAGTACTTGGAGGTATTTCTTTGAAAGAAACAGCTGCTTGCCAAGCCCTCATGTTTTCTACATTGCCTTTATTCCAGCAGCTGTATTTCCAGTCTCAACAGTGGTGTGATACCTTGAGCTTCCTGCTCTCTGGACAAGGATTCAAGAGTCCTGGATCTGTTTTGAGTTTTCCCTGAACTCTGCACAAACTTCCTTCGTGACCTTTAACAAACATGAACAGTTCAATTCCTCCCCTTCAAATGTAAATATTACTTACTATTTAGCCAGCTCTCTTGGTCTTGTCTGCTGCACCTTAGCTCCTGCGCTGAGCTCTCTGGGTGTTTAGGAGACCATTGCAGTAGGAGAACTCTGGGCCACAACCAGTTGTTGCCATGACTGGCTCTCCTTGAGTCGTTCCAGGCAGAGCAGAACAACTCAGGGATGGAGTATTCAAGTACTAGCATAAATAAAATACTAAAGGAGCATTTGACCAAGTGTCAATCTGAGTAGCTGAGGACTCATTCTACTGAGAGTTTCTATGCAGCTTTGCTTTGCAACACAGTATTAAGGCTTGGGGTATGTGTTCTCTGTCAGACCATAGAAACCATGTAAATTCAGATTTTAAGGTGATGTGGTATATCAAAATCCCATTTATACATTTTGTTTCTCTTTTTTAAAAAAGTCGGTATTTTCCTTCTATCAGATAAAAATAAATGTCTCTTTGCAGCTGTTATGTGTGTATTCAGATTTCAGTGTAAAGTTTATCTTTACAAGCAAGCCCTTATGATTTAAATAAGTCCATTGGAATATGTTTTAAAAAAATGTCTTTTACAGAGGAAAAAATTTCATGCTTCTGAACACTCTGGGCAGTAGGGGGCTGAGAATTTACAAGGTTAGCATTTGCTCATGAAATGTGCTTGTAGAAGAAGCAGCCAGTTCCCTGGATCTATGCCTCAGAGATCTGTTGTATGGTTTAAAGACTGACCCACAAACCTGCTGTGTTGTTAGTGTATTGATATATCTATGAATCAAGATTACACTTGTCACAGCTATTCACTATGGCTAGACTAGGGTTTGTAAATGTAATTAAATTTGCCCTATGCTTTAGAAATGAAGGTGGTCTGGCTTCTAATTTCCTGTAACTAATACAAAGTAGGAATGCAAAGAAAATAGAAACAGAGCTCACAGAACAAGCTTTAGTCTGGTTCTTTGTCCTGTAGCTGCTTTAAGGGCTTTGTTTCAATTATAGATTAAGTATATATAAGTAAGCAATTTCTTTTAGGACTATGGGAAAGCAAAATCTTTCTTGTCTGATTGATTGTCTAGCAAGCTTCCAATGAGTTTTGTGTTGTTGTGCTTGGGAAGTGTTTTGCTGTGGGAATCAGTGAAAAGTGACACACAAGAGGCATCATGTCCTGTATTGGATTTGGTACTGATTTGTTTCCCCTGTCTCAGCTCTTGTTAGTAAATTGTAGCAGGTGAGGTACTGCATTGCCTTTCCATGCAAGATCCATGGCCTGGGAGACTAATAAATTCCTACCTGGATGAGACTTTCTTCTCTACCAGATGAACTCACTGAGTTTGAGTGAGGATCTTGTATTCATTTACTCTGAGCATCTGGAAAAGTATTGTAGAGGACATAAATACAAATATTTCTGAGGAACTGCTATAATTAACTCATAAAGGAATGGTGATACTCTTCTGGAAGGTGTAAGAAAACTTTCCATAATGGAAAATGCCTCCCCCAGGGTGGTTTTGTTAAAGTTCCAGTTAAGATATCATCTACACCTATAAATAAGTCAGCGAAGGCTCTATAAAGAAATTCCAGTAAAAGACCAACTGTGATAGAAAGCTGATGCTGGGGTTTTACAATGAACTGAAAATCCAGGAAAGATGAGAAGATTGCACTAAATCTTGCGGGTCTCATTCTTCAAAGCATTGCTTCATCTTAAACTGCATAAAACCATTCTTTATGTATTTTTCTGTAAGGGTAGAGGAACATGCCCTGGTGTTCATCAATATGATTTGTAGCATAATGGGGCCTTGGAGAATTATGTGAAAGGGATTTATATAAAGAATTTATGATTCTGAACATGATCCTCACCTATTTTAAGCGACAGTGTGGTGAAGGCTACCATTGACAGAGTAACTGGAGTCTGTGTCAGAAATCAAAAAAGGAGACAAGGTCAGCAATGAAGATTAAAAGTCAGACAAAACTAGTACAGATCCCATATTGTGTAAACTCAGTTTTCCTAATAATTGAAGGAAACAGGCTGGGAGCCATTCTCTGAAAAAGGCTGAAAAACTCATAATCACTAATTCTCCTAATCACTAATTCCTGTGGATTATTAGGCATCCTGATATCTCTTAGAAAAGGGAAAAAGGGAAAAAGATTTCCAAGTTTCCAAACCCACCAAGTAAGGATATAAAACACATTAAAGTATAAAATGTGAATTATGTGCAGTCTAATAAAATTCCAGCCACATTAAGAACCCAAAATGGAGGTATAATGAAGGAACGGATAACAATTTGTATTAAATCTAGGAAAGTAGAAGGCTGTTCCAAGGTGCTGTGCTTGTCACAGCACTGTTTTGAGTGTCAGTGAGGTTTTAGCTGCCATGGGAACATACCCTACTGCAGAGGGTGGAAGAGAGCAAGGGGAAAAGGAAGAATTTATAGTTTTACTACCTTCTCTGTTTGTATAATTAAAGCTCACAGGTTAGCAGAAAACACATGATTTATAGATTCTCTCAGCTCAAGTAGCTACGCTGGGAACTAGTCACATTAACCACCTTTACACAAACTTGCAAATAAATACTGCTTCAGTAGCCATGACCTTGTGACAGGAAAAACACAGGGTGGTAATGAAGTTTGCAAAATTTTCCTTTCACTGTGGCAAAGAACTTGACTGACTCTTCCATGCAATTCTGTCTTCTCCTATAATGGGTCTTTTCATTCTGGTTTTACATCATGTTGATGGAGATTTTGCGCTGAGGCTTTTGGGGAGCAGGGAGTACTGGGCATACCAGGAAGGACCAGAGTCTGAATGGGAAAGCTTTGTGAATCACCTGTTCACCCTACATCCTATCTTCTCCCATGCAGGCTCACCTTTTTTTTTTTTTTTTTTTTTTTTTCTGGTACATTCCTCCTTTAAGTCTCTCGTTTCCTGAGAATGAGCAATTAAGAAGATCAGGATTTCTTTTTCCCCTCCACAAAGCTTTGTCACGTGCCCCATCAAACTTACAGCAACTTACAAAGAAAAATAGCCTCAGGAGGGTTTAGATGCTCTTCAGGATTTCCAGCTAGGGAACCCTGAGTCTTTGCTTCCTGTATGCCCAGTGTCCAGGAGTTGATAGGAGGGGAGAAAGGAAGGAAAAAGTGAGGAGGTGGGGGAGGAGGATGAGAGGGAGATGAATACCAAGTGCTCAGGCAAAACAAGAGACAAAACAGGTTCCCCCACCCTTATGCTTTTTCCTTTCTCTACCTCCAGTATAAGATGTACCATCTCTAGACAGGTTTTCACCTCCAATTTCTTCCACTTCTAAGCTGGGACCAGTGCCCATGCATGCATGTATGTGAATGCGATAGAGGGAGCTTACCTACAAAAACTGGTAGGCACCATCTCTGGGGCTCTCTGCTGTCAGGTAAGATTTGGCTTTTCTTCTTTTCTTTGTTGAGTCTCCTTTCAGAGAGGATGTCCTTAAACTGGGTTCATGGGTAAACAGTCTCTGTACCAGTCTCCTTTGTCCACCTATTCTAGCAAGTGCAGCTCTTATGTCTGCAGGCTGACACAGAATAAAGGCATGTCTAAGGAGGCTTACTGCAAAGCGGAGGAGTTTCCAGGGTGGGGGGAAGGACATTTTTTCATTGCCTGGAGTTTGAATGAGTGGAGGGGCGCTTTGGAAACTACCTGGCGGTGTCTCAGCCTGTCATATGCATGCTCAGGGACAGGCTCATCCTCGGACCTGACCATCAGGTACAGCCCCACATGCCAGCCCTTAGGAGGGTGAGCACCACTGCCACCCAAACTGTGTCACAGGTGAGTTATCAGGCATACTTTTGGTGGGATAAAAAACAGAGCCACCAGAGAAGGCTCCCACGCCCCAGCTAGCTGAAGCCAGGAACACAAGAAGTGGTCGGAGACCTAGCTGTGGGCCCCAGTGACAGGCGAGGAGAAGGTGTGAGCATGGCCAACAGCTTTCCTTCAGACAGAGTGTCACCTACCTGGACTTACTCAGGTGTCATAAGTGTGATGAGGCACAACTGGAGTGCTGCAATGGATGGCTATAAAATTTTCAGAAGGAATAGGCAAGGAAGGAGGGGCAGTGGGGTAGCCTTGTATGTTAGGGAGCATTTTGATTGTCTAGAGCTCAATAATGGTGATGATAGGGTTGAGTGTTTATGGGTAAGAATCAGGGGAAAGGCCAACAAGGCAGATATCGTGGTGGGAGTCTGTTATAGACCACCCAATCAGGATGAAAAGGCAGGCAAAATACTTCATAAGCAGCTGGGAGAAGTCTCACAATTGTTAGTCCTTGTTCTCATGGGGGACTTCAACTTACCTGACGTCTGCTGGAAATACAATACAGCAGAGAGGAGACAGTCTAGCAGGTTCCTGGAGCATGTAGAGGATAATTTCCTGACACAGTTGGTGAGGGACCCAACTAGGGAAGGTGCCCCACTGGACCTGTTGTTTGTGAACAGAGAAGGACTTGTGGGTGATATCATGGTTGGAGGCCGTCTTGGGCATAGCGATCATAAAATTAGAGTTTTCAATTCTTGGAGAATTAAGAAGGGACATTAAAAGAACTGCTACCTTGAACTTCTGGAGGGTGGAATTTGGCCTGTTTAGGGGCCTGGTTGACAAAGTCCCTTGGGAGACAATCCTGAAGGGCAAAGGAGTCTAAGAAGGCTGGATATTCTTCAAGAAGAAAATCTTAAAGGTGTAGGAGCAGGCTGTCCCCAAGTGACAGAAGACAAGCTGGTGAGGAAGAAGACCAGCCTGTCTGAACAGAGAGCTTTGGCTGGAACTCAGGAAAAAAAGGAGCGTTTATGACCTTTGGAAGAAGGGGCAGGTACTCAGGAGAACTATAAGGACCTCATGAGGTTACACACAGAGAAAATTAGAAGGGCCAAAGCCCAACTAGAATTTAATCTGTCTACTGCTGTAAAAGACAATTAAAAAAAGGGGGGGTTGAGGAGGATCTCCATCCTTTATTGGATGTGGGGGGAAACATAGTAACAAAGGATGAGGAAAAGGCTGAAATACTTAATGCCTTCTTTGCCTCAGGCTTTACTAGAACAGTTGTTCTTGGGGTACCCAGCCCCCTGAGCTGGAAGACATGGACAGGGAGCAGAATGAAGCCCCCATAATCCAAGGGGAAATGGTTAGTGATCTGCTACACCACTTAGACACACACAAGTCTATGGCACCAGATGGGATCCACCCAAGGGTACTGACAGAGCTGGCAGAAGTGCTCACCAAACCACTTTCAATCATTTATCAGCAGTCCTGACTAACCAGGGAGGTCCCAGTTGACTGGAAGTTAGGAAATGTGGTACCCATCTACAAGAAGGGCCAGAAGGAGGATCTGGGGAACTACAGGCCTGTCAGTCTGAAATCAGTGCTGGGGAAGGTTATGGAGCAGATCATCTTCAGTGCCATCACGTGGCACATACAGGACAACCAGGTGATCAGTCAGCATGGGTTTATGAAAGGCAGGTCCTGCTTGACTAACTTGATCTCCTTCTATGACAAGGCAAAACACTTGGTGGATAAGGGAAAGGCTGTGGATGTTGTCTACCTAGACTTTAGTAAAGCCTTTGACACCATTTCCCACAGCATTCTCCTGGAGAAACTGGTTGCTCATGGCTTGGATGGGTGTACTCTTCACTGGGTTAAAAACTGGCTGGATGGTTGGGCCCAAAGAGTTGTGATGAATGGAGTTAAATTCCATTTAACCCCCACATCCAATTTAAAAATGGAGGTGGCCAGTCACAAGTGGTGTTCCCCAGGGCTCAGTATTGCAGCCAGTTCTGTTTAATATATTTATCAATGATCTGGACAAGGGGATCGAGTGCACCCTCAGTAAGTTTGCAGATGATATCAAGTTGGGCAGGATTGTTGATCTGCCTGAGGGTAGAAAAGCTCTACAGAGGGTTCAGGACAGGCTGGAACAATGGGCTGACAACTTGTATCAGGTTCAACAAGGTTCACTGCTGGGTCCTGCACTTGGGTCACAACAACCCCATGCACCGTTACAGCCTTGGAGAAGAGTGGCTGGAAAACTGCCCAGTGGAAAAGGACCTGGGACTGTTGGTCAACAGCTGACTGAATATGAGCCAGCAGTGTGTCCAGGTGGCCAAGAACACCAATAGCATCCTGACTTGTATCAGAAATAGTGTGGCCAGCAGGAATAAGGGAGTGATCATCCTCCTGGACTCAGTACTGGTGAGGCAATGCCTCAAATACTGTGGTCAGTTTTGGGCCCCTCACTACAAGACAGACACTGAGGTGCTGGACCGTGTCCAAAGAAGAGCAACAAAGATGATGAAGGGTCTAGAACACAAGTGTTATGAGGAGCAACTGAGGGAAGTGGGGTTGTTTAGCCTGAAGACTCAGGGGAGACTTTATTGCTCTCTACAACTACCTGAAAGGAGGTTGTATCGAAGTGGGTGTCTGTCTCTTCTCCCAAGTAACAAGCGACAGGACAAGAGGAAATGGCTTCAAGTTGCACCAGGGGAAGTTTAGATTGGATATTAGGAAAAATTTCTTCACTAAAAGGGTTGTCTAGCATTGGAACAGGCTGCCCGGGGAAGTGGTTGAGTCGCCATCCCTGGAGATACTTAAAAGACATGTGGATGTGGCACTTATGTAAGGACACGGTTTAGTGGTGGACTTGGCAGTGTTAGGTTGGACTTGATGATCTTAAAGGTCTTTTCCAACCTAAACACTTCTATGATTCTATGATTATGTTTTGCTGGTATTCCTGCCACATGTGGGAAAGAAGATCTTACATGGGCTATCTGTCTTCATGTTTCATGGCACTGGAGAAGTATGGTATCCAAGATACAGCAAAAACCTAAGGTTGTCACTATACCTGAGTCAGTAAGAGACCACCAGCCAGGTATCTGCTTAGATAAAACCAGAGCTGTCTCTGACCTCCCAATCCAGTTGGCAGTGTATTACAAATACTCCCAGTATAATACCAGTGGTGCCAAAAAGTATTTGAGTGGCATAAGTCAAGTCTGTGATTAGAGTGAAACACTCATATTTATGCTGGTTGCACAAAAAAGGAAAGATTAAAGCTAATATTGCAGCAGGCTGTGGTACCACAGGGCACACTGCTCTGCTCTCTGTATTAAGTGTTTTCCTCAGAGGCATTGTCAGGGCAACTGAACAGATGCTCTAAGATATATGGTTGCAGGTTGCTCCAGGCCTGAAAACTACTGACCTCCTTAAAGCCATGCCATAGGAACACTTGGGGATACATTAAAGCCTGTAAAACTTGTATGACTATCAGTCCTTCCTAGCACACTTCCATCTGACATCCAGAGACAGATCATAAATGTTAATAATTTTAATACTGTAATAATTTTTTTATACTGCTGAGTGTAAGTTTTGTTTAAGCTCTGCTGTCCATGAGAGAATTGTACCAACTCAGTGTGGCATGAATTTGTATGCTGCTGTCAAGCATCGGTTGGCATCATATTCCACATATTCCACTCCCACATCTCCACGGCTTTTCTTTTTTTTTTGGTCAACCTTGCATATGGGGTACAGTGGAGGAGACTGTGCAGACCCCCTGCTTCTCTGCCAGACCTTTTCTAGTTGGATGTTGCTTTGCTCAGAGATAAGGACAATTCTCTTAACTGTGTTTCAGATGTTTTCCTTTTTTTTTTTTTATTCTGAGATTACTGTAGTAGTAACATGCAGAGCATTTCAAACCTTAAGCTAAAGGCTACTTGATGTGCTTACATGGCAGCATACCTTATGTGAGCGTCATGCCCATGCTCATAAGTTTGAATGAGTTCATCCTCACTTGAGTGCTGTGAGGTATGTGCTGTCATTCCCCATTGTACAATTTCAGAAGTGGGGCATAAAGAGATGATGTGACTTTTCCCAAGATCACAAGAAAGTCAGAAGCAGAGCAGGAATAGGTTATAAGTTTTCTGCATCAAGAGCAAACCATTCCTATTTTGTTCTTGTTTTAAAAAAAAGGTCAAGGAAATACATTAGAGTCTCTGTCAGGGCAGTGTCAAATGCAAATATCTCTCTTATATGTAGCTGTCAGTAGCTCTTACTTCATCTGATGTGATAGAGACATCTCAGTGAAAATGTTGGTGCCACAGCCGCAGTCTTTTTGCCTTGCCCATACATAAACAGAGCCTAGGCAAGTATTTGCATGAGCAAGTCTTAGCATCTAGATATACTTTTGTTATTTTCACTTCTTACATTTCTGGAACACAAATACCTACTGAACAGACCCTTGGGAAGCCATGAAAACACATGTATGTACATGTATATGCACGTATACATAAACCCATATACATATATTTTACTTATAAGATCTGTGTCTTTAGACAAATATAAAAGAATAGGAACTTCTATACGTATTTTCAGCCAGCAGTTCTATAAAACACAGTGCTGCTTAAAAGTGAACACAGAAGCTGATTTCATAAATATTTTCAGATCTGATTTAGAGATTGAAATTAAGAACAAAGTACTGCAGTATGTAAGTAGAGATTTAAGAATTACTGATATCTTTTGTTCTCAAAGTGCAGTATTTAAGTTTTCTTTACTTCTTTGTATTTACCTGCAAAGAAGCAAATTCACATTTTTCCTGTAACAATTGACCACTGAGCCCTAAGGCTCTATCTAAAATGGTAAAGGGGACTAAACCTCTTTATTGTTGTGTAACTCATTAGCTAACATCAGACGATTAGAGCTAATGTTTCAATCTAAAACGATTGAAGTCCCTCATTAACGGGGCTAGATTTCTTTTGATCTAATTACTTAGTGTCCCAGATATATGGGAAATTCAGAGATCAGCTCTGAGAAACCTCTGCAGACACAGTCACATCTAGAAATGTGAACCTACATATAGGCTCCAGAAATGTTGTTTAAAATGTTAACAAGCCTCATTTAGTCTGCCAGTAATGCTTGGTCAAATGTTCAAATGAAATCACATTGATGATAGCTAGAGAATGAAGATGACAAATGTTTGCTGAGTATGATTTAATCTTCATTATTATAGGCAATTGGATTGCAAATTTCCATAATTAAACATCCAGAGCACTGGTCAGATTCTATTGTAAACTTGATAATTGCTGTTGAAGGGAAAACAGTACAGCAGGGTGTTGCTGTCACATGACGAGCTTTTGAGGCTGAGCTAATAGGATGCCCTTTTAAAATGTTCTCCATGTTTTCTGGTTTAGAGGCAGGGGATATCATCATGGAGATTTCATCAAAAGAAAATACTCAGTTTTTCTCAAACAACACACTCCTGCCGGTTGACAGATCTTCATTCAAGTCTGAATCTTCTGCATCCAAGGAAAAGCAGTCGTGTTGTGGAGGTATAAAGGTAGAGTAAGAGTTTTTGAATATTCCAATAGGGACTTAGAAAACCTCTTATTTTAGTGAACTATCCCTTTTTCAGTTCTGATTATGTCTTGATGAGTCAGTATGAAATTATTAGAGATATTTCTCAGTCACAAAAAGAGCCTGCTTCAGAACTGTATTTGCCTAACATTTGGCAACGTTCAAATATAGCATGTTGGTGGAGGCTTGCATAATATTCACTTCAAGTGTCATCTGAAAGGTCACTATACCCTCCTTAGAGCACCACCCTATTTTCCTGAAGTTAAGAACAGAAATTGGCAGACAGGTACCACAGACAGCTGTTAGTACATATTGCTTTTTAAAGTTTGTAGCCATAGTAGTCTTCTGAGCTCTGAAAAATAATATTTGTATTATGTCCATGTGTTTTGAGTGCTACATTATTAAAGTATTATTGTAATGTTCCTGATTTGAGAGAACTCTGCATGAGGTGACTTTGAAAGGAAACTGCAGATGTATAACTGCTGCATCTGCATTTATTTCTCCCATGAGAAGTACTTCCTTGAGGCAATGGAAACTCCCTGCTTTAAGCTTCGTAATGTAGCTGTACCTACCTGACAGTGGGACCGCTGTACCTTGGATGAGCATTCCACCCTGTATGGGACACTGGGGTACAGGAGGCAGCATAATGCTTTGCTTATTGTCTCTATCTGTCTTCCAAAGCCAGATTGTAAAATGCTGACACTCTCTTGGGTGAGGTCTCACTAAGTCACCATACAATGGTGGGATTAGATGATTTGAGTTATATGGTAAATGAGTCTTTGACCTTGACCAGTTTTTTCATCTTGCAGTTTTATTTCTGTTGTTCTCTCTCTCTCTCTCACATATCTACTTTCAGATACTAATCCAGCTCCCAATACAGTCAATGACTTCAGCAAAAGTTGACCCGAAGTCTAAAAATTATGCAAAGTGGTTAAGATATTGCAGGATTTACTGAGTCTGATGACTGCTATAAAAATATTTTGATTCCTGAATATTCTTGAATTTTTCTGATCCTGTAAAGACCCAGAAATGGGGTCCTGTTTTGAAGTAGAAGATGAGTTGTATTAATTAAATTTGTGGCATAATACTAATTCTATCATTGTTCCTCCATTTGCTGCAACAATAATCCGATTCCTTCATTGAATAAACCTTCAGTCACAGATTAGCCAGTCAGGAATCAGCTTATTAGCTCCAAAACCAGAAAAGGAATAATATTTTGGCTCAGTTTCTTTCTGTTCAAAAAATGTTTCTTCTGGGAACCCAAACCAATATGATTAACCTATTCCAGTAGGGACTTAGAAAACCTTTTTTTGGTGAACTAACACTTTTTCAGCTCTGATTATGTCTTAACGAGTCAGTATGAAGTTATTAAAGATATTTCTAAGTCACAAAAAGGTCAGCTTCAAATCTGTATTTGCTTAACATGTTACCAAAACAATATGCAGATTCAGCAGGTTGTTTTTACTGATTATCAGGCTTTCCATGTGTCAAAATTGCTTTTTACCAGAAAGACTGGGAAATCATGTGCATCTTTCTGTCCCACCTCTAAATTGGGAGAGTTTTTCCACCGCTGTACATGGTCTCCACCTTCCTCCTGTGACAGTTGCAAGCCCAGCAGAAAAACTTGTGCCAAAGAGAGACAGAGACATTTGAAGTTCTAGTTTCACCTATATGATTTTCCTGTGAAAAACCATGTTTGCTTTTGCATTCCTATTTAAAATTCAAGGGTATAAACACACAGGAAATGTAAAATATTATGGCAATATTTTTACTAGAGAGCTCTTTGAGAGCCCTCACTGTGGGAAGTAAGAACCAGATACTATTTATTTACCCACAAGTGTTTCTAAAGGAGGAATAACCAGAATTGGATAGTGTGTTGAATGTGACACAGAGATATATTTGAACCTTAACACAAGAATTTGCATTCAACAGTGATGCCAGTCTTATTACCAATGTGCCTTGTCAAATGAGATGTTGTAAGGACTATTGCACTGGAGGTGAGTACATCACTTCAGAGCACCTGCTTACTGGAAGTGTGATTGTTCAGAGAGCAGGCCTAAGGACTAGGACAAAGGTCTAGACCTCTCTTTATACAAAACAATACTGTGTCTTTTAACTTCTGGTTTAGGGTTTTTTTTAACAACTTTTACAAAGAGCATCCCTATATATTCAGTCAACACAACTCGTATCTGAAGGAAGAAATCAGTGTTGTGGTTTCCATGACTAGTTGCATGGTGTGAGTATCCCTGAAGTTTGTAAACTCAGGAAGGCTGCATTCAGTGAAGGCAAATTTAGCCCATAGCTCTGCCAGAGTGAAACAGTTGGTGTTAAGGACTCTGCACTCCTACTGTATGCACTGCAGGGTGGGGAGATACTTCAGACCAGCTCTTGTCTTGTCCCAGAGACTGAAGAGCTGTTGACTGTTGAAGTGAATGTAATGCCCTTCTAGAGCACATCTTCCAGCTTAATTTTGTGTAAAAGGGATTCAGTCTGCACATTTGCAGTTTGTACCAAAGCACAGTGAAAGGGGTTTGAGTTTCATTTCCAAAACCCACTCCTGACTCAGACTAACACACTAAAACAGATGTAGTGATAACTAAGAGAAAATAACTGCCTCTGCAAAACAAAAGGATGAGGGAAGGTTGTCCCCCAGCAAAATGCAGTGTACAATCAAAAGAAAATGTATGTATTAGAGCTTGCAAGAGATCTGGTGGGGAAAGGACAAGCCTAGAAGAGAATTGCCTGGCAGGTCACTGTTCAACTCATGGAGCAGTGTAACAAGAGGCAGAGACTTCTTCCTCCTGGACAGCCTGGGCTTCAGTGGGAACAGTTTACCAGAATAGGACTGTAAAATCCAGCCAAATGCAAAAGTCTATGCTAAAAAATGCCCAAATAACTCACCTCCCCACCAAGCACACTTAACATTTACCCTTATTGTTATTGTGTAAGATACCTCCTCCTTAGAGAGATCAGTGGGGCGATATATGTCTCTGTCCTTCAAAGCATAAGTAGCTTTGTTATTGACCTGAAATAAGCAGTGGCTGATAGCACATTCAGTTTATACCATTATTGCTCATAAGAAATGGACAAATCAGCAATCTAGCATTTCATAAAAAGTAGGAGAAATATTGACGTGGTTATTTGGGAAAAGAAGAGGTGGGAATGTGAAATTGTTTAAAATAATTAATGAAGTAAAACCTTCTGTACTGCCTGATTTTAATCACTGTCAATTTCTTTCACAGATATTTCTTGGTGCATTGTCTTTTGTTTATTTTGCTAAAGCACTGTCAGGAAGTTATTTTAAAAGCACTATCACACAAATAGAAAGAAGATTTGATATCCCTTCCTCTTTGGTTGGCATTATTGATGGCAGTTTTGAAATCGGTATGTGCTATAGGAACTCATTTTTGTTTTCAGAAAAAAACACTGATGCAATTTGTTTTGAAAAACGATTGTATGAATCTCCTTGAACCATTAAAACTGAGCAACATTCACCTAGTAAAATTCAACATGACTATGTTGGATAGGACTGGTTTTCTAACACAAGCAATTCAACATAGTCCTAAATATTCTGTAACTTGAGAAGTTTAACGTCCAGCTAATTAATACTAATTGAAATTTTGACTGTTGAATGAGAGCTTACCTGCACAGATTTCTGCTTTCTCTCTCCTTTTGTCAGCAATCCACCTTCCCCACAAGTGTTTGCCCTTCATGATTTATTAAGCAGCAAGAGTACAAACCTCTAACCATAATCTACATTCAGTGTCCAGTCCATCCCCTTCCTTCCTGCTAAGGTTTCCAGTGTGACATTGTCTCTTACGATTTCAGATTACTGAATTTATCTTGTGGGTGATCAGTGGACTGTGGTATTCAAGGGAATGAAATCTTAACCTAAATGTATAAAACTCTGTTTGATTCCCTCTTTTCCTGCTTTTCGGGTTATTTGTTCTCTTCAGTTGGCAACAGTCCTTCTCCTCTTTTCCAGCTGCTTATCCAAAAGTTTATGGTTTTCTTATCATGGAAGGCATTGGGCTCCTGTAAGAATGCCTGGAAAGAGGGAGAAACACCAACCCCATGCAATCAAGCCCTCTCCCCCTGAAATCACTGCCTATACCACACAGTAGGAATCATTATTTTAGGGGATCTCTTATCAACAAGCCGTAAAACTCAGTTTTCCTTTTGTATTCTCAAAGGGAACCTCCTAATCATAATTCTTGTGAGCTACTTTGGAGCGAAGCTTCACAGGCCAAGAATAATTGGAGCAGGCTGCTTAATTATGTCAGCTGGAACATTCCTAATTGCAATGCCCCAGTTCTTCATGGGACGGTAAGTGCAAAGTGATCAGTATTTTCCAGCTGGGCTATGCACACTGAACACCAGCTCACTAAAATATTTAGGCATTGATTGTGAAGGTGCGCATAGAAATAAGCATACATGGATGTGGTTACTCAATTTAATATTTTTTTGTGAAATGACTTAGTACTGCAGAGCACATAATTTAACATATATGCTATTCTCAGTTGCAATGAACTTATTTTATTAGTCTGTGATCTTGATCAGCTGCATTTTGACATGATTTAAGAATTGTTGAAGCTTCAGTGATGAAGTGATGACTAAACTCAAGAAAACAATCTGAGTATTAAACACAAGCATGAATATACACCCACTGTCTGATAATCTCCTAGTACAGATTCATGCATCATAACAGAGTAAAGTTAAACTGAAATGCAGCACTGTGACACAAAGAGAACCAAAGGGACAATTCTCATGTACTACCGCGGTATAAACTGGGTTCCATTTATCACCTGAAAACCGTCATTTGCAACACTGGATGCAGATGCAATTTGCACTTAAGTGCCATGGAGATATCTTCCATGGTAGTAACAGATCTGTTTACTTTGGTTTATAAACAGATACCAGTATGAAAGGTTCCCTTCCACCATCAATTCGACTGTTAGCATCTCTCCATGTCTGCAGGATAAAAGCCAAACTCCACTCTCAGCCTTGGAAAAATCTCAAGCAAAAATAAATGCAGGTGGGAATGATCTTTCTTAGCTATTGTGATAAGCACACTAAAATACATCAAAAGGCTCCTAAACTCTCATGCTATAGTTTATTAGAATGTCTACTGGCTGAGGCAAATTTATTAAAAATAAATATATGACTGCCAGTGCCCACTGCCAAGAGTTTTTTCAGGCTGCAGCCTTTCCTTCAGATTTGCTCTCTCCTCCAGCAACATTCTGCAGCTTTGGGGCTTGCAAAACCACCAGTCTCCCATGGAGACCTTAGAATGTCTTGGTCTTACCTCTTCCAGGAAATATGCCTTCAGAGTCTCAGGCCACTGGAAACAGCTGCTTGGCTCTCCCAGCCGGGGCCCCCCCCTTATTGTTTCTATCCCTGCTCACTGACCCCATTTTGCACAGCAGAAAGCTGTCTCCCCTCTGGGTGCGTTGAGCTCCTCATGGACAAGGTGCCTTCCTCCCTGATGCCTGACCATGAATAAGCTGTGGATGAGCAAATCAAACCCTCTACACATCACAAAATGTGTATGTTTGCATCCTCATACCTGTGGATTAGATGTGGCTGGTAGTGCTCACTATCATCAGTATTTCCCAAATCTTTCCATTAGGAGATCCCAGTTTTGGTTAGAAGGAAGTGAGAAAGGTTTCTAAAATGGGATGTGGTGACAAATTTATAAAACTGGCCAACTACTGATATCTGACTGAAGCAGTTCATGCTAAACATGTGTCCATCTCAAGCTGATTGGGTTAAATTTGCCACCCCCACACCCCACAAAACATTTTCTACAGTTTTCACACTGGTTTTCCCATATTAGAAGTATTTTAGAAGTCCTATGCATTCAGTGTCAAACTGTTATGAAAAAACACATCATTGTTGTCTCTCTTGTGATGTACCCAGGATGTGAAAAAGAAGCAGGCTCTTCCATGTGGATCTATGTTTTACTGGGAAATCTTTTGCGTGGAATAGGTGAAACTCCTATCCAGCCTCTGGGAATTGCATACATTGATGATTATGCCATTGAAGAGAATGCTGCCTTATACATTGGTAAAATAAATATTTTTTTTTTCCTAACGGATTTTTCCCCAGAAGAAACCAAGTCATTCTGAATAATGGAATGAGTGTTACTGAGTTAACTTGCTCTGATTGTTTTGTTTGCATAATTTCCAATATTAAATTTTATTTAACAGTCCTGTACATTCAAGGGACCAAGTTCCCATTTAATTATACCAGCACAGATCCATTATCTTAATTTGAGGAAAGAATTTGACCTTAGGTTCCTGCTGTTACCCTAATCTTCCTAATTCTTCTGGATGTGGACTGCTGAGCCTCTGTGCACATTTAGTTCTCTGGAAAGTGATGTAAAAGCATGTGCTCTTTTAAGCACTTAAAACAGAATTTCAGCAGGCAATCAAAACATTCCCTCCAGGTACAGGTAGAATTAGAAACAATAGTGCTGAGGCTTTAAAAAGTTGGTATCACTGTTTTCTTGTTGTGTTCATTGTCTGAAGACCTCTGCACATTCACTTGAAATATTAACAAAAAATCCTTCCCCATAAGCATCTTGTCTTGACAAGTTTCCAGGCTGGCAAAAGGCAAAAACTCAGGCTCTCTCTGTAAAAGACTCAGTCTTCCCAGCTTTCCAGGCTAATTCTGAAAATTCAAAATATTCAAAAAGTTTGTCTGAAGGTGTATTGAAATGTGTTAATATCGGGTACCAAAGCAAAGTGATTTTTCAGCCTATTCAGTGCCCACCACAACTCAAAGTTATCAGTTAAATAATTGACATTTGCTTTCCAGTTTAATCTAGTCAGCTAAAGAGTTTCTAGCAGTTATAGATTGGTGCTGATATTGAGTTTGAGCCATTAAGCTCTCTGACTTTTTTCCTTTTGGGCAGAATTTCATTCTTTAATTGTATGCTAACAAAAATAGTTGAAGTGTTAATGTGGTGGGGAAAAATTTATTGTGGGTTTTTTCTTCTTGAAAATGTTCTAACTTGCATAACTAATGTGCCAGAGAGCAAAGATTGGCTCAGTATTTTAAGACTGTGTCACTTGTTACCCATGATATGTCATAATTTGCTGTTCGGTGCAGGAAGAACCACTGCTCTTTTTAACTCAGAAACATAACAGTCCCCTGTTTTCTGTTGCAGGCTGTGTACAGACAGTTGCAATTATAGGGCCAGTATTTGGCTTTCTTCTAGGATCCCTGTGTGCCAAACTTTATGTTGACATTGGCTTTGTAGATCTGGGTAAGTCAGAAAACTCAGGTTTTAAAAATTCAGTCAGGCTCCAAAATGCCTATTTTAGGCCAAGAACTATCTAGTTATCTTCTAGGCATAAGGGGCTAGTGGGGGTAGAGCAGGCACTTTATGAAATAAAAAGGATGACAGCAGTGCAATGCCCCATGCATAAAAGGGTAGCAAGAAGGATGGGTATAGAGGAAGTAGGAAGCCTGACTCTTCCTCAGCCCCAGCAGATCTGTGGCTGGTGGTCCCCAGGAGATGCCCTGGTGAGGAGGCTCTGGGGTGACAGCAGGCACCAGGAGGAGGCAGGACTGAGGCTCAGAATCCTGCCAAGTCCTGTGTGAGTGCATTTTGTTGTACGCTGTCATTGCCTAGAAAAGCAGTCTTGCAATGGGTACCAGGTCTCCTGATTGCCTTAATCCTGAGAAAATACCTTCCTCCTTGTTTTTCCCTGGCACTTTTGTGCAGAACAGCCTGACTGGGAGCAAGTGCATGGCCACCTGGACTACCCCATGTCTTGGGCCTTGCAGCCTCTCTGGGGACATGTAAGCAACATGGCTGGGGCCCCTGCTGCTGTGTCACAGGAATCAGCAAGTCCTTATTGCCTCCCCACAATTAGTCCTGTAACTGATAGAGACACACAGCACAGCTAAACCTGGTGAGGTGGGGGTTGACTCCTCTGGAGGAAGTCCCTGCAACATCACCTTCCTTGTTATCAGCAAACATTCTTGAAAAGTGTTTATTTGTTTCTCCTTTTTTTGATTTTCTCCAGACAGTGTAACAATAACTCACAAGGATGCGCAGTGGGTGGGAGCCTGGTGGCTGGGTTACTTAATAGCAGGTGTGATTAGCATTCTGGCTGGCATCCCCTTCTGGTTCCTGCCAAAGCATCTCCCAAAACCAGAGAGCAGAAAGGACTCCAGTACCTCTTCCGAGCAGTCAAAGTTCATCACTGAGGATTACAAGGACCAACACAAATCTTATCAGCAACAAGTGAAGATCACTGAGATGGCAAAAGGCAAGTCACTGGAGTTTCTTTCCTGACCGTTGAGTCTTTCTCTCACTAGCTTTTATGTTTTATACTTTCTGAGGCCGTATTTTAATAGCCTCAAAATTACTATTTTCCCTCAGGTGTCACTCTCCACTTAACTAGTATACACAAATATGGTTTTTTCATTGTTCCCTGGACCTGCTCTTTCATACAGAACTTCTCCAGCTGAGATTTGTAAAGTTACACTAGTGGCCCAACAAATGTCATGAAACTGAAAAAATTTTTCATTCACAAATAGTGACTGTTGCAGAAGTGGGGGTCAAAATATCTGGTTTTGCTAAACCTTTTTCTTTAAGGTCATTCATTAGAAAAACATACACAATATCTGATCAGATTAAGGATGGGCACAGACTAGATACAGTATTTTAGGAGGCTATCTGGATTTAAACACAAGCTGGTTTGCACAATTGTATTTCCTTGGCCCTACTTTGCCAGAAGCATGTTCCCTCAGCACTTGAATCTGTAACTTCATATGTCTGTGCTTACTGCCAGCTGTGCTGAGCACTCTCTGCCCCCAAATTAAGCTAAAAGGTGCTGTGGCTGTTGAGACCACAGAGAAACCAAATCAGTCCTGGTTTATGATCAAAAGAAGGTATATAAAACAAGATATCTCTGCTGAGAAATTGATGCTTAGTATTTTGCTCCGCCGTAGCCCCATCCAGAAATGGGGGAGCTCTTAGGAACTTCATGGAACTTCATGGATTCCTCCTGAAATATTCTGCTGTCTTTCTCTGGAAAGTGCAAACACATTGCAAAGCATTATTCACAGCAGTTATTCTCTCCCTGACCTGGTTGTCATTTCTGCCATTTTGTCTTGCAGACTTCTTGCCATCACTGAAGAACCTCTTTGGGAATCCAGTTTACATTCTGTATTTGTGTGCAAGTATCATTCAGTTCAATTCTTTAATTGGCATGGTGACATATAAGCCAAAGTATATTGAACAACAGTATGGGCAAACATCTTCAAAAACTAATTTTGTTATAGGTAATGCTATATCTGCTTCTTGATATCTTAGAAATGGACATTTTAGGAGTGACATATACATACATATAGGGAAAATTGGTTTTTTTAGGATACATTCATTTCTTCTCATTCCTTCTTTGGCTTTATGTAGTAGGTCATGAAAGGTAAGTTATTTCATTTCTGCTTTAGCTCTAGTTATCTCTGAGTTTATCTATGCAAGAGTTACTGTGAGAGATTACATGATTTGATACCTTATTTCCCATTTTACTGGAAATTTGAAAAATAATCTATGTACAGCACAAGAGAATAATTGAAAAGATAATTAATTTTAAAATACATACATTTGTCATCAAACAGATCTTTTCCCTTGATGGCTTCCCATTTATTTCAACAAAATGAAGATCAGCTCAGTGAGTGCTAAAGTACTGACCATAAAAGTAGCTGTGATATTGCCAGTCATTTCTTATTTTCTGAAGAGGCTGGTGCTAAATAACAGAAAGTCAAATTCATATCAGTGATCACACAATACATGCATTAAAAACCTCACATTATCTCAAAGCAGTGCTGGTGAAGGAAAAGTAAGCATTTCTGCCCTAACTTTACCTAAGAGCCTTTCTCTGTGAAGTTAGTCTCCCAAGCCCTTCCATACAGCACAATAGAGAGAGACGCTGCTTCTGCCTTTGGGTACCAATGTGACTATTTTTGGAGATGTCTTCAGGATGGTGAACTTCATTGCTCAGTTGCTGAACCTTCATGCAGGCTTGGGTTCAGTTCCTGAGATCCAAGGATTCAATAGCATTAGACAGCAAAGAGGTTTACATCAATCCAATGCAGATGGAACTGCCTTGTTTCAGAGCAGCATTAGTTGCACAGCAACGGAGGTATATATATGCAGAAAAGCTGTATTGATCCATTGTGCTATGTTAATTCCTTAAAGATAGAAGCTGGAATTTCCTGGCACAAAACTCCTCAAAACAAAGAGAAATCTTCAAGCATAGTTGATGGCCAGAAAAAGTCCAGAAAAAAATCCCTACATTCAGTACAGTACTTCTCATTGTATTTAAAGATTTTCTGGAGCTAAGCTTTCAGGTATGTGCAAACTGAGTGAGGATTAGGATCCATCTGATTTCACGAAGCATAGGGACTATATTCAATGAAGAACGTGTGATGGCTTGGCTAGGGAAAGATCCTGGCTGAGTGGCCATCCCTGCAGTAAGGTGTTTTTCCTTCCTGCTTTTCTTTTTTCTCCCAATCCATCCTTGCTAAGGAAGCTGAGGACTGATTAGAACTAACAGTGTCTATTTCCCTTTCCTTAGCTCTTTTCCTATTTCTTCTTTTTCTAAAAAAAAAAAAAAAATTTCTATCACAATCTTTCTGATAGATCTCAGAAATGTCAGAGCAATTTGAAACACTATTTTAAAAAATCAGCTGGAAGTCATAAGAGGGTATTTTTCAGTAGTCACAGCCCAAGGAATCTGCAAGGAAGTAAAATGGTTCCTGCTGTGTTTGTATGATTTTCCTTAAATATATACACTTTGCTCCCCTTCACCACCACCCATGGTGTCAGTGTAGACCAATGGGGTTATCTGTAAGGCAATGAGACAAAGGCATGAACAAAAGGGGTGCACAGGAATGGGCAGAGTGCAGGTACTCTCTGGTGCATCACACAGCTTGCAGTTCCAATCCCAGTCCCCTCTTACAAAACAAAAAAAAAAAAAAGGAACAGGAAAACCTGTTATATAATGACTCTTAATTTATATATGCTACATTTTGGATACTGCTTCTAAATCCCCTGAAGTACAATTTTTCATGTATGTGCAGAGTTAAAAGTGTCACCCCAGTGAAGCTTCCTGAACCTTGTCAGTAACTGAACTGGGTTCATGTAGTCAGCCAAGATACTGACTCCTGGGTTTGATAGATAAAATAAGGCTTTTTCTAACATAGAACATACCTACTAGAGTCTCTTCTAAGCACTGATTTTTTACCATGCGTGCATCCATGGTGGATCCAGGTGGATCAAACACTGACTCAAGCCAGAAATTTAAGGCATACCAGTGGACTTCCTAGCAGGCAGATTAGACTCTAATGTCATAAACCAGTGTTTTACACCAAGTCATTTGAAATCATGTTATACTACCTCCAGTCCCATCAACAAACTTCTGAAACTTCATCTGCTCTATGAATGCATATATGCTTTTGACTTGCAGAAAACAGACTCTACAACTAGAATAGAGTTATAAAGCAGGTATGTTTACTCCTGCGCCGGGGTGCAAGGGGATTTCTCCACAAAGCTCTCACACCCACAGCACATTTTACCAAAAGCTTATAGAGTGTGGATATACATATTCACCGGATTACATAATACAAATATACATATGCATAGGTAAGGCTGGGTTAGTTCTAGAGGCTCGTGTCAGCAGTTTATGTTATCTTTGCACCTGCGCATTGACTCCTGGGGGGCGTCTCTGGAGGTCTGTTGGAGGAAGCCTCATAGTCTTTCTCACTTTGTACTTTTCCTCAGAGCATGCGCAGATTCTCTTAGCCAATTTCTTGAATAATAAGAGTGGTTCCCACTGGTTTACCACCTTTATCTTATCTAAAAGCACCAGTCTATTAATTTCTACCACCCATATATGGCTCTCTATCCATAAACTTGCTAGAGCACATCTGCTTTCCAAGGACATGTCTCTTATTTTTGCTAAACATAGTAATTCTTGGTAAGTTTCCACAGAAAACTGCTTTGTTTTGATCAACACAGTAGCCCTTGGTAAGCTTCCACAGAACAGTCAGGGCAAGCAGGATTATTAAGCAATATTCAGAAATCATTATAAATTGCTATAAGTAAATAAGTTGCAAAGTAGGTGATCATTTCCTTGTATCACTTTGGTACTTGCATGTGTTTTGTACACTCGCTTGGCTCAGCATGGCTAGATGTCAGCATGAATTAAAAGCTGCAAACCACATACACAGCCCTGTGCAAGGGGGGAATTTAATGTGCTGGAACTGGCTGGTAAAGCTGGGCAAATCATTTTCAGTAACAATGAAATCCAGCAAAGGGTATCTTGCTTGACTGTGCAGTGTCATTTAGGGTGGTCTCTATTTACATCTGGTTTTTCATGTACTGAACAGGACATTTTTTTGTCTTGTCCACATCTATCAATAGGGATACTGCTTTGAGCAAAGCTGTCCAGGTAAGGATTAATGGTCATCCAATTTTACACATTTCCTTCAATACTCTTCCACTTGATTGCCTGAAGCCTGATGAAAGAGAGCCCATGAGGTATACCTATCTTTCTGCTGTGGCAACACTCACCTAAGGGAGCATTTCAACAACCAAAACCAGAGAAATTCCCTAACTCTCCTGGGCATGAAGGTGATGACATATGACTGGCTTTCTCCCTCTTGGAGACTTCTCTAGGGGAAGTTTCATGGCTGAATCAAAACAGAAAAATCAGGTCTTGCTCCAGATTTCATAACACTGTAGGTAAAACCAAATTTGTCCTCTAGGAATGAGCAGTTCAGGCTCCTCCTGTCAGTGGAAAAGGGAAGGAGAGGAGCTGCCCTGGAGAGCCGGAGTGGGGCAGTCCCAGAGAATGGCCCCTGTTGCTCCTAGTGTTGCTATATGGGTGAAGGATGCAGGGGAGGTCTATAGCAAAGCCCCAAAATGTGCAGCGGGGCGGAATTGGTCTTTGCTGCCCTGAGCAGCACAATACCAGGTAACTTTTCTATGCCCAGAGCAGCTCTTGTGAGAAATGACACTAAAAGTGTTGCAACTAACAGTACAATGATCCCTTCACTGACAAACTAACAGTGGAGAAAACCACCTATCCCGATCCAGCGTCGTGGGAGGTTTCACTGTTATCCCAAGAGGGAGATTAAGACACAAACGAGGTCAAATGCCGTACACCCAAACCAGTTGTTATTATTAAAAGTGAAGAGGGGTAGTGATAGGACAGAATGGAAGGAAAAGACAGAAATCAAGCAAGCATCCAGAATAGAGTTGCAATAGTCACCACCATGGATCCAGTGGCATCCTGTTGGTCCTCAGTCTTCAGTTCTTCAGTGGTGGGTGCACACAGAGCAAAGTTCTCCATCTCCTTTTAAATTCATCTTATCAGCTGATTAGCATATCTGCCCACCTTTAGTTTTTTTTTTCCTCTGGTCCCTGGTTTTTTCTGGATTTGTCTTCTGGGGCAGAAACGCTCACCTCTCATCAGTTCATTAGCAATGCATGCATGGTGTCTGGCCTATACAATAGAGCCACAAATGGCTACACGATGGAGCCACTGATAAACATTTGGTTTCTGCTCAGTCCATGTCTGCCCCTTTGAGACTTATCTAAGGAGTTTGACAATGCAACTGCAAGAGGGTGGGGGGTGCATCCTTTGATACACTCCTGCTTCCTTGGGTGACGTTCCTCAGACTAATCCAAAGGCCACAGCCTGTCCTTGAGGTTTTCTGTGTCAATGAATATTTGAGGCATTACTTCTTCCAATTCCTTACACCACCTAGCTTAAGAAATTGGAAGATCATTATCTAAATCTTATACATAATCTCTCTGTCAAAGAATTAGCAAAGAAACATTTTCCTGGAGCAAGTTTTTCAAAGCAGTCCCAGCACCTTTGTAGGAACAGTCCAAGTCTGGACAAATACAATGTCCCAACTGAAGATCTTACATATTTTGTTACTTCATCTTATCTCTGCTGCTGGTTTTGTGGCTGAGGATAGTCCATTGACCTGGGGTTTTTGTTAATACAGATTTTTCTGTTTGATTTCAGGTCTTATCAACATTCCTGCTGTGGCTTTTGGCATATTTTCTGGGGGACTGATCATGAAAAAATTCAGAATCAATGTTTTAGGGGGTGCAAAACTCTCCCTGGGATCATCTTTCTTTGGTTACCTTTTGCTCCTCTCATTATTTGCGATGGGCTGTGAGAACTCGGATGTGGCTGGACTGACTGTGTCGTACCACGGGTATGCTGGGAAGATCACGCTTCAGCATAAAGTACTATTGCAAACCAAACTCCTCCCTCATTTTATTCCACAAAGTATATATTGTTGAAAAGCAAATGACTGACCTAAATGTGCTTCCCAGAAATTTGATTCAAAGTGGTGGAAACCTCTCCATCTATTCCAGTGGGCATTGTGTCAGAACCCTTTTGTGATTGTTGCCTTCAGCCCAGAGGCGTTTATGCCACAAGTGCAGATTATTTTTCTGATTACTTTTTAATTACCATTTCCATGGGACCCATCCTTTGAGCCTAGAGATTTCTGGAAATGTGAGGAGCTCAGTAGGGGGTTTAGTTTCAATTAATTGTTCCTTGCCTCTGTGTGCTGGCATTTAATAGCCTCTGAACCCAAAATCCAAGCATTCATGGATTAACTGTGAGTTAGCCATGATGTTAACCGTGAGGTACACCTGACACTAGCACTTTTTTATCACTTTTGCCCATGCTATTACTGTGTAAATCTTACTTTTCTGGAGGAGCTTCCAGCACCAACTCCACAGCAGCTCCAGGTGACTTCAGCAGCAACTGTCTGAAGTTGGCAGATAGATGTCATGCAAGGTATCAGACCCTCAGTTTGGATGAATCTCATTCTGATCACTACAGTGGCCATTTCCCATGAGTAACTCACTCCCCTCTTTGCCACTGGAGTAATCAAACTTCTTTGTCCAGATTTGTTAAAACTGCATCAAGCTTTAGATAACTAAAATCTTGGAAAATGTGAGAAAATGCATTAATAGAAATTGTTAGCTGTCCCCCTTAATAAAGTAGCTACTATCTCACAATAGGTGGTGTGATATTGTGAAAACCTTTTGATAACAGAAAAATAAAAATTTACACTGCTGCATGGATGTGAAGAGACAACACCTTAATGGACTGCAGACAGAAGGTCTGGCCAGGTGTGCCTGGCAGAGACCATAACCCATGATTTGATACTGATTTCCTTCACATCTCTTAGAAAACATAATTGCAACTTCTCTTTTTCCCCAGAACTAAACGAATGACTGATTACGAGCAAGACCTGTTTTCAGAGTGCAACTCAGGCTGTGCATGTTCCAAGAATGACTGGGACCCCATCTGCGGGGAAAATGGAGTTACCTACATTTCTGCTTGTCTTGCTGGCTGCCAGGCATCTAATGGCAGTGGGAAAAGCACTGTAAGACAGTATTTCATTTCCATATGTGATGTAGTAGTTTTCCTAATACAACCAGTTCTGTCAGAGTAAGTGGATTAAAATTGAGTAAGGCATGTCCTCTCCAGCCCTAAACTCCTCAGGTTTTTTTAGCAATCTGTCACCCACATTTAAAATTTTCTCAACTGCTGTTTCTGGCAGAAATCTCAAGCAGAGAATGTAGGATGCAGTTTTTTTAGCTGTTGGTTACTAAAACTGTTTTAAAAAAACCCACTAAATACATTCATCGTAATGTAATAACAGTGGATACTTTCTTCATAAAGTTCTTCAATGAACAAGTCTTTTCCTTTTGAAAAACATTTCCAGTTTGGATGTAAACTTTTGGCTACCCAGTAAAGCATGATGTGCAGTTCCTTAACATCCTCTTCCTGCTGTTTAGGTTATCATACACTTTTACCTGCTGTCTTCCAGGTATTTTTTAACTGCAGCTGTGTAGGAACCTTGGAATCTCCTTCACAAAGCTCCTCAGCTGTGGTGGGACCATGTCAAAAAGGAAAAGAGTGTCCAAAAATGTTTCTGTATTTTCTAGTAATATCAGTTATCACTTCATATACTTTGTCAGTAGGTGGCACACCCGGATACATACTGCTTCTAAGGTAAGAAATAATTTCTGCTAGCATTACCAAATGTTTTCAGGGTGTTTTGACATGTGTAACTCGGTCTCCCTCCCCCTGTAGTAATGTGAAATGTTTTCATCTATGCAAGGTGGCTTTTAAAATTATTTTTTTTTTACTATAGAAAGTCATCCTCATAATTTAACAATGAGTTTTCTATCACTGAAACAACAGTGTGCATATGATTATCTCACCAGCAATACCCTTCTGGTTTTAAATATAATATAGGTGGCACTGTTACCATTTATACCAAACTCCACTTCCCTTAACGTCTTTTATATTACCAAAATGGTGTTAATTGGCCTCCATGCAAATGAAAATTAGCTCTGCACATGCCGATGTGTGCACGCGTATGCTTATTGGTAGATGGTTTTCCTCACTTGCTGTGGATATCCATGCAGAGCTACACAGAGGTGATCTAACCCAAACCCTCTCTATACATTCAACTCTTCTTCTCTAGCCCATTTTGTTATTCCATATAATTGTTCTGTCCAAAATTTCTCTCTTCAAAACAAAGATAGATTTAGCATGAGAATGTTTGCTTTTTTCTGTTGTAGTAATCATGTGTTTATTATGCTTGTCCTAAGGGATCATTTCAATACATATTTAACTGCTGGAACTATTTGTCCATCACCAAATATAAGCTTTTAAGCTAATTTTAGAAAGTCCAAAAGGAATACAATACATCCAACAATTAATCTGGATCTTTGTCAGCTTCTTGCAATTTTTGGATTCTAAGTGCTGCTCTGCTCTGTTTTGGAAAGCTTTCTTTCTCAGTTCCTCTTTCCAAATTATTTCCAGATGGGCACATTCTGCTTCTCAAACAAAACAACGGTAAATACAGTTTAACTAATCTTTATTATTGTTGTGTTTTCTTACCCCCAAATTCTCTTTGGTTTTGAATTAAATTTTCTGGAACAGGCCCTGTCTCATTGTCAGTGTCTTTATAACACATGGAAAAAGCCAGTGCTAGAACTGGCTACATAACCTATATGGAAAAACCTAAACAAAAATGTAACTTCAGCTATGGTTCCAGCAAAGACCTTGAACCAGAATTAATATTCACAAAGAGATTTCAAGAAATGGTTGACATGAGGATCCTTCTCCACTTCCCTCCACAAACACTGCCAGTGAGGAATGTGCCTTAAACTACATAAGCTGCCTAGCTTTTGCCACCCACCTTGTTGTGTTACCACCGAGTACTGCAAAAACACATGGCATATCTCTCTCTCTCCAAGGAGTCACTCCAAGAAGAACAATCATGCTATACAATCATATTATAATACATTTTGGACAATTTTTACTGAAGTTTATGCACCACTGAAACTGTCCATGCACCAAGAGAAGGATGATTCATGAGTTGAGAGCTTGTGGCAAAGCCTTCAGGATTTTCACCAAATTGCCCTCTGTGGCTGTTTCTGACACAGTGGGATTTTTTGTTGTATAAATATGGGCATAGGGCTATGCAGGGATGCAGTTTCCTTCCCCTTTCTTTCCACATGATGTCCCCTTTCTATCCATAAAACATACGGTAGAAAATGTACAGATATGGTACCACACAGGGCCTCAAAACCATCATTGCCATGCTCAACCTTCTGCTTTCAATCTTGTCTCCACTGCAGAAGTGTCTGGGAGGAGATGTTCATAGCTGATCACCTACGAGTTTAAATCATACAGAGTTGCCTGCACTTCTCAACCCTAAGAACTTGCTCTCAGGGGACTTAATGCTTAATGGATTTATTTAGAAAAGCTTAGAGAGGTTTTCAATAATGATATTAAAACACTTTGTTACATGAAATCGGCCAAACAGCTTTATTGGTTCTGCTCCAGACCTTTTACTTCTGTTGAAAATCATTTTACTTTGAGAGCCATTTAATTGAAACTGAGAAGTTATGTGTTTTTCTGCTGGACTGAAGGCACCCAAATCTGACGTGCAGCTAAATAAAACATGTTTCAGTAAGTTCAATCCTTTTTTTTTTTTTTTTTTTTATTCTCTACAAATGACCTGTGGGCACAATTCTACTTTAAGCTCATGCTTGCTTTTCTGAAATCCATCACTGAATGACTGTCCCTGAAAATCTGTCTGAACCGAATGTGTGCTTCTGTTTCCAGAAAGAAAATAAATGCTTTTTGAAAACAAATAGTCCCAAGGTCAAATTGCAGACTTCATCAAGTATTTTTTCCAATTATATGTTTTTAAAATTATTCAGCATTCAGTCAGCTCTGATAAGATTCCAGAACTTAAACAAGCTGATGTTTTCAGATGAGCAGTTATCATTGCACCTGCCATGGAGCACAAATACAGCTAAATCCCTAAAAGCCTATGAGATTTAGTGACGCTTACTTCAAGTGTTTACACGACTGAAATCACTGAAGTATGCTTACAGCTAGTGACTGAGTCATTTGCTGAAATGTCTTTTTAGTGGTATTAGACTAATTACAATTGCCAAGGAACTTGGGAAAGCCCTGAAGTTTTGGAGAAAAACTCCTGCAATTCAGGTAGTTGTTGTTCAAGCAGAAGCTATTAATAGCAGGTGATTAGGCAGTGAAAAGGAAGTCTCAGATCTCCCTGAGAGGTTTGGCTCTCACTCAGAATATCAAAAAACTTGTGTTCCCATGCAAAGACAATACAAATGCTTAAACAATATTTTTTTTTCCATGAGAAAGAGAAGATTTTTTTTGCAAGATATAAATCCTATGGAACACATAATAAATATCCAGTCATTTTATTTTCCATTTTTTGCTTTCTATGCCCTTGCATTTGATTAAAAAGATTTCTAGGCTGAGGCTTGCTTGTGTAGCATGTATCTGATAGGAGGGCAAAACACAGTTCTTCCGAATCAAAATGATACTACGTTCATGCCTGCCTAGATGTCAGTGCCTGTATAAGCCACAGTATAACAGACTGTATGATAATAATCCATGATCAGGGTATTAGAGAATAAACTGCTCAGATTACAAAATGAGATGGACACAACGATATTTTGACCATGGTACTTTGGTGTTGCTTTCCATATATATCCTTCACATCCTTTTCCATTTTCAGTAAATTAAGGGAAGATGATCCGAATATCATTTACAGTACGGGTTCTTGATGCTGCTCTGTACACTGGGAAATAATAAAACATCACTGGTGGGGAACAAAATAAGCTAGTTTTGCAATATCTTTGTTATTTTTTAAAGGTATTCCTAATTAAATTAATTTCTGCAGAAACTGAGTCCATCCTAGTTCAGAACACATAGACTGGACCTCCAAAGTGCTATGCTTATCCATAGAGAGAACTGAATTTCAGCCCATTTTTTTTTCTTGTTAATTTGAATAGAATGACTGTGACAATAGGGAGTTTTATTAATTACCATAATGATAATAATGTGTTACTCACCCCGAGTATCAACCATGTCCCAGCTTAATCATGTGACTGGGACTTCTCACATGCTAAAAGTAAAGCATGTACTCGGGTTTTTTCTGGATTAGGTATTGTAATAGGCAGTCTGATACATATTGGGTGAAACAGCACACTTGGGCTGCTGATGAGGTTAGCAGCAGATGAGTCCTACTAATCTGAGTGGTTCCATATGCACACTGCTGCTAGCATGGATGTGAAAGGCAACTGTTCTCCTGCCCACCACCTCCACCCTCCTAGAAGAGGCAGGACGATGACCCAAGGCTGGAGCAGGGCTGATCTGAAGCCGTAAGGACTGATGTCTGTGCTGGGCTCCTGCTGCAAGCTCAGGAAAATCCAAATGCAAGTGGTCTGTTCTATCAGAGAATAGCTTGAAGGATTTACCTTTACAGGAGCTGTGATCCTGATCCTAGATATATACTGCAATGAGAATTGAGTGCCTAAATACCTTGTACTAGCCTGGGTCATAATCCACAATTTCAGAGAATGTTTAACTAAATAAGAATATCCAATGATGAATGATTTCACAACCAATTTTCTTGTCCTGCATTAGTAACTCCTAAGTGCTGGTATTATCTGAAAATTCAACACCTTCTTAAAATATGATATTGAATATAAATGTTCAGAATTCCTAGATACTGTTCTGATTTTATCACATTATTTACATATTTCTGTAATTCTGTTAAAGTCAGTGTTAGTAGGGAGAAAAAAGTCACATTTTTTTCCTTCCTCTTACTTTTTGTTTGTGTTTAAATTATCCACAGTCAATTCTTTATTTCTATTTAACACCATTTTTTTGTTTTCAGATGCATTAAACCACACTTAAAGTCATTTGCACTTGGTATCTATACCCTGGCAATAAGAGTACTTGGTAAGTCCAGTTGTACTCTTGGGTCTATTTTAGTATACTCCTCACTAATCCTCTATCCTAGAATTAAACTTTGATTGTTGGAAAGAACGATGTCTAACCGACAAGTTAATATTACATGATTTTAAAAAAAAAACCTAGGAAAAGTGTTGGAAAAAGGAACCACCTTTGTGTTTCATAAATCATATAACTGTGTCTTAGGTATAATAAAAATATACATGGTTAATGCCTATAGAGGTGACAAGTGATCCTTTGGACTATGAAGCTATCATAAAATTACTTGTCTCTCCTTATTCAACAACAAGCATAATAGAAGACCTATGGCTCAGATTTTGTGATCTTTTTCAGGCATATTTTTATTAGTTTCTAAGGGAATTAATCTAAGTACAGGTGTGCCTGAGGGCAGGGTTAACTGCAGCCTTGTGGTAAAGCCACCTATAAATTTCCTCTAAAATCAAGTGTACTATGAGATGACAATGAACTGGAAACTCTAAAATCCTCTAAGTCTTCATAGAAAAGGTAATAATTTGTAAGAAGCAAGTCACTTTTTAAATTAGAGCAGACTTAGAAGAGCTGGCTGAGGCAGAGGAAATGTCATCAAAAACAAGCTTTTGGCTGCTTTCTCACATCTTTGCAGGCCAGGATTTTCCCTCCAAGCTTACTGTCTTCTCCAGCAACCATGGGTGGTTCCCCAGGTTGCACAGAGTCCACGATGACCCCATTAGTACCTGAAGAAAGGCTTTTCCTTTCTGTCACACACAAGCACTGCAGTAGGTCTGCCCCTGACAGAGTAGGATGTCAGGATAGTTGTAGCCCCACTGCAGACTCCAAGCCCTGCTGTCTCTCTCTTTTCTCACCCTGCCACCAACCAACACACAGGACACCCCCCACCCCCAAGCTGAACAGGGAACAGGTTCCATTGCTCTCAAGAAAGGAGAAGTAGCTCCTTTTTTTTTTCTTTTTTTTTTTCTTTTTTTTTTTTTTTTCCCCAAAGGGGTCCTGCAGGGCAAGGAAACCAAGCCATGGCCAACCCTCTTTCCGCTGACTTCCACTGGCTTTTTGATGTTCAGCTGCATTTCCTCCCCACCCCGATTCCCCACAGGGAGGAAAGTGTGGTGTGTGTGCCTGGACAACACAAGGCACAACTTTTCAATCCAGCAAGCAGTGTGGAAGTGTCATTGCTGTTCGAATGTATTATTTAATGTTCTACATGTCTCTAGATCAGAACTGGTAACCTTCTTGCCTCTATTTATTTGTTCAATACACCCAGCGGGAATTCCAGCCCCAGTGTATTTTGGAGTGGCCATAGATACCACTTGCTTGAAATGGGGAAGCAAAAGATGTGGAGGAAGAGGAGCGTGCAGACTCTATGACTCCAATGCCCTCAGGTAACAGCTCTTCTCCATTCATTCTTTAACTTGTGTTCTTTAAGTACATCTACACCTTGTACTGATAGAATTTCTATCAGAAATTTTGAGTGAAAGATTTGATGCCAAATGAAAGAGTCTGACTGGCAATATTAACAATAATGCTCAGGTTTTAGCATTCTCTTTCGATTTAGTCTCTGGAGGGGGGGGGCGGTGTGTGTCATTTCAATATCAGCTGGAAATATTTAAGTCACTTGATTTTTTTGCCCAAAAAAGGTTCAGATAAAACTTTATGCTAAAACTTCCCCCATTTTTTAACAACTCTACTGTGACAGTGTGTGTGTGTGTAAATAAATAAGTAAACCAGTAAAAGGGCTGTTTAACCTCATCATTGCTCCATGTTGGAGCTGGACCACAAAAAGGAAGGGGAGAGTGCCACAAAGCACTCTTGGCTTATCTAGAGACTTAAGCGCAGGGTTGTATTTATCAATTTATTGCTGGAGGAGAATATTTATCTGAACTGCATTCATGAAAGGCATTACCAGAAATGGAGAAAAGGAAAATGAAAAAACATTTTGCCCTTCCCCCCACCTCTGAGAAAAAACATAAGGGGAGGGTACATCTTGTTTTGAAAATTTGAAGAAAAGAACAAAAGCTCAGTTGGGACTCATTACTAATAAAGCTTAATGTTGCTATTGTTGCTGCTGTTGCTGTTGCTGTTACTCTCATTAGGCCTGCAAAGTAAAAATACCATCAATAGTCTCGGTATCACTGGTGCTGTTTATGAGGCAACCAAAATATAGATTAATTGCCCTAGAAATATTAGTTCTATTCTCACTGAAGCATATTGGGGTGGAGGAGGTCAGTCAATGCCTGGGATGTTTCTTGGCCACAGACCACACAATACCTGACCTGGGTGAGCCGGCAAACTCTCATCTCCAGGGTCATCAGCTTGCTTGAAGAGCTTTTATACTCAGCCTTACAACATGAAAATATGAATATGTCCTTGATGTCTTCTAGTCGTATGTTGCCTTTGAAATAGGCTCTGATCAATCATTTCTCTCTCAGGTATGTGTACCTGGGGCTGACTTTGGTGTTGGGCACGGTGTCCACTTTCTTCAGTGTTGCTGTCCTTTGGGTCCTTCGGAAAAGGTCTTCTCCACAAGACAAGACCCTCTCAGACAACGGGGAAAGAGACACCTGTGGGACAAAGAGCAGGAAAGATAATTTTGTCAATAGTGACCATTTAATTCAGACAACTTACTGGCCAGAAAAGGAGACTAGACTTTAGGAAGACTGAGATCTCCACCATGACTTTACCCAGTGAGTGGTGTTCCAGGCAAAAATTCATCATCAGTGAAGGGGTATCTTAGTATCCACCCTGAAAACATTCACCTTCATTTAATTTTCAGTGTAAACAACAAAAGCAAAGACAACCATTTTAGCACATGTAAGACTCTAAAAACACTGCTCACCATTTGTCCTGCTGAGTCAATGCCACTCAGGTGAAGGGGTTTGTTATGGCTGGGGAGGTGCAGCTTGCTGCCTCACTGAGAAGCTGGTTTTATGGCTGCCTGTAAGCTCCATGCGTCCTTGCAACAGCTGCTGCTGCTCCTTGCTTTCCTTCTGTGTGTGAGGGATAATGGGGAGGCTGCAATGTAGCTCTCTCCACCATGGTACCAGCCCGAGAGGAGCTAGAACACAAAACCTGACTTGGCAACCTGGAAGGTGCAGGGATATTCTGCATGTAGCTTGACCTTGTAAGCACTGTGGCACGAGGCAGGAGGAAGGCGGTTTGCTGGAAGGACAAATCAGCTACAGGCTCTGGGCATCTCATGAATTCAACCCATAACACTTAGGACATCAAATGTTGTGGTTAGGGATTCTTTTTCAAGTAGCTCTGTTATAGCACAACAGTAACAGCAATAAAAGTTGTCATTGCAGTCAAAGAGACCACAAGAGTATCATCCAAAGGAAACTGGAATAAAAATAGAGATTTTTTAAGTTTCCAGTAGTTTCTTGCTACTTGCTAGTACTCAGTGTACTGAATAATTCCATGCATTTTATGCAATGTAATAACACCATGATACAAGATACACATGATTTATCTTTTTAAAAGCTGTGACAAGACAGCTTGGGAACAATAAAATGCATTCAAAGACCAGGTGATTTGGGTCTTTTCCTTTTAATTTATTGTATTTGCTAGCTGAAACTAAGACATGTATCATAGTATCCCTTTATATATAATTTTTGCAGTTTGTCAATATATGGTATTAAATTTGGGGTGAGGACTACAATAGAGAGCTGTTTAACATGGAACAAAATCTCAAGAATGCTTGCACTGAAAAAGCAGTGACAGCACGACTTCAAATGATGTCCTTTAAAGCAACTAGAATTTTAGAACTCATGATGAAAGGCAGGGTCTCCCGTCACCATAATATTGGCAAAAAAATGTTGTATCACATCACTTGCATCTTAGCAGTGACCGTAGGTACCCTGCTGCCTAGCTGAGCTGGCAGGTCAGAGGCAGATGTGAAACCTCTCCTGTGGGATGCATGAGGAGGGGCAGATGTATAAAAATGGGATTTACTGAGCTTTATCAAAGATAAATGTTTACAGTGTGTCATTAGAAAACTACCTAATCTGTTCAATAGGAATACCAAGAAGAAGGATGTTGCTTAAGCAACAAATATCTGAAGAAGGTAAGGATTTAAGGCTATCACTTGAGAAAATGCAGTTGTCAGAGGAAGGACCAATGTTAGCCACCATTTACCACATGGGTGAGTGTTTAAGCAGTGACCTGGAATATGGGAGACCTGGTCCCCTGTCACAGCTCTCTGTCCTCCCATGTGAGTGTTGAAGGCTATAGGCAATGGGGTACTGGAGAGCTGTGACTGTTCACTTTGCCTTATATAACTGGATATGGTACTAAACAAAGAAAATTATTAGAAGGTTTGTGAATAGGGGACTGGCATTATGGCAAGGGTGAATGACTAGCATTAGGGCTAGGGTGAATCACAAAGATTGGCATTCTAGTCTCAGGTCTCATTCATACTACATCATCATAAAAACAGCCAAAAATGCCAAACCGCATCGGCATCCAGGAGTAATGTATGGATGTAGACCTTCCATAGCCTCCTTGGGAGAGCACTTTTAATAGCAATGAGCTGTCAGATCCAGTGAGAGAAAGGGACAACCCAACTTAAGTACACAGTGGGATAAAAAACAAGGGATATCTGCATTTCATTCAATGCTTCATGCTGTATGTGTGTCAAATAAATGGGGATGATTCCTGATTTGCAAATCAGTCCCATCAGGGTTTATGGCAGGGACACTGGTGCTCAGCAATGCTGAAGCTATCACAGAGGCAGTTCTGCACATGCCAGCCGCAAGATGGACAGGAAAATTCCTTGGCTTACAGGACAAAGCAACAATTTAAGAGAAATAAATATATCCTACTCTAATTCAGAAAGAAATAGGAAAAAAACCAACTTTTTCGGTTATCACCTAAGCTTATGTATGTAAGCCTGCACTTAGTGAACTTTTAAAGCATGAGCTTTCCTTCCATACCCCATTTTCTTTACAGATGGAAGGAAGAGGAATGCTATAAAAATATTTGTTTCAGTAAGTCTTACTTTCATTATGGTTTAAAAATTAGCACTCTTTTCCTCACCCTTTGGTAATGATAATACTGTAAGTTACCAAGTAGATATACTCCATTACCACTTTGAAACACTTTCAAGTCTGCTACTTTATTTTAATATTTCAAGTAGTTACGTGGATGCCTGGATGAGTGTCTGACTAGAGATACATATTCTGGATTTGTTACAATAGATGAACAAATGGTCTCAGCACTAGGGGATTTGGACCTAGTGGTTTCTTCCTACCAGAATTCTTCATCTTAAACTAAATTTGCAACTGGTAATGTCTCACAAAGGTCAACAAATTTGGATTTTTTCTTTTCTTTTTAGAATTAGAGATATTAAACCACAATTGAGAGACAGCAAAGAAGCAAATGCCTTTCATTTTCAAAGGTGAGACTGTTAAAAGAGTTGTCTGAAGAGATTTCCCAACCATTGATGTCAGCCTTTGAGTCCAGAGTGGGACTCATAACCTTGCTAAGAAGTACCCATGAGCTGTATGCCATGTAAAAATGTTATTCATATATTTTCATCTTATAGCAAGGACCCTAATTGGCACATACGGGAGGTGGCCCTGACCTGCCCCCCTTGAAAGCCACCTCCACCTCTGCCCATGACACCCAGAGCCCCATTTCAGCTCCAGCCTGCACATGCAGTCCTGATCTGAGCCATTTTGGAGGTTCGCATGTGCTGACCCCTGTCCCTGAATTATTGTCTGGTTTTGGGGGATTGTCCTAGGGCCTGACTTCTTAACTTTTCTTTGTCTAATTATCACTGGCATGAGGTTGGGACCAGTGGTTGTTGCTGCCTTGGCTCTGCTGACACTGATCAGGTGTTGGGTGTACAACCTGCACTGGGTTGTCCCCCAACTACCAACATGTCTCCTGTTGTAGAGCAGCCCCTGTCAGCAAGAGCCTTTGGGCTAGAGGGGTCATAGGTCTGACTCAGTCTGGTTATCTCTTCTTGTGCCCTGGAGTATCACTAAGCAAGTACTGCATGAGGCAGTCCTTCATCCAGTGCTAATCAACCTCGGGAAGAAAGAATGTCCAGAGTTGGTATAAAAATGAAGAGAGCAATTTAAAGGTGGGGTCCTTTAATGGTGATTTAGAGTACTCATTAAAATGACCTTACTTAAGCAACATGTGGTTAATATCTTTAGGAGGATGGTTAACCAACAGCTCGTCACAAATTAATAGTTCATTGAATTTTGAAGAGAGTAAATAAGGAAAGGATTTAGTGAAGAGCAAGTGGAGCACATACTCATGGCTTAATGGTCACCAGGTCAGGAATCTTTCTCTCATGGCTGTTGAGCAAGATAACTTTGAAAGGTTGTTGTACACGGTGATAACCAGAACCCTCTCCTTGATCCTGTGATGTTGGCGCTTCTAAAAGAAAATGCTGAGAAATGGGGACTGGTTTAGAAACAACCCCTATGAAAGTGCTATGTAGTCAGCAAAAATCTGTTTAATTAATTCTGCAGCCAAAGGTAGACTATGTTCCAGTGCCTGGAAATCAAAAGGACAAAACTGCATTAGAAATAAGATAGCATTTTTTTTCACTAGAACAACTGTCTTTGGGATATTATAGATTTTTCTGTCATGTGTAGTCTTTAAATCAAGACTTGACCATTCTTGTAAAAGATCTGCTCTAGTGTAACAAGGCGGATGAACAGCTTAGTGAAGTTGTGTTGTATATAATGCCAGATATTCAATTACTTGAACCATAATATTTTTTTCAGTCCTTATATCTCTGGTAGTATTCCAGACCATTTGAAGGAGATGGGGGTTTTGCCCTGGGGACTTCACCTAAAGTATGTATGTTTTTCATTGTTATGCTATGATGCAGCACAAATGTGGACTAGCTCCTACAAAGGCCTAGGTACTGCCACCTGCCAGTGACTTGCACACCTTCAATTCTGTGTCTACAATAACAACTCCAAACCAAGCTGCTGATTAAGACTCAATGCAAAGAGAAGCTCTACAATCAGCATTAAAGACTACCCTTTCTATTTTAAATAGAAAAATAAGAAATATCATTAAAACAGCACATCCTGGTCTACTTTTCCCTAGATAGATACATGACGGAAATCAATGTCAAAATTATCAATGAGTTCTTATAAAAGACAAAAGCTCCACTGAGCGGTGGAAGGAACAAGTCCCAGACACTAGTTAAGATGGCGACACCAAATCAGCTTGTCAGCATGCTTTTGTTTTTGTTAGCTGTGCAGCAACAAGCTGAAACTAGATGCATTGAAACAGGAGCACCAAGAAATCTTTTCCATTATTGTAAAGTTTTTTCACATTCTCAGGATTCCTGTAGTAGCTTAACATTTGCTTAGATGTACACCATCTCTTTTACTCATTTCGTTAACTAAGAGTTAAATTTAAAAATACATTGATTTTCTTTATTTAGGGATTAGTGTCCCGAGAATAAAAAGGGCTCTAATCAAAGCTGTCTGTTGCAGTTGGCCTCTGCCTGGCCGACTGCTCCCTGCTACTGCTGGCTCACCCCTTGCAAGTTGATGCCTTGGCAGCCACTTCTGGTGGGAGTCTGCTGCCACCCTCTGCCTGGAGGAGTCTGCAACCAGCTCCTGCGGTAAAGGTGATTCTTAAGAGTGGTGTTTGTAAAGATTGGGTTTTTTTCCTCAGGAGTAATCAGCAATTACTGATATCTCAGTGTTGTTATTAAGGGGACTTTTACTATCATAATCCAATTTTTTCCCATAAGTTACAGTCATGTGGGAAGGCTTGAATGAAAGCAAGGGTGAGATATATCTTTTTTTCAGATGTGAGACCAGTCTTTGATTTGACTTCAGTAGTTTCCCTTTTCCCATTCTGGCACTTTGGGTCAACAGTTCTTGGTTCAGGAAGTCGACTTTGAATGCTTCTACAGTCAGCTTGGACAATGGCAGTCTGAATATGGAAAAATTCTTCTCAGCCATACAGAAAGCAAAGTATAAAAGATAGTTTAATTCCTGAGAACTTATAAATTAATGGTATATAAAGGACTAGAAAAAACTGGGGAGAAATTGTTATGTATTCATATGTTAGCATGAGGAAACCAAAAGAATACTGTTTTCCCTTTAACTGTATGACAAAGAAAGTGGCATTTTTTTCTACAGGTTCTACTACTTCCAAATTACAGAGTACATTTAGCTCCATGCCTTTTTCATATTTTTAGGATCAAAAGGCAAAAACCCCTTGCGTAGGTCTGCTAGTACGTCTGAAGACAACCTGAAAATGAAACCTTGGGAATGCAAGGCTCCATCAAAAACACTGTAAAACAAGAGGGAATACTTATCCTAACATAGTCAGAGCATAATAATGGAACTTGTGACACATCTTTGAAGAAGAACAAGGACACGGATGTTTGTGTGTATGTGCCCTTGGTGGAACATCTGTAACCACACAGATTTGCAGAAGTAGGGTGTGGCATCTGTAATAAAGGTCAATCAACAAGGTCCAAGATACCTATCTTGTGACTAGAAAATGTCAATCATAGTATATGAAACCTGTTGGAAATGGATGGTTGATGCTTTATACCACAGCAGAATATGAAGAATCCCCACCTCTGAGAAGAGGCCCACATCTGTTGTAGGACCATGAATTTCAACCTCTTGCATGTAGCTAATACTAAGTACATGATCACCTGACAGCGAGGTTATGCTTGACTCTTTTAGGGAAATTGCAGGGGTCAGCGGTGTTGGGTTTTTTTAATTCAGACCTAAATCTGATGGATGTAATCATAATGTAACATCATGGTTTTTCTCTGAAACAATGAGTGAAGCCCTTCTTGACCATGTTGTTGATCACTTAGTCATGGAAAACTTAAAACAGTTCTGCACAAAAAGTTACAAATAAAAGGAATTAATAAAAAAACAAGAGAGGTTTATGGAAGATTACCAAACAAGTTATCCTTTAAGCCACTATTAGGCACAAAATAGACTGGTGATTGGGAACAACCAGCATGGATTTATCAAGGGCAAATCAAGGTCTGACCAAGCTGGTTGCCTTCTACAATGGGATGACTGGTCTGGTGGACGAGCACAGAGCAGTACATGTTATTTCATGGGACTTTAGCAAGACCTTTGGCACAGTCTCCCTTATCCTGGTAGACAAACAGATGAGATATAGCCTACCCACTATAGGGTGGGTAGGAAACTAGAAGAGCTGAAATTGTGACCAGCAGTTCAAAGCCCAGCAGCTGGTGGCCAGTTGCTAGTGATGTTCCTCAGCAGTCAATACTGGGGCTGAAAATGGTCAACAATTTCATTAATGGTTTGGAGAATAGGACTGGAAGTGCTCTCAGCAAGTTCATGTATGACACCAAACTGAGGAAAGGAGCAGTTTATGTGCTGAAGGGCAGAATGACAGAGGAGGTTTGATGAGGATGGAGAAACAGGCTGCCAGGAACTCATAAAGTTCAGCAAAGGAAAATGTAAAGCCCTGCACCTGAGATAGAATTAATCTATCCACCGAATATGTCAAGAGAGTCAGCTAGACAAAAACCAGCTTTGCACAAAAGGACCTTTGGGTCCTAGTGGACAGTGAATTAAACATCGTACTGCACCTTTGAGCCTAAACGCTAAATGCATATTAGGCTACAGTTATTAAAGACCAGAAGATCTGGAAAAGCGGTTCTTTCCCTCTGATCACCACTTTTCAGGCTACATTTGGAATGTTGTGTCTGGTTTGAAGCTATCCAGAACAAGACAGACATTGATAAACTGAATCAAGTTGAATGATGGATCTTACTGCTTTCTTCAGCTATCTAATGGGTACTTATACAGGAGACAGCACCACACTCTTCCCTGTGCACAGGCAATGCACAGCAAAAAGATGAGAGGCAATAGACACAAGTTACAGCAAAGGAGATTCCAATTTCACATAGATACATATCTACGTATACAAGTGAAAGTGGTCAGACACTGGACAAGGTACCAAGGGAGGCTGTGGAACATCCTTCCTTGTATATTTCTGTCCAAAACTCAACTTGATGAGACCTGAGCAGCACCAACAAACTTTGAAGTTGGTTCTGCTTTTAGTTCAGAGGACTGGATCAGATGGGCTCCAGAGTTTCCTTCCAGTCTAAATTATGCTGTGATTCTAAGACTTTCTCTAAGATTTTCTCCAAGATTACTTTCTTTTGGAAGGCATCCCAAACTTTGACAAAGCCAACAGTTAAGACTCATCTATTTTAGGATTCTCAGCTAGGCACTAGTCTGTCTCTTTAGTTTTCATTAGTGTTATTAGATTTCTAAATATATTATGTGTGATATTCCAGCTTCACTTTTTGAAATAGCAGTCAAGGCACAAAGTTGGATGAAATGTTTATACAGAGGAGAGTCTGGATATCATAGAGGGAAAAAAGAAGAATGAACCTGAGAATGGCAAAACAGGAGTGGAATACAATGTTAAATAGAAAGCTGCACTCTTACTGGCTAATAACAGGAATTTCTGCTCCAGGTTAGGAGCTCCTTAGCTGACAACTTTTGAGAAGACAGTAAGTGTACCTGTTAATTGTAGATAATCGGGAACCACCCTTAAAAAGATGTTTTTCTGAAAATGCTATATGTAATCTTAGAACATATCAGACAAGCCTAGAGATAAGCAATAGTTAATATTTCAAGATGTGGCACTGGTGAGATTACAGCTGGAATATTTTATACATTTTTAGCCATGTGCATTGCATGGATCTAGATAGAAAAAAATGTAGCCAAGGGCTCCAAAGATGTGCTTCAGAATCAAGAGAGCCTATTTTTCAAGAAATTCTAAAACATGATTAACTTGTTTTTCTAGTAAAACAGGTTGAAAAACTGTGCTCTTTTCATTTATGATCAAGGTCGAGTCCTAAGTATCAGATTGAGAGGAAAAGCTTTTCTAGATAAAGGACCCTGTCAGTTCAAAACCAGAACATAATTTGATCTCTGAGTGGACAGCAGTGATGAGTGGCGTTCCTCAGGGATCAGTATTGGGACCGGTGTTGTTTAACATCTTTGTTGGCGACATGGAGAGTGGGATTGAGTGCACCCTCAGCAAGTTTGCCAGCGACACCAAGCAGTATGGTGCAGTTAACATGCTGTAGGGAAGGGATGTGCCATCCAGAGGGACCTTGACAGGCTTGAGCAGTGGGTCTGTGCAAACCTGATGAAGTTCAACAAGGCCAAATGCAAGGTCCTGCACGTGGGTTGGGACAATCCCAAGCATAAATAAGGGCTGGGTGATGAGTGGATTGAGAGCAGCCCTGCAGAGAAGGACTTGGGGGTGTTGGTGGATGAAAAACTGGCTATGAGGCAGCAATGTGCGCTCACAGCCCAGAAAGCCAACTGTACCCTGGGCTGCATCAAGAGAAGTGTGGCCAGCAGGTCGAGGGAGGTGATTCTCCCCCTCTGCTCTGCTCTTGTGAGATCCCACCTGGAATACTGTGTCCAGCTCTGGGGTCCCCAACATAAGAAGGACATGGACCTGCCTGAGTGGGTCCAGAGGAGGCCACAAAGAAGATCAGGGGGCTGAAGCACCTCCCTTATGAGAACAAGCTGAGAGAATTGTTCAGCCTGGAGAAGAGAAGGCCCCAGGGAGACCTTATAACAGCCTTCGAGTACTTGAAGGGGGCCTACAGGAAAGATGGGCCTACAGAAAGTGTAGGGACAGGATGAGGGGTAATGGTTTTAAACTGAAAGAAGGTAGATTTAGATTAGCTATAAGGAAGAAATTCTTTATTGTGAAGGTGGTGACTCACTGGAACAGGTTGCCTAGGCAAGTTGTGGATGCCCCCTCCCTGGAACTGTTCAAGGTCGGGTTGGATGGGGCTTTGAGCAACCTGCTCTAGTGGAAGGTGTCCTTGTCTATGGCAGGGGGGTTGGAACTAGATGATCTTTAAGGTCCAACTGAAACCATTCTATGATTCCATGATTCTGTTACACTGCCATTTCAAAACCAGAATATAATTTGATCATGACCGGAAATTAAAGGAAGTTTCCTATGCATCAGAATACCAATCTTTTGCAGTAGCCTTAGAAGTGGATGGAGTGGGAGGGAATGCAATTCTTACTGTTCTTGAGGCCTTTTCACAAAAGGTGCTTTTGAGTTTGCAGACTGAATTTGTGATCTGGATTCCTCCTGCATTCCTATTTTATAATTTTACTAACACTTGCAGTTGAATTGCCCTGACATACAGCTTTGGAATGGCTACCATTTTCTTGATGATGATACCTCTTTTTCTAGGAAGCTAAAGGGAACTGTCTGGTTGAGAGTCAGAAAAGCCATGAGCAGTGCAAGGTACCACCAATAACAGTATTGAAGGCAAAATTAAATTAAGATCATGCAAAGGTCAGCATTATTAAGTAGGCTGTAATTGTTCATAGCAAGTGAAAGAATGGGCACGGTGACAGAAATGGCAGGAAAGGGTGCACGAACTACAAGGAACGGCACATTTTGGTGTATCACCCAGGCAGACAGTAGTCATAGTTCACATGCTTTAAGAATGACTTCTCTTTTAACTACAATCACTCTCAGGAATCAGGCATAATCCACAACAAGGGCACAATCCAATAAAATACTTCTCAGGAAATCAGTTCAGGTTTCCTTGAACTAGAGCTTTAAGTAGGTAAAGGGCTACTCCAAAGTACACATAGCCCCAATATATTTTCACACTGGGTTTGCCTGTGCTGTTAATAGCACTGACTTACAAATCTGAACAGTCTTCTAAGCATGAGTGTTTCCTCAACACCCAGTTTGTTCAATATACCCAAGGCATTACATTTTATCTTCCTACAAGTCCTTGGCTGGCTCTAGGAGATCTTAGCTGAACGGACTTTAGCCATAGACTATGAAAATAAAACTTCATACCAAAATACGTTTTAGCTATCAGCAACCAGGAACACTTCTAAAGTAGGGACACGCCATTTTTAAATGCCAGGAAGGTATGAACTATTATAATCTTGACATGTTCAGGAAACAAAGCGTTTCACGAGAGTGTACAGAAGGAACACATTTGCACATTTTCTACCTAACTAGTTTTTGACCACTGTGGAGAAACATGCATTTTGGGACCTTTAACAGAGGGCAGAACTGGGAGGAGACAAGATTAAAACTGCCTAAACCATAGTTTGTGTAGAAGTTAATGATTCTTCCACCAAGTACCAGCACAGACTTGTTAAGGAGAGAATACTCTGACTTGAGCGTTTGTGTGGTAGTATGACTGCTGTTGTGGTGGATACAGAACCTAGGTAGGAACCTCTTTGATATTCATTTGTCTTAATGTTAACGTGTTGCCGTTTAGTGTTTTCAGCTAATGAACATTTCCTGTGTAGTACTAGTTGCATTTCCTGTGACAAGAACACCAGTAGCATTCCTGTTGTAAATGTCAATGCTTTAATGATGGCATCATACATTTGTATGTGTGTCTCTGAACAGTAAGCATCATATGTCATGAGCAATGCAGGCAGTGTTTAGACCTGCACAGCACTGTGATATTAATTTTTCATATTACATTAACTTAAAAGGTCGTCTTATGATTCCTTAATGTATTTTAAAAGCAATAAGACAATTGGATTAGCACTTCAATTAGTGTAAATCAGTACAGTTCCATAAACTACTCAGTGAAATCCGGCTCTTGATTTGTGATATGATAGTCTATTGGATGGTAGTATAGCCCCTGAGAGTACAACTGCAGTGAGAAACAGCCGAAGGACTTACAGTGCTTGTGTTGGATTCGAAAATTCCTCAAACATCATTGTATTTTTCTTTCATAAGAATCTACAAAATCTGTAGCAAATATTTTCTTGACCTTTGTAAACTAATTACTGGTTACTCATGCTAAAATGTTTAAATTGGTGGTCTTATTCATTATAATTTGCATATCACTAGGGGGTAGAAAACCAAGACTGGATTTCTTCAATGTTCATTAAGGAACAAATCTACTTAACAGGCACAGGGTTAGGCCATGGCCCCTATAAGGTCATACACTCTGAAGCACTGAAGAAGTCTGAGACCGTCCTTTCCAAGGCTGGCTGCTGTACTCTGGAATGGACTCGCAAGGTGCCACATGCTTCCCATGACACTGCGAAAGCTCTCAGCTCCCACCAACACAAATGATCCACACTGATTATTAGTTAAGACCCTTGATCTTCCCCCACCCAAAGTGTTTCTCAGAAGAGACTGTACTGAGCACAAGACCAAACAGGTGTAACTAGCTGTTTGTCAAATGCTCCCAGGATATGATGCAAAAGTGAACTGGAAGAGTGTTTGCTTTCATTCTCACAGTATGGCTTGTCAGTTTTGGTGGAGTTTTTTCCTTATGCCTGCTTTTGGGAAGAGGATTGTTTTCACCCTTGGGGAAGCAAGTTGGGTGATTTTTGTTTAGGCTGAGTGACTACCTAAACAATGCCAATACATTATTTGACTGATCTCATTCTTCTGCTGATGCAACTACCTCAGGTCATTATTACAGCAGAATGGTTTGTGCAGGCAAAATGTAATTGTTTTAGAGAAGCCATATAACTGAATGAACACATTTGGGGCAGAAAGCTTCATACAATACCTTTGTTTGTAACCAGATCATTGGTTCATCAAACATGGAAAAAAACCCTAGTGAAACAAATCTAAAATAGCAACTTCATCAATAGTTGAAACCATCAGGCTCAACAGCTAATGCATGTTGGTATCAATTATGAATTGACCTTTTATCTTTTTTCTAATCTTCTTGTGGCAAGGCATTTCCCCAGCCCTGATCTCTTCTATCTCCAGATTTCCACGTAGGTCAGGGTCAACTGAGGATGGGAGGACATGCTGCCAGCAGCTCCAACTGTTGATCCTTGTACATAGCTCACTCTATCATGTCCCCAGCACAGGTTGCATCATCTTTTCGCTACCTCCCCCTCAATCCACCCTTCCCCAGCAAAAGTACCACCATCTTCAGTAGCACCTTTGCAAAGCAATGATAAAACCTGTGTTGTTCACCACTGACAGGAGCTGGTCATCCCTTTTCTTGCCTGAGAGTCCATCCCCTGGGTTGCAGGAGGAGCTCAGGACTGAAAGTGCTGAGCCAACTAACTACCACCTTCTAGCTGCCTTCACACTTTTCTGTGTGCATCAAGCAGCTTTTGCCCCCCAGAAGATTAATTTTACTTTTTTTTTCTTCTCTTTTTTTTTATCCTTTATCTTGCCTGGTACCCTAACCTCTGTCTTTGGATGTCTTTTTCACTATTTGCCTCTAACCGGTTAACCTGCTTTTTGATACATAACTGCTCGCACTTTCAAATCTGATTTTCTTGTGCTTTCACAGTCTTCCTCTGAAACATTTACTGGGATAGCCTGCTAATATCTAAACTTCTTCAGTTACATGTATGGATACCTAACTGCCTTTCTCTTTTCTCTATTTTGCCTCTTATTTCTATCTTCATGTTTCTCTGCCTTCACTCATTCTCTCCTTATATTCGTATTCTAAGTCATGTTGTAGCTTCTAAAAAAAGCCACTTCATTCTGTGAACTTCAATTACATGCTACCCCAGTATCTTATTGTAATCCTTAATGTATCATAATAACAAGGAGAAGCTAATCTCTTCAGATTACACAGGACAGACAAATTTCAGAGGACCAGGTGCTCAAAAGTATTTGTGTACTAACTTTTCTTGAGCACTAAGAATCTCATTTCACAAGCATTTCTGTTGGTTGTTGTACAAACTTGAGGAAATCCTTTCCTCTACTTCTTGTTCCTATCTGTCTAATGATCCAAGGGGAACGAAAAGCTATTTTTCATCCAGATTTGTGTTCTGACCCAGACTTACAACACAGCCACAGAAGAAGTGGTACTATCATGAGTAAAGAGTGTGGGAAGCAGGTATGAGCACTGGGAAAGGAAAGGAGTTGTTCATGCCAGCAGTAGTACCTAAGGACATACTCATGAAATTAAGCCCAAGAAACTCCTAAATTGTTTAAATCTCTGTTTATGTATTTGTCTTAAACTTTCTTAGGTATTAACCCTCTTCCATGTGAGTGAAGAAAAATGTTCTTCACCATTGTGCATTAGAGCAATGCCTACCTTTCAAATGCTCTGACAAGTGTTACTCTGACATAAGGCCTGTAGCAGAGCAATTTGCAATTGCAGATGGACTTTTTCCAGCATTGGAAAAGTTCATCCAACTTTTTTCAGCTCCGTTCAAACATGGAAAAACTCTCATTGTAAGATTTCCCCCTTTCACCCTTTTCTCAAATGAGACTACTGTGAAAGCTCCTGTGAGCTATAATTTTTGACTTCTGACTTGGGATCATTAGTTTCAATATTTCTGACCTGTGTGTCAGGATCTGCAGATCTGAAGAGGGTTTGTTTCAAGTGACCCATTTTTTCTGAGGGGCTCAGCAGTGGCATCTGGATTTTCTTTCAGAAATCTCTTCTGCTTTTAGTTGGAGTTGCACAAATGGGCAAGTGTTTTCATTCTTTAAATTATCTTTCCAAATAGATCATTGACTCCCCTTACAGCTTTTCATTGAAGTATTCTTTTTAATTGCTTACTTATCCCTCAGAAATAGTTTTTAAAAAACTGAGTATTGTACTATTCATTGCAATAAAATCAAATGCAACTTAATCATGAAACGAGGCCTTCAACAATAACAAAAATACGTTATATCAAATAAGGAGAAAGATTTGTCCTCTATGGCTACAGGGTGTGCTCTTCTCAGGGGAACTGGAGCCGTTCTGCTGAACTGCTGAGTTGCAGATGATTTCATGCATCAGGGAATATAGGCAGGCCTCTGCAAACAGAAGCAGATTAGGGATACCTTGAATACTACTGCAATAAGAAAAAACATATAATCTTCTTATAGGAGGTCAGGTAGCTAAACCAGTCAATTCTTTTGTCATTAAGAATTGTTTCCAACAGGCCAGCCTGAAGGAATAAGTTAGCACAGTGTTACTACAGAGATCTTACCAAAATGATGGCTGAGTTTAGGAACCACATGGCCTGCAAATTCAGAGCTTTACTAGGACTCCCTGTGCTTCAACACTGATGCTTTGTTGACCCTTTTAGTTTATTTTTGGACAGACTTTGTCTCTTAGTCTTTTGTGGAATTTGTCTTTTTAGCATTAAAAGTCATTCTAGACTGAAAAAAAGGGGGGGGGGGGGGGGGGAGTGAGGACCAGTGGGGAGAGTGAAGATGATTTCACTTGAAAAGAAAGATGTCAAAACAAGATACTTCAAAATTTAAACAAATATACACTTTGAAACATCCAAGTCATTAAGCCAAACCCTTTCTAATGAAAAGATTCAGTTTCAACATCTCAGCATTTTCCTGTAACTACAGTTTCATGAGGAAGATCCTTAAGCAACTCTATTTTGACATATTTGCATTTGTACTTATTATTGTTTTCTCCTGGGTTCAGATCACTCAGTAAAGAAATCAACCATGACAGTGGAAACTGAATCCAGCAATGTTGATGACTCAAATCAGGAAGCAGAACCTGTCCAGCTTTTGGATGATGAAGCAAACAAAAATCTACCAGTCAAAAAGAAGACTTCCTGTTGCACTGGCTTGAAGGTTTGATGCCTTATCAATATCACCACAAATTACTGTTGTCATATATTAAGAAATGTTGTTCAAGATAAGACATGACAGATTACTTTGTTCCTGTTCCCTCTTTTTTCTGGAACTGAATACACACTGGAGGTACAGGGAAGGGTTGGATCTTGTCTTTGTCCTAAAGAAAATAAAAATTCCTGATTTATCATATTTACTCTCAAGTTACTCATAGGTAGATCACGCTTTTGGTCACTGGAGAGAGGTAGCAACCTCCAGTGGAAGATCTGAAGCATCCTAAAATAGGTGGTATTATTCGCTGTTGTCTGGAAGTTGCTATCACCACCCATTCTTGTAGACCCAAAATAGGGTGAAGTAAATTATATTCCAGGACTTTCATCTAATCCAGGGCTGTAGATCAAATGGTCCACTGATTCCCACAAGCATCCAAGCTTTCAGGAGTGCACAAGAAGAACTGATGGAACAGAGCAAGTAAACTAGAGAGAAATTTGCTTTTTTGTTAAAGCCTTAGTATTTATTGCTTCTGGCTGAGCTGCAAATACTCAAGGACAAGATTTTTTTTGACAATGATGTGTTTGGGTTTATGTTTTGACCACTTCTTCGGCCAACTTCATCTCAGGTTAAATTCCATAGGTTCACTGGATTTGCAATCAGAGAGACAATTGTCTCTATAAAAAGGTCTGTAAAATGAAAGATTAGTGGAAAAAAATAGGTAATTGCAAGCTTCTCAAATATCAAAAATAGTTTGGCCCAAGTATCAGGCAAAGGTTGTTATATTTTTTATTTTATATGACTCACATTTGTCACCCATATACGCCTGCAAAAATAGAATCTGATCTCTCTGTGAGACATATAGGACTAACTCTGACATCATGTATCTGTGCAATGCTGCATGACCATGGATCTATGTCTAACTTTACGGCAATTAAAGTTTAATAGACACAGTACCTTGGAGGTAATAAAAGACAAACTTTTATTCTCCCTCACCTTCCTATTAAATGTTTTGTGATTTACCTGGGGATTGCATTTTTAAACACAAAATACCCAAGTCATTTTTGTTTCTGTTTTCCTGATTATCAGCAGTTTGTGATTTCAGCCAAAATCCCTGAAAGCACTGCTGGCATAAGGCAAGAAATGTGGCTCACACAGACGTTTTTGCCAGTGAGGCTCAGGAAATACAAAACATATCAGGACAAATCCCACACTTGTGAGATATTTCTCTTCATTCTTAGACAAAAAGAGAATAAATATATCAGTTTTCAAGCTTTTACATCCTGGGTTGGTTTCGTTCCTTACAGTAGACAGTATTGCAAAGTCTAAATCTATATTTACTTTTGTTTACTTACCCAACATTGTGTTGTATTGGAACTTTTACCCAGTGAGCAATGTCTATTTGTTTTTTAGACTATGTTGAAATAGTTGGATAATATTTAAGCAAACTTAGTTTAACTTTTTATCAAATACATCTTTATTTGCAAAAACCACAATGTGTGTTGGTGGAAGCAACTATAACATTATAAAGGATATTAAGTTTTCCCTTACGAGGTATATAGTATACAGGAGACATAGCCATGACCCACACATTTGAAAATCTATCACCTGAGAGAGATGAACACAATCAGTCTGTACCACCTTCTACATACTGGGTTATCATAAAAACGTGCATAAATCCTTTGTTTTGATGCCATGGCTATCTATATGTTTGAGTTAGAACCAGTTATGAACTGTCCTAAAATAAGTGACATGTGGCCCAAGCAGAAGATAATTGAGGCTAAGATTAATTTGAGGTTGGACTAGTAGTAAATCTATCTTAATTAGGTGTTTTACCTCTGGCAAACTTTACACGTCTGCAACATCTAGAAATCCCACTATTTTGGCTACGCAGGACCAGGCCTCAGCTTTTTGATAAATTTAACCTCAGGATGTCAGTAAGGTAAGTAATCCCCAGTGAGTTGTTTGCCAAATTTAAATTCCACAGTCCATAGGATTTCTGCTCTGGAAAGCCTCTGGCCAGCAATGCAGGGAAGAACAGTGCTTTCCGGTCATTAAGATGGCTATTGCAAACTGAACCCTAAAGCAAGCAGCTGCTCTCAGGGCAGCACCTAGCACCAATCGCCTCCACCAGGGAATTCCAGACCAGGGGCAGACATTGCTGAGAGACCTCCCTGGCACTCTGTTACATTAGGGTACATGAAAATTCACACACAGCGTTGTCACTGCAATTTGAGTAACAAATGTATACCATGCTGATGATTGCTCCACACAGTTTTGAACATATTTGATCCCTCTGTGACCAATTTCCTTGCCTCTACCTCCCATTTTCTGTCTTAATTTTTCCTCAGGCATTTCTCGCTGCTTTATCATTCAGCTACTTGAGTAAAACATTGTCTGGTACAATTATGAAAAGTTCCATCACTCAGATTGAAAGAAGGTTTGACCTGACGTCATCTACTGTTGGTTTCATCGACGGGAGCTTTGAGATAGGTAATTGATATTCCATAACATGCAGAAAACTGTTCAGAGAAACACAAGGCACAGCATCTGGCACTAATTTTGGTTCATTACCTTCCAGGTAACTTGCTGGTGATTGCATTTGTAAGCTACTTTGGAGCTAAACTTCATAGGCCCAAAGTAATAGCTGTTGGATGTTTTACTATGGCTTTGGGAAGTCTTTTAACAGCAATGCCTCATTTCTTCATGGGATAGTAAGTATTAATCAAGATTAATTTGGGTAACCTAACATTGGAATTGGATACTGCTTTCTGGATTTTGAATGCAACTTGGTGTATGTTAAGTCTTAGATTTCCAAACGCCTATAGAACTTAACCTCAATGTGCAACGAATCACGCTTGACACACATATCACTGTTCATGATAATTTGTTGTAAAAATATGACTCTTTTGAAGTAAAAGTTCAATTTCTTGAAAAAATAGGAAAATCACAATGCTTTAGTTTTCAGTAAGGCTTGTTCAGAAAAAAGGCAAAGAAGGAAATGATTTTACAAAATCATTAGAACTTACTTTTTCAGAAGGAAACACCTATGAAAATCTTAAGAAAATTCAAGTTTAAAACAAAATATATTGTTCTTTGAAAATCTTTAACCATGCTACTATGCTGGTGATATTGCTTTAATGAAATATATATTCCTCCTAAATGACAAACTGTAAGAACACCTTATTGGGAAAATCAATGTTAACCTAAGAATGTGGCATCATTGGTTGCTAATAGAGATGTCAGGATCATGTAGGCAGGAAAGTCAAACCATTGTGAACCACAGTAAAATTATGAGGAATATAGAATCCACCTATATGATTTCCATAATAAGTTTGTGCTGTTTTGAACAGGATCTCAAAACTCTGAGTGGGTAACTTCATATTGAGTGACATCTTTACCTGAAAAATTATTTATAGTAACAGGTAAATCTCATGTAAAATCAGGGATTCAGAGCCTACTCAGTGAAGAAACCAACCCACAGAGTTGCTCATTAGAAGAAATCATGGTTCTTGAAAGAAGAAACCAAAGCCTTGTTGTGTAAGATGACACATTTTTCTCTCCTGTGGCAAACAGCTGCTCCTCACACAAAGCAGCCTCTCAGCTTCACACAGAACCTGCAGATGGATCAGTGCTGGTAGAACTGGTCCAAAGGTTTTTCCTGTTCCAAATGCACATGACTGATTAAACTGATTTTCCATGGCTGGTTAAGCTAATTTTTATTCGTCTTCTCCAGGCTCAGAGAACTACTGCATGTTGCCTGTATGCAACAATGTTTCTAGCTGTAGATTTAATACGGTGATAGCATATAGAGCAAGACATATTTCTGTGTCTCTCTTAAATGTATTAGAATAATTTTAGGTATACTACTGTAAAAAGAAAACTGAGGAATGCTTTTTATCATGATAGTGGATCTTGTACTAACATCAGATTTCTATTTTCCACTGCTTAAGCCAAACTATGTATCTTGGCCATCTACACTGGGCAACTCGTACAGTTTCTCATGAACATGGGCTTGAATTTTTACGGGGAAACTGTTCTGCACTGTATCTTCTGATGAATACTCTTTGTTCCAACCTGAAAAATAAGCCTGTCTGGTCTAACAGAGCCAGCCCAGTTCCTAGAAGCAGAATGTGTGCTTTACCATGTTGTTCTGCCTAAGCTAATTGTACTTTGCACCACAGCAGGGCTCATATCTGGGAAAAGAATCACGCTAAAGCAGCTGAACATCTTCCAGCACCTGAGCTTCTCAGCTGCCTGCCCACAGCATTGCCCTGCTCCCTGTAAATACAGCTAAAGAGTGTCTTTTAGCCACCAGCTTTATCCACCCGCTACTATATAACAGCTCTTTCTAAAGCCAGTGCCAAATATCAGGCAAACAGGTACCGCCTGAGGATGACTTCTCACTCCTCTCCCACTACCCCAAAATATATATCTAAGATGAAAAGGGGGACTTACACTCGCACTCATGAGATTCTTCTTTTTCTCCTTGACTGTGGGGTCAGCATAGGGAACTCACTTGGACCTGACCCTAAATTTTGACACCAAAAGTTCAATCCTATATGAATTAGCCCTTTTGAATTTTCCAGATTAAAATGTTATGTCTTTTAGACAGATGTTTCTATCTTTTATTTGTTCTTCATTTCAGTGTTTTGGTCTTCCAAAATGTGCCTAAATAATCTTTTTTGCTCCTTCAGTAGTACTTTGTATTGCTATTTAAACAAAGATACATTTCTTTTTTAGGGAAACAGCAATCAAGTAGGTTCCTGCCCTACTATGTTAGTATTTCAGTAGTGAACACTGCTTCTAAATCTACTATTGTGTGTTTTCAGTTATAAGTATGAGACAACATCACATACAGCTTCTTCAGCCAACTTAACTTCAAGCATAAATCCCTGTTCCCAACATCAAGATGTGAACGAAACTTTGCTGGAAGTCTCCCAATCAGGTAAGGAACTGTAAGTGTGAGTACAAATACAGGAGCTGATTTTATCCTTGGTTGCAAGTGGAGTAAGTCATTGCCCCATGCAAGATGCTTAATTAGATTTCTAACTTCAATATCTAGCTGTCTGAGAACATTACCAACACTTATATGCAGTTTGTGCATCTCATTTGGAGAAGAAACATCCAGCAAACACAAATTATAAGGATCCAGATCCCCAGTTTCCTGTGTTCACACTTTCAAATGACAACAAAATCACTCTAACACTGAAGGGGATGCTGAGACTGTGTTTGAAGGGATTAAATCACCCAGGACCTGGAATTGGGGAGGTGGAAGAGATAGCATGATAGGACATGTAACAGCACAGAGTTAACTGGAAGTAAATGGAGATTTCTATGATCTTGCTTATAATATGGTATACAGCTGGTTTACCTGTTGCTTTGCATGGGATATAGGTAGAGGAAGAGCCAAGCTGTGCCCCAGAAACCATCTCAAACTTCTCACATTAAAGATATATGTTATATGCCAGGTAATATATTTATGACAATATCAATTTGCTTTTTTTTTTACATGGGCTTTTGTTCTGATGGGTAATACTTATCTGTATTTTTAGAAATCAAATACAGTAGAGGTGGAGGAAAGTGTTATTAAAATATTAAAAGGTCTAATGAGGTTGATGGCCTTCCATTAATCTTCCATAGGAAAATGCTGTTAATACCTTAAATACTAAACTATGATCATTTCATGTGCTGAATTTCCTGTGATTTGGCACTGTTTCCCATTCAACTATTCTATTACAAAGATGTAAACTCTCATCTACAGGCTGTGAGAAGGAACCATCATCATATATGTGGATATACATTTTACTGGGAAACATGTTACGTGGAATTGGTGAGACACCAATAACACCATTGGGCATCTCTTATCTTGATGATTTTGCTAAAGAAGAGGATGTTCCTGTGTATGTAGGTAATCTCAACATGAAGTAAACTGAGCAATATGTAGTGTGAGAGGTTGATCATCCTCTGCAGAAGAAAACATTCAGCCTTTAAAATGTACTAGCATCTGTTTCATTATATTTTCAGCATGTTTGCACACAATAGCCATGTTGGGCCCAATGTTTGGTTTCCTGTTGGGATCTTTATGTGCAAAACTGTACGTGGATATTGGATTTGTGGATTTAGGTAAGCAAAACAGAGGAAAAGTGAAAGTAAGCTAATACTTGATCGTAACAGGTTCCTTTACATAGTCGCATAAGTTTTTATTATATTAAATACATTAATATAATTTATATTTATTTCATTAATTTTATTATATGCTTTATTACAATTTAATTAAATTACTAGAAGCTTTTTGGGTATAGGCAGCATTAGACAGGGAACATATTTTAGGATTAAGGGATTAAAATACATGTTTAACTTCAAAAATTACTACCAAGAACTCTCACAGACCCAAGATGGTTTACTAAACTGGGATCTTAGTGAAAGGATTCTGCTAGCATAGCAATTTTACAGTTTTAGTGGATTACCCACCCTTTCAGCTGAGTATTTTACATTATTTACAATTCATTTAATATTTGCAGTTCATTATACACTTTCTGCCAGCCCTTGCTTATTCACATGAAAAGAAAACACATGTATGTACTCACATCTGCAAAATGCCAGAGGGGGCAGAGCAATCCCCGTAAGTGGCGGCTGTGGTCCTTCATCCTGTTCCCTTTCACTGGAAGAGGCAGGAGCCATCTCTGAGGTGGTGTTTCCTGGCCAGCCCACCTCCCCACCCATCTGACCAGCCTGATATGGACTCAGACAGTATGGACTGGTGATAGCTTTTCTAAGAAAAGGCCCACTGTAGCAGCAGCAGTGGGTGATCCTGTTTTACTAGCAGAACAGAGAAGTTTTCAGATCTTCAGGATCCTGTAGTTAGACAGATGACTATTTTGTCTTTGCCCTTTGTTAAACCAAATGTTTGATTTTACTTAAGTGTAAGGGGACAGTGAGCCAATTCTGGTCATGCAGTGAAAAGTCTTATAGTGTTGATCCACCACCAAACATGGCAACATGTAACAATCATAAAAATACAAGCAACTAGTCTCATATTCCTTGCAATACAAAGTTTAAAGTCATGGGTAATCTTACCAGTGCCACAGAGAATGCCTGTATGCTTAATAGCAACCTATATGATTCAGGTTAGCAGAGGATGGTGTCAGCAGAAATGTATCAGCCCTATAAGGGCTCCAGGCTTGGGGCCTGTCTGCCACCCATGTTGGTTTCCTCTGTGTTGGATAAGGACCTCTGTGTCGCCATGTACGCCACAAAACAGCAGTCAGTGTGAGATGTAGAAAGGCAGGTGAAACATAACACCATTCAGGGTATGATTCCTGATGCCTTCACTGCATGAATGGTCTCTCATTAGATGATTATCATTACCACTGCAAGCCAGACATTGTAAAATGTAGCTAATTTAGCAGATAAAGGGTGGGAAAGTTCATCTTCTTCATTAGGTAACTTGTATCTCTTTCCCTCGATTCTAGGAAGCATCACTATCACCCCACAGGATTCGCGCTGGGTGGGTGCGTGGTGGCTTGGCTTTTTAATAGGTGGAGTAACCAGTTTCCTAGCTGCTATTCCATTTTGCTTCCTGCCAAAGAGTCTGAAAAAGCCAGAGGAAGACAATGACAAAACTTCATATGGTCTCTTGGAAAACATGAGGAAGAAACTTACTCCTGCACAGTCTAAGCCAAGGAAGTGGTCAGTAATACTGAAAGGCAAGTGTTTCTCATGTTGTATAACTGTGAAAAGCAATAGGCACAACATACAGAGGGAATGTACTATTTCTGCAAAATATTTTTCTTCCCCTGCACTTCAGTCTAAACCAGTTTGCTAATCCTGGGAAAGGAGAGGTCTGCTAAAGATTACTAGAAGTCAAAGCGCTTGTTCAAGATTGTGAGGTTCTGCATGCATCACCTGCATTGCATCACTGCCTCAGTGGCACCTACCTCTAGAATTTTGTGCTGGAAGAAATTTGAACAGTGGAAAAATTGTTGCTGTATCAGGACATTCAGAAAATATTTTTTGCAATATGAAAAGCCAAATTATTAATCTGATCATCATACAGCTCGTGGTGACTCTGAAGCACATTTCTGCCTGAGGAAAATACAGCAGGCTCGAATATCAGCTCTGGTTGTGCAGTCCTTAGGCTAAGAAAGGGGTGGAAAGGTGGTGGGAAGAGATGACTGCATCATTAGTCAAATTCTCCTGTCGTTATTCAGATCCCAGTGGAAGACAGCTCTCACTTAGCCTTGGGCCTGTCATAATATTCAGGTAAACTGAAAGTGTGGAGCCCTTTAGTCTTCATGTGCAGATTTCATTAGAGCACCCGGATCTTAACCCATACTTCTGTCTTCTTTTAGGATTCTCTTCCTGTATCTCAGCCTCTGGTGTTTCTCAAGAACCTGATTTTGCTTTCAGATACTTGCACACAAATGAAGATCAGTATGACTTGCACTTGGACAGCTGAAAGAAGGATTTTGCCCTGTTTTGTAGTTTACTCACCAGTAATTATGACATGCATCTTTCAAAGCCAACTCATATATCCCTTTCTTTCAGATTTCTATACCTCCCTGAAAAAAGTATTGAGTAATCGAATGTACTTTACATTTTTGTGTTGCTCACTGTTACAGTTCAATAGCTTTATTGGTTTCTTGACTTACAAACCAAAGTACATGGAACAGCAGTATGGACAATCTACATCTAAATCTAACTTTCTAATAGGTGAGTTACATTGTGCAATGACTTCTTGTGCTATAAGCAGTGCTTGGGGATAAGTCTAGAATGTTTTTTCTGGGACTAAATTCCTTGCAGAACAGGCTGATGTAAATGGCAGTCTCTCCTGAACTTGAATTATATAAACGCAGCATACAAACTACAGTTTTGGTGCCCATGGGACCAGAATAAATTTCTTTTCTATTCTATTCTATTCTATTCTATTCTATTCTATTCTATTCTATTCTATTCTATTCTATTCTATTCTATTCTATTCTATTCTATTCTATTCTATTCCATTCCATTCCATTCCATTCCATTCCTTATACGATATTATACTACATTACATTACATTATGTTACGTTACGTTACATTATATTACGTTACATTACCTTATGTTGCATTACATTGTATTATATTACGTTACATTATTTATATTATGTTATATTATATTATTGCAAGAGCACCCCAAATATGTAATGAATGTGGTGTGGGAGTTTTAACTGTTGCAACAACCAACAAGTGCCTTACAATGGAAGTGGGTTTTGAGGGTTAGGCACTTCAAAAATAGCATATGCAACCCAAGGATTAGGCTGAGCCACGTAGAGTCATTATAATAGAACATAAAGCTGCCAGGGACATCAATCTGAAGACAGAATTTGTCTCTTAAGCCCATTGTGACTTTTATTTTAACATTCCCCTTCTATAATATCTTTCAGGATTGACAACCTTACCTCCTGTAGGTATTGGGATTTTCCTAGGAGGGCTCATAATGAAAAAGTACAAAATGGGCATCATTGGAGCAACCAAGTTTGCATTTATCATGTCATTTTTGGCCTATGTCACCACTCTCTTGCACTTTTTTGTTGGCTGTGAGAACCATGTGGTAGCAGGAATGACAGTGTCCTATGAAGGGTGAGTATAAAATGAAGAAGAGCATTTTTTTCTCCATTGCATCAATAGTTCAAAAAATGTACTATGAAATCAAGGCTGAAAAAGGAACTTGCTTTTGCAATGCTTAAGAGAAAGTGAACACTACCATGTGTCATTGTGATAGTTTTGTTGGTCAGCAGAGTGTCAGCCTGTCAAAGCACAACATTGGTTAAAGATTAATTAGAAATGCATTAGCAAAATTGCATCATTACCAATGTAGGTTGTTTGGCTGTGTGGGGAGTGGTATCGCTGTTTCACACAGTCCAATGTCTACAGCAGAAGCTATTTTCTAGCCAAGTGTATTCAGTAAAAGGGTGAAGCATATGTAACAGAGCATTGGTAGCATATCCTGCACAGAGATGGAGAGACAGCAACATGCTACACTCAGCCTGCTGTAAACCAAAATGAAGCCTTTATGCTTACTGAAGATGTTCTCTCCTCTCAGGACAGAACCAGGGTTTAAAACTTACAGGCTGTTATTTTTTTGTTGGAAGATACAAGTACAGGGGATGCATGCAGGGATCTGGCTGTCCAACAGGCCCAGCAACACACTAGCATATGGGTTGTTACTGCCTCATGTCCAGCCTCCTCAGAGTACCTCATGGCTAGTGTGAACCTCTCTGTATCTCCCTGAAGACTTGTGCACAGTTCAATAACTTGTCACTACAGTTCATTTATCAAGCTATACTGGTTCACAGCTGAAAATGTAGAACTGGACAGGCAGGATGCCAAGGATGTTTATATTTTTTGGAACCTGAGGACTAACTGTTGTTTGTTCTGTACTCTGCAATGTTTTCACTAAGAATGCAAATAGTGGACCAGGGAATATGCTTAGTAAGCACTGATATGAAAGAGATGGCAAGCACATAATTTTAATTAACCCAGAAAGGAGAAGATGAAGGAAGACATTCCTCTTTGTTACAGATCTCAATACCCAAAGGAGGTCTGAAAGTAAAAGGGAATACTGCATTTTCTATAATCTCTACGAAGAGTTAGGCTAGGCTTTAAGAGAGGGGTATTTTTTATTATGGAGACCAGGAGATTTAGTTTCTATCATTGGTGCATTTTTATCAACAGTTAAAGATGTACTTGATAAGATTGTGTTAACTGTTGCTAGCTCTACGTTCAATTAGGGGGTAATCTTGCTAATCTCTCAAAGCCTTTCAGCTTTTCCTTTTTCTTTTCTGTTTACACCTGCCAGCTAAAATCAGTAGCAACATTTTTACTTGTTTTAAAATTCTTTATCATCTAGTAATTACTTTAATGTCAGTTCAAGTAGAATGGAATCTCAAACAAACAGATCAATGCTGTAGACACTCAGCTATAAGAACATATGTCCTGGGCATACAAGGTGGGTTTCAGGACATCAACATTGTCACACAGAAGGGACTACACTGACCTCAGCACTGAATTAAAAATTTCTGACATTCTTACACCTGTCTCTGAACTTAACTTCCAAGCAAACCCATTCCATACAATGAAAATGCCATATTTTCTGAGTGCAACTCTGACTGCAAATGTGCCTCCAATGTGTGGGACCCTGTGTGTGGAGACAATGGACTCACATATGTTTCGGCGTGTCTAGCTGGGTGCACGACTTCGGTGGGACATGGAAAGAGCACAGTAAGACCCTGCTTCAGTTTCTGAGGTTTTCTACTAGCTTCTTTTCTATATAACATCAGGGACTTAGTAGTATAATGCATTTAAGGAAAACCAAAGTTACTGGGGACAAGTCAGCAAAGTAGTTATGATTTCTGGCTACAAACAGCACAGAAGACATAGACATTTCTCTGAGTTACTGCACATCAAGCAAAAAGCCCTAACTCCTTGCTGTAGATAATTTTCATCTTTTGTAGATTGAATACAAGAGGGGGAAACAAACAAACCGAAGTGGTTACATGTGGCCTGAAGGTTGTCCATGGCTTGCTTTTCATAAATGTTATTTTGGCTGCCCTGAGGTTTTAGCCAACAGCTGAAGTACACTAAGATAGTGCAATATCTTCCCTGATACTGATCATTAATGTGCAAGTATGAAGAATGATTTGAGGGGAGGCAGCTTGTTTCCTCCATGTGAGACTCTGCAATGGCAGGGTACTGCTTATCTTTTTGGCTGACTGCTTTCTGCTCTGCACAGAGTCCTGGGGATAATGCAGAGTTCCAGAGAGGAAGCTCCAGTCCATGGATATAAGCCTTAATTGGCATGTGTCATTCCCATGTTTTCTGATGCCAGATGATCACTGCAGAAGATACATGGTCTGGAGCTGTCTCTTGCACTCAGACAGTTTTCTCTTTAACAGATTTTTTTTTTTTTGTGGCTGGTTTTTCTCTGCTGTCTACAGTCTTCTTCTCCAAAAGACATTTTTTGCTTAAAATCTTAAGGTGGAAGACAGGGGAGAAGGGCTCAACAGCACCTGTGACAGTGGGACTACTGCCTCCCACACAAGTCTGTCTCTGTAGAGTTTAAGGTTTGTGGCTCACAGTTCCCCTTATCTCAACACATCCTCAAGCCCCTGAAGCACTGGTTAAAAGCTATTGCTCCTAAGCTATCAGTACACCTACTGTTGATCTCAGGGCTCTGCACGAGCTGCTGCTTACAGCTGTGAGGTACCTGTGGTGGATCAGCGTTAGGGGAGAAGGACCTGTAATCCAGGTGCTTTTCACAGAGACAAGTCAGCTAACAAGTGGTGTCACCTAGCAGCAAAAGGCACAGCTTGTCGAGACTTGCTTTTCCACTTCAACTGCCCTTCAGGGACACAAAGGCTGAGGCCAACCTCAGAGGCCCTGCAGGTACTGCAAACATCTTCCAAAAACGTTTGCTGTGTCCACTGGCAAAAATATGCTGGCAACTTCCCTTCCAACTCTGAGCACTGTTTGTAGGAAAGAAAAGAAGCTGCTGCCCATTGCCTCAAGAAAGGTAAATAAGATAGGAACAGGATGCTTAGGAAGGCTTCAGGCTCTGCCTGTGTCTGAAGGCCGGATTCTCCACTGCATGAGCAGTGCCCTACCAAATTTTCTTTGTGTCTTCCAGGTCTTCCATAATTGCAGCTGTCTTGCAGTCAGCAGTTCATGGACAGGAAATAACTCTGTGACCTTGGGGCAATGTCCAAAAAGTGAAGATTGTTCAATGAAGTTTATTTATTATACAGTAATACAAGTCATAAGTGGCTTTTGTTATGCACTGGGAGGTACCCCAGCATACCTGATTATGTTTAGGTAAGTAAAACTAACTGTGTACCAAAGGCTGAGCCTTTCCAATGTGGGGATCAAAATTATGTTCATGCTTCTCTCTTTCCCTTAGGAAAAAAAGATTCTCTTGCAGTATAACATGCTTTCTTTAAAGACTTTTGTCATTTCCCATTTGTAGCTGTTAGCATCAAACCTTTCTTTGCTGCTGTCTGTAAGGCAGTTCTAGTGTGTTGCTTCCAACTACTACAAAATGGTTTCTCTTATCTCTGCATATGCCCAGGTTTTCCAGAGCATGTCCTTGGATATTCTGACTCTATGGATTTTGAAAATGTCATGCATTTGTCAGGATTCCTGGATGTGGGGTTGCCCTAACAGGTTGTGCTTATCAGATGTCTGGAAATTCAGGACATCTGAGGACTCAGTCTGAAGCTCCTATGCTCATGTCTGTCAGGGTGCACAGGTGTAGGCATACCAGTATGCTATTTGGAACCACATATTAACACATATTAACACATACGTTTCAGTAACCTGAAGAGAAAGCTCACCCAGTAGAAAAATGCATTAGTGGCAAATTAATGGTAGTCCTAAGGTCATTATGTGATCCTAAAAGAGCATGGTAGACAGAATGCAAACTCCCGTCCCTTCCTTATCTCTGTGAGACATCTTGCTGACTGTTGACCATGTTAGTATTTGTAAGGAGCTGGTAGAGGATGGAGATATAATGGATTTGTGCCCATTTCTGATGCTTGGAGTGTGGTTCCCCATGAAACAGTTGGGCATATTTCCAGATGGCTTTGTGCAGTTCAAGATGTGGCATTGTACGGAGGAATGTCCTTAGAAAATAGAAAGATACTGCACGAATGCAGCTACTTGCAAAATTTTTGTCTTAGGACAATATGACATTCCCCATCAAGTGAGTAAGGTATATCACATCAAGTGAGGAAAATGTATCCAGGGAGTTAAGGCAGTTGGAGAGCCCATTTCAATAAGACTAGGATAGACTGTGATTATGACTTTAAAATTTCACTTTAATTATGCTTAGTGAATGGACTTCCCAGGAGCTATGTGATGGAAAACAATAGATTAATTCACCTTTTTCATACCACTTAACATATTTTCAGCAGACGTAGGAAGCACTCTCTTTCCAAAGCTTGATTTTCTGTCATTAACAGTATTAAATTCAGGGTAATTAACAGCAGTTTAATAGGCATGTCTAAGCCATAGATAGGCAAATACTTCATACTTATCCCTCTTTCTTTCAGATGCGTTCAGCCAGAGTTGAAATCTCTTGCAGTTGGTCTATACACACTCATTATGAGAGTGCTAGGTAAGAGAAATCATTCCAACTGAGATGCTTGCTTGTATGGCTTTAAATGACACCAATGCAATCACCATTTGTAAATCAGATGTATCCTTGAAACAACTGTTAGATCCCGGGCTGTTCCTGAAAATCTTGGGGTTTTTTTTCCTGAAGGTCCAATATTCAGTCAAGAGTTCACTGGGAAATTGGCTAACAAAATTCTGAAAATCTTTGACCTGCTGATTAAATGGTGTTGCAGTCTGGGAGCCTGGTGTTCCAAAATAGGAAGAGTTTCTAAGCAAAATTAAAGTATTATCTTGAATTTCTAAGCAACGTTATAAGGTTTCAAACTTATGATTCAACCAATGGCTTACAATTCTGCAAGTAAGATCAAAAAGATGTGCTCTAGTAGGACTTCATTCAACACTAATACAACTCTGTTCATAGCAGAGTGTTTTCACCATGTTGAAACTTTACAGAAGCACAGAATCGTCTAGGCTGGAAAAGACCTTGAAGATCATCCAGTTCAACCATTAACCTAACACTGACAGTTCCCAACTACACCATATCCCTCAGTGCTATGTCAACCCGACTCTTAAACACCTCCAGGGATGGGGACACCACCACTGCCCTGGGCAGCCCATTCCAATGCCCAACAACCCCTTCTGGAAAGAAATACTTCCTGATATCCAGTCTAAACCTACCCTGGTACAGCTTGAGGCCATTCCCTCTTGTCCTATCGCTTATTACTTGGTTGAAGAGACTCATCCCCACCTCTCTGCAACCTCCTTTCAGGTAGTTGTAGAGGGCAATGAGGTGTCCCCTCAGCCTCCTCTTTTCCAGACTAAACAACCCCAGTTCCCTCAGCCGCTCCTCATACAACATGTGCTCCAGACCCCCACCAGCTTCGTTGCCCTTCTCTGGACACGCTCGAGTCATTCAATGTCCTTTTTGTAGTGAGGGGCCCAAAACTGAACACAGTAATCGAGGTGCGGCCTCACCAGTGCCGAGTACAGGGGTAAGATCACTTCCCTGTCCCTGCTGGCCACGCTATTTCTTATGCAAGCCAGGATACCATTGGCCTTCTTGGCCACCTGGGCACACTGCTGGCTCAGGTTCAGCCGACTATCAATCAACACCCCCAGGTCCCTCTCTGACTGGCAGCTCTCCAGCCACTCCTCCCCAAGCCTGTAGCGCTGCTGGGGGTTGTTGTGGCCCAAGTGCAGCACCCGGCATTTGGCCTTATTGAACCTCATACAGTTGGCCTTAGCCCATCACTCCTGTCCAGATCTCTCTGCAGAGTCTCCCTACCCTCAAGCAGATCAACATTCCCGCCCAACTTGGTGTCATCTGCAAATTTACTGAGGGTGCACTCGATCCCCTTGTCTAGGTCATCAATAAACATGTTAAACAGGAGTGGCCCCAAAACCGAGCCCTGGGTGACACCACTTGTGATCAGCCGCCAGCTGGATTTAAATCTGTTCACAACTCTTTGGGCCCGGCCATCCAGCCAGTTTTTTACCCAGCAAAGCATGTGCCCATCCAAACCACAAGCAGCCAGTCTCGCCAGGAGAATGCTGTGGGAAACGGTGTCAAAGGCCTTGCTAAAGTCAAGGTAGACAAACTCCACAGCCTTTCCCTCATCCAATAAGGAGGTCCAAGGCCCTGTCATAGAAGGAGATCAGGTTTGCCAAGCAGGACCTGCCTTTCATAAACCCATGCTGACTGGGCCTGATCATCTGGTTGTCCCGCATGTGTTGTGTGATGGTACTCAGGATGAGCTGCTCCATCAGCTTCCCGGGCACTGAAGTCAAGCTGACAGGCCTGTAATTTCCCAGATCATCCTTCCGACCTTTCTTAAATATGGGTGTCACATTGGACGATTTCCAATCTGTCAGGACCTCCCCGGTCAGCCAGGACTGCTGGTAAATGATGGAAAGCGGCTTGGCGAGCACCCCAGCCAGCTCCTTCAGCACCCTTAGGTGTATCCCATCTGGTCCCATAGACTTGTGTATGTCTATGTGATGCAGTAGGTCACTGACTATCTCCTCCTGGATTGTGGGAGGGTCGTTCTCCCAGTCTCTGTCTTCTGGCTGAGGAGGCTGAATTCCCTCAGTACAACTAGTCTTGTTATTAAAGACTGAGGCAAAGAAGGCATTAAGCACCTCAGCCTTTTCCTCATCACTTGTTACCATGTTTCCTCCTGCATCTAACAGGGGATGGAGGCTCTCCCTGGTCTTTCTTTTACTGCTCACATACTTATAGAAACATTTCTTGTTGTCCTTGATTGCTGAAGCCAGATTATTTTCCAGCTGGGCTTTAGACCTGCTGATTTCCACCCTGCATAGCCTCACAGCATCTTTGTAATCACTGTGAGTGGCTAGCCCCTTCTTCTAAAGGCTGTAAACTGTCCTTTTCTCCCTGAGTTACAGCCAAAGCTCCCTGTTCAGCCAGGGTTGTCTTCTCTGTCGTTGGCTTCTCTTACAGCACCTGGGGACTGCCTGTTCCTGAGCTATTAACACTTCCTTCTTAAAGACTGCCCAGCCTTCCTGGACCCCTATACCCTTCAGGATTGTCTCCCAAGGGATCCTGTCAAGCAGGTGCCCAAACAAGACAAAGTCAGACCTTTGGAAGTCCAGGATGTCACTTCTGCTGCCCCCTTTCCTAGCCTCTCTAAGAATAGAGAACTCTATTATTTCATGATCGCTGTGCCCTAGTCAGCCTCCAACCGCCACATCATCTACCAGTCCTTCTCTGTTCACAAAGAGGAGATCCAGCAGGGCACCTTCTCTGGTTGGTTCTCTCACCAGCTGTGTCATGAAGTTACCTTCCACACATTCCAGGAATCTCTGGGACTGGTCCCACTCTGCTGTGTTGTATTTCCAGCAGATGTCTGGGAAGTTAAAGTCTCCCACAAGAACAAGGGCAAGCTATAATGAGATATCTCCTAAATACAGAATATTTCATCCACCTCTCTGTCCTGGGAGGGTGGCCTATAGTAGACTCCCACTATGACATCTGCCCTGTTGGCCTTCCCCCTGATTCTAACACAAAGACATTCCACCCTGTCTTCACTATACTTGTACTCAAGGCAATCATAACAGTCCCTAACATACAGTGCCACTCCGCCGCCTCTCCTTCCTTGTCTATCCCTTCTAAAGAGCTTGTAGCCATCAACTGGTGCACTCCAGTCATGGGAGACATCCCACCATGTTTGTGTAATAGCCACGACATCATCATTTTTCTGTTGCATCATGGGTTCAAGCTCCTCCTGTTTGTTACCCATGCTGTGTGCATTGGTATACATGCACTTCAGATGGGCTGATGTTTTATCCCTTTCCCCCTTCAAATCTAGTTTAAAGCTCTGTCAATGAGCCCAGCTAACTCCTGCCCCAAGATCCTCTTCCCCCTCTGGGACAGATGCATCGCGTCTGATGCCAAAAGATCTGGCGTCCTATATACCAACCCAAGATTGAAAAATCCAAAGCTCTTACGGTAACACCAGTCTTGGAGCCGCAAGTTCATCTGTTGAGTTCTCCTGTATTCTTCATCCATCCCCACAACTGAAGGGATGGAGGAGAACACAATTTGTGCCCCCGACCCCTTAATCAGTTTCCCCAAGGATGTGAAATCTCTCTTCATTGCTTTAGGCCTTCTCCTGGTAATGTCGTCGCTACTTGTCTGAAAAACCAAGAGAGGGTAGTAGTCCTTGGGTGTCACTAGAGCAGGGAGTTTTGCCATGAAGTCCTTGATGCGGGCCCCAGGGAGGCAGCAGACTTCCCTATGAAGAGGGTCCGGTCTGCATATTGGGCCTTCAACACCCCTCAGAGTGGAGTCGCCCACTACAATGACTCTTCTGGGGTTCTTTTTAGAACTGGTTTTAACACCTGGTCCAGAACAACCTGGCCTTGGTGGATCTTGGTCTTCCTCCTTGTTTGTCTCATTTTCTTCCTCCTTCTCTTCTTCATTCAAAAGTTCCAGGTCCCTGAATCTATTGTGAAGGGACACCATGGCGGGTGAAGGAGGTCAGAGGAGGATTGTCCTGTCTCCATGAGCAGGCACCTGTTTCCAGCCTCCCCCATCTCTTAGGTCCCCTCCTTCTGCCTGGTAGCAAGAGGATGAGGGATTGCCTATCTTGTTTGGAGCCTCCATTTGCTCCTGTTGCTTCATGGGTGCCAAGGTGCTAATCCACCAATCAATTTCCCTTCACTCTCTTATACTTCTTAATCTCTCGACCTCTTCTTTGAATTCCACCACCAGGCTGAGCAGGTCATCCAGCTGATCACAGCACACACAGGTGTTGTCACTGCTGCCCTCCGGCAGGATTGACAGGCTCAGGCACTCCCTGCAGCCTAGGACCTGGACCGCTGCATGTTTGTGTAGAAGCTCCGTCTGGGTGGCCACGTTCTTTCTGGTGGTGGTTTTGACACCAGTGGAGACCATGGTTCAGTCTACTCGTGGAGGACCATAAGATAGGAGGACTAGCTCAGATAAATTCTAGACCCCGGAGATGGACTGCGCCCTGTCCGCTTGCCCTGCCTGCGCAAACTAACGCGCAAACTGAGACGCAAACTGACGCACCACGCCCTGTTTGCCCACCCTGGTTGCTCGTGCTCCCTGGGGGCTGCTCTTATACGTGAGGGGCGTGGGGTGTCGTTACTCCATCTCCACCCCCTCTGAGTCCCTTCTGCCCTCGTTCACAGCTCACTCTTTCCTTGTAGACAACAGCTTAGATTTCAATTCCTTTTAAGCATGGTGCAATGCTCTTTTTGTTTTTCCATTTTTATTTGAGAGTTGCTAATGAGATGGTCGATTAAGATGCCTAGGCAGGCAAGAAAACCTCCCTATTTCCTTTTGTTCTCTTTGTCAATGGAATAGGAATATGTGCATTTCAGAAATGTAGAGAAATGTGTGTGAAGAGACAAGCTACATGGGTTTGATGTGAAGCCTAAAAAATCAACAGCCACTTCAAATGTCTGCAATCAGAGCAAGGTTAGGGCTGCAGACTCTACTCAGGATTGTGATGGACATCCTGAGACAAGGTGTATCCACACTTTGTCCTCTTCTACTTTTCTCATCACACAATGGAGGGGCAGAATTTGTCCCCCAGCTCTCAGGACAAGCAATGCCAATGGGATTCTTGGAGCAATTTCTGCCATAGGAAATAAAAAGCAGCATTATGAAAAAAGAACTGTCCCGTTTCTATAGGCTTCTGCTTCAACACATTGAGCCAGCATGCTTCTTCCATTGTAAGAAGGGGTAGACCCACTGTCACTGATCCAAAAAACCTAGGATTTCTCCTCAGTGACTCAGAGATCAAATCTGATGTGCTCCCATCTTTCTTCTCTAAGGAACCTCCAAAATGAACATTTGTCCTATCATACCCTGACTACAGCACGGATGATCATAATACACAGGCCTTTATAGATAGATTGCTGAGTTCAGACTCTCACAAGAGCCCTAGGCTGAGAGTATTTCTGTTTTTACAAAATAATTTCCTATATAAGGATGTAGGAAACATCCTTTGTTCCTGTAGGAACAAAGCTAATGTGAAACATGGTCCTGTACATGCTGAAACCTGGATTCCTCTGAAGTTAATACCTTTAGTTCAGCAAGGCTAAGATTTTGCCCCATGTCTGACATGTTTTGCAGTAAAGCATAAACTCGTATCTGGCCAAGTCACTCTAAGGGTTTCAGTTGCTTTACCCTCACTCAGGCAGAAGGAACTATCAGCCAGGTGGATAATTTAGGCTATGCATAGAAGAAGGAACTATGCATCAGTTCAGTGCTCCAAATGCACAACCATTCCAGATCTCCCTTGCAGGAGCTTAGTGTGCACTGGAAGCCAGAAGTGACTCTCAGAGCCACACTTGAAAAACCAATGTGCATGACTACAAGCCTGACCAAACCCATCAGACCACATTTCCTGGGGACTGATGATCCCCACAGCACAGAGAGGATGACAAAGGAAATGAAAAACTCCCCACAATTCAAACCACCTATTCCTCCTGCTGCAGCATGCAACTTTCCGCTAAGAAAATATAAAGCTGATTTCTAAAAAGATGTCTTTTCCTGTGATATCTTGTGACATTTTTGCTTGTTTCCTTGCAGCTGGGATTCCAGCACCAGTTTATTTTGGTGCACTGATTGACAAGACATGTTTGAAATGGGGAAGCACAAGCTGTGGGCAGCAAGGGGCTTGTAGGCTGTATGACTCCAATGCATACAGGTAAGGCAAATTAGGGTCCAGAAACTCTCATGCATTTCCTCTCTACAGATGGACATGCTTTGTTCTGTTATACTGTAGTGCGTGAGGTCAGTGATCAAAAATTATGGTCAGATACTAACTCTGGAATCAGATTGAAGCCAGTCCAGAATTCCTGAAATAGAGAAATCTTAAGATCAAATCTTAAACTCTTTGGTTTTTAGTCAGTTTTTATGTTGTGCAAAAATCATTTAATATCAATGACAGAGATTTCTGGAATGAATTTTGTATTTTTAATATCCTTTGAGTCAATTTAAAAGACCTAGGATTGTATGATTTACCACTAAGAGGAAAGTTACCCAAATTTACCTTATTTGCAAGTAGTTTGTTCATACTGGAAAAAATGTTAACTTTGTGGGTTGGTCACACTTGAGAGAAAAAGAAAGAAAATCATACTGAGCAGCTGAAGGTATTGGTTAAATACAAACACTATCGTTCTCTAGGAGGTATATTCCAGAGTTTTTTCTTAGTTTCACCCAAATCTTGGCCACTTCATACTCTGGCGATCTCAGTATATTTCTAGCCCTAAAAAGTCTAAGGACTTAAAGTGATCCAAAAATCTTCAGAAACAAAGGGAAGATGATGAAAATTTCACTTTGTAACTATCTTCATAAGCAAAAAGAATATTATCAATTCTTTAACAGAAGTTTTTGCAAGCAAAATTGTCCAGTTTGCGGTACCATTCACAAAGAATGAGTTTTGGTGTTTTCCCCTAAGCTTTTTTTAGTATATATTTGATCCTTAAAAGCCATTAAAATTATTTTCTTCCGTGTCTTTGAAAACTTCAATGCCTGGCACTATCTTCTATCCTTTACCTCACAGGTATGTCTACCTTGGATTATCAGCAGTGTTAAGAGGTCCTTCCTACCTGATTGGAATCTTTTTTTATATATTGATAAAGAAAGGTTTTCAAAATAAGAAGTCCAGGCCTATAGTGAATGGAGGAAGAGAAGATGCTCCTATAAATAAAGAAGATAACTGCAAGATCAAACAACATTTGCCAGGTTCTTTTGATGTAGAGAATGAATCATGTATTTAGAAAGCCATTTAGACCAGTGTCACAAGGATCAGGACAGCTTCTTTTAGAAGCAATTTTCACAATGTTACGAATAACTAAATAATAAATCATAACACTGTTCAGAAAGTAAAACTAATACCAAACCTGTGATCAATAACAAGAAAAACTAGCATGCAAGTATGAAAGTGCTTTATGCGTACCTGGTTACCAGTAACAGGCAGAACAAGTGACATGAACTGAAGCAAATTCTCAACAGATAAAGGAAAACCTCCCTTTGCATTTCTGATAGAGCCAGTCCACAATTTTTAAAAGGGTCAAAGATGACTGCTGGCAAAACAGCCACATGCCAAAGGCCCACAAAATGTGATGCTGATCCTGTACACAGATCCATGCGGTAGAGTGCCATGGGAATGACAAGCTCAAGGCTAACAGCAGCTTTCTGATTTCATCAAATTCAATCAGAATTCATAATAAAATCCAAGCCTTTAAGCAAAACATTTCCACCATATCTAAACGAATCATTGCAACAATTTTCCATTGCAGAATTGTCAAAAGTAGTATTTTTCCAAGAAGCATTTTATCTTAGCTCAGCTGAAAATTTTATGCCTGCTTAACACTACAAATAGTTTTCCATAAAGGAAATAATTGTTTTTTAAAATCTCAGAGTTGTAGAATTTTATTAAAAACTAATGTTTTTAGTTAAGTGACTATGAAACATAAGGAATATTCTGGATTTTGTAGTGATAATGTTTTCTAAACAAAATCCATCCAACATACGCTGGTGGCTTTATTGCTATGGTATGTACTGTCCAGCAGAGGACACTCAAGCAATAACATTACCCTTATGACTACAGCAAATACTCTGTTCAGTCTTTATTGTTCTAGAAGTTCATCATCAGGCAGGTAAAACACTCATCTGTGTTTTCATGCACCTTAAAACTGTCTCAGCTCAAGCCATTAGCTCAAATACTCAAAATTGCTTTCGTGTATTTGTTGGTTTGTGTTCATCACATTTGTGTCACTTGGAGCTTGACAAATGTTGTTACTTTAAATAAAAAGTTGTTTACTTGCATATCGTTTCACAACACTGAATTCTCTGATTGGTACTTTAAAATAGATGCTCAAGGCTAAGTGGGATATGGTTAATAAACATTTTAGAGCAAAATGCTGAGTTCTGAAATAAGTGTTGTCTGTCATGACAGTCACTTAGCAGTGATTGCAGCAGCTGAAGGGAAAAGAAGGTGACTTTTTCCCCAGATTAAGTGATATTTTCTGGAGGTAGAGATTCTCCATCTAGAAAAACTGATATGACTTGTTGCTTGGTCTTGTCTTACAATTGCATTTGCAAATGTTTTGACATATCCAGATACCGCCAAAGGAATGACCTGTGGGACCCAAAGAAACAAACCACCTTATCTAACTACTGAATTTGGGAGTGAGTTTTGGCAGGGGAAGTAATTGCAATTGTCTAGTTCTGCTTGTCTTTCAGCTGCTTTGTCTAGATGATATTTTGTTAACACATCTTGGTGCATATATAATTTCCTATGGTGACTTTAGAGGCAGGGGTTTGGGTGAGATATTTTTAATCCTTAATTGGTAACCTTGGAAAACATATTTTATGTGTCAAAATATACCAGTTTCAACTGAGAACAAGAGCTAATTCCAGAAGACAGATTATGAGAATTATGCACAAGGAATCAACAATGCCAGAAAAAGGTGTTATGGCCTGCAGCAGATTTAGGAAGCTGTTACTCCAGGCCCGTGACGTCAAGGAGGTGATAATAAACTGGTCTCTTTGGATAGAGAGAGAGAGGCTGGCACAAGAAGGTAATAACCTGCTTATCAAGGGTTTTTTCCCCTTTCTTGTGGAAAAAATATTTCGAGTCAGGGTGCAAAGCCCAGTTGCCTTTGGGTGATACAGCAGCTCAGCACCTGCAAGAGAGAGACAGAGAGCAACACAGTGATTTGTTGCCAAGCTTGAAAAAATTGTGGTCTTCCCTCTGTCATTAAAAAGCTGCAACTGTAGGTCATGGGTCTATGGTGGAAACAGAGTAAACAGGACAAATTATTTTATCTTGTAGTGGAACTCTGTAATTAATGTTTGTGCTCCTGTTGTGTCTGAGAGCCCTTGCTGCATAAGAAGCACTGTGCACACACATACACACAGACATGCGTGCACATGCACACACATGCACAAAATGGCAATCTGTACTGCAAGATGCATGCATTTGGGGTAGGACAAGATATATATTGTCAAGCACAAAATCAGCAAGAAATAATGAGTGCTGCTAAGCATGTTCAGGAAAGATTTGAAGAAGACTAGAGAGATCATTTTGAACATATTTACAGTTCTGGGAGAAAAGCTTAGATACTTTTTTCATTGTTGTTTTTGAGGGGAGAAAAATTACCTGGTGGAAAGACGTGCATGAATGTGTTTCAGCAATAATTTGTCACTACAGCCACAATTTTTACACATTGAGTAAGTAAAATTAAATGCCTACATCTACTCTTTTACCCACTGCTGTAAATACACCCCCAGCTCCCTTTGCTTAACTCTTTGGAAAGGCAGGCCGGTTTTATTCAGCTGCCTCCATTTATGTACTGAAGTTTTGAACATGAGGAGCAATGCCTCTAAACCCAGAGAGGCATAGTTTACAATTCACAAATCTGGAAGTTGTTGCAGCGATTTGAGGGGAGGGGCTTAGTTTTCTTTGTGTGGGGTTTGTTGGGTTTTTTTCCTTGATCAGTGGGGTTTCTTAGCAACAGTGTGAGAAAAAAGGTTTTATCTTTCACACTTAAAATGCCGCAGCCTGGCCCCTCTTCATATTGCTGATTCAGCCCAAGCCAGGCCAAGTGAGACCCCTGCAGAAACGGCCTCAGCAGCAGTACAGGTAACTGTCGAACAGACACCTCCCTGTGTTTCCAGAATGAGAGTTTACCAGCAACATAAGTTTCTTGCAAACGTTAAGCTCTGAGCTTCGTAAAAGAGAGGAAAATTACAAATAATGCTCTTTCAGAGTAGAATGGATGCAAACAAAGAAAAAGAAAAGCTGAAAGCATTTGCATGATGAGCTCTGGGAGAGCTGGAGCAAATAAAAATTTTAATGAAAAGTTTCAGAATTTATCTTCTCCCCCCAAAAGAAGCACAGCAAAGCCAACATGCTATGAACTGCAACATAAATTTACTGTGTTCAGTGCTGTGCACCATGGGTGAGAGAAAAAAAGTACAAAGAGAAAAGCCTTTTCCTATCTTGCTACTTTCTGTGCCTAAAGCAGGCCAGGGAATTATTTTTGTCTTTTCTGTTAGTGTACAGGAAAGTAACTATATTGAATCTTTCCCACTTATTAAAAAGTACCTGATGTCCAAAATAAATATAGAAATACTTTTGGAGCTAAGCATGCTTTGCTTAACGTGCTTTTAAGTGAGTGTCTCCATTTCAAGACAAGCTGAAACACATAAAAGAAGTGGTTTTCCAAGGCTGTGTGTGGTGCCATGAGCTTTATGTCTGATTCAGTGCAAAGCATGAGAAAGGCTCATTCAGCTTTTACGTGGTATACACCACCCCAGGGATGTTATCATAGTTTTTATTCTGGAGCAGGATCTACAGGCAATAAAATATATCACAGACATATGACACAAAAAAAAAGATGAAACCTTAATCTGTCAATTTTATTTTGGTGACAGGTTATCTACTGGTGCAAATCCATCCACTGTGAATAACTTCACTTACCTGTCCAAGCTGGCAAGTGGGCTCATTAGTGCTCAACTGAAACAGTGTGGAAGATTAGCTCTTTCTTTTTTTTTTTTTTAGTTTCAGAATTTATAGAATGGATTTGTTGGCAAAATCACCATCTGTCATGTATTTTATCCAGTGCAGCATAACATCAGATGGTGACTTTAGTTTTAAACATATGAATTTTCTTTTCCAATAAAATTATTGGAATTTAAAAAGTACCATTAATTTTATATACCAGTGTGAAATATTCTAATATAAAAACACAAGGGACACTCTATGGAACTGTGCAAGCCTACCCTGAGTGCCCTGTTGCATTAGGGTCACAGACCTGACCAGGGATGGACCAGTGATGTGTTCTACTCACTTCAAGGGTAAATGTCTCATATCCAGTCAGATCTCTCAAGTCTTTCAAAAAGTGAATGTCAGATTGTTTGCTACATTCATCTGGAATCTTAGCAGTTACTTATTATTTTTAAAAGATACTTGCTAGTGGTCAGTAATAGCACTAGTTATTTTTCTTAGTGCAACTTCTCGTGCATGCTTTCTGGAATTCCCTTACTTCCACACACACTAAGTACCTTGCAAAAGCTCCTTAGTTTCCAATTATTCATACTATTTTTTTTTTCTTATTGAAAATGGATTTTGAAAGTGAGCTCAATATCTGACTAATTTCTGAATCATCATTAATTTCAGCCCACTAGTCTTTTTTTAATCCTCATTTTAATACATGGGATTTAAAGTTGTTTGTTTCTTTCATTGACTTTAGGAATGCATTGAGCTGGTTGAAAAGAAGCATTATGGAAGGCAAGAAATGCTTTCACCATCCAGGTCTCATAATTGCCCTTATTCCAGCCCTGTTTGACAAATCCTCCAGGGCTACAAGAAATTCAACAGCTAGTTCTTAAGGTCATCCAAACATTAGCAGGTCTAGAAGACTGCCATTGAATGAGTTGTCATTATCTCTATATTGAGGATGCTACTCAACAAGGGATGCACTTTGCTAGCTTGCAGTCAATTTGAACTTGCAGTAAATGCCAACATTGACATTCATTGGCATTCATTGGAAAGCAACAGCAGACAGTAGATTCCTGTATTTCCTGAAAAGCTTCAAGAGAACTAAAGATTTCAACAAACATAAAACTGCAGAACAAAACTGTCTCAGCAGCAGGTACTTATGGATGAATAGATGGGCAAATATTCAAACTTAGAATAAAAATGTAACAAATCTATGTACTACCTAAATTATTTTATCTCCTAAAACAGCAAAGAGTACATATGGGAAGGCCTTTCAAGGCAGCAGTTCTTAAGTGTAATTTTGAAAGTTGAATTAAGAGGGAAAAGAAAAAAGACCCAGGAATACAAGGAACAGGACTGATTACAGTAACCCAACTAAATTATTAGGTCCAACTTCTAGCATTAACAAAGAAAATCTGCAAATAATGTAGCCCAGTTGATCCAAAAAGGTGACTTCTGGGTAGGGACTGCATGCAGGGCTAGGATTGTTTGTGTTGAGGCAGGAGTGAATCCACACACTGCAATTTCAAGTTGAACAAGGAGAAAATCATGTTAAGGAATTACTTTCCTACTTGCAATTATCTCTTTGCAAGTTTCTGCAATTTACCTCTACAGTGAGAGCTCTATGACCAGCGTTATCTATTTTTGTTCTTTTCTGGCTCTCAGATGGTGTCTTCTGGGATCTACAGAAACAAAGGGAGATCATGGTATTTCCACTATAGTTTCCATTAGTATCTTCAGATCTTAGATCAGTCTCTATCAACACTAGGTAGTCAGAGGAGACTGGAGGAAAACTAAGCTGGAAATAACTATTATATTACACATAAACATTTGAATGGTCTTACATGAGCGTTCTTTATCTTCCAAAACTTCACTAGAGAATCTGTTACCCTCACACATAAACTCAAGGGAGCCATTTTTTGACACACTGAAGTTGAACAGACTACTTTGGCATTTGGGATATCTGCATTCACTTCCTTGCTCTGTTACAGCATTAGTTCTTTGGCCAGGAAATACAAAATTGGGAATCATAGATAAAATAGGATTTTCCAAAGCACTTATAATCAAAATTTATAAACCAAATTTCTAAGTTAAAATTTTTTCTTTCAGATTACTTTATATTGGCATCCCAATGGATGCAAGCTCCAAAAAGCTTGACTCACATTCAATAATGAAAAAAAGACCATGTAAGTGCTTTGAAAATTTCCATTTGAATGACTTGGATCAAAGTAAACATACAAGAAAGGAAGTGCTTCAGCAGATATTTCCTATTCTAAAAATATATATCCCCCAAAACTAGAATGTTGTGTTCTTCATTAATAGTTGTTGAGTTGCTCACACATTCTGGATGAGCTTTCCATGTCTGGAAAAGATATTGTAGCTTATAAGTGCTTTGGAAACATGATTTTATCTGTAGTCCCTACCCTTTAATTTATTGACCCAAGAGTAAGTTCTACCTGGAGATAACAGCTCTGTCACTGGAAGTTTAGCTTTAATTTATTTAGCTTTGAATGACAGTAGTTATGAACACATCTTTGCCTTCCAGCTTTCAGCACAGGTTTTTGGCTTTCAGCCCACTTTCCCAGAATTGTAGTGGGTTTGTAAAGCCCATAAAAAGATGTCTTCTTCATCACTGTAACAGGTGGCAGCTGGATTCCATAGGTTAAGTTCACTCAGCTGTGATCATACCTTTGATGGCAGTGTAAATCTCCTCTTTTTTTCATATATTGCTGGTTTATAACTTTATGACCATGGCATGGATGCTATTTTGTGGATCAAAATAAGGTCATGTATTTGCAGGCTAAAGCAAATCAGGGATTGGTAAACATCCATTATCTTCAGAGTTGTTTAACCTGTTTGTATGCTGGCTCTGAAATGACACTTTAAAAATTCCTAAAAATTATAAGTTCAAATATTTTTGAGATGTCCTGATTAATTTTTGTAAGATGCATTATTCAGCAAGCCCAGTACTAGATGTTTGTAGCCAGCTGAGTAGTAATGCTTTTAAAATAAAAATGATTACCTAAATTACCTACAATAGGGCACCAAAAAATGGAGCTCTCCTTCTAAACTCATGATCATCTTTTGAATACACAGATCAACACTTTTAAGCGTTGATAGGAAACTTCTTCACAGTCTCCTAAAGCTATATTTAGTCATTTTTCCCTTCACATGCAATTTTATTCATGTGCTGATGTGTTCCTCTTTCCAAAGCAGGTATCACAATGAGCCATTCTCCAACTGATATATTATAATTGGCCATGATACTCTTCTATGATTCATACCTTCACTGGCTATGAAAAATAAAGTTCTATATAGAAAGCTATGTTTAGGGGATGATTTCTCACCCATGCACCTGCAGCTTTTAAAAAAGGTTAAAGCAATCAATACATAAAAACCAGCAGAATGTCTTAGAACTTTCAGGTCACATCATCATTATTATTACTATAATCTGTTATTGATAGTGGAGTAATATTTCAGGTTTCCTTGGTCTTGTCAGGTTAAGTCAGGACTTCAGCACAAACTCTATGATTATGTACATTGCTGACATATATTGGCCCTTGCTCTAGTCTGAGGACAGACCAAGGGTGTCTGGCTTTCTGGGGAAGGAAACTCTAGCAGAGATGGGGTCAGCTCACTCTGAAGCTATGTTCTAAAAGGCCATGCAGATACAAGCAACTCAAGCCATGACTCTCAGCTGTGGAAGGGAGACTGCTGTGCTGGCAGGAGCAGCCCATGGCTTGCAGGGAAGAGGACCAGCACATTCAGGCAGAGCTGTGATCTCCCACTGTTCATTATGAATCAGCACCCCATGTAGGGCTACCTCACAGCTCCAACGTCCCTGTGTAAATGAGACAGGTTAGCAACCCATTTTTGCTATCAGGGAGACACAGCCTGAGGGACGCAGCAGGTAGGGCCACCAGCGGCTGCACTGGACAAGCCACAGCTCTCTCCCACAGTGCTGCATATGGACCCTCTGTAGGAAAGCTCAACAGCCATGGCTGAAGATATATTGAGCCACCTAAAAGCAGGGTATTCTTGGAGGATGCCTTCTGGCCTTGTCTGAAATTGCATGAATACCGCTCCTGTGAAAATGCCATCTGAACTACGGGAGTGACAGGACTCAGTATGTATAAGAAATCCAAGTCTGACATCTAGCATAATCCTAATTTTAGAGATATGAGCTAATACATACAATCTGTGTTCCACTGATGAGATGATAATAAAATAAATATACATTCAAATGAGATTAATTCATTTACTATTTTTGCAGATAACAGTAAGATGACTCGTTCATTTATGCAGCAGTATGTCCTGCAGAGAAACATGAAACTCCTTTGATGATTCCTTACCTGGTGATTTTGGAGGAGAAGAAAATACTGCATTTTTTACATAAATGCCTTATAGTGTAACATGGCTGAGGAGAGGAATTACTTAGGTATGACAGTCACTGACTCAGAATGCTTTAAGAACAGATCTGTTATAATAATTTCAGAAATACTTCTCAGATTTTTTCCTTGTGTCACGTAAGTCTTATTCTGAGGAAATCTCGAGGATTCCATAAGAATACCCTGTTTCCACCTGTATTTTGCTTATAACAATTTCTATATAGCCTCTCTTTCAAGTTTATTCCACTGATCTACCGAAATCTGCTGGGCTGTTGCTTCCTGGTAGTCTTGATCACTCAGAACTTACTACTTTTTTTCCACTAAATGTGGTAATCACTTTAGAGCACCTTTAGAAGACATAAGGACAAAAACAGCACTTCAGTCCCATTGGAAATCAATCCCAGGCTTTCTGCTTACAGTCACACGTCCCAACCACTAGGCTATGTAAAAGAGACTCCCAAAAAGCAGTCTGTGTCCAACGGATGGGCCAGGCAGGAGCTCTACCAACACAGGGCATGGGTGAGCAGCTGCATAGGAATCATAGAATCATAGAATAGTTTGGGTTGGAAGGAACCTTAAAGATCATCTAGTTCCAACCCCCCTGTCGTGGGCAGGGTCACCTTCCACTAGATCAAGTTGCTCAAAGCCCCATCCAACCTGGCCTTCAACACTTCCAGGGAGGGGGCAACCACAACCTCCCTGGGCAACCTGTTCCAGTGTCTCACCACCCTCATAAGAAAGAATTTCTTCCTTATAGCTAATCTAAATCTACCCTCTTTCAATTTAAAACCATTACCCCTTGTCCTATCCCTACACTCCCTGATAAAGAGTCCCTCTCCATCTTTCCTGTAGCCCCCTTTAAGTACTGGAAGGCTGCTATAAGGTCTCCCTTGGGCCTTCTCTTCTCCAGGCTGAACAACCCCAACTCTCTGTCTGTCCCCATAAGGGAGGTGTTCCAGCCCCCTGATCTTCTTTGTGGCCTCCTCTGGACCCGCTCAAGCAAGTCCATGTCCTTCTTATGTTGGGGACCCCAGAGCTGGACACAGTATTCCAGGTGGGATCTCACAAGAGCAGAGCAGAGGGGGAGAATCACCTCCCTCGACCTGCTGGTCACACTTCTCTTGATGCAGCCCAGGGTACAGTTGGCTTTCTGGGTTGTGAGCGCACATTGCTGCTTCATAGCCAGTTTTTCATCCACCAACACCCCCAAGTCCTTCTCTGCAGGGCTGCTCTCAATCCACTCATCACCCAGCCTGTATTTATGCTTGGGAAGCTCTTGCTTAACCATCAGCTTCAATGTCTTGGGATTTCCAGTCTTTCTGGGTGGGTCCTTTATTCCACCTACGCTGGTGGAAGTCAACCTCTGCCTCAAGCAGCTCATCCCATGGAGGACAGACAAGTCCCAGGAACTAAAGTAGGACCATAAGTGCAGTGACACCATGACTGGTCTCAGAGGAGACCAAATTTGCAACACACAGCCTGTCCAAACCCACATGGTAACTCCACTGTGCTGTATTTGGCTGTCCCATGGATGCCATGCCCAGGTTTTGTTTGATGCTTGTGTCCTGACTTTCTTAACCTGAGCCTGCAACACTGGGTTTTCAGACCTAAGCTAAGGGCTGCCATCTCCTGCAGGGTGCTGCTAGTGCACTAGGCAGGGCTTGGTCTCAGGAGCACACCCTGTCCATAATGCAGATCTAGCCAAAGAGATGGACAAACACCTTAGGACACATACAGCATGCTTGCATGTTTCCCACCCTCCACATCCATAGCCATAGAGAAATAAATCATTTAACTTCTCTAAAAAGCAGTATCTGCCCTTACAGACCACTTTAATATTAGTGTAGAGGGGTCCCATGAAGGAACCTGCTTGGCCTCAAAATTTAGGTGCTCTTGTATCAGGATTTCTTTGTTTTTTCTTCTTAGCTGACTTGAACCGTGATTAAGTTATGCTTTTGCAACTCAGAATAAAAATATGAATTAATTAGAAATACAATATATAAGTAACACTGGAGAAAATAACATGTGATTCAGACCTATATTAACTGTTTCAGCTAGAAAGAATTTTGACCATATTCCAAACTAGAGGTAGGCAAAATGTCAATATATTCCTCAGTGAAAAAATGGTAGACTAAATCTAATGTTACCTTTCTGCTATATCGTTAAAATATTTGAAATGTTTTAAATTTAATTTGACAGCCTGAAGTATTTTCTGTTTATTCTGCAACAGCTAGTACTCTATTCCCAGTTTGGTTTCATGCCCAGATAGACAGGACTTGTTGACAATGGGGTCACAAAGCCCATAGGAGGGTTTGGTCTTTGCAGGGTACATGATCCTAATGCATACAGAAAACTGTGGGTTTAGGGCTGCTGTTTTTTTTTTTTTTCTTTGATAAACAACTAGAAAATATCATAAAACCAGGTAGTCATAGGTCATTATGTCTGCTTGATTATATATCTAAAAGTAAAGATATGCCAAATAACTGCACTGTCTTCTGGGATACGGCTCTTTGTTCCATAGTTATTCTGACAGAAGGACTTTGATAATGCCATTAAAGGGCTTTTTGATAGCCTCAAACAGGTGTTGGGTAAACACAAGGCTCATGCCCTCAAACCTCCCACAGTCTCATAAAAATTCACTGGTTTGGATATTTCTTCATTGTTTTCAGTGGAATTACCATGATTTATGGCCCACCAAGTTGTCTGTAATGATCCCTAGACTACCTGGTTTGTCGTCTTTATTCAAAAGCATGCCTGACTTGGTGTAGTTGCAAATGTATCTCCAAGATAGCTTTCCTGGTTAACAATTTCTCTTATCACCTTAGAATACAACAGGTTTCTCTTCTTTCCTGCAGAATATTTCCAGTGATGGAGCTCAGAATGTCAGAGCTAGCTCTGAGCATGTTGACACAGCTGTCAAAACAGGACAAAGATACCAGTTTTGATCCTAAAATCAGTAATGCGGTTTTGCAATCAAACCAGAGTCCCAGGGATCTCTCTGCCTCTCTATGTGGTGAAACCTGGCCTTTGGAGCAGGAGGAATTAAAAGGGAAAATGTCCCTATTTATTCTCTATTGTGAGAGGCAAGGGAATAAAAAACTTTTGGAAAATGCCACTCAGTTGACCACCTACTTAATTTTTTTGTATATTCTGTGCTAGTTGCATGTTGAAGAACAAATTTTTCCCTTGAAGAAACTCCTACATGCTGGTCACAGGAGAGTGCTTAGACTTGCACAGAAGAAACAGGGCATGTTAAAAATGTAGGCAAGTGATACAGCCTTGGAGTTGGGAGTACACTGAGCCAGAGGCTCATTTAATACCACCTGTGGCAGCACTTACGCTATTATCAGTTTGGGACTGTTACAAAGAATGATGTTAAGTTTTATTTGTTTGAAAAAGCTTGCTTTACCAAGTTGCATTTGGGGTAAATACCTGGACATGAATCATCAGATCTGGCCAGAATCTCATTTCTAGTCTGGTATCAATCATCAACGCACCTTTGTTAAAACATTACCTCCTGGGAAAATCAAGCAACAGGTGCAAAAGATGCTCTCATCAAAAAACATGTAATATAAAAAGCAATGTACAGAAATAAGTACCCAAACAACAAAAGTAAAAGGGAAATGATGTTAGTATGAGTCACCTGACCATGTCTATAGGTCTGTATGTCTAGTGCAGACCAGGAGTGTTTCTAGAACTGTCAATATATTTATTCAATGTTAAAACACTGTTTGCAGAAGGAGAAAGACACACCATGATTTTCGCTGTGTAAAATTCCTGGGGTTTCTGGAACTTGGATTTTTCTTTAATTATTTCCAGACCTAGGTGCAATATTGATATTATCTGTACTAGAGAAGCTTTCATTCCTGTTTGCTTAGAACAGACACTGCTTCCCCATATCTGCTGGCAGTTTATAATCAGAGCTGTGAGTGCAAAAGACAACATCTAAATGTGCTGGTCATTGTCTTTAGCAATAAAATTTAAACAACTCCATCCTCAAGGTCAGGATATGAAGAACTTGCTTTCAGTGAGTACCACATCAACCCTTTTCCCATTCCTGTTCTTGCACTTACACCAGGCAGATGGCAGAAAAAAAGTCAGATCATTTAATATGGAGAGTCCCTCTCTTTAGCCCTCTGATCTGTTACTTTCTCAGATAAAGGGTGGCAGGTTTTCTTCATATTAGTGCAGTACTCTCTTCCATGTCCCAAGGAAGTTTAAGATTAGGACAAAAAGCTTGTTTCCTAGTTGTAGGCTTATGCACAGGACCACAGGGAGCACAGATACCCTTCAGAAAAGAAAGCAAAATGGCTGTGATGATGGTGGCAAAACCTGCAGTGATCTTAGCAGGCATGTTTGCTCCCATTGTGAAGCTACATCATGGGAGCTGTAAGTGAAATATCACACATCAAGTATTTTTAGAGACTTGTTTTCCAAGTAATGACTGTTGGAAGCATCCTTTATTCTCTGGGCTAGGCTGTCTGTGGAAAGCTGTGAATTTGCAAGCTTTCAACATCATAATTCAAGGGTTACTGGAGGTTCCTTAAACAAGAAAGGAAATCTAAATACATGTGGTATAAATGCAGTGGTCATTAGGATAAAAATGCACAGTCCACCCCCCCCACCCCCAATGAAAGGAACTTAAACACCTATCACTTTCTTGCATCAGTTCAGAGTAATTTTACTCAAGCCCAATACTGAGATATGCTGCAAAATTAATACACCGCTTTCTTTCATTATCAATCCATTTTGATTGTTTAATGTGTTCAAGCCAAATCCCAGAGTCATTGTGCAGTTCTTGTTCAGAGGATGCTCACTGACGGCCTTGGGGCTCTCACCTGAGCATGGGCCATGGGACCTAGTCTGGAACAAAGAGCTCTGATCAATGAGCCACACAGCAAAGGCCGTCAGAGCAACTGGGCAAGAGTAATTTCGCTGGCCATTATAGAGCTGTAGGACGTAAATACAAAGAGGACTTGAAATAAAGTCCGTGAAAAATGGAAACAAAGCTTATTGTGGATTTCTTCTTTTTAATTTTTCAATCATAATCAAATTTATGACACTTTAAAAATTTTGGCTAGTCCTACTGTTGGTCTAGAAAGGGACTGAGAACAAGAGGGTGGGAGAGTTCCCCCAAATTTTGCAAACCTTTTCCCCCCATTGTTTCAAATGAGGAGAGTAAGAGGATAGGGTAAAGCAAATTAAAAGTCAATGTTTCAAAGATTTTTTTCTGAATCCTCAAAATGTAAACTAGCTCTTGAAGTCAGTAATTAGACTCCTGTTGTGCTTAGAAAAACTAAACATAGACAAAGTTATTAAAAGACCTTGTTTCTTTTTTACATACAAGTTTCCTCACTCTCCTCTGAGGTTCTTGCACCAGGAAGAATTTCATTTTTGTTGGCAGTAGCTGATTCTTTGCTGGTTGATCTTTCTGTATTTTTAATATCTGTCATCTCTTTACCATCTGGTTTGAAGCGTTTCATTATTAAAACAGAGAGTACTATGTATAAGAGACAGCATCCTGCTCGTAGTCCTGCAATGAGGCCAAGATAGACATTTCTAGACAAAAAAAAAAGGTGACAAAATATGATTATATTAATAAAGCTTGTCAATTCTGAGTGGAACCAAGTAAGATATCAAATACACTTTGGCAAAACCATCTATTCTCAGCCAGGTGTTGCTCCACATTTTGAGAAATAACAGATAGAAAGCAATCACATTATATGTAGCCCCAGGCAGGTTCTAATCAGGCCCTGCACTCCCAACAGAAATGCCTCCTGTCTGATGAGTGCTCCCATTCAGCAGTCTACATTTTAGGTCTGGGATGGGAGGAGCTGCACCAGCTGGGGCTTTTTGTCAGTTGTCCCAGCCTTCCCCCAGCCCCTCAGCAGCACTCAGTGCTCCTGGCTGCAGCTCTCCATGCACCACCAGTCATTTAGGCCCCCTCTCCAAGTGGATTTTGGGATGGGTCTTATACATTAGGAAGTAGAGAAATGAGGGATGAGGAAGAGCATCTTCAGTGTTACACTTACTCCACAGTATTTCAGTCTCCTACAAAGTCAAAGTGTCGCAGAGTTATTCAGTGCACTAAGGCTTCAATAAAAGAACTAACTCTGGTGATGTAAGGCAGTGTACTACAATATCATATGTCAGATTGAATCAAAATTATTTGGCTTATTTGGTCTATTAAGGCCTAGATAAATAAGGAGTTTTGGTACTTTTAGTATCCTAATCAGTCTATTGACAATTGTCATGAGCAAAGCATAGCACGGTCCTTGGTGCCCAAAGCTGCCTCAGAAGCCAAATTCCCAACCCCTTACTGAAGATTTCACCTCACCTGAATGCTTTTGTGTCATATACACGGCAAGATCCAGATCCCCCACAGCTTTTTGTCCCCCATTTCAAGCAGGTCTCATCTATCAAGGCACCAAAATAAATAGGGGCTGGTAGTCCTCCTGCAAAGAAAATTCTTATTACATCATCTCAGACATGAAGATCTCAGCATTTAATGTCATGGTAAAGAAATGAGGAAATGAGGTTTCTGAATTATGGCTGCATAAAAAGGCACTAAACATCCAGCTCCAGCTTTGAGATTCCAAGATTTGTGAAAATATTTAACCTAAAGGGAGTTGAAAGGATGGAAGATTTTAGCATTATTATATTTGGTGAGGGAAATGTTAGTAATTTTACTTTAATGGCATTTTTATTAGAATTATAACTTCTGTTAATGTAACCAACATTTCTTTTTCAGTCCCCAGTGTAGAATTATGTGCCATGACATATTAATATTTATGTATACCAATGTATCTATTTAGGTATTACACAACAGTTTGCCGTTAAAAATAGTTAGCTGAGTGCAAAGGGCTGAAATTAAGCACTTGCTCAAAACCAACTAGGTAATAAGTGCATTACTTATGTAGTACTGACAGAATTCCTTTTAGACAGTCATAATGCTTTAATATAATCAGTAAGCTGTTTCAGGGATAATGTGCAGTTTAGTGAAGAAAACTATTTCATAAAAGCAGAAGATTGATTCTCTGCAGCATTCAGTTAAAATACAGAGATTAGGAGAGAGAGCCAAATGACTACTTGGGCTTGTCTGCATGGGGAAGATTTCAAAAATCAGCAAACAAATGAAGATAAGGCAAGGTTTGCTAGAGGCAGGGCATACTACATGTCCGAAGACTTGAATGAAAATAATAGGCAGAGTACATGGTAGTTCTAAGTTAAAAATGGCCAGCAAAAGGGAGCATAGGTGTTAAGGATATCCAGACTGATCGAGCTCAGGTAGTTGTGTCTGCAAATTAAAAAAAAAAAAAAAAAAAAAAAAACCAAACCAAAAGTACAAAGCGATTTCCTTCCTTTGCCACATAGAAAAAATTCTGAAGAGATAATCATAATATGTAATTACATACCAGGAAACATGTAGCAAGCTCCTCCAAACATTTTGAAATGTATAGTCTCCTTACAAAGAAAATTTCTGGAAAATGTATTTTGTTCACATCTGGAGCAAGGGCACTGCACTGACTAAGTTTGGTCTATCTCTTTGACTACCTACTTGAATCCCACAAAGAAGTGAAGCTTTACCTAGTACTCTACCACCTAAAGTTTCAATCCCAACAGCAAAGGATTTCAGGTCTGGTGAAACAGATCTAAAAAGGAAACAAAAATAGTACATTGTTTTGGGGAACAGTAGATTAATGTAGCTATAGCCATCCTGTGAACATATGCATGTGCCCCATTGCAAGAGTATTGTGGCTTACCTAGCACAGCTCACTCAATCCTTAACTGAAAACATTCACCAAAGTTCAAGTTCAGATGTAGGCCCTCCTTCCACTGACTTCAGTGGATGAACTCACATTGAATTAAATGGGAGAATCTACAGAAATTGATCTTGAACCCAAGGAGAACATATTGTAAACACTTTTGGGAGAGGATGCACAGGAAAATTAAAGTGAGCCAACTAAAAGTTGTTCAAAAGTTGGCCAACTAAAAGCAGTTCGTATCCATAAATTACCTTCAAGAAGCTGCCTTGCTTTAGGAGGGGCTGTACTGTGCAGTGGTGAACAGAGGAAACAAGGGTGTGCAGTCCTCGCTAGCTACATGCAGGTAAAACCCACCTCTGCCTCTAGCATTTTACAGAGAGACAGCAAATGTGAGTTACCTGGCTACAAAAGCATCTCATTCCTACCAGTGGAGAAACAGTCTGTGTTCATCAGAATAACTGGAAGAATTGACAAAAAAAGCAGAAGGGTCTACTGAGCTGGCACAGGGCAGGAGGGAGACTTGCTATGGCCAGCCTGTTTCCTGAGTTGAAGTTTATACATCAGTATATTGTCTTTTCAGCACTAACATGAAAGGCTTCTCATTATACACATTAATGTTCTGAAAACTGCCCAGCAAAGTTAGCCTTGTCCAAAATCCAGGCATGCGGTAAGAACGGCTGCACTTAGAAATATTGCAGAAGGACCAGCAGCTTAGCCAACAGAGTTATCCAGTCATGTGCACTGATTACTGAAGATTGCAATTCATCCATGAGCATGAGTGGAAAGAGACTTCCATGTGAAAGGCACAGAACATTGTCTTTTCTCATGAGTGTAAAATAGCAGTGCTGTTTTACAACCAAAGGAATAAAAATTTTAAATATTGCTGCTGACATAGTTCTGTTTCTACCAGCTTGACAAAAAATGGGAGAATCAGACTTCTCACAACACAGAAAACATTCTGAAGCAACAAGGCTTAACAAAGGTGAATGTTTTTCTTCTGAGTAATGTGAACAGCATAGACACCTTGGATATGGCTTAGCACCGCATCTTATTTCAAGTTCATTGCTCTGTTAAAAACATCCCTGTCACTGGAAGAGAAAACTAATGTTCAGGATCAGCGTATAGCCCACCTATTTCATCACCAAAGTATCTACTCAGCCTCAAATTGGATTGAGATTGGTAGACAGGAATTTTGCTGTGCCTCTGAACAGAGATGGATTTCAGAGTACAGACAAAGACTCAGGGCCCCAATTTCATCAGCATGCCATTCCTCACAATAGGAATGAAATAGTAGATACCATATTCTGTTTCCTTTCCCCAAGCTTTATGGTCAAGGTAAGGTAAAGTACTTCACCTAAACATAATCATGTATGTAGGAGTGCCTCCTAAGGCTAAAATAAATGCACATATAGTCTGTAATGCTAAAAAGTAGGGAAATGCTTTGGTACAGCTTTCTCTTTGGCATTGTCCCAAGACTGCAGAGGAATTGCCAAGCCCATGCCCTTGTCCTTCCACACAGCTGCAATTGCGAAACACCTGAAAGGAGAAGATGAGAAGAATAATTTATTTATCAGAATTAAATGGCACAAAACTACTTTAGTAGCTAGGTTTTTCACTCCCCATAACAGGCAGGCTGTTGTTTATGCTAAAAGAACCTCCTTAATCATCTTTGCAGACTGACGGTCAAGTTCATTGGTATGCTCCAGTCACTCTGAGCTGCTCCACAGACACAAAGCAACTGTGACTCTAGTTTCAGTCATGCCATTGCTAGGACAGAAGGTGCTCTGTTTATGGTTAAAATGGGTCAAAGCTATAAAATTCAGATGTGAACTGTTATCCAGCCATTCTGCTCAGGAATCCTATGAAGCAGATGAGTAACAATAAAAATATAATGTGGACTCAACAATGCAATCATGCATATCTATTGTTATGTATCCAAAACAGCATTTGGAACTGAATTGAGAATAGGCTGTTTCATAGTCTTTGAAGTTAGCAGGAGACATGGGTTTGAAAGCCAATTTCCCTAAAGTGAAGCAAGAGAATATTGCTGGGATATATGGATATAAGCCTGAAAGCATTGCTTGTCTTTTCCAGTATTGTTACATGAAGACAATTCTGCTTCTGACAGAAGACATGACTATTTGCACACACTTGTGCAAACCTACTGTTTTTTATGGTCTTGCACAGGTAGGATTATTTGAAGTCCTGGAAATGGCTTTGCTGCTGAGACACTGAACAAAATGACCAGATGTATATTTATGGGACCTCCTGCCTGTACAATATAGTTTTATGACTGGAATAACTGGAGTGCAGTGCACTCCAGTCTCAGTTCTCCTGGAGAAACTGCAATTGCTCTTCTAGTATTTGCTGTCTTGAAGTTTCTGCTTATTTTTGATTCACTTTACAGTATCACATGTTGCATTCAACCAGTTATCTCCACTGCACAAATAACAGGCAATTCCAGTATGATCTGTAACAGTTTGTGAAACCCACACTCACAATTTTATGCAGGTCTGCTGCACATGAGTTGACACCACGGGATTTTGCTAGTATAACAACCAGACTAGTAAAGGTCTTCTAAAGCAAACCCCTCTTAGCTGTATTGTACCTAGACAGTAGGAGATCTACTGAGAAACTTAAAGCCAAATTTATGGTCATCTTGCTGAGAGGAAAGTAAATTTTAAAAAATTGAAATAAAAGCATTGAAGAAATGTAAGTTAAGAGTCTGAGCTTTCCATGTCTTTCTTGAATAGCTCACTTACCTCACCCCAACTCTTTTTAAAACCCTACCTGCAACTTTGCACTCATTCAGTTTCTACAAAGTTAAACTGTACAGGATCAATATTTGTGTCTACTGGATTTCTTAATCACAAAGCCAGAAAATGAATAGATGAAGAAATCTAGCTATATCTATAATCATAAAATCATAGAATATTTTGGATTGGAAGGGACCTTTAAAGGTCACTTAGTTCAACCCCCCTGCAACAAGCGCAGACATCTTCAACTAGATCAGGTTTCTCAGAGACCCATCCAACCAGGCCTTGAACACTTCCAGGGATGGGGCATCTACCACCTCTCAGGGCAACCTGCTCCAGTGTTTCACCACATTCATGAAAAATGTCTTCCTTACATCTAGTCTAAATCTACGCTCTTTTAGTTTAAAAGCATTACCCCTTGTCCTATTGCAAAAGGTCTTACAAAATAATCTTCTATCAACCTATTTATTTACCATATTCTTTCCCGTCCCGGTTGATGATTTACATCCTGCAAAGCAGGCCGTCATGTAAGTGATCCCATTATCCCCACATACAGGGTCCCACTGATCCAGCTTGCAGCTGCAGTCAGCATTGCAACTGGCCATGAAGCTGTTTTTGGAAAGATGCTTTAATCTGGAGGAAAAAGAAAAGAAATAAAAGAATTATTTAGTCAAATTATATAGTCAAACAAAATATCATGGAGTAGGCAGGAAAAATGTGGAGAAAGTGAAGCAATCAACATAGACAGATATCTGCTACCATCCAGTGGACTGTGAAGTTGTCATATGGAGACTAAGCTAATTTCAGCTAAATCAAAGCTCTCAAGATTTTTTCATCAAGCGTTAACATTTTTATGGATTGTTGCTGAAAAGGCATGGAACTCACAAACTAGGTATTCTTGGCCAGGAGGGAATATTTGGTATTACTTTTTCATTTGAAAGCTCAACCTAAGAAAAAGGAAATAATACTTACAATCTCTTATCACCTGTAGGCTGGCCATGCTTTTCTCTAGCAGTAGATATCATACTATATCTAGGTGTTAGAGGTGGTGATATAAAACTACATAAAACTACAGCAGCAAGAAGTTCTTGACACTTTTTCACTGGACCAGAGCCAGTTAGCGTCAATGAAAGTTGCATGAGTCTGAGTGAGAAGTGCACCTTCTGTCTCAGCTCAGACCGTATTCAGCAGCAGCAGCCCTGAACATGGGACAGACTTGAGCTCCATTTCTTATCAGATCTCATTTCTTGTTGTATGTTTTCATGGACTTTCATAGCTTCCACTTTTACTAACATTCCTGTAAGAACCATCAAAATCAGCCATCAAGGAGTTAAACTAAGTGGATGACAACTAGAATTGAGAATTTAAAAAGTGGCCAGTGACTCTGAGGGCATGGCAGCAGGGGTCAATTTTCAGAAAGTGTCAAGAGTCCACCATCTACAAATCACCCTTGCATTGAAGGCACTCACAATATAAAGGAAAAAGTGTTCAAAATTTGCCTTTTCTTCCTCCTCACCCCTCAATCCAAAACCACCTCAAGGGGGTTACATTTCCTCTAAGTATTTTAGAAGAGAAAATAACTGGGCACTTTAGCCCTCATTAGGCTGTTGCTCGTCTTCAAACTACAAATTGTTAAATGGGTAAAAGAGTATGTGAGTCACTTAACCAGAACAATCCTACCACATGATAAGTTCTCCAGTCTCAGTTCTCCTGGAGAAACTGCAATTGCTCTTCTAGTATTTGCTGTCTTGAAGTTTCTGCTTATTTTTGATTCACTTTACAGTATCACATGTTGCATTCAACCAGTTATCTCCACTGCACAAATCTCTGACATCTTCTTTGTAACTAACCTCAAAGTTGAACTACGTGTTAGATTTGCCAAGACTTAGATATTTCCCTGAACATAGGCTCAATTTCAAAAAACACAGGACTGAATTTCTGTCTGAACCGAAAATCTAGCAAGCCCTGACGCATTTAGTTTAATCCTGTAAAATCCCTTGAAATTTGTTGGACCAGACTGAGCTTAATTTAAACAGTAGGCAATTGTGGCAGGCTGCTAGTCTTCAAAATGTTCTCAAGAAAGCATGGTCGTGGTCCTGGGAAGGGAGGGGGAACGTCTGTTTGGGCAGCACATGCTCCTGACATGACCACTTTCTACCTTCCAGCTGAAAAAATAGATGCAGGCAGGTCAGCAGCTCCAGGTACCAAGGGAGGCTGGTAACTCCCTATACAAGTTGATAACTACTGATCTAGAGATGGGGCACTATGGGGAAGACACTTTCAACACATTTTTACATCCAAATTCCTACATGGTAGGAGGAGACTGGCTTTAAATTAAAGCTTTGGAATAGAAAATTTAACTTGTCTGTGATAAATTTAATCTTAATTAGCAATTTGCCAGAATACAGAGGTATATTGTCAATGTCCAGCAATAAACAATTTAGAAAAAGAAACATCCAGTTTAAATGAAATTTGAAAAACAAAATTGGGTTATTCTGCCCATCCCCAACACTAGGTATCATTTCAGCCTGAAAAAAAAATTTATCTCAAAGCCTAGGATTTTCTTGTGTGTCTCACTGCCCAGGGAGAGTTAAAATGATATAATCACAGTAGCTCCACTCTAGCTGAAACCACACTGATTGACACTAGCAGATGACCTAATACAGGTCAATTTCAACAAAAATTTGTTGTCTTTAAACAGACACATGCAAAAGTATATAGGAATACACTACAGTACATCAACAGAGAGACACGTTTCAGAACTCATCCAAATTCAAATCAAAATGTTTTCTAGAGTAGAAGGTTTGTAGCCCAGATGAGGTTACAAACCAGATTAGTTTGTAAGAGTAGAGGAATACAGGTGCATACACCATGTTCTGCTCAGGGCAGGAAGCAACCGTGACAAATGGCACAACCAACATAAACCCAGGAGATACAAACCCAGAGTAGGGTGCAGTCAAACCAGCCACCTGGAGCACCTCACAACTGCATGTAAAGTACAAGAGGTTTAACAAATATGCTACTATAAAGGTGATGCATGCAAACTTTGCCATTTCAGTTATGTGAAGCTTGAATTTCTTGATCAGAAAGCCTCCTAGAAACATCCCCAGGATCGTGATGGGTAAAAGTATCACACCTGCAAATAGAAGGTATAAAACGTTAACTGCTGTCACTTGCACTGACCCTTTTTAGAGTAATTATCTGGTTTTAGTAGTTTCCAAAATATCAGATATTGACGTATTTTTGGACTGATCCTTGGAGGTTCTAAGACTTTTTATTACCTTTAAGTAATTTTGCTTACTTCCTCATTTTCTTTCAAGTCATGTTGTGACTTTGAAAAACTTAGTTCCTCAATATTCCCTACCTTTTTACTATACTGTTGTTTGTATGTATACTGGTATAATAAAACCTATACAAGTGCCTGTTAGAAACTGGGGTAAATGAGATAAATGTCAGCTCACAGGCACTTTTTCATCTAAAATAAAACATTAAACTTCCTGAAAGTTACAAAAAAAAAAAAAAAAAATCTCCAAAATGGAACATGCAAGGAAACAGCACCTGGTTTTGCATTGGATTCCATTTTTCTCTGAGAATGAATCATGGAAAGATTGTGTTTAGATTGAATCTGTTCAGCATTTCACAAACTCCAGCCCTAATATTTACATGCTAAATAGAGAGCTTTTACAAGGTTTTATTGGGGTTTGCCTTTCTCTGTATGGTTTTTTGTTTAGTTGGGTTTTTTGGCCATGTTGTTTTGTGAAACTTTCCCTGCATCCAAAAAAAGACAGGAAAAAGAAAGTTCTTCCCCTATTTGTACCTGACCTGTAGCAAAGCAGGGTGCCTTCAGATTAAAGTAATGGAATATCAATTCTGCAATGACCTCAAATACCCTGGTTCTCTTGCCAGGTTATGAGAACATATTAATTACTGTAAGATTAATGTCATTTTAGCATTCTCAAAGAACTTATTTTTGAGGGCAATGACAAATAGAAAAAGAGGTTTGAGCTGAATGAAATTACTTAAAATTTAACATTTTGATTTCTTATTGCTTATAAAATTTGTATTTGTAATCAAAGTGGAAGAACATTTATACCGAGATGTTATTCTGAAAAGAAAAATCACACATTGCATTAGACATTTTCTAAATTAAATGGTTTTTTCTTTTAGTTGTTACTTAGTTGCAGTTTATGTGTGGCTTATGTTTCACAAAAACTGACACATTCATAACCTAAATCTTACTCTGAAAAATATTCAGAAAAAAAAAAATCCACACAGTTCTTACAATTGTCTAGCTCACTAAATTAGGAACACCAGGAAAAATTACACTAAAATTAACATCCATTTTCAAAGTACAGTAGGAAAATTAATAAACTCCTATATACTTTTTTTTAACCAAAAAAGTTCACAGAAGCTCCTTCTAAAAAAGGAAGGCAAAATAACAAAGAAAAGCTTCCTCTTTGACACTGGAATTTAAAAGGACGGGTACCTACCAATTAAAAAGATGGCTCTTGCCACTGATACATTAAATTGCTGCTCCATAAACTTTGTCTCATAGGTTATCAACCCAACAAGAGAATTGTACTGCAGAATAGTGAGCAAGATGTACACCAGGAAAATTGGGTTTCCAAACAGCTTCTTGAGAGCTGGGAAGAAATCTGCAGTGGAGAAATATATGCTGTACACCCTGCTAAACACAGAGGAGAGTTGTTTTGACATCATTTAGACAATAAAACTAACTTTGATTTAATTACTGGCTGTATTGCAGGTTATAATTCTTTGCCTATCAAAACATGCTTGCTCAAGTGAGAGTTTTCCTCATTGCCAACACATGACTTACAGGAACAGCAAGGCTGAATGGCACAGTGAATGCTGAACTGGGAATTCAACATCTCATATTTTCTTATGTGTGACACAGGAGTATTCATCAAAGGCACTAAGGCTTGCAACACTGACTCTCAATGCTTGTACAGGAGAGTGTCCTTAGAGGAGCATCAAGACTCTCTATAATGTACCAAGTGAAAAGTTTGGTGCCTAAAGCAGGAGCCTTCACAAACCACACGAGAGCACCACATGAGGCTGATATTCACAGAAAGGAAGCACCTGACCCAGCAAAAGACTGGAACCTTTCCTGGACCCTTGATTAGAGTATCTAAGTCCATGAAATTAAAGTGAAGACAAAAACCTGCATTTAGCCTGTAGTCTGGCTGTTGGCAGACTTGCCTAAAAGATGAGAGTTCAAAACATATCTGCCGTAGCCACTAAGGGGTGCCCATGCATACATAGATACAAACAAAACCCTTGGGGGAGTCCAGCAATGGGTAGTTGGGTCTGATATTGCCTATACGAGGTTAATTTAGCATCGCTGAGCTCATACAAAGGAGCTATGAATCCAGTGAAATCCTTCCAACAGCTAATGTAGTACATGTTTCAATCCCATACGTTGGTCTCAGTGAAACAGTAGTCTGCCACCTGTGGATTGGTCATTAATGAGGAATGGGATGTTGTCCCCCCACTTCCTTCATATTCATAGTATTATAGCTGTAATACATCATATGCCAGCTACTGTGTTGAACTGAGAATCTCTGGTGCTCAAAGCATGAGATTTTTCCAGCTGTCTGACATAAGGAGAGGACTGAAACACACTTTTAACATGTAATTATAATACTACAAATTAAAGAGAGCATTTTTGTCCATCATTTGCACTGCAGAAATGTGCATTTTGCTGAGGGTTGTGCAAATCTATGCACAGCTCAGAATGAACCCATGAGAGAGAATTCGCATGCAAATATTTGGGAAATAATCTTTCACCTTTTACTGCCTCTGAGAACTTTAACTGTGGCTGAGCTGGGGGGTCTACTTTACAGTCATCTTGAACAGGCAAATGACTAATCTTCAGGTTTTCATTCTCTCCTTCTTTTGGTAAGGAGTAAGGCAAAAACCAGAAAGGCAATGAAGCAATGAAGTTGACTGCTCCACAGATAAGCAGTCCAAGCCACCAGGCACCAACCCAACGAGTATCCTTAGGATTTATGCTGATGGCATCTATAAAATACAGAAAGACAGGAAAATAGATTAAATATCATGCAAAGCAATTAAACTTACTATAAGTATCCTTATATATATTACTTAAAGACCACAACAGAGGTGGTTCATACGAAGAACTGAAATGCGGCTTGTATCAAATCAGTCCCATGCAGTCAAAAATAGATGTCTCCATGGTGGCCTTTCCTTGTCACAATCTTCCTTTCTCAATTTTCCACTGTCTGCTCCTTCTTCTATCCCCAAACTCGACAGTTTTTCCTTGAAGTTTCTAAAACTTTCCCTGGGATTAGAGACTTGAAAGTGATTTGAACAATGAAATGAGTTTTCATATGAATCTTTACTGCATGCTTTTAAGACAACGTAATTTTTCCCAAGTGTTGAAAGTGTCCATGAGCCTTTTACTTTTCCCTCAACATGGGGATGGCCTTTCATTTGCTCATTTGTTCTCAGCTGCGCAGCAAGGTGTAACAAGTGTGTGCACAAGCATAAAAAGAGGTGCAAAATTTTTCTGCAGTGAGGATAGGGGTCTTCCATCAAGGGCTATTCCAGTCACACTACAACACTGCAGATATTACAATGTAAGTAACACCAGCTTTTGAGTAGGAAAAACTCTCTAGACAGCCTCCTTTTGGGAGCAGTAAGCTGGGAAAGTGCCTCTTGGCATGCAGGTTCCTATACACAGCCATCTTCTCAGTTTATGTACCACCCCACAGTCTCTTACCAATATCCACAACACCAATGTCAACCCAGATGCTGGCACAGAAAGATCCAAGCAGGAAGCCCAGGGTTGGCCCAAACATTCCTGAGGATCTCACAAGGCCTGTAAGAGAAGGGAAGCAGCAGAGGAGAGTGAGCAAAACGCTGTGCAGACAAGCACACCTTCTTCTCTGAGGGCAAGGAAAGGAGAGACGGAGGAGGAGACAGAAGAGGGATCACAGGCTGTTAGGGGATGTCTAGTGGGAAGCCTCTGAGCAGCAAGAAAATAAGCTGTAAACTGCCAATGCGCTAGCTGTGATGTGGAAGCAGGCTCCTTCAGCCGCACAAGGCTTTGCTGAAGCAAGCACAGTCTCAGGTGGAGCCACGCATGCATTTCATTGACAAGATTGGTGTCTTGGAAGGAATAGGAAGGAAGAGACTAATATTGCAATTATTTTTATACCTCTCCCTCGCTAATTCTCTCCTTGGATTCTTGTAGTTGCATTGTTCAGCTTGTGGCAGTTAACTAATGAACATAGAACTCTAGCCCCAGTGGAAGTATCATAACTCTACTTGCAACTCTATTTACATCTTCCATGATGTTCTGTGATTGCAGAAGTCAGGAATTTTCCCTGTACTATGTGTTCAGGTCCCTAGTTTAATTTTAAGTAGCAGTAGTTGATCTGATGATATGTATATAAGAAGGTACATTTTACAGTTTGGAGTCACTTTAGGATGGCAGGGATAATAAAAGTATGTGGACATGGAATTAGATACAGGACCCTGAGAATATTTTCAGTAAGCAACAAGGAGATATAAGTGTCCCTGTATGTGATCAAAGTTCATTAGATAGAATCTTTGTTGATTCAGCACCAGAATGAGCAAATCAGCTAACTGTTCTGTTAATATGTACTTATGCAGCTGTAAAAAAAAAAAAAATAAATAAATCAGGAAATCTAGTGATTAAGTAATGACCTCTTTAAAAGCAGCTTTCAGTTTTCCTACTGGCATCGCTGGGGCTTCCATTTCCCACTCTGTCTCTCTCTGTTTACAAAGGAGATAACATGGGATCAGAAGAAAGTGGGATGCCACTAGGAGCAAATTAATAAGCTGTGAAGGCTAGCAAAAACCTAGCAAGCTAGGACTGCATTTTGCTGACTGGGTATGTAAATACAGCACAATTTGATTTTGGTGACCACTGCTGGCAATCAACATAAAATAAAAATATTCTCAAAATAATTCAAGCATAGGTCCTCACATTCCCTTGTCACTTTTGTTGATCTGTCAAGTTTAGTTGTGGGAGGGTAACAGTTTAAAAAAAAAGTTCAGTGATTCAGATTTCTGAATTCTAGCATGGAACTGCCACCTGGGAGCTGTTTGAAGTTTCAGAAGGCTTAATTCTATTAGAAAAAAAGGAATTCTTAACCAAGTGCCTGTCAGTTCTTGTCCACATTCAGCACTATGCTCTGTAAATACTACTGTGTTGTTCAACTGCAGACATTTTTCTCCTGTTGGTTTTGCAAATTCTCTTCTAAATATAGTGATTGCTCAGCTTATTATCTTCTTCTCACCTTATGATAAATTCTTACAACATAATTTAACAATTTGCTTCATTGATCCAATTGCATATTGCTTTCATTTAGTTGTCTCACTTCATCAGCATATCTGGCCCTTTAGACTAAATTCTGATGCTTCCAAAATGACTGACTTCTGCAGAGTCAGGATTTGGACACTAGAAGCCAGGAGTTAGCTCTTCAGGTTTATTTATCAGTAAGTCTAAAGCAGAATTTACTACTCAGAACTATGCAAGCTCATCTCCAAAGTTGAAATTCTCAGTGGCAACTTTCTCAAATAAACAGATAAAAAACAGCACACACATCCCAATGGCCTTGTATATTCTATGTAGTATATTTCTTTAAGATACCATAAGCTATCAGATAAGCTAAGAAGCATACGTGCAATAATTTTGCATATGTATAGTTTTTAAATTAAATTTCACACTTGCATACCCTTTAAATTCAATAACTTCACTAAGATAATATGCTTGTATTGTGATAAAACAAAACCAGATAAGTTCACTGTGATATTTTCTTAACATATTTTTCTTTTGTAATATTTATTCTTTGTAATTAATAAACAGACTAAAGCACAAACAATAAATCATGCAGACTTATCAGTTAATCAGCTGCTGCATATTGACATAGCTCAGCCAAGCCCTTGTATTCATGAGTAATGTAGCATGTAACAGGTATTACAATTTACAACATAAGTTGGCCTCAGACACGTTTCTGTTGAAGCCATAGATTCAACAGACACAAGATTATATGCTAATACTCAACTCAGTGATGCAATTTCATTCATTCAAATCCTGTGCTTTGGTGGGAAATCCATGGAAGTGAAGCACTCCTGATTAAATATCTTTAATTCTCTATTATCCCTCTTACATGATAAGTCTAATGACTACTGCCATTAACTAACCATGTCAACATTCAGTTCCAAATAAAATCAGAAATTCATTTTTAAAATGGGCTACTGAAAGCTTATTAGTATAGGTGAAACCCTCACATATATGTTGGAAACTCTTCTATAGGCACCTAAACAGAAGCAAAACATCTGAAGACTGTAAAATACCTGAATAAATTAGGCACTTAGTGTGGGGGAGTATTTATGAAATAACCTCTCAGTCAGAGCAGCTGGCCTCAAAGGTGACTCCACCAAAGGCCCCTCTCAGAACAAAGCAAACCACCGAGATCCTGATATTCCTGTCTCTTGACAAATGACAATTGCATGTAGACACAGAGGGCCAGATCATTATCCCTTACAGTCCTACTGAGTAGTGACCATATGCAGAAGAGCTTTTTAGGACTGTATACGGTGTACAGTGCATTGTACCACCTCAGGACCATGTTGATGGCCTGGTAGAACTATATAAATTTAAAAGGTTCTGTAAAACTCAGTCTAAAAACTATAGAATTTCCTGGGAAAAAAAATCAATTTCCTCTCTCACAGAGTTCTACAGAAAAGCTAGCATCCTCTACTAAATTCTGTAAGACAGCTTAAAAAAAATGCTAGATTTCCTTTGCTGTTCCTTCCTATGGCAACTCTGCTTTCATTGCTGTCAATTATCATGTGCACTACAACTCTGCCAAAAAGATTTTAATGCATTCTATTGACATTTAATAAAAAGCTGTCTCTGCCTCAAAATAACTTCTGTTTTTATTCAACAAAACGTCTAAGGGCAGGAGAAAAAGGAGAGGCAGGAAGGTGAAACTTCTTGCTCATTGTCAAGTAACAAGATCAAGGTAAATATTCATCAGCGAGGTTTAACTGACTTTTTTATTATAGGAATTTTTTTTGGTATTTTACGAAAACATTGATCATAAATTGATTCAGTCAACTAATAAAAAAATCAGATATAGAAAAGAATTCAAGTTGGTCAAGAAAAGGAATTTCAGCTCTATGGAAAACACTGTTTCAAAATTCACTTTTTTTGCAAATAGGGTCAGTCCATCAGAACGGAATAAGAGACTGAAAACTGCTATTCAGAATGTTAAAATGAAGCATTTTAATACTCTGCAAATGTAATATTTTATTTCAGTTGCATGACCCAAACAAATTTTCATTTTGGTTGAATCCATACTATTTTCTGTGTCTATTTTATATTTTTAATCTTACTTCCCCAACAGTCCCCAACCTGTTGCAATCTCTCCCAGATCAGATTCTGACAAGAAAAAATTTCAGCTGAACCTTTTAAAATACCTGTAATCAGAAGCTCAGAGGCGATTACAAATATTTCGGATAACTGCTGAGTGGAACTTTTGTTTTTGTCAGCTCCTTTCACAATACGTCTGTTTTCTTCAACCTGCAAATTTCCTCATCCCCAAATGAAAACATCTGCAATGGCTTTACCTTGTAGCATTACTCACTGAACTCTTCCTGAAACTGTGTCTTACTATCTTTATGACCAGTTCAACTTCACCAAGTTTACTTCAGGCAGCAGTTTTGACCTCCCTCAGCCAAAAAAACACTCCATGATATTAAATCAGTTTGTCAATAAACTAATTAGCTCGGGTGTAAGTCTTTCTGTCTTGGGCAATAGGTTATCTTCCATCAACACAACAACAAAATCCCAGTTAGAAGGGATTTGTTACAACACCCTGCCAAGGCTTAGGGTTTTCCTTCTGTAACTACTGACTTTAAAAAGCTTTCATCAGAAAGTGTGCTGCATGTAAAATTCAAAAAGTCAGGTAAAATTCAGGTAAAAGCTTCTGAAACACATTTACATTACTGCGATTACATTACTGATCCTTACATTAAGGGTCATTCTCTTATCTGTGAAACGGTGATTAGGAAGAATTTTATCCTCTGAAGCTGTGGTACTGAAGATGATATGCCAGATAAGACAGATATGACTTCTCACTGGAGTAACAAGTATTTGATCACACTTCTCTTCATCACAGAAAAAACTGGCACATGTAGCAGAGGCCACTTGGGGAAAGCAAAAGGAGCATCTGGGAAATATCCTTTGAAAATAAACATGAGATCTCTTCTGCATTGCTTTTTTGTCTCTGTACAACTCAAAATAATCCAGAATAGAGCAGATAGATTTTTTTTTTTGGTGAGTATTTGCCTGGCTACAGAAATGTTAAAGAAAATAATATTTAGCATAAAAATCACTTATTTGCATATTACCTATGTAAAATGCTGAGTTTTCTTCTTTAGAAAAATCATCAATATATGAAACCCCCAGTGGCATAACTGGTGCTTCCCCAATTCCACGTAAAAGGTTCCCCATCAACACAAAGAGCCAGAGATAGGAATTTGTTGTTTTCTCACATCCTGCGGGCCATAAACATTTACATTTCCTTGAACATAATTCTGACAATACTTTATTGCAACAGAAAAATAACATAAAATACGTTTTTTCACAATCATTATCGGGTGGGTTTGTACATATCGTGTTTTCTAATAGGGGTTTTACTGCTTTCCAGTAAAAGAGGGTGTATAAAACAGGAACAAGCAGAAGGGAAACCAGCATCAGAGCTTTTGCTTACCGAAAGTTTTCATTGCACTAGGTGTTTCTGTAGCATCTGTGAATGGATGAGCTCCAGATGCTGCTGGGGAGCAAGCTGATACACTCGTAGAGATGTTGTCCACAGTAACAGTTATCCTTTCATAATTATAACTGGAAAACAACTATGTAAAATATAACTGACACATGAAGGACTCTGCTTTGCAGGAAGTGTGTGAGCCTTGCGTTCATACGTGTTCATTCCTGTTACATGCAGGAAAAGCACTGGGGCAACACATTTCCAGTGCTTTTGCTTAAAAAAATGATAGGTATCTTCATTTCTTTTTCAAAATGCTCTGACCATTCTAATCCAAATATTTTCTTAAGCTAAAGAGCAAAATGCTGCTTCCAGGGCTTTAGAGATCATTCTTTAGACTGAAGGACAGAGGCAGAGTCCATCCACATCTGTCTACATACAACAGTGCTGATGTTTTTCCATACTGGCACTAGTTTCTTGCCTATGTAACAGATGTGTAACATAGACATTTCTGTGCTAGTTTAAAATTAGCTAGCTAAGGATCTAGTAGTAACCTATCTGTGTCTATAAAGAGATTAACACAGGCTGCAAAACACATGTGCCACTTTGTCTATATTTAGGCAGCCAGATGCTCCAGCAAACCTGCTAAGTAAATTGAAGCCAGCTTGTGTACATTTATGCTAAATTGGGATAAATGGAGAGCAGATATTCCCACCAACTATGCAATCAAATGGCAACCTTTAATATTGTGATGGATGACAGTGAGGTCCCCATGGCCACTGGGCTTTGCTCAGTGTTGTGGTGAACTGGTAATCTTCAGAACTTGGCTGTGAGTTTGGGTTGAATCAGAGATTTCCATAGCTCTGCTTCTGGCCTGTGCTGTCCCCTGCAGTGCAGGGTCTCAAGCTGAGTAGTGACTGTGGCCACTTTCCATACCATGGTCCCTAGATATAATTCCTTCCATACTCTCCTTTGCTTGGAACTAAAGAAGATGACAAATAAATTTTAATTTTTGAGGGACGGAAGGCTTTTATTTTCAACTACTATTCAGTAAGGATGCTGAAGGATTGGAGAGGTATGAACTGCTTCTGACAATTATGTAAGCACTAAAGCTTAGATGAGAAGGGGTATTTAGATATTTAACTCTCCCTGAGTTCAGTGGAGATAGATACAAATCTTCATAATTTTAAAGAGCTTAGCATGAATAGCTACCTTGGAGAAAGAAACCTCTTCCATCAAGATCTCATTACAGTTCATGTTAGTATAAAAAAAGGAGAACAGCTAAAAAACCATACACATCTATATATATCCATCCAGGTGAAAAATTCAACCCACTTTATCCTTAAAGATGTATAAATTCTGTAGAAACCTGAGGTTTCTCTCTTACTTACCTGTAGAAAGAGGTAAGCTTTCAGAGAGGATATCAGAAATTCAGTACTAAAAATTCCACCTATTGAAACCTTCCTGTTATCTGGAAGAAACTATTATTGTCAAGCTTTTAACTCAGGTGTATGATTAAAAAGCACTTCATGTGGTCAAGTTCAATTAGTGCACAATGTGAAAACTCTCCATATTTACCGTCCCATTAGGAACTGAGGCATCACTGACAAAAATGCTCCTAAGGACATGATGAGACATCCAACAGCGATTACTTTTGGTCGATGAACTCTTGGTCCAAGGTAGCTTACCAACACCATTACCATTAAGTTACCTGCATCAACAGGAGAAAGAACCAGTGAGATTACAAAAGGAGATTATTTTTAAGGGAAAAATTTATTAAGAAGCATTATTTATCCACTTTCAAAGAAAGTACACATACCTATCTCAAAGCTGCCATCAATAATGCCAACAATTGATGATGAGATTTCGAATCTCCTTTCAATTTGACTGGACATGCTCTTCATGTAGCTTCCAGAAAATCCTTTGGCAAAAAAGGAAAAAGCTAGAGCTCCAAGAAATATCTGAAGAGAGAAAATAATTGAATTTGCAAAGAAACAATTTTTTCTTCATGGCTAGATGCCTGAGCAACCTACTCAAGAAACACAAAAATCAAACGCTTTGTTTTCTATGTGAAGAGATTCTTCCTGTTGTTTTCATTAAAACAGAACATTTTACTTTCTCTTTCAGGATGGCCTCCAAAGCCTCTTCTACTCTAACAAAAAAGAAAGTTGACATTGACTGTGTGCACCTTCTACTTTTCTATCACATACTGATTTAGTTCTTTCCTTCCTTAGGGAAAACTTGCAGCACAAAGTTGTTCATTACCATATATTATTATTATGGCATGTCTTAATACTCCTACTTTTCCTGTTCTAAAAAACATTGATAAAAAGATATAGCTGCAACTATCACTATGATTATAGCACACCTCTAAATTGTTTGTTAGCAAAATATGGCCTCACTTTTTAACTTCTGAACACATTTATTGACTTCTGTGTGCTTGGAATCACAACCTAGAGTGTTGTTTTCAACACATGTAGTGTCAAACAGTGTCATACAGAAGTAACTGAATTTTGACAGCACTTCAATTTGTCATTTTCAGCATTCCAGAGAAAATATGTGGTGAGGGCTCCTCTCCATACCTTTAGCTTTGAACAACTATGGCATATGCTCTTGGCAGGAACTGCAGTGCCATCACTGTCCTGGAAGAGTGACTTGTCTTTAAGTTGGCCAGCAGTGATTGGCCTGTCCACCATTTTGCTCCTCCAGATCTGATATGTAGGTCTTCCTGTTTGGAAAATATCACTGTGATTAACTATTATTCGCGTAAGAATAAAGGTTCCAATGTTTTTCAGACATACTAGATGGTGAGACACTACTTGAGATGTCTACACATTGACATCTTTTCTCAGGAAGGATTTTAAAGAGTGTTCAAAGTGTCATTGTAATGAGTTAAGGATTGGTGCACCTGCTTTGTGAAATCTGCTTTCTAAAAGACTTCAGGACCTTCTTGGACAGATGGAAAATTTAGAGACAACTTGCTGACAAAAAATTTTGAAGTTTTTAAAAGTTTTTAGAAATTTTTGTAGAGAAGGAAAGTCCTTAGGCAGCTGAAGGCTAGAAGAGTATGTCAGAGTAATATCTTCACCATGCTAGAACCAATTCTTACATTCTCTTGCAGATAGCCACTTTTTATCACTGTTCCAGGCTAAATGGACCTTTGGTATGATTCAGTAGCTTCCTGATATTATGTTATATTTACAAGGGATTTTCTCTGTGTAATCTATGAATTTGTAGAAATATTGAACACTACTCTGTAACATTCTGTCAACATTCCTATAAGTAACATTATTTATTGGACAAATGTTTGTAGAATCAGACCACAAATGATGACTGAGGAGAAAATAGGGTAAGAGATATGGTAGGTAAAGATATATTAGGGAAAAAGGGGGCACTGATTAAAAGAAACAAATAATGACTATCTTTAAGTCCACAAGTCTCCGCAAGCTGCTGCAAGATGGATGATAAATGTAGCTATTTTAATGAGACTGCCAAAGTTTTCCATTTAAAAATTGGCTCTGATATAAGGAGTCATCTTAGCTACATTGGTTGATGTAGATTAAGGTGATCAGGGGAAACCAGCTAATACAGAGTGATCTGAAATGATAACAAGTCAAAAAGAGCTATTGCCAATCCTTTGTTGGAAAACTGTTGCAGTAGTACTGAAATCAATTAGTTAGTTCTGATATACATTAGCACATGTATTAGAGGAATATAGAGGAACATAGGTCAAGAAACTGGCCTGTAACTTTTCCCCCTCAAGACACTGGGATCTTAGATATCCCACTCTATTTAATTCTTCTTGGAACTTCTCAAAGTTCCTCCTGTAGGCCCCAGAGGTCAGCTGACCCATAAGTGGAGGCCATTTAAGGGCCGTGAGGGATTTTTGACAGCAGGAGTGGTAAGGCTGTGACAGGGTCCCTGGCTAACCCACAAAGTTCATTCTGTTCCTCTGGAGAGCTCAGTTCTCCCAAGTAAGATGCCCAGAAGCAACCTGGACTCCCTGAGAAATGTCCACCCATGCCCAGAAAGGACAACAATCTCTTAGCAACTCAACAGCCCCCCAAAAGCTATTCTTAATGATTGTGAATAGGCACTAGTGTCTAACAAGCATTCTGATTTAAATTTTGTAGTTTTTAGTTCCAAGTCCTACTCCAGTAGGATCCACCAAAAGTGACTATGAAAAGCAAACACATGTATATTTCAGTGATCCATATATGAAATTTCTAAAGGGACCCAACCTTCCTTAGACCAACCTCAGCAGCTCAAAAATCAAAAAACACCGGAAAAAGAAGTTATAGATAATTAAAGTATGGTGAATTCAGATTCACCCCAATCTTTACAGGATGGGAGCTGAAAGACAGAGTTTTTTAAAGCAAATACATTCTTTATTGATTTGTATCTTGCTGATGATTAACTTTGTGAAACATCTGACTCTGTTAAATAAACAGTATTTAAATCAGTGACGTGGTTTTCTTTTCACAACATTTAATGTTACGCTGCCAGCCTAATAATGCACCTTAAGTTTATAGAAAATGTTAAACTGTAGAAACACTTCTCATATGCCTAATGAAACAACAACATTTTCCATAACCACTCTATAAAAATCTGAACTTTAGCAAACCAGTGAATCATTGACACCAGTGGTATTTAAAATTAAATGATGCAAGAAAAATAATACAAGATTTAATTTATAGCAATTTAAAAAAATTAATTAATGGTAATGAATAGGTTTTGTACAGAGGGATAAAACATACCACTGTCCACAATGCTTACCCTTTAAAAAAGAAATCTAATTTGCAGAATTGTACCTTTGCACTTTACATAATCTCTTAGTGACGCTGAGATGTACAAAAAGCCTAGTTTGTCATGCACTAGCATCTAACAATTAAACAAATAAACAAACAAACAAATGGAAAGAAGCAGGAAGGGAGGGAGGGGAGATATAGCAAGAGGCAGAGAGAGAGAACTTACTTTGTGTCACTGCAGTGTCAGGCTGTTTCTTTCCCGTGCCCTAGGGCTTTCAGGCTTGAAGCCAGCCCAACGTCACAGCAAAAGCGCTGCCTACTCCAAGAAGTGGAGCACTCCACCGCATTTTTTTAAACTTTGGATTTCCTTCTTACGGTGATTGCAAAACTTTCCCACAATCACTGATACAAAAGCTTTGCAAAAGAAGGCAGGTTTCTTGTGTTGTCATTACTTTGGCAGCCTACTTGCCAGCATGCTAGTGGTGCCAGCCTCTCCTGGGAGGAACAGCTTGTTTTCTTCGCTCTTTTTTCTTTCCTAAAGTCTAAACACTAAAGCTGCTTTAAGCACCTCTCCCAAGAGGACTCCCTACCATCCACCCACCAGCCATGGAGTGGCTCGGCTCACGTACAAAAGTCTTCAGAAAGCAGGCTCAGTTTTTTCAAGCATCTTACCTGCAGCCTCAGTAACTTGCATTTCTTGGTGCTTTGATGAGGGTCAGCAGAGGTACTAAGGGATGACTTAGCTCCTCATAGGGGATGAATTGCATAGTGGCATCTGCCAGTTTTTGGTATGGGCCCTCTGTGTCACAACCCCAATGCAGAAGTGCAGAAGGGCTACCCTCATGGAGACCTAAAGAGGAGTGGCTGCCCTCAGGAAATCACAGCCTCCCATCAGAACCCCTGCTTATTATAAATCAGGATTATTAACACAACCACAAGCAGTTCCTGCAGGTGCCAATAGGAGATGTGGGATGACACAGCTATCCCTCCAAGCTGACTGCAGATTGGCCAAAAAGAGTGCATTACCTACAGCTAGCTCAGCTCTCATGTCTTAACCAACCACAAGTAGAAAATAAGCTGTCATGTCTAACAGGGCATGTACAGTGTGCAAATCCACCTAATCTGTGTCTTCTCTAGAGCAGAACTCTCCAGTGCAAGAAAAGATTCTAACCCAAAAGTCATTCCAGGCCTTATCAACAGAGTCTCAAGAAAGAGTTTTTGGTCATCTGGTTGCACGTAACAGCATGGTGCTCACTTTTGCAGAAACTTGAATTACAAAATCAGATTCACTTCTAATTAAAGAACCATTCTAGTAATTTCTAAATATAGAAAAAAAAACCAGTTTTATGACTCAAATAACTTCAGGAACCCTAGAAGAAAAGAACATTGTCCCACCATCCCCTTTTTACTCAGTGAAAGGTAAACTGAAATACAAACTTTGACAAAGTTTGTATTAAAAGCCTTGATTAGCTTTTCCTGTATAAAAATACATTAAGAGATTTGCTAAAGATTAAATTAACTCAATGAAATCCATGGAAATGTATTATTTAGTCATGAAAGCTAAAATAAATAATAAACTTGCTAAGTCCATAAATATGCAAGTTCTCACTTTCCCCTGAAACTTGGTAGTTTACTGCAGACAATCATTTTATCTGTCATATTCACACTTGTTATTGGATTTTGCTTGATAGGATTTTACAAATTTGATGTATATATATATTGATTTATTATGGGACTTTATTTAAAGTTTCAGTTTTTCTATTTTGCCAGTAGGACTCTATGCTGTCAGCAGATACTCAGTGAGCAAATCAAAGCACAGCTCATTTCTACCATTTAGTAAGAATACATGCAACACAGAAAATGTTATTTTCTATAATGATTTTAATTGCAATGTTCCTGCATTAGTCTTTAAATACTAACTTCTTGTTTAATTAATTTAGCTTTAAGACAAGGGAAGAATGTACATGTTGAAACTTTCTCTTAAAAGAATTCAGAATACAGGAAGTGCAATCAAACTTATTCTGCAGATAAACTGATCCATTCTCATACTTTTATTTAGGTAAAGAAGAGTTATCTTTGGTTCTTAACACCTTCATTATTATTTTTTAAAAAAATGTTTGAAATGCTTAGATATATTCACCAACATATCACTAGAATAAATCAGGATTTGCTTCATCCGATAATTTCAAATTTACATATATTATAACCTGTATTTTGAGTGCTTTTAACTATGACGATATTGGAAAGTTTGAGGAAAAACATATATGAACATTAGCAGTGGGTCATTGCTGTCAGCTTGCAACCAGGTGGAAGAACAGAAATCTACTGGAAAAGTAACTGCAAGCCCACAGTCTATCAGGAGAGGAGGCACAGTTCTCAAAATGAAACACCCAGAAAAATCCCATCACCACTTCAATAAATATATTTTAAAGTTGAATACAAAGAAGTTTATTTATAGAGGGTGTGACACTTCTCATGATTGTTGCACACAGATGGTAGGATCCACTTACGAGGCAGCACTGCATGGATCAGTGCAGACACTTCCAGGTGAGCCACTCAATTAGTTTCTCTTTATAGTCAGAGGAGGAAAAAGAAGCATTTCCAAAGGTGTGAGTTGTCTGATCTATTTTACTTACTTACTTTAGGTATGAGATGAAATGAACTCCAGATATGGCTGTGGGCTGAGGGAAAGAAGGCTAGACAGCAAGATCAGCTTTTGACAACAGAAAGTCAGGAGAGATGAATCCCAACATAAAGGACTTCAGCGCTGCCATAAAAACAGTCTTCTCTAGCTTTCAGAAACTGAGTTACAGTGTCTGTGACAGCATTTGCCATCATGTCTGTCCGTATAACTCAGTTGTGATGTGGTAGCTGCTAACAGATGAGAAGGGCCCTTGTTACGGAAGGGCAGTCCCATGGAGGCAAGCCACAGCTGCTGGCTCCTGGCCAGCCCACCAGCACATGCTGGCAGAGAGCAGCGTCAGCAGCACACATCAGTGCCTCTCCACGAGCTACAAAGTGGGCTGTTGTGTCAGCCACCAGCCTGAGAACTGACTGTACATTTGGCCTTGCCCACTGGGAACCTGTTCTGCAAGGCCTGTAGTAGCATGGAAACTCAAAACCAGGGAAGTAGGTCACCAGCAAGAAAGTTTGTTTCTGCTGATGAAGTGTTGCTGCTTCCTGTGTGACCCAGCACTGTCTGTCTGCATCAGGCAGGTGCTCAGAGGTGGGTGCAAGAGCCCTCTGCAAATAGCCCCAGGAACAGCTCAAGGAGAGGGAGCTGCCTCCCAAGCCCGGACGGGTGCTGCCCTGCACAGCACCACCAGCCAAAGCAGAACACAGCGTCCCTGATGTGATGCGCCTGGCTGGCAGTACATCAATGCCCTCGGTGTGTTATGAACCGCATCAAACGGGTGCAAGATATTCTGCAACTGAGGACAAGTAAGGACGTTCAGAGCGAGGGGATGTATATTCCTGTGCTCAGCCAGCTCATTTCTCCAGGAGGTTATTTTGTGTGGCAGTCACTTAAGAAACTGTAGAAGTTTTAGGCTTGGCCTCCTGCCATGCAGAGGTAAACCAGGCAGCTCCTGCTCAGGAGGCTGACCGTTCAGACCTGCATCTTGTTCATCAGCAGTGGAAGTGTTGTGCAAGGGGAACCTGCTTCTTGTGGCTTTAGTTGCGCTTGGTTGCACTGAGCTTTACTGCCAAACAGAGCCCCAGCCCAAAGTGGCACAATCCCAAGTGCCAACCCAGCAGCTGAAAGATCACGTGGCGATGCCATATCAGAGCTGACGCAGCTGCAAGACCAAGGCTCGGGGAGCTCAGTCTGCAAGTCACATCGTGGGTTTCCTCAGGAGTAAGTAGTAGCAAAGGGAAAAGGAAGACGAATTCTCATAGATTGTTCCCTGCTACTGCTGAAATGTGGAAAGACAAGATGTGAAAGAAGAGGGGGGGGGGAAAGTTAATCTGCTTCAAAAAGAAAAAAGCTTTTAGAAGCATGATTTGTACATAAGGTGTTCAGTCTTTTTCTTGACACCTATTTTTCACCTCCGGAAAGACGCACAGAGGATTTGGGGTTGCTAGGCTAAACTATCATGTGATCTTATTTTAGTAATTCCAGCTTCTTTCAGTCCCAAAGAGAATTAATAAAAGACAAAGATACAAGTGGCAATTTTTCGTTTCATTTCAGAGTGCTCTTTTATGAGAATTTTCTCCTGTAGAATTTGATTTGGCAACTGTTCATGGGCCTCCTGCAAAATTGGTGCAATCTAACTCTGCAGCAAGGGAATTTTCTCCCCAAGGATGGGGCCCCCCTGAGTACTCATATGTAAAACTTCAAATAATAATAGTAGTAGAGGAGGAGTGTTACTGATCTCTTCAAACTGTAAGACAGATATTACGAGTGTGCTCATATAGGAAACAATACTATTAATCTTGGAGGAATAGACATAAAAATTATTTCAAGTCATATCATTTCTTGGTAAGATGGGATGCATATGCCCTTGAATTTACATATAACTCATGTTTGAATTAATTAGTCTTCTGAACAAGAAAAGCGTATCTCAAAAAATCAAGTTTTTGTCAGTGTTAATGCATGACTTCCAGCCTGAATCTCCAGCACATGCTTGATCAATGCTTTAACCTGAATAAAGGAATTGTTGTTTAGATACACTCTATGCTTACAAATAAAACATCACGGGATTTGGATAGCCCAAACAAACATACTGGGGATGCTTTCAAAGCTGCAAAGCAGAAGTCTAGGCTTCAGAAGAGGAGTACTCACCTTCAGTGTATGCCATTGGAAATCCCCTTTTACAAGTATTTGGTGTGCAAGTTGTATTAAACATGAACCTAATAAACTGATGGGGAAATTTAGCTTCTAAAAATCACAACCCTTTTCTGCCACAGAAAGTTTGTAGTAAAAGAAAGTAAACAAGCAACTCTACAGTGGAATACAACCCAAAAGAAGTAATCTTCAAATATGTTAGTACTGATGCATTTCTCAGGCCAAGATCTCTGCTGACCTCTCTAAGCTCCAGCTCAGAGTGGGAGCTACCCACTGCCCACGCCAGTTCTGCAGGACTGCAAAATGCATCTGAGCCAGAGGGCAAAGAGGAGCGAGCCTCCATGCACCAGGGAGAAGGATCACAAAGTGCAGTTGTGCCTTCATGAGCAGAGCACCAGCGGAGAGAAACCCTCCACTTGTAAACTCTGAGCACTTCCAGTAACATGCCAGCACAAGGAGTGCATGTTCAAACTCATCTCCCTGTGGATGATAACCTAAAAGCACAGGAGAAATTCTCTACTGGCAAAACCAGCTCAAATCCCCTCGATTTCAGTAAATTTGGCCAAAGCCATAGGGTAAACTCTTGTGAGCATTATGATGGACCTGCACCGCTTTTGCCTATCAAAGTGGTTAGTGTTTAAGTGCTAGCTAGCTCTTGCATTCAAAAGTACAATAATAACTTATGGTACTGCTAATTAATTCTCAAATAGTTTTCACTCTGTCCTTGATGGGAAATGTAGGAAGAACATCTCAACACCAATTTGTTTGTACATTAAGATGTTATAAACTTACCTTCACTTTTTTTAAATGTGAAGAAACCTTAAAGTACTTTTATATGCAAGACTATTATTACTTATGCAATTTAGGGGGTTTTTTTACTACTAAATGATGTTTTCAAAGTCATTAAAGAAAACTTACAAACTTTGGCTTTCACTTAAAAAGTGCTAGATGTGGGAAACTTCAAGGAAAACATTTCCTAATTTCTCCCCAGATCAGTATTTTTCCTTGCAGTTCCAAGGAAGGCTGCTTTACCCACAGCTACTTTTTGAAACAATATTTTATGTAGATTTTTGTTTTTTAATTAAATGATGCATTAAGGATTTTGTAAGCACTAGTTGCAGTAATTGGTTGGGAGGGAATTGTGTTTTTACATGAGGAGTATCTAAAGCAAACATTGTGAACTACCACTAAAACTATTGTGCAGCATGATCTCAGGCAAAAACCTAATGGGAATTTCTTTCTTCTGCTAAGGAATGTAAAGATATCTTCTCCTACAATCTGTAAGAAAAGTCATAGGGAGCATCAGTGATATAGATGTAAAAGTTAAAAAGGCAGTATACTCACTATTTCGGTGTTCCACTCCAGGCACAGTTACCCATCTTTCTTTTTTTTTTCATTGTTGGCTTTGGAGGTTTTGAAAAGCAAAAATAGGAGTCCCTGAAACAAGTTTCTCACATCCAGTTAAACAGGGCCAATGACAACATAGTTTACAAAAAATGGTTCTTTGCTTTTTGTTTTGCAAATGACAGAAATTATAGAAAAATCTCTGAGCTAAAAAATTCACACTGTATCAAAAGGTAGGAAGACCTTGGATAAAGCAATACTGGAAGAACTTTTTCAAGGCAATAAAGCAATATGCCAGTCAAGAATCAGTTTTCAGAACGAAACGATGTTCGTTTGATGAGCATCACACAAATTTCGTGCATTCTTGGGGCAAATCATAAGGTGCTCGGTACCTAGGGAAGGCTTACTTTAGGGAGCCTGACACAAGCAGATGTCTGAAGAATGTAAAAGCATCAAAGAGGAAAAACAAATATTAAACTGTATGAGAAACTCTATCTTAAACAAAAAAATGAACACAAGAGGGTGTCTGTGACATACTGCGAAAAGTTCCAAGACAGTAAAATTAACAGAGTATGAAACAATCTCCAGAGAAGAATTGGAAGCCATGCCATCTGTATTTTAAAATTAGACTTGAGAAACATTAATAAATATGTGCCAAGAAATAATCCTTTATTGGTGGTAGAAAATGTAATTTATTTCCTGTAGTCAATTTATAAAATGGGAATCACTAAACCAACACGGCTGGGACTAGAATTAGAGGCCTAAATTGTTCCCATCTGTTCATTACCACCACTGCTTACATTCTCCAGCATGAGCACTTTATGAACAAGCAGTAGTTTAAATCCCCTTTGACAGTCTGGGAGTTCCCATTTGCAGCTTGCAGTTCAATTGCTACACCCAAGCCAGACCTCCAGACTTTTCCCCCTGCCACAGTGGCGATGCCAGGGACAGCAGCCACAGCACTGTTTGCTTATTGCCCTCCCTTTCTAGTTACCACAAGCAACACTCTTTTACCACAGCCTTAACTGCCAGCCCAAAATTCTTGGGAGGTAGTTTTTCTTCTCAAGCAAAGCCCAGGTTGCACCGAAGCTATGGAGGATCCCACCATGCTGCAAATCTGAGGGGCCCAACGCCAAATCATTTCATTGCAGGACACACTGGCATCTGGCAAAGCCTCTAGTGAGGGACAGAGGTATGTATTTGATTACGAAATCAAAAGCAAAAAGGTTGCCAAGCATATTATGATAATTTACATGATAGTCTAGGCTGATGCCCTATTTCTTTCCATAGAGTTGTCTGGATTATGGGATTATTCCAGCTCACACCGCACTTGCTAAACATTATGTGCAGGTATTAATCCTTAGCTGTTGCCTGGCTGCCTAAGGTCTGATTTCCACAGCAACTCCTATCTTCTGCCTGCCATCCTATAGTACATAAACATTGAGTCAGGATCCCCCTATCCTGGAATTATCTGGATCCTTTTCCAGGCAAACACAGACTAAACAGACACTCTTTGTACCTATTCTCCTTCCTGTTTCATTCTTTAAACTAAAGGTATATGCAGACTAATCTTGGTGCTCTCTCTTCCTGTCACTTTATTTAAAGTAGAGGGAGCCTTCAGTGAGTTTGTGATAATAAACATGCAAATGAACATTGACAGCTCAGCTGTCATTTTGGGGCATTCAGGCCTTTGAATTTCGTGGAGTAATTCCTTATTAGGCACCTCCACATCTGGAAGACCGAACTGCAGCCAGCTATAGACTCCACTTTACTTGGTATTACATACACTGTGGAAAGACACTATCAGAAAAGGGAGGGGGGGAAAGTACCAAGCATACCAGCTACACTTAATTACTTCAGTAGCTCACCCTTACTATTATAGCCCCTAAATATATGTCAGAAGGGCTTTCTGTGTAATACAGATTTCCTCAGGATTTATCAGCCCATAGTACTGAAGCAAAACAGCTCTCCCCACACCCACTACACTCTTCATCTCTCCAGACATTTACTGAAGTCAAAATTGTTTTTTAACAATATCACTGTCTGCTGCCATGGAGGGGTGTGGTAGCAAGTTCACAATGTTCATACAGAAATGCGATTTGGAGAAATCGAAGATCTCTACATACCACTGCCTTTGCTAATTAATACAGGAAAAAAATAAACTGGACTTGAAGGTGAGGAAAGTTTATAACTATATCCAACCTCTGTTGCTCAGGCCTTGTTTGACCTGAAAACATAGTAAGATAGATTAACAGAGAGAGTTGGAAACAATAGTTTTGTGTTTGGTATATTTGAATTTAGAAATAACTTCTCTAGCACCCAGGACAGGATTTCAGAAGTCAGACTCCTACATAAAAATGAAAAGAGAAGTCCCTTAGTAGACTCTGTCTGTTAAATTGTAATGTCTGCAAAATAAATGTGCATAAACATACAAGTTGTCTATGCGTCTCTGTGTGTGTATATATATATATACCTTTGATAGGAATATTCCTGCAAGCTCGTGGTCATAAATGGAAGTTACGAAGTAGCAGCAACAATGTTGCAAATGCAAACAATTCAGATTAACCAGGAGGACTGTTCCAAGTGAAAGTGGGGTATGAGGTAGAAAACTACGGGGGGGGGGGGGGGGGGGGGGGGGGGGCGGGCACGGAGAAAGAAAAATAAAACAGGGCTCATGCCCTCTTGGAAGCTTTTTGAAATTCTGGAAATTTCTGCAGAAACTTAGGCTTGTTTTATGTATGATTCCATCCTTATACCAGAAAGTTTTCTTGAGATTGGTTTACTACCTACAGAAGAAAAAAATCATCCTGTGCCAGACAGCATGCAGTTGCATGCACTCTGGCCTTCCTTGAAACAATAGTAACAGCAAGGGTACAGCCTGAACTGGGCCACTTTGTGTTCATTAACCTCAAATGAGAAGTTTGTTTTTTTCAGAGCCTGTTTTGGAACCCTTTAAATGTTAACATTATAAACCTAGGCAGCCTTTACACGAATACTGAGGGTCAAGGCCTTTTAAAAAGCCTTTTTAAAAGTTCCTTTGCAAGAAACTTTTTCTTTTACACCACCATTTCCCACCTGTTATGGGCTTTCTGCCCTCCACTGCCCAGGCTGTAAGGATCCTCTGGCAAGCTGCCACCCATGGTCACATGCATGTTGGCTCTGAACAAACAGTATTTGAATTCACTAAGCACCTCTGTTGGAAATTAACAGGCATATTATCACTCTTCCAGCATGGAGCTACCAAAAGGTCTCTTCCTGAAGGGACGTTAGGCATGGTGATAGCTAAGATTTCACCTTCTAAAGGGATCTACTACTTTTTGTCTTGTGATTTAAGTTTCTTATGATTTAAGAAATCTATGCCCTTGACACCCCAAACAAAGCAAGAGAGGGACAATTACCTAGTAATTTTCCACATTCTCGGAGAAAGTCCTAAACAATGAAAGTTCAAAATCCCAACCAGCATAACTGGGAACACTTTATGCCTTATTAAGAAAGGAAGAGACTAACAATTCTGTAAAAGAAAAAACCATCAGTAGCCAAGAACTACTTGCTGGATATATGCAGTTTTTATTGCATGACCAAACTTACATAAACTAAAAAATTATTTGGCTTTTTTGCATGCCAGATCCCATCCCAGGTATGCTCAGGGTGTTTCTCTCTCCACATCCACAGGTTGAATTAGTTCCTGTTACTATGAGGCGTGCTTAGATGAGAAGAGTCTGTAGGGAGGAGTTACGTGCTAAAACTCAACTTGAGATGGAAAGGGTACAGAAACAACCTACTGTTCACTGTAACTGAAATGACTGAAAAAGAAAGTGAACTTGAACTGCCAATAATACTTGTCCAAAACTGTAATGCTTATGTATTCAGAAGCTATACATGTTAACATAGTATGTTTTTATCACATACACAAAGCCAGCATTCATATCATAAATCAGGCAGTCATGCACTCAGCCAAATTATTGTTTAATGATGAAGCTTTGGTCGCCACACCTCCCTTATGCCCCCTAATTAAAATCAACTTGCCAGGTAACATTTTTTCCTGCCAAATGAGTAATCTCCTCTCAAAAAAAAAAAAAAAAAAAATCATAGCGTCAACAGTATGCATAATCAGAAACTTTTAATTGTGCGTCAAGAATAGGTTTCAATTCTTAAAAGTTAGAAGAAGCAGGGAGACAATGAAGTTTATGCAAGACAGAATTTTTTAGGATATATATAAAACTGTTAATAATGACTTGTAAAATACTGAGAGACTTGGCAATAGAGTAGCTGATGAAATTAAAAGCTGATTCAGAGAAAATAATGGAAATAGAAAAAAAAGAACATAGCCGCTCATGCCTAGAGATGTGCCTTTTACCAAGCATTGCCATTTTTCAGTAAGATAGTGAAGACTTTGTTGTTATTTCTTTGAAAATGATGGCTCAGCACCTGACCATGGACAGGTGCTGAGTTAAGAACAAGCTTAAATTCTTTGCTGAATCAAGGTCAGCATGCTCAAAACTGGGATCAAGTCTAATGTTTGGCTTTACATTTGAAGGAATAGCTCCAAGAGTATTTTTCTAAACTCCCAACCTAATCCTAGGAATGTCTGTTGTACCAGACATGGCATATCATAAAGTTTTTACAACGATTACTTTCAAGTGACCTGCACTCTCTATTTCCTGGGTTTGCTCTGGGGAAGTCATGTTTCCACCATAGGCTTGTGCTAAGAAGCCTTTCTGCTGTTCCATCACCCAGCCAGCTCTCCAGCCAGCACCTTCTAAGTTGATAAACAGGCTGAGTAGCAGGCTAATGACTTCAAAGCATCTGATGGAGGTGGCCTGTTTCACTGCTACATTCTCAAGCTGATGGACTGGAACAATTAAAAAGAAAATTATTGTACCTACTAAAATTATAAATTTAAAAATTGGAAACTTTCCTACCTGCTTCCTTCCATTTCAAAACACAGTGAGTTAACTAGGCCTGACTCTCTGGCAGTGGTCCATTTAAATGGATGGATATGCCTACCTAACAAAGCCTTTTCTTTGCCTACAGCTGTGAAACTTCGGTGAAGTGTAACTTTTCATGTTTCCCAGGTTACCTTGGCACCAAACTGTGACTAAATGCTTGCAGATTTTTAACTCTAGCTTGGGAGGAATATAATATCCACAAGGAAGAATGATGGCTTTCAGTAAGTGCCCCATCGTAGCAAGAACAATGCTGAAAATCAGCTGTGCCTCAAATGTCCACAAAGCTTCTGGAAGACCTGTGGCTTAATAGAGAACTGCACTCTCTGCTCTGCTCTGTTAGAGGCTGCATCACACTTGTCTCTTCTTCTGTTCCCCTTCCTGACATTATACCTATTCAGCTCTGTCATCCGATGCAAAGGGAGGAAGGGGCTGTGACATATCTTTTCATAAGAATTAATTGTAAGGACCTCCTGTATTTGAAGAAACTTTAAATTCTGGAGCTGATTTCCTGCTCTGTGGGAAGAAATGGATCTTTTGTCATTGATTCCACAAGGGTGGGAAACAATTCCAAGCACATACACATATGGTGTTAATAAAACACCTTAAAGTAAAACAGAATATAACTTAACTAACATAACTACTTTGGGGAAATGTCCTTCCCATTTTTCAGTGGTTGCAGAAGGTCCTAGAGGGATAAAATGAGAGTTGAGTCTGTGTCATATAGATTAAATCGGTAGGAAACACTTGCAAGTGCTAGAGCACTGGTCTATAGTAAAGTTCCAGAAGCTCCCTCCATGCCTTATACAGTAGGGAATAATTATCAGGAAGGGGTTTTTTATTTCCAACAGCTGTAATAAAAGGGCTTGAGGAATTACTGCATAGCCACCTGCAGACAGACCTAAGGGTCCTCTGCACTGGAGCCAAATATGAGGCAGTTCCAATCTAGAAGATAAACATGGATGCACTATACTCAACCAAAGATACACCTCATATGACATATACACTATCAGCAGGGTTTTCTGAATGGTTCTTTTTCTGAGACATTCAGGGTCTTTTTCTGAGATATTTAAGACATCCCAGGGCAACACCTCCTTGTCAGTGAACCCCAAATGGGTACTACATTCATTATGGCATCACATCTGAGAGAAATAAAAATTGGATAAAGATGAGGAAGAGCACATGGATGACTATGATTATGTACCATTCAAAGAATAATTTGACAAGCCATGAGGAGGTATAGGATTTAGCAGACAGCAATATGATGGGCAAAATACTCACAAGTATCATTCTATCATGCTTAATGTGTGAGTTATTCCCCTTTAGAGTGAATGCAACTGAATTAACAAATCCTTACAACTTTTTCTTGTTCATGCTCTATGCAACACCAAAACCATCACCATAAGACTGCATTTTTCAAAAAATTAATTTTTCTTCTTTTAGTTATTATTACCATAGCACTCAGACCATGTCATAAACCCAGTTCCCAATGTATTGACCACCTACACTATGCAGAATAACAAACAGTCCCTGCCTGAAAGGACTAACAGCATAATCAAATAAATTTATGGAAAACTCAGGCCCAAAGAAGCTACAAATACTGTCTACAGTCAATGAGAGAGGGTGTGGCAGAAGCCGTTGAAGAATTCCAGGATGAAATCTGGCATCACTGGAGTCAGTTGCAAAACTCTTATTATCTTCAGTGAAACCAGGACTGAAAACTGTTTCTGCTTCATAGCCCTTTGCTCAGACAACTCAACCCTGTCATTTCATAAGTTTTCTTATTTCTATTCCTGTTCTTTTACACCAAACGCATTTTTCCTGTAACTTCTGTTTATGAACTGATACTTCTAGAATATAATTAGGATACAACTATGTGTAATTCTATTCATCTCTGTCCAAGTGTTCACTAGTTAAAATATGAAATCTTTCACAAGGATATATCCAAAATTTACACTGCAAGGGTTTTTCACAATATGTCCTGCTTTGAAATGCTATTTCAGTGCTTCTTGTTCTTTATCCTGCATTTCTACTGGTGCATTTAATAAGACTCGGAGTTCAGATTTAGATTTCTTCTTTAAAATAAAGAGAATTATTGTACTTGGGATATAGGACACTCCACGTAATATTGCTGGCAGGCCAAGATAGAGCCACCTGAAATAAAGGATGAGCTTCATTAAATATATGCATTCATGAAAAAATAGCAAAACTATTCATCATACATTGTTTTACAACAACTGCCCAGCCACTCTAAAACTTCTGCCCTAATCCTTTTGGATCTCACAGAAGATGAATCAACATGAGAATAGAGAATATGTCAGTGTCACTGAAAAGGCTATTTACATCACCCAACTTCAGGCAACAAATTTAGCCAGTGACATTAGCCTCCTGGTACCCTTACGGCTTTCTCAGCATGGAAAAGAGAGAGTTCAGACCACCTGAGTAAAACTTCTGGGTATTCATGAGCTAACATTCTTTTTCCAAATCAACCTCAACACAGTATTAAAAGGAATAAGCCTGAGGCCATTAGTCAACAAGACTTTTCTTCAAAATTCCCACAGTGCTCCTTGAAGGACTACAAGCATGAAGTGTAGTATCCTGGGCCAATTTCCAACTTGGGTAACTATATCCTCTCTATAAATTTATCCCCTATTTTAATTCAAGTATTGTTTTGACCATTTTCTTTTCCAAAGATATTGCATAGTCAGCCATTAAACATTTTTCCCACAAGGGCTTACTGCTTTTAATTTTTTTATCAGAATTCAGTGGTTTAAGGTTTGTTCTCATGAAAGACCATTAGTGAATGTAATTATGATACCAGAATATTTCTGTTTAAAGGGTGTTCCAACATCTGTGGCAAAGGTTGCACTTGACAAATAAAGCCAATGACAAAGAAAATTGTTGTGTCAAATCTCCAACACAGGAGCAGTTTGTGTACTAAGGTAAAGAGCGTAAGATTAAATCTTTATGCATGTAATAATACAGTAAGAAGGAAAAATGAAAAAAAGTTAATATATACCTGTATGTGACAATGTCGTACATCCTACATGCTCCTTCTCCACCACAAGTCATAGCACCCCACTTCAAGCAAGTGGTATCTATCAAAGCTCCAAAATAAATGGGAGATGGAATTCCAGCTAAACAGAATATTAGCAACATTTTTTTGTGAATAGCATATTTCTTCTGATTAGCAGATACACTATAGAACCTATGCTGCTTCTCACCTACCCCATCTGTCCTGTCCTCCTGCAGCATGAACCATGTTCTCTGTATTTTTTATGTTCTCTCTTCTTCCTTATCCACGTACCCTCAACCAAAGATTGTCTTTCCTGTTGCGTGTTTAACAATATATACATGCTACAATATAGACTGTGATTCCTATTCAAAACTCAACATTTCCTGTCATCAGTGAGAGTGGGTGTTGTGTTTGATACACATATAACAAGAGCGAAGGAACATAAATGGCTTTCAGATGAGCAGCAGATGTAGTCAGCCTATTACCCAGTATAAATAAATGCAAACTGAAAGCTGTTCTAATTTGCCATCCTGCCTAGAAACTGTGAAAAAACCCAAATTCTTCCTGATCAGTGACAGTCCATAAAAGTAGACTCCTGTGCCATGCCTGTAGCCCTGATGTGATCCTTATCTAACTCTAGATCAGACTTAACTGTGCTTCTGAAGTGTGTTAGAGCTTTTCTTACCAAATACTCTTGAAGCTAGTCCATGGATACCCACTCCAAATGACTTTTCTTCAGGCTTTAGAGACCTGTATGATAATTACATTGTACACCAATTAGTAGATGTGACATTAATAAGAAATGTTTACCTCTGTTCTGGTTTTTTCTAATCAAACTTTTCATCAGATTAGGCCCAAACCATTCTAATTAAAGCATTGGTTGAAAGATTTCATTATCCTCATTAGGTGATGTTTACTGAAGTTCCTTAGCTAGCACTGCCAAATCACAAAAGGAAAAGCTATTGTCCTGGTATCATCCACTTGAACTGAGGCCAAGACAAAGCACAAAACAATTGTGCCTTAATCACCATCATGCTGATGTGAACAATAAACACATGGGTATCACACATATCTCAATATCTCAGTGCCCTGACTCAGTGGTCCTACATTAATTCAGGATACAGCTGATAGACAAAAGCAACAACAGGTTCTAAAGCTGACATGACATTAAACATTAACACAGCACAGAAGTGACATAAGATCTTTCTATTCTTTCCTTCCATACACAAACAAACACACTTTTAATTCCTGGGAGTGCTTGACCTCAGAATAAAAAGTCTGGTAGGTTTTTAAGATAAGGACATTTTACCATACCTTAATAAGACCATGTACCCAGGCATGGCTGCTAAGGAAAAAATGAAGCTGCAGACTAATGTCAATATTAAAAAATAATGAAGCATCTTGTCACAGTTTTCTTCGCCATCACACTGGCCCAAAATTGCAGAGACATTTGGAGATGAAAACCCTGAGGCTGCAACACAGGTGCAGTTTTCAAATACCTGTCAAAAGAGTATTTTAATCACACAGACTTGTCAAACTTCACACACCAAGTGAGAAACTCACACAGCTGGCACCTAGCTCACTCTCTCCCGCACTTGAGTATCTCACACATGTGCAGCACTGCACTGCAGCCACTCCCACTCTGCCAGGCACAGGTCCAGCCATCATCTGTATGTGGCGTGTGGGGTCAGAGAGCAGGAGGAAGCTATGGTCCTCTTATGCAGCTGGGACTGTTCTTCCTCAGAGAGTCCATGATCAAGAGAGCCCTCATATTTCCCAGCACAGCCTGGTTATGTGGTCCTTATAGTGCAAATAGATCTGACCTCTTTTTCATAACCTAGTGTGTGGTCTTTCAAATGCCAGCAGATAAGAAGCCAGAGACATTTGAGGCTGGGTTGCAATATTCTTACTCAAACACTTGCTTCTACTGAAATCAGTGAGACTAATGCTAGAATAAGGGCTCTCAAATGTCAGACAAGGCAAGCAAGGTCTTCAAGTGTCTGGTCCTTACTATCATCTAATACTTCTCTAAACTGTTTGTAAAGTACAAAGGCTTTCTAAAATCTGTATGATTAGGGTTTTTATTGAGCTCATTCTTTTCAATTGTTTTCAGTCTAAGTAGAACTTAAAATTTTTTTTTATGGAAAATGTATTATTAATTAAGATAATAAAATTTCTATAATACCTGGTTATTTGTTTAGATCTACAAGGTAGAAGAGATTATTAAGTCCATGTTATAGAATTTCATTTTGGCTGAAATTTTCTTGGACACTCAGATTTCCAACTGACAATATCTTGAGAAAAATTTCTCACTCCATTTTGAGCATTTAAGATTCCTTCAATTATTAGAAGGAGGTTTCTTCATTATATTCTTGAATTTAAACTGATTTTCATATTCAGTTTGGAATTTCTGTTTCACTCAATGAATTTGTCCAACTCTATTTATCACCTTATATATCCAATTAAATGTACATGTATGTATGTTTCCCACCCTATATTGATATGGATATTTCTCACCTACTATATTTCATAATTACAGTACAATAAAATATATGCTTTACCATACTTTTTCCCGTTCCTCTTGAGGCTTTACACCCAGCAAGACAAGGTGACACATAAGTGATTCCATTGTTCCCACAAACAGGGTCCCATATTTTAAGTGGGCAATCACAATCCCTATTGCAGCCAGCAAGTAGAGTATTTTCTGCATATGAAACTTGCTGTATTCTGAAATACATTTAGAAGATGAGTAAATATTTTAGTAATGAAATACCTACAGTAACCGTTTGTAATAGTTAAGATTCTATGTTGATCCAGGACATAATACTACATGCTGCAATCCTTGAGTCATGCTTTTCTATCTTTCTATAGGATGTTATATTACATTACATTATATTAATGTTATCAATTCATAGATAGGTATGCATACCCTACAGCATTTTTTCTCATCTGTGGCATGTATGTTCTTGATTGTCTTTAAGCGTTACATATATATCTACATGTGCATTTTACAGACACAACTCTTCCCGATGATTAATGGCAGGCTTCAAATCAATAAACTGCAGATAAAATATCCTCTGATAACTCAATAGCAATCAAATTCCAGTAAACCAGCGTAAGATAAAGAAAGGGTTTTATCGCTCTGTAATTGTGAAATTGCTCTCACGTGTGCCTAATTTTATCAACAACTTTTTATTTTTACCTGCAGTTACATGACTTGAATGTACAATTAAATTAGTAAAAGAATTAATATGGACATGCAATTGCATGAATCAGATATCTTTTTAAATACACTTTATTGTTTAAAACAAGGATAACAGAAGATAGACCTACTGTCTCATGCAAGTAAAAAGCCTTGAGAATTTAGATCATGAAACCAAAATGTTGCAAAGTTATGGAGTCTCTGGCTGATTTTTGACAAGAAAAATCATTCCATTGCCTTAAGTCCTCTTGTGTCTCAAAGAACATACCCTTCATAGGAAACTGTTAGGCCAGCAACTTGTGAAGTATCACAGACAGTCCAATAGGCAGCAAAGTAGAGAAGGTATTCCAGTAAAGATACCCAAAATGCTATGTTCGCAGCCTGATAGATATTTATCTTGAGTTTCTTCATGAATAAGCCTCCAAAAAAGTACCCAATGCATATAATCGGTAAGTTGTAAACACCTATTTAAACAAGTGAAACTTCCATGTTAAAATAAAGGAGACCAAAGCCACTCATAATGGAAGACTGTGTTTGGCAAAGACTCATATAATGCCTGTGACTGAATAGTTTACTTACAGTCAGAAATGGGTCTCTACTAGTTCCCTTGCACACCCAAAACATCTGCAACAGTCAACAGCATTTGGGAACTGCTTGGAGATTGAGCTAGAGGGTAGGACTGAAATGATTAATTCAAAAATTGCAAGCTACAGTTGCAATCTAGTTCCAATACACACACACACAAAAAAAAAAGACAGGGTTTCAATACAGTCTCCCTATCAATACAGCCTCGCTAGCTGAGAGAGAAACTCAACAGGAAGATAAGCTAGTGAAGCACATCTTGGTGTACACTGAGCATCACAGAAAGGAGGAACAGACTTTCATATGGGATTACTGAATGTGCTCTCATGCTTCTTTGCTGTTTGATACTTTAATGAAGCTAAGACTGGCTGAAAGACATTTAGGAAGTAGTTTTACAGAAGCATCATATGGTTTAGTTGGCTTTGCTCAAAACGTTAGTTCTCTAACTACCTGACTGCAGGTGGGCATGAAGAATGTGAGAATAAGGGAAGACTATTAAACTTGAATTTGGATCCTCTCAACATACCATATATTTCAACACAGAAAAGAGTCTGTCTAAAATACAACCCAGCAGTGCAATGTCAATGCAACACAGGTAAGATGTACGATAGTTACATGCCTTTGGATGGACAGCTTCAAAACGCTGGTAACAGAGGACAATATTAATTCTCATAAGGTCTGGGACATTCTGTGTGGCAGGTTTTAAAGAAAATGGTGCAGCTACTGTGAAAGACAAGCACTGAGTTAAGGAACAGAAGTTTGGCTAGATGTATTTTAAGATGATTCTTCTATAATGATTAAATAAATTCTAGCCTAATTAAGTCACTGCACAAGGGAACACTGAGAATTTAAGACATGATAAAGTGGAACCATAGAAAGGCTTCTGCAGTTACAGGATGTTTGCTTTGTGCTGCAAGTACTTGCCATTTCCATTTTCCAATGCATGAACACCTTGTCCTCACTCATAAAAAAAGACAAGCCAATAAAGAGACAAAAAAAGACAGCTATTTGCTCAGTGCTTTCCATCCATGGAGTTCTGCATGTGAAAGAAGATCTGAGGCTTTCAGATGGCCCTAAGGAGTGGAGTTGATGGAAAGTGTTGAAGATCACTGGCAGTTTTAGCTGTGCATAGGTTCAACACATCTATGTTTTAAGACTGCTAGTGATGTCATTTTCACAAACATGAAATCTACCCTCCAACTTTAACTTTTATTTACTTTATCTTTAAATCTACCCTCTACTTTTTAATCAAGATAATATAAACATTGGGCCCACACTCTTGATATAAATTAGCATAACCTCTTTGAGATCAGTGGTGCAAGTTTCATATCAGCGGAACTTTCTGGGCCAATTCAAAAGGTGGGAAGTAGATAATAAAATTCTGCACAGAAAAGAGCTGCTTAGCAGAAAATGCATGATTGTTTAGAAATGCTTTGTAGTGTGGAATCTCTAATTTGTAGAAGCATTTGACCTTAGTATGCGTATGTATACATGTACGCATTTAAAAAGTATAAATAAATATAGAGAATTTGCTACTTGGTGGAACATCGCTACTTGGTAGAACAGAGCAAAGCAAAATGCAAACGTACCAATTAAAAAGATGGCATCTGATGCAGATTTTCCAAACTGCTGTTCCAGATATTTGGGCATGAAGGATATCATGCCATTGAAGGCACTGAACTGTAACACAGTTATGCATATAAATAACATATAAACTGGGTTGCGAAACAAAGCCTTGAGGAAGGGGATGAAATCTGGAATGAAATAATGTAACAAGTTAGTGTGATGCTTTATGAAAAGAATCACCCATTGTTCAGTGTAGCTGAGGGCGGAAGAGGGGAACAAAAATGGTCCTGAGCTGGATCAGGTTAATTCTTGTGCTTTGGCAGACCCAAAGGCCAAAGATTACTTGCTTAGCCCAGGCTACCCTAACACATTTCTTCTACACAAAGATAACCTCACACACACATGTACACCAATGCATGTTGCTGCTTGTAAAAAAATCACAGTAATAACCTTATCATAAACGTTCCCTGAAGCTTTTTAGCTCTACAGTAACTAAACTTTGCACCCAAAGATTTGCAGCAGCAGCTACTCCCCATCTTCCCTACTCCTTTTTCTTTCATCCCATGCCCTCAGAGCATTCACCAAAACCGCTTTCCTGCACCTGGCGTGCAAAGGGAGTACAAGGAGGCAAGGGTGCAAACACAATAGATATCTGTGACAACCTGCCCCCAGAGATTTGATCATTGATTTTGGTTATTGCTACTGCCAGTGATGGGGCAGAAGAGGCCTGAAAAGGGACATGACTGTAGTTATTCCCACCATACTCCAAAGTCTGGATCTGCCAGTCTCCAGCCAAGTAAGCATCTGAGAAACTAATTTACACAGGTCTTTTCTCTGCGTAATGCCTATTAAGTCAGGATCTGAACCATAAAAACCCCACAATTCCTCTTTGTCTAATGTTCTCTCTTAATTAATGTGCTGAGCTATTGTCAAGAAACTCTGCAGAAAAACATAAGCATCTGTAAAACAATGACCATGCTTCATTGAAAGTGAGCACTGCTTAGGACAGATATATATCTTTCAGAGTATCTTACTAGGAGAGGATCTGTATGCAAGCCTTGCAAAAATGAGTCAAATATCTGAAACATTTTATAAATAGGCTGTATTATTTATATATGCCATGCAATTTATAATCAGAGCTTTCTGAGGAGATGATTCATTTTAACTATAAATACTTCAATTTTCAACTTGAAATCCTTAGCGATTAGCGTTCAGCTGTCTGAACACGTCCTAGTCAACTACCTGTAAGTGGCCCTGCTTGAGCAAGGGGTTGGACCCGGTGACCTCCAGAGGTCCCTTCCAACCTCAAACATTCTGTGAAATTAAAAGATTTTTAATTCAGGATATTCAGGAGCAGTGGACATTCACACCACCACAGGGAGGGAATGATGGTGAAAACATAAGGGAAAACATAAGGGACTCTGGAATACTAGGACCCACAGTCTGAGCGAGGAACCTTTCCTCACCAGAGCAGCACTTTATTCATGGATTCATTTAAGGCTAGATGACAGCAGAGAAAGATGCTGTGTTTATCAAAATGAAGCTGCAATATCAGCTAAGATCTGAGTACTCACTTTGAGTATGGTGAATTTGCAGGACTTAGCTTGAAACACCATGGAGAGGTAGCTGGTTCTTGGCAATTACTTTCTGAAAATGAAGATGCTGTCAAGGGGCCTTAAGCTGGGTATACAGAATCATGAGACTACTCTGAAAATCATAGCCTTTTACATTGTTTATTCACTTATGTTTATTCACTTACTTTAGCATTAAAATGGAAGGAAAAAATAGCAAATAGCTTCCTATAGATATATAGATCTGAAAGACCACAGATGTGAAAGTTGCCAATAGCAGCATGAGTAAATGTAAGTCAAATAGATCCTTGTTCAACAGCCGTTACATGTTTATGAGAAACTTAAGCATGTCAATTCCCTTTTATGGCTTTAAATTAGACTCAAGAAATGCACAAGACTTGTGTTGGTTTTCTGATTTCCTGCACAGTGAATGTGGGGTACAAGCGCTAATATATGCAACTTGTCCACAGCTCACTGAGTCATATTATTCTTAACCAGATTTCAATGCATTAATCCTCTACCAGGAAGAAAAGATCCAGATCTAGATGCACTTGAAATTCAAGAGGGGGAAAGGATTCAGATCCTGTATCTAGAAAATTAGCTTTCTTCCTCTGTGAGAAGCCATTCTAAATCCCTGTGCAAATCCTACAGAGAGCTGAAAACCAAAATATGCATTTCATACCTTGGACCCATCTTTACTTATAACAATACACAGACATAGTTCACACCTTAAGGACTAAATTAAGAAGGAAATAAAATACAATATAACTTGCCTTTAGCAATTTCATATATGGTCTGTTTGGCTTCATTTTTATAATTTTCTTGCAATGGTACTACACTTGTTTTACTCATCTCCTCAGGTTCATTGGTTTCTCCTTCCTTCACAAGGGACTTTGGCAAAAACCAAAAAGGTATTCCCACGAGAAGGTTTAGTAATGCACAAATCAAAATGCCCAGCCACCATGCTCCAACCCAGCGGGCATCTGTAGCTGTTATAGTTATGTCCTCTATTAAAAAAAAAAAAAAAAAAAAAAAAGCTAAACCAAAACCACACGTCTTATATTAGTTCAGAAACATTCTTTGCTGTCATTGTGTGTTTTCCTAGTTATCTCTGACATATGATATATTAAAAACATTTTAAAGATTCTTAAAATGAGGCTGATGAAAGAGAATAGTCTCCAGTCTTCTTTTCTAATGTTACTAATTTTCTGGCAAATTTCAGTGTGTTGTATTAAATTAATTCTAGTCCTTTCCTATGTTAAGCCAGATGACACAATTGTTCATCAGATACTTTATATGCAGATTCATTTGTGCATGTGTGAATTCAGGCCTTGTATTGAATTGAATATTATACACAGATTTTCCATTCTAAAAGAAATGCCAGCAAAGTCAGATGAAATTAAGACATCTCATATGAGCAAAGAAATATCTTTTAGTGCTGATAATACCTACCAATTTATGTGTAAGATTTTATATATTCATCCATTACCTGCATCTACTGATCCCAGATCAACAAACAGTTCTGCACAGAATGATGCCAACAAGAAACCAAGGAAGGGGCCAATTACAGTTGCTGTATGTAGACATCCTAAAGTATGTAAAGGAGAAAACATACTAAATTAGAACCCAGACATAATTATTTTCTTGGAATCATTATATATGTTTAGGACAGTGCTACTGAATAGACTTTTGGGCCTAAAAATGGCCTCATTTCAACAAGTTAATTTCTAGTTAAATTACAATTTCTACAGTATAATTATTTTGATAAGGCAATAACGTCTGTCTTCTGTTTTCCTTTATTTTACCAAAGGGAGTCATAATAATCCTCGCTTTTGCTTATGTGTGTATTTGTTTGGGGGAGAGCAGTTATCACAATGGGGTAGATTTACCCAGGTAGAATGGTGAATTCTCTGCTTTGGCAAAATCCTCCAAATATGAAATGCCTAAGGGCATGATGGGAGTTTCACCCATTCCTCGTACTATGTTTCCAACCATCACAAATATCCACAGCAAGGACCCAGGCTCTTTTTCACATTCTGTGAATAAAATAAGAAGCCAGATTTAATGTTTTAATTCTAACTATTAATTGAATTATAGAAACAAAGAATTGACTAACAGCTTAAACTTTGGTTTATAGGTCTGTCTTGTAAAACAGGGAAATAAGTAGTCACAATACTTGAAAGGAACTGGAAGAAGCTATTGGACTTGCTGGAGTAAAGTTTAAGTCCCTTCCCTCTTCATGCCATACCTTGTCCAACCACCTGGCAGTCCAACCTCTGCATAACCTAGGCCCTTCCCTTTACTCATTTCCCTCACCAAAACTGCCATTTTCATGTCAGTGAAGAGAAGACAGTGCCTGAACATCAGTGATGAAGGGATGAAAAATCATGCCTGACTAACCTGATCACCTTCTACAACACAGTAATACTTTCTGTCAACATGGGGAGGACAGTGGGTGTTTTTTACCTGCATTTCAGCAAAGCATTTGCCACTGTTTCACATAGCCTCCTCCTAGACAAACTGGCAAGATACAGACTGGATGGGCAGTCTGTGAGATGGGTGGGAGTTTGGCTCACAGGCCACACTCAGAGGGTGGTGATCAATGGCTTTTACTCAGGCTGGCAGCCTGTCACAACTAGGACCCCCCAGGGACCAACAATGGTCCCCACACTATTCAACATCTTCATAAATGATCTGGATGATGGGGCTGAAAGCCCTCTCACCAAGTTTGCTGACGCCAAACTGGGTGGTGAGGCAGACACATGAGGAGGGAGAGTCATCTTACAGGGAGACCTGGACAGGCTGGAAGAGTGGGCTAGCAAGAACAGTATGACCATCTTCCTGAAATTCAGGAGTCTGTTGCAATGATTCGGGTAATTGTTGCATAAATCCCACACATTGTCATTTGATTATAAGAACATTGTCTGAAATAAACCAGAAGACTTCCAGATTTCACAGCGAGGTGCCACCATTTGCTTACAAGAAAGCCATGCCAGTGCAGAAGCTGTGGTGTTCCCTTGCATGGAATGAGATTCCTGAGCTTTCCAGCTTCTTTGCTTTGATTCAGAATGCTAGCTTCTGGTTTACTAATGTTCATAAGTCCCCAGAAAATCACATGGAAAGTAGATCTGTCTGTGTTATTTGTTATATGTTATTATTTAATCAACTGTTTGCTGGTAATGTCAACCAGCACTCTGTACAACAGTCCTTACCGCCCAGAAACCCCAGCTTAGACCCTTACATCAAAGCTCTGTTCTAGCACTACAGATTTTTGCCTTCCATATCAATGACCTCCCTAACCAGAAATTTCATCTGTCCTGATGCTAGCTGTTTGGGTATTCAATTTCAGATTTGGGACATCTTGAGAACAATGCAGATTCTGATTTGGAAAATAATATACAAATTCTACTGTAATTGGTACATGTCACCAAATGTTACAGAAAGGTTTTCTACCTCCATCATATCTCTGCAACTCAAGTCAACATTTCCCTGAGCAGGCACCCACTGGAACATAGCCCACAATCTGCCTGTCTGGGCACTGCTCTGAGGAAGTCTCTGACTCACTGTGACCTTTATGCAACTCTCAATAAAAATCAAGACCCATAACAATATATCTGGCCAGCCTAGTGAGTATATCTGGGGATCTAGCTCTCATTTATTTACATCTGTCCTCCTACATAGCTCAGAAGAAGAATACCATGCTAAAGCACAGTCCTGTTTGCCCCACATCAGGACAGTTATATCAGAAACTACGTGACCTTTAGCACTTTCTTTCTCTCGCTGAATTTGCATTTCTTCATCCCATACAGTCTGCTTCAGATTCCACTGTTCTCTATGGTCCACTTTGGCATGCTGAGACTTCTCAGTACCCATTCGTTAGCAAATAAAAACCAGCTTTGTTAGTAGCAACTGATGAGTTTCTAAATAAAAGCATTACTCTCCAGAAATCAAGCCTGGATCTCCTGTATCAACGTCAGATTGCTGTCAGCAAACACGGGTGAAGCAATCCACATGCAGATGCGGTCAAATTCAAACCAGTTTTGCATCACAGGAGTTCAACAGGAGTTGAACTCATATGTATGAACATCACAGTTTTGCTTGTCCACAAACCAATAGGGAAACAATCACCTTACCCAAGTATAGTCATAGGCTAGAGGACCTATAGGTTCTAATGTGTATAATGGCTATATAATTTAGAAGAAAATGCTTTACCTACCTATACCTTAATTTGTGCATTTATAAAATGAAGAAAAAGAATATCTGAAATCTTCAAACGAAAGATTATTAACAAGTGCTATTAAGTGCACCTTTCTCAACTTTTCCTTGTGAAGATGGAAAAATTAATGCCTTAAGTGACATGCAGTCTTGGAAAACTGGGAAGCCACATTTGTTACTAAACGGAGGCACAGTAAACTACACCACAAGACCACCATAGTTTGATGTCACTGTGTTCGTACAATGTTACAGCAGTGTGATTCAACTTTAGCACACATTGATGGAACACCATCACAAAATATAACAATTAACTGTGGGGTTCATCTCACCTAACTTTTGCCATCCACCAATCATCTAAGTTTCCAACAGTCTGTAGGTGCATCCAGGAGGTAATCTGACCCACCCTAAAGTAAAGAGCATGAATGTCCTTACAGCAAGGGACACACTCTGCAAGAGCTCTGTAGTCTCCTTTGACCAACTACCAAGGGAGCCTAAAGAGATGGTTCAGACTAAATGCTTCTCTTTGAGGTAGCTAAAGACTCAGGAGATTAATCCCATCCTCAGTGTGAGGATTTTGTTTATGATCATTTAATAGTTTCCTCTGAGCCTTTTGTCTTGATAGTAGTTACTTTATATGCATATTCCTAGTTTCAGTCTCTCAGAGAAGTTTAGCCTAGTTTAAACTATTTTCTCAAAAAGGAAGTGGGATCTAGATTTTTGATCTAGCTCTATTTCTTGTGTGGTACAATGAAAAAGCATCCTGACACGTTTTACCCATTGTCCAAATACATTTCCCACCTCCTTACAGTATCATAGTATTTCAGGTCAAAAAGAGGAACATTTGTGAGAACAACCTGGTATTGTATTTCCCCAAAATGGATTGACATGGATGTTAACTGAGATGTTCGGATACTGTGAAAACTGCACGAAAAAAAGCTACAGCTCTGGAGTCACAGACTAAAGAAACCAGAAGGCTAGGAATTTTCCTGACCTATAGTTTTTAAGCCTGCTAAAAGTGCTGCTCAAAATCAGGACCCTGAAATAATTGCTAATAAAAATAAAATCCTATTTACTTAAACGCTATAAAAACTGAGGAAAAAGTATTAGCAGACATAGGAAGAGTCATACCTGTTGATGGTTCCTCTGTAGGTAAAGAGAACAAGCTTTGATTAGCAAGGCACAGAGGCATGACTGAAAAATTCTCCCATTGTGAAATACTGCTTTCAATATGATACCTGTTTGAATCAAAGGAAAGCATGTCTAGATTAAGAAGAAATACATCAGAAGCACCTCATAAATCTGTACTTCAGTAATGAATCTATAAGAAGAGCGTTTAGCTGTAGGAAGAAGGAAACCCACATCAAAAGTTAACTGAGCCTCAGTAACAAATCAGGCTAGGAACAAAGGAACAGTAGCAGGGAATCAACCCAGTGTTTTATCCAGACTGTTACCTAGTCTCTAACATAATCTTGTAACAGATACTTCAGGAGGAGAGGAGTTGATGAAACACCCTAGTGAAATCCCTTGTATCACCTTCTCTCCTATTCTTCTTAGATTCTACTCCAATTTACACCCTAAGCAGAGGGTGCCACCAAGAATGTCAGAGCTGTACCACATTGGACATAACAAGATTAGAGGATCTTCTTTTCTCAAAAGACATCTCACTAATTAAAATATGGACAAGCCTAAATGATTATTTTCTTAAGCCATGAAAAAATAGTGAAAAAGTGGTTAAAGAATCATTATGGTCTGTAAAGGTCTTGCCAACACAGCAATCAGGTGTGATCTGTTATCCAGGCTCCAGACCAAAGACATCTTTAAAAATCATTTTGTATTGCCCATCCGAACAGATAAGAGCTAGTAGTGTAATGTGACAGTATCACAGGCCACTCTTTCTTCAGAGAGTCCACACAAGATGTAGCACAAGGATGAAGGCAAGGACAAGGGAAGGTGCCTGGCAGAGGGGTAACTGTCTTCAGGAAATGATGACTGACTTATGAAGCCATCTCAGAAGCAAAACAAAACAAGCTGCTCTACAATTATCATATTGTACCCATGTTCAGCAATGTCTCTCTCAATAAGCAATACTATTTAGTGGGAGAAGTTATAGATTAAAGCAAGTAAGCATTACGGAAGCTGCTGTGAGCTGAGCAAAATACTCACCTTCCAAACAGGAAATGAGGAAGTGATATCAAAAGACATCCAAATGACAGAATTGTGCAGCCCAAAGCAATTATTCTGGGTCTGTGAAGCTTTGCTCCAAAGTAACTCACAAATGCTATCAGCAGCAAGTTGCCTGCAAAAAGAACCTGGTTCATATCTACAAACCAAGACATCTTTATATCTTTTAAAGTGCAACACAAATTTGAATATATCTTGTTAGCTCAACATCTATTACTTCTCTTGTCTTGTAAAAACTGTAACTAGACAGGGAACTGTGTAAATGATGCAGTAATTCCCTGCTATCTGTGACCTTTTTGTGGAAGAGTTACATCATGTAGAAAGAACATAGAATAAAAGGCAGAATGGAAAAGAGGTCATGGTGAGAGAGATTTTTGACTGCACCTATGTAGAGAAGAATTTTCCCACTACTTTGTATAGAGACCAGTCCCAGGGGCTGCAGAATAACAGCTGTTTTAGGAAGTTATTCTTCTAGGATATTTTTCAATGTGTGGGAAAATAAAGAAGTATATATCCAAGTGGTTTTGTACTGAAAATAATAAACACAAAATGACATACAGAGAAAAAAGGAATAATAAATTAATATTAATTTCAGTAATAGTTCAAGAGGAATAATACAGATTTTTGTATCTAGTACCATTTAAAATTCAAATGTGCTAAAAATCTTCAACCTCTTCTCCACTTTCACTTCAAAATCAATTGATTTTCTCTACTCTTCATTTATTGCTATGCAACTAAGGAAAGAATCAAGCTTCATGTTATGAATCAGGCCCCACAAAAATAGCAGTTTAGTAATCATACACCTACTAATTTTGTGATCTTTTTGTCAAAAGAACTAATCCATGTCTCTGAGTGATGAGCATCATGCTCTGAAAGAAGATAACATCTTTTTTTATGTATGATTGAACCAGACTATTGAACCAGTGCCTTCAATGACACTTAAAGATGTACACTTACACGGTCCTAATAAGTTACATATGTCTGCCACATACACTGACTCTTAATCATTTCAAATATTACTATGATTATTCACAGTTATTTTACAACCTTGGAGATAAGAATGACACAACTGGTCATAGAAAAGTGCATATGGGAGAATAATTTATTTAAAATAATAAGCCTTTTACATACCACTTCATTAATCTTGGCTATTTCATATTTCTTAAAGTCTCCTCCTTATCAAAAGCAAGAATATATTCTGGGTATTCCTTCTCTATCATAACTTTGAGCTGCCCCATCAGACTGCTTTGCAGGCAGCAGCATGGTGTTCCAGCAGTTTCTTCTTCTTGCACAAGCAGATATAGGAGACAAGAAAAAGGGGGAGAAGGAGCCTTGTCTCCTCTTTCTGTCAGTGTATATCAGCCTATGCAAACCATTTCCTCAGTTGAGCCAGGGATAAAAAGATCCACGTTGTGACTTTAAGGGTCTAAAACATATCCTCTGAGGATCTCTATTTAGATGGTTTTGAAGCTATCAAGTCTTTTGTTTGGCTTTTTTGGCAATAACAAGACATAAACTTGTAACTGGACAATGAAACTCATTGATAGACAAAGTAAGCATCACTAAAAGTAGAACTGGAAACTTTCTTTACAATTGTACAGGTACAACATCTTGAAATACTATTGAGTTTGAATAAAGAGACAATCCACTCCAACCAACTTTGAGGTCACTGATTAAAAGAACTGTAAAATGTTAAATATGACCTTAAATTCAAACAAGGTTAATAAAATCTTTCTGTTTTGTTCAGAAAGCTTCAATACAAAGCTCATAAACTGGCTCTATTTTGTTAGTTGTTCTGTTGTATCTTATGATATAGCAGAAATTAGCTGAACCAGCTTTTAATCCTAAACTTCCTCACTGAAGTTGTTCTGTTAGTTTCCAAGACACTAAATGTGTAAGTACCAGCTGAAATGGTGGGATAGTTGGTCACCATTGTCACGAAGAGTAATTGACAGATTGCTATGTACATAAGAGTCACTAATACATGCTCAGCCAACATATATTTTCAAAGAACAGGAAATATTAAAACGAGTGATTACCAATTTCAAAGCTTCCATTAATGATCCCCACTAAAGAAGATGGAATATTAAATTGTTTCTCTATCTGTGTGTACATGCTGTTCATGTAAGCACCAGACATCGTTTTACCAACAAATGCAAGTGATAGTGCCAGCAGAAATACCTAGGAAGGAAAAAGGAGAATGCGTAAAGAATTCAAGATTATATATTTATGAATATTCCATGATTATTTTCCCCAAAGATGTGTTTTCAGGTAAAACAAGTGAACAGTTCTGTTCCACTGATATGTGTGTAAATCCCATCATCTATCCCTGTCCACAGAGTTAAGGCTTCACCAAACCAAAAGGAAAAAAAAAAAATTTTGGGGATTTTGTTCTTCACCTGCTCCCATTGACCAAGACTGTCCTCAGAAACCTTAAGCCCCAATTTCCCCAGCCAAGACAGGTGCAGCCTCTCCCATGTGTGTCTGCGGCAAGATTGCCATCTGCAGGACTGAATAACTTCTGCAGCCAGACCAGGATGCAAAGATTTTCGCACCCTTTGCTCAGCTGAATGACAAATTACTTGCAGAACTAAGATCGTTTCCTTTGATCGAGTTACTTGACCGAGTGTCTGCTCTCCTGTCTCAGTAGATGTCATGAGCCCAGAACAAATCAATTCAAAACGAAGGAGTAAATAGCGTGTCCTTTCTACAAGAATCTAGTAGCAATTGACAGTAAAAAGTAAGTATGAATATATGCAGTAGTATTCAAATCCTTTTAACTACAGGGTTCTTAATAAACAGTATTTATAAAATGAAATCAATAGTATTTTTAAATACATCTGCTGCAAATGCTAAACAGTGTAAATAATGTATTTGGGCTTTGAATTACTATTATAACCATGCTATTTTACAACCTTCTATAGCACTTCTTGACAACTTGAATAGTCTAGGGCAGGGTTTCTCCACCTTTCTTTCACCACAGACCCCCTTTAAATACCTTTTGTGGCCACGGACCACCAAGACAATTCAAAATTTGAAGCACTAGACTGCCTTGAGGTGCGGCGCTGGGACTGGGAGAGCACCTTCACGCTTGTTACCAGAGGCCAGCCCTGAAGAGCCCAGAGACAGAGGGACTTGCTGGTGAATCTGAGGGCAGAGGGGAGAGTCACCCGGCAAAGGTGAGGGTGCTGCTACCTCTCACGCAGGTCAGGGCAGGTGGGGGGGGCTTGAGTACGAGAGGAGCATTGAGGGGAGGGGACTGTGGGAAAATGAGGTGCAGTGCTTGCCACGGCCCAGACCAAATGTTTCCAGGCTGGACATTCCCCACCCCTGCTTTAAGGCTTTGGCAGACCCCCCTGTGACAACATCATGGCCCCCCAGGGGTCCGCAAACCACAGGTTGAGAACTGATGGTCTCGGGTACATCAACAGCCAATTTTTACTGCCATGTTGCAATCGGCAGGGCTCATTTCAGGGGTTTAAGAAGGAAAGGTAAACATGTCAGACCAGGCGGATTACACAAATTCAGAGGTGGAGCTTCAAAGGAGTGATCACCGATACCTCCAACACATCACAGAGTGTAAAGTTCAGGGACATAAAAAGCGACACATGACTGGTTACAAACTTGTTTAACCTTCATTAAGGCATTAAGGATAAGGAAAGAAATGGAGCTTATTCATTCATTTAGTCTAGACTGTAACTTCTACCAAACCACTATAAGTGCAAACAATTACAGTTGTGTGTTCACACAAAATTGCTAAAATATTTCTCTACCTTCAGCTTGGAAATGCAGCAGAATTTGTCCCCTGCACATGGCTTCTCAGCTTCTTTCATGTTGCTTTTTTTAATTGATCCCGACTTCTGAGTCTGTCCAATGATCCCATTGTAGCGTCCAAAAAGATGAAAGAAAAGAAGAAACATTTTTGTCCCACGTTTGCAAAAAGTCAGATTCCTTCTAAAATACTTGATATTTGAGCGTCTTCCTTAAATAATTGCAAACTGGATTATAACAAAAGCTACAAGCCTGTACGCTTCAGTCTAATCAAGACAATTCAACATGGGAATGTCAACAATGTAACAGCTAGCTATTTCTCTTCAGATACTGGATGCTGCCACCAGCATACAACCAGTAAGCAAAGAAACAGAGAAAAGACACATTCTGAGGGCAAGCTAGTTTGTCTGTAATACAGCTCTTCAGTCCTCTTCACAAGTATTTGGTACTGATCACTGTGGGAGACAGGAGAATGAAGACCTATATATTTGACTAATGTATACCTGTCTCCATGGTCTTCATTTACTATGCCTGTCCTTGCTAGCCATTAAAAGGACATTTAGTTCTGCTCTGCATGTTCTGTTGAGCTCTCCCCTCTTACACTGGCATCAATGTAAATTTGTTAATTTTAATAGAAACTGTATTCGAGACTAATCTCTTGGCATTAAAATTAGAAGGAGAAAAATAAAATCAAAACAACCAGACCAACTTAAGTTCTAAAAGGAGACAAACCAAACTCCATTCTGCTTCCCCTCCCAAGATTTGCAAAAACATCCCTCTTTATTTGTCTGCCTACTTTTAGTCATCTCCATCTCGACCTAATGGTTAGAACTTCTGGTAGTGTTAAGCCACCTGTTTTCTTACACATCTTACATATTTCCCAAAAATGTGTTCAAAGAAGGAGCAATATATTCCAGGGACATGGAATATACTTACCTGTAAAAGCCCCTACACATCTGAGGGTTAGCACAATGAGTTAAACAGGGGGAACACCAGTTTAAAGAAGATTTATTTCTAAGGACTGCCATATAGTCTTCATTAAATTAAGTTATTCAGTACAGTTCCCTCTGCCTGATGGGGTAGGGTGAAGAAAAACAGGGCAAGTTAGAGCTCTACATTATAGTCAGGAAGGATATAGGTTAATTTCCTCTTTTTCATCTTGGATACATTTTCCAAGTGCAATCTTGCAGCACCTGCTCTTCTCTATGTTTTCCAACCACAGCTGGGAAGCAAGCTGTGCTTGACAATCCCACCAATAGGACTGAATTGCCTTTCACATTCAAGCCAACACCCTCTCAGTCAATCTCTTCCAACGCTAATTTCTACAACGATGTTAATCCTCTCAAATGTGTTTCTTAACTAACTTGATACCTAGCGAATTCCTGGGCATTAATTCCGTCTACAGCTACCTTCTCATTTCAGGTCTCTAAAAGTGTAATAGCATTCCTGGGAATACTTACCTTACAATTAAGTGTAAGTGGTCAGCAACTCGGACAATTAACTATGATATATAAATAGTTTGTGCTTCTGCTTTGCTTAAAGATGCTTACACAAACTGTGTTCAAGCACAGTACTAAACTGTGCTCATACAGCTTTGCACTTGCTTTTGCAATTTGGCATAAAATGTTATATCCCAGGGAATGGTTTATGCCTTATCTTAATACTGCTTTATTTGGAGTGTAGCTCACCAGTGATGCCAAAAAGTAAGCAACAGAACAAAGATTGCAGTCCCCTATGTCTATGCTCCTCTGCTCCTAGGAGCTGGCAACTGGGTTCTGTCCCTTACTACACCAGTCCCTGCATTTCACTAACATACACAGGGAACATCATCTGGGTAATTACAGGTTTTCTCTTCTGGTGCTAAAAAAAACCAGCCAGCAACCTCTGCCCAAGTTTCTCTTGGGTCATCAGAAATATCACACTGCCCCTCATAAAATTACAGATGACAAAATGTCAGTTTTTGCCCTTACTTATTATTACCTTCCCTCAAAGCATAAATTATGATGGAAAAGTGCATTTCAATCCATTTTTTACTGGGAATGTTATTAAGATTATTAACTGTATAACAAAATAGGCAGAATTATTATTTCCAGCTATATTCCTGAGGTTGCTTTCCCCAGCTTTCAAATATTTTTGTGGTCACACTTGGTCAAATGGAACTGAAGCCAACATAGACTAACAGCCTAGATTATCAGAGATATGTAGGTGCATAATTCACTCAGCTCAGGTGCATTTACAGCACACTTTAAATCTAGGTTAGAACTCAGACTACATTTCTATGCCTAAAGATGAACCAATAGCATTCCCACTCCCTTCTCCCATCTGCCTGCTCTCCGTTGTACATTCCTGTTGCTTACCTTGCTTCACTCTTGGGCTCTCCAGACTCTTCTGCAAACCTATTTAACTCATTAAACAGGCAGAAATTTAATGCAGGAAAAAGATTGCTTTCCATGTAGTGAGCTGATCTAGCCCACAGAGTGGTTGAACAAGTGTCAGACCAACATAAGAAAAAGAGAGGGAATGTGGAGCCAAGAACATGAGAAGAGAGGAGAAAGCGGGGGTGAAAGCAGAGTAGGAAAGGATGGAGAGTGAAACCTGCACATCTGAACACCAGTGATGTGTTATGTCACCTCAAATATTTGTGGAACTATGGTCTCAAGCCCTAACCTAAGCTGCCCAGGCCAGCCCTGAACACAGCTGGCCTTCTAGGATCAGCACAGCTGTAAGGAAATTATCTCCTTCGGTGAACATCAATCAGTCCCTCTTTAGCCAACAGCAAGAGGAGAAGCAGTTTATGCTACTAGGATAGTCACATCGTGACTAGGTTTTGTAACAAGCCACTGGAGGAATTTGCACAGGCCACGTGAGAATATATATTTCTGCAAAAGTTTGCCCTCAGGTTCTGATTGACCTACCAGCTAGCATGTAAACACCTACACTTAAATCCTACTCATAAGTCTGTGATGTCCACTGAAATTTCAGGGAAAACGTCAGTAGAATCCCTCCTTACAGGACCTTACTCCTTCCACTTCTGCACTGAGTTGTGAACATATTTATGGCAGGCTAAGAAGTTAGTTAGCAGTAACATCACAACTGCCTCTTCCAGCCATCTCCACTACTGGACTAAATTTCCACAGGCAAACAGAAAAACAGAGAAGTAATCAGAAAACACCCACTTTACATAGTGCACAAAGAACTAAAGCTCACAGTATGAGCAGTTTCAGTACAGGCTACAGCTACAAAGCAGATGCATAAAGTACAGCGTCTCGTATAACTTGGTCTGAACAAGGCTGGCTTACAAAGATACATCTGGTGTGGATCAAAGCAGGCTTATTCAGTGTAGCTGACAACAGCAGGAAGGCTAGCACTGAGAGACATGAGTTTGGACCCATCTGTCCTACATAAACCTGTAAATACATTTTACAGTTTTAAACCACATTTCACGTTAGCTAACCAATAAAAAGGAGAACAAAATCACACAAATATCTGGATGTAAATGTCTACAAAACAATATTCTGCAAGTTGCGTTGCCTGAGTGCCAACGGGACATCCTATTTTCAATGTAGAATGCATTTTCCATTTGGATGAGCTTAGTCATATGGATAAACTGATAAGTCCTTGTTTTGTTTACAAACAGGATTAAAAATCACATGAGGTAACCACGCAGAGAGCAATTATAACATCAGAATTTTAATTTTTTTTTTCAGTTGCAAAAAGCGTTTTGAAATCTTGTTTTACTGTGCACAGTTCAAACTGCTACTCAAATATAATTACACTACTGTTAGACTGAGACAAAGGAAAATATTCTCATGGCAAAACAATTAGGTACTTACAGTTTTGAAAAGGTTTTCAGAAGAAATGACTGATAGCGTACGCTTAAACTTTGACCTTTATTCTAAACTGTTGAAAATTAACCCAAGTATACTTAATGCAGAATATGTGTTTTTGCCAAATGATTTCAGCTGTGCATTTTAGAGTACTCACTCAGATGTGAAAGACACAAGCTGAGTTCTTCATTAGAAAAAAATTAAGCTAGTCTCTTTCTCTTCCCTGTCAAAAAAGGCCAAGAGCTACAGATGTGTCAGATCCCTGAGCATGAAGAGCTGACAATTCTGCCCACTGAAGACATCCAGACAGCTCTCACAAGCAAGAAAAGAACTTTAAGAGTGCATATAACTGTGTAGATTTACAGGTTAGGCAGTGTCCTAGCAAAGGGTGACACAAGGTCATATTGGAAGAGGGGAATGAGCTTGTGTTTCTCACGTCTTGAGGGGGTGTTTAGGCCCTGAGTTAGTGAATGGAAAGCAGTGCAGGCATAATCATTGGCCTCTTCTTGCTGTCTTTGAATGGTTTGGAAGAAAGTGTAGCCCTTCTCCGTTGGTATAAAGCACTTGGAGGCTCAGCTGTAGGGCAGAACTTGGTCCGAATCAAAAGTGGAGAAAATTGCCTCAGCCCCTGAAGCACAGAGACACAATGTCACTCTTCTCAGCATCCCCAGCTGCTGGTCTTCAGTGTTTCTTTTCAGTGTAACAGCCTTTCTGGATCTATTTTCAAAGTGTCCAACTTTACCTACTGTATAACTGGGGCATTGTTAACTCTAGAAGGGGACAAAGATCCTAATAATTAGGCACTGCAACATTCACTAGGAGCACACTTTCCTTTGGGACTTTTGTTGAATGATAATGGTTCACCATGTAAAAGTGAAAGATAAAAAAGCCATCCATAGTCACATAGCCACTGTGGTTGTCCTACAGGCTGAGTGCTGCTAGTTACTGATTACTTGATGTTACAAAATCAGAGAGTAGTTTGACCAAGATTAAATAGTTCTAGCTAATGTGACAATAAGAAATTATGTGACTTTGATCAAATCGAGTAGACATCGCATCTAAGAATCAGTAGATACACCTTCAAGTACTGGTGCTGAAGCAGTTTTCATCTGTGACCTTAAGTCTCCTGTTGACACTTGTGTTTGTCTCCCTCACAAGAGTAACTACTAATGCACATGAAAAGCCTAAATGAAAGGTCTGAAAAGTGTGATGAGGGTGGAATTGGGATTAATGAACACCTGGCTTTGAGCACAAGCTCCAGGACAGTGTTTCTCAGCTTTCTGAGGGAACACTAAGCCTTCCTGAAAAACCTCCCTGGACTACTACATACCCTGTGTAATTATGCTGCTGGGAGGGGGAAATAACACACCAACAAGATACTTGGCATTTTTGTTACACAGTATGTTTTTGTCACACAAACTTACAATTCTACTGCTATACTGAAAAGCATTTTGTAGACCCTCTGCTGTTGCCTTACAGACCACTGGTGGCTGAGGATCCTGGCCTGCTCAGTGCTGCACCAGAGCATGAGGTAATATTCCCCTGTTATTTCTTATAATAAAAGTTCACAATTGTAAATTTCTGAGATCATATCTTCTTAGTTCTTACACACTAGAAAATTCCTCAAATAAAAATCTATTAACATGCTTCCAGTATATGAAAAGTCCCATTTTCACTCAGAATATATATATTTCATAAGAGCTATAGCGCTGCTTTCTGTTCTCGCTTCATGATGGTGTCCAAATCATACCTGATGGCTGTCTGTAATGGGATTTTGCTTATACTTATTAACTAGAAATAGAAATTCTGTTTCCACCTTTGATTTCCTTTAACTAAAACCTGAGGTAGTCATGTCCCACTAAGATATCTTGAAGGTTTTCTTGCATTTTATGTTTTCTCCACTTACCCATTGCCACTTCTCTGACTAAATAAGAAGAAAATATAAAAATGGTGGTCCGAGTTCTGCCGCATGCTGCTTTGTGCTCACAGAAGACTGTACTGTGAAAAAGCAATAAGGAGCAGGGGTAGAAAATGGCTGAGTATAAAGTTGCCTTAACTCCATGTGGCCATCCTTTCTTCCTTCAAAAAAACAGCAAAAGATGATGAGGGAAGCGGATACTGCCCACCAAAATGGCAATTGTTCAACTATATATGTCAACAGCAAAGCAGTACTCATTCAGGTGTCATGTGACTTCTCTCCTGTACCGGTACCAGGTGCAACAGCCCTCTGTGTATGACTAAGCCTTGTTGTACATAGGAGAGAAATCTTGGTGCATTAAATCATTACTCTTGCTTTTGTATTAAAAATATCTTAACTTCAGTATTCTGAAGCACCTAATCAATATATTTGGCTAGGAGAAAGCACAGGGAATTTGATACATGATATTTATCTTAATTGATTAGAAACTAAAACTGCAGATCTCAGTTTAGTTTTTTTTTTACCCTGTGTTGAGCTATTACAAGGATTTACCAGTCCTTTCTTCTTTCTCTCTCATCCCATCCATTTTTTTAATATTTCATTTCATAACTGTTTGTAGAATATATTCTACATATATTTTATATTTTAATCCATACCTATTTGGGAGGAGGAGACACAATGATTTTGTCTACAGAGAACCCTGGTTTCAAATCTCCTTATCCATCATAATTATTTAAAAATGAGCTTCTGAGATTCATGCAAGTATTTTCAGTATCTACAGGAAATAAGCAAACCAGTGAAATAAAAGCCACTGTCTGGATTTTTAATTAATTATTAAATAAATAACCATTAAATAAACTTTTATGAGGTACAAAGTCATAGTAACTTCACATAAAGGACTATGTAATTCTACAGTCTCAGTAGGATTATTTTGTTCAACAATAATTTCTGCTCAGGGTGAGTAAAGTTGAAGATTCAGACCCAGCAAAAGCATTACAAAAAATGAAAAGCAAAAATTCCAGTCAAATAAACACCTTCTTATAGCAGGCACTTAACAATTTGTTTTAAATATTTATTTACATATCAGAAAAAAATAACCCTGGTGGCAGTTTAAGTGATTTATAGTTTGTGCTTACTATCTTATGATTTTCTAGCTCCACTTTAGAATACTTTGCTTTTAAAATTTCCTCTAGAATTCATCATCAATAATGCACATTTTAGAAACAGAAGACAAAAAAGTGCCCTCTTGAAAAAAAAATAATAAAGGGGACAAAGAAGAAGAAATAAAAATGTATTTTTTAAAAGCTGAAGTACCTCTTCAGGATGATGGCTTTAATTACTGCATGCATCGGCTTATCTCAACTGACTTTTGAGGTTTAAATGCCTTTTTCCAAAAATTCACATTGCCCATTATAAAATATTTACTCTTACGCGTAACAGTCAATGCTGGCCAATTCATATTAGCATGTTTGCAAAGTGCCTTAAAGTAGGAACCTATGTGCTGAACATGCACAGAAGTGAAAAGAATTTCACTTACTGATGTGCTTAAATATGAACTGAGATTATCTTTAAAAGCAAAACGAAGAAATGGATGTTTCAAGGGCATGCTCCTTCAGACATATACATGCACACACAGACAAACACACACAAACTAACAAGTTTTCCCAGGGACTGTCTACATTCAAACCTTCTCTCTGGTGTTCTGTTTTTCTGTAGCACCATGAGCAAGGGTATAATATTGGAACTATATCAATCTTTGCTTCATGGAGAAAGAGTCTTAGAGACTTCTGCTTACAAATGAACAAAGGCTAGTATTCATACATTTGGCTCCACAGTCCTGGAGGAAGGAAAAAGGCCTTTTACAGGGATAGTGAAAGAAATCATTCCTACAAAAATAGTGTTTTCACAATATTAAACTGAAAATATATTTAATTTTTAGCTGACTGAGACTGCTGGAGAGCTTTTATATTTTTTCCGGCTTTTTGAAAGCTGAAGGATGTTGGGGGAACATTTTTAAGGTAAGTGTGTGTTCTCAGTCTTAAAGCAGGTACTTGTAGCTTGCGTGGTCTGCATGCATAAAAAAGTGACTGAAGGAATATACCTATAAGGCCCATACCTGGGCACTTTACTGACTTCTGTGAATTTTCAGTGTTTGGATATGCTTAGATGACAGTGGGAAGCACCTACTGTGCAGATCTTGACCTTTATAACCTGCGGTTTTTTCAGCACACAGCCTTCAGCAGTGGCACTGGGCTACTGTATGAAGATAAGGAGTCAGTCCCAGCCATTTGCTGGTATCAGCAACATGTACAAATTAAATACATCTCCAAAAACATAGGAGTAGACATATGAAATTAACATATGTTCACAAATGCAGTTTAATATTCAGTAAATTTATGTAAAATTCAGTGCGTATGGAATTCAATATTTTTCTCTACTGTGATTAATTCACAGATAATACAGCATTATCAAGAGTCTATGATGTGTTAGCATACTGAAGTCCCATCTTCTTCATGGGATTTCTCCTAAAGGCCATATTTGCACTAAGTTCACTGCTTCCTGCATTATCAGCCCACTGATTGAGAAACTGAGACTACAAGTATTTTTTCTGTCTGGATAGATTTTGTTTGAGGTGGCACTCTAATTGTTCTAACACTTTAATATAAGGAAAATACCTTGAGAGAGTCAAGTATTTGTATAGAATCAGGTATACCCTATTCTTAGCAAGTAGTTTTGTTGAAGATCCGCATCTAGAGTTTCACAATAGACATCAGAGTCAGATATTTGCAGAGAATAACTTATTTTAGACAGTTATCTTAAGATGGGATAAGTGGGAGGAAATGGTTTCTGGAAGTGCTTCTTTCTTCCCTTTGATTTGAAAGTCTGGGGAGCTAGCATAGTCTAGATAACTGACTTTTAGACAGATAAAAATTAGTTCAGATGACACCTGTCCTGGTTATCTCTCCTTATGTCATTCTAGATCTACTCATCTTGGCCAAGGAACCAAAAAGCCCGTCAGCCAGCAGCTCCCAGACCGAGGTCTGGACCCCTTTACAATTGCTTATGCAAGCTCAGAGGCAATTCAAATGGATAAATGATGTTCTTATGGAAATCAGTAGAAGTTCTCAGTAAAAAATGCAGAGTTGATGTACAATTATTGGTCTAGTCTAAATGTTATATGCAATGATGAGTTGCCTACCAAAAATACAGAAGTCACTTCCAGGCCTCACTCTAAATACAATACATTATTTTGGAAACACTGAGGACTAAGTAACTCTTTACCAGCTTTGCAGTTGTAAACAACCACGAATGTAACTGATTCAGGAAAAGCTGGAAATATGAGCTATGTCTCCACAGAACTGAGCACTACAGCAATCATGAGTTGCACATCCCATAGGACATAGCATGGCAACCCAGATAAGGATGTTGTGACACAGATTAGGTTCTCTGTCATTTACCCCACCAATTCAGAGCTGAACCACAATACAAGTGATGTTTAAAACAATTTTTTTCCTCAGTTGTATCTTCTGAGATCTGCTTCTCTACTACAGGCTTATCAGGAGACACAAGGCAACTTAACATTTCACCTTTCACTAGTACTGATCAGGACAGTGGCAGTGCAGAGCTGATAGTTGAATAGCTATGCAGCTCCCAGTCAAATGGAGGCTAACAGATAGAATTTCTAAGGACAACACCAAATTTTCTTCTCACAGTTGTGCCCTGGTCTGGGTACACACTCCAGATGCTTCACTGAAAAGTTAAACCTTTGAACAGACCAGCAAAACTGAGTCTGGAAACCTCACAAGACTGGCTCTTTCACAATATTTTCTCTCAGCTGCTCGTAGAGGTCACAACATCTGCACAACGCAAAAAACCCTTCCCTTTGGGAACCTACTGTCTCAGAAGATGGAGAGGAAGGATGCAAAATAAAGAAAGATACAATAATTTAACTGATCCTCCTTTAATCAAAAAATGTACTTATTCTGGCAGTGGTTATACTAGACTGAGGTAAATCAAGGAGAGTCACAAGGTGTCATTGTACTGGCCAGCGAAAAGACTAATAGGTAAGAGCTTTATCTACTCAAGCCAGGTAGGGAAGCACCCATCTGCATTTAACAAAGTGGGGTCATGTTTGTCCCTGTATATGCAGAAACGCAGAGAGGCACAAGACCTTCTACCCATTTTGAGCCTGAATTCAGATTTAGTTTGACTATCCATAAGATCTCCTTTCCTGTCACCTCAACAGAGTGCATGTCAGCTACAGACTAGATAAAGATTTAGATCTGCCTTCCATCCTCGACTCTGCCATCGACTGAGCATCCCCTTTAACTCATCATCATCTCAATTTTTTCCACTGTAACAGAAGAACAATAAATAGCCATTTATAGCAAGCATTCAGACCCATACATTGGAGATAATATTGTATATGTGCAAAATATTAATTGTTGTCTGTTTTCATAACTATTTATTTATTTAAACTAGTGAGACTGTCATAACAGCTGCTTTTTTAAGAAAGCAGTTTAGCACATTGATTTCCACTTGCATGGATTTAGGAAGTTTGCTTTTCTTTTAGCAAAACACGTTCAGGTCTTCCAGCCTTGTGGCAAACTTTATGAAGACATAAAATTCTTTATTCTTTGTAAAATTTACCACAAGGCTGGAAGACATTCTGTTACACAAACTTCTGTTTTTAAATGTTAGAAAACATAACTGTTCCAACTGTCAAAACAGCTTTTCAGAATAAATTACCTATGTAAAAAAAAAAAAAAAAGTTGAAAACCTAATGATATACTTTTGGGCAGTACCTCCTCTTTAACGTACAAAGGGATTTGTTGTGTGCTCAGGTCGTCAGCTTTCCACTAACGAGGCATATTGTCTCATGAACATACTTTAAAAAAAGTTAAAGGAATAAATGTACTGTAGGTTGACTGGCAGTTTAAAGGCTTCAAAGTCTCTCTGGAGTCTTTTCCTCTAAAAAAAATGACATTAACTATGATTCATCAATCAGTGGTTTATGTAACCTGATAGCATTTCACTTTCTCTATCTATCAAGTCCCCAGGTGTTTTGGTGTGTGATAATACATTTTGTGTGCAGAGATATCATCAGGGTAGATACTGGTTACTAGAAAATGCTTGAAGGTGATACTTCTGGCCTTTCTAGGTACACTTGGCATAGGGACCTCTTCTAAGATAGCTCAATCCTAAAAGGTGTGAAACATCTAGTTGGAAGCTCCAGGAACATGGGTGAAATTTTGGGAATCAAGCACGTAGCTATGCATCTACCTGTGAGCATGGCTTTCTAGCTACAAACACCTAATTTTTAAAACATGGGAAATTTTCATAGGATACCCCAAAACAGATAATCTTGCTCAGAAAGGTTTGAGTTGCATGAAATATACATCCTCTTTTGACAACGGAAGTTAAACAACTGACTTCAAATAACAGTGTACATTTAAGACTTTCTAATAAAAAAATACCTTATGGTGACAATTTTTATGGTTCTTTTAACAGTTATTTATTCAACTGCTACAGGCTTTTATGAGTACTATAAAAGGCAACAGGATGATATATGACAGCAGTGGGCTGTAATGATCAATAACAGCATGGAGAAGATTATGACTGTTTATGACAACTACTTATAAAATAATTTAAGAATGTGTTAACCCTTCATTGACATGAAATTATATGAAATGTTACATTGATGTGAAATTATATTTGACATTGCCAACATTCTTCATTTTTTAACACAATACCAGTAAGTATGAACAGTGTGACAATGTGATAGTTCTCTAAAATGCAACTAGCCATTTACAGCCTGTAAGAATGCATCAGGAAGGATACAGGGCCTCTGCGAAGAATAACAAAATCAAGCCTATGGTCGCTAGAACCATAGTCACTAGCCAGAGGTCTACCCTTACAACTGGAAATGTATAGGCATCCTGTAAATCAAAAAAAACAAAAAAAGACAACCACCAACCTAGACAACAGTTTATGCAATAGAAAGAAAAGTCTCTGAACCCAAAAGCAGAGCTTAAGATGCCCATTCTAAATAAACAGTACATACTCAACACCCATGGATTTTAAAGACCCTTGTCCTGAAGTATGTGCTTCTCTGCTGCTCTGCACAAGGTTCTTTTCTGAATCAGATGCTATGATGACTTTTCAGCTTTGTCCCATTGAAACTGTAGCAATCATTGGCACAACATGTATTAATACGAAATTATTTCAATATGTTAATGACTGAAATTTTCCAGAGCCTCATGTATTTTGCCTTGCAGTAATACAGTGCCTTCAATTTTCCACTGGATATTTGGTTCAATTACAGTTTGTTGCAAAACACATCGCCTTTTGAATCAGCTATGTCACTTGTAGCTCCTAAAGTATTTGTGAGAGATCACATTTAAATACTGATTTTTCCATACCATTGATGTTTTCCAAAAGTGGAGTGGTTGCTAAATGGATGGAAACAACAATATTTGCTGTAAAAGACACTACCATAACAGAGAAAAAATCCACTAATTTTTTCCAGATACATATGCTGAAGTCCTAATGAATTTTTAATGACTTCTTACAGTAGAGAGACAATTTCATGTACTGATTCACATTCCCTGTGCTTATCAAAATCTTTTCTCATCTCCAAGTAGAATGAAAAGGTCAGGTCTTACACTCACACATATAATAATCCAAGCATACAGTAAATGCAGCCCTACAGCACTTCTTTTTGAAGAAGGGCTATCTTATTTTGCAGCCACATGTGCTGATATACCATAAGTAAGTTAATTTAAGTTTCATGGTATTGTTAACGTAAATCCTCCTACGTAAGCTAGTACACTGCATTTGCCCTTAGTGAAAATTTATTATTAACATGACTGATTCTCAGCTCAGCATAACTCTTCTTTTTAAACAGCAGAGAAAAAGTCACTATTAATAGCAGAGCTGTCAAGACAGCATCATCTAAAAGACTCAGAGTGCTTCAAGACAAAGCCAGATTGTCATTCTCTTGCTGCAGTTTGCAGAGGGGGGGGGGGGAAAAAAAGTCTGATTATTGAAAGTGAGATGATAGTTTAAAAGAAAACTTAGTTAAAACTTATGCACTGGATCATGTAGGGAGGGCTGACATGATTCTGTGTAGATTTATTTTGGAAACCAGCAGTTTCTCTTGCTGGTGAATGGTTTCATTTAATCTGTACTTACTAGCAACTCACTTCCACTGATATGAGTCTGGGGAGCATGGTTCCTGGTCTCACTGTATCTTCTACAGACATCTATGCCCTTTACAAGATGCTGGGGTGGGGAAGAGAAGGTGGAGAGTTCTCACAGTTACACTTAGTAAATCAGAAACAGCACTTCTACACATACTTATTTCCTTAATCTCTTTTTTCCCTTACAGGAGCATTCAGGGAGACCTCATTCTGCACATTGGCTAGCAATATAGTCACTCTGGACTATTCCGTAAGGAGAGACCTATGCAGTGAGCCAGGATGCAAATTTACAGTGCACTGACTCTGTAAGGAGATACTCCAGTAAGCACCATAGCCTTCCTTTTAGCAAAATTATTTGTTCTGCTTTGATGTATACATATGAGTCCATGTGTAGTATTGTAGTAGTGGTAGGTTTACATTACAGCAATATATTTGAAAGCTGAATACCTTTTTACAGATGATTTCTTATAGACAGTGACTTCAGAGAATGATCATAGCAGGAAGCAATGGATGGCTTAGGTTACCAGAAAGGAAGAACAGTAGTACTATTTCCTATTACTTATTTACATTTAGCACTGTCTAGAGCCCTTGTGACATTGATAACCAAAGGAGAGTTCTGCTTATACTTCTGGAAGCAGGTTGCAGAAGAGACAGGGAAAAAGAAAATCAAGAATTTAAACCCTCTGTTGTATTCAAATTCTTGGATGCAAGCCAGTAGAAGCCGTGCAATTAACTCTCTATAAGGAATGGCATTAGGAACTATAACTTATCAATCACTGTGCTGTCAGTTATGACTTTTCTGATATAAACATGGGATTTATTTTTCTTGCTTGGGAGATCCCCAGCTATAGGAACTGATTTCACACAAACTCTGCTCATTCTCAGAGCTATCATTAGCCCTTTGAGGCTATATCATTGTTCTGTCAATGTTGTGAGCTGAGTAGCATAATACATCATAAAAGTCAGATTTAAGATATTGTTAACTATCCAAATGACTTCTTTCCATTTGCTAGTCAATTCCACAAATGGCCACCCTTCATTTCTGAATCACCCATTTTTTCCACTGGGGGAGAAATTATTAACTTTGCTCCTACGACTTCTTCTGCTGCTTCTTCCATATTTCTTCCACAGGTTTAACATCAGTTTTGGGATCAACAAGAAGAGCTCTTTGAGTTTTTATCAGTGCTGAAATGCCCCACATCAAATAGGAGTATTTGAACAAAGCATACACATAGCCTAAGTACTATCAGTAGCAAATTATAACTACACACGCCAGAAAACGCAAGCATTGTAGTATTCATCAACATAGTACCAAGCAAGAAATATTGGGAAGAGAGTATTATAGTCAAAATTTTCAAACTTTGGCATCCAAATATAAAAATTTAGGGAACAATCCAGGTTCCTAATCATAGGTGTCTAGTGTAATTTTAGACTCACTCTGATGTTGCTACGAGTGTCCTACTACCAGGTTCATGTATGGCAGTTCTAGATATCCTAGGACATCTAAAATGATAGCAGAAAACTGTGTCAAGGCATCTGATTTACTACTTTAATTTCAGATTTGGCCATGTGAACTCAAGGCACTTAGACTTTTTCAGAGGTGCTGACACTATCAACAAAACCTTTTTTATATACTTTAGTTTTGTTTTGAAGCTTGATTCAGACTTATTTAACAGGAATCAAAGGCTAATAAAATTGTTATAACAATGAAACAATTTTGTCAGATCACATGAAACATTCTGCCTAACTCATATAACATCTACAAGCAGTGACACATGCACCATTCTGTTGCATTACGGGTAATATTTACACTGAAAAATATTAATGCTGCTGCTGTTATGATTTCTGGTTTATTAAAAAAAAAAATGAAATATGCTCATTTCAGGTTAATGCCTAAAGCGCTTCCTTTGCCATTTTAATATAACAGGAAAACTAAACCATGAGTTATTCACACACTTACAGTTCCTGGTAACTGAGCAACAATGTAATTTACTGGAGACATTTACCTTACACTGCAGAACAGCATCTGGTAAAGAGCATGCAACAGGTAATATGGCTTTTTGTCACTCTGACAAATGGCAAAGATACATCCATTACCAAAAGTCTTAATGTGTGTTATTATTGTTATTAAGCAAATGTGGAACTCAGAAATTGAAAAGCAGCCATTAAAAGTGGGAAACAGCTGTCCAGCAGATGTCAAGAATAGCCTAAGAAAAAGGTAAATATGAGAGAGGGAGACAAATATTGGGAACTGAGCACATAAGGGAGTTACAGCACCCCTGATGGAATTTATTTCACATACATTTAGGCACTTACAGTGTAAACATCTATATCTGAGCAAGTCACCCAAGGCTGTTTTTTATAATCAAAAAGGAGAAATAGGCACAAATCACCAGAGTTATTTTAGACTTCTGTATTAGAAACAGGCACTAGAACGGTCTCTCTATTTAACTCACATTTAGGCAGATAAATTCCACTCCCCAGTATATAAAAGCAGCAGACACTTGAGATGAGACTGGTTCCCTGTTCCTCTGCTGCCAGTACATTACAGTGCAGAGCATGTTCACCATCCTGCAACTCAAGACGTTTATGTAGATAGTTTCCAGAAGGAACTGGGGCATTGGCATACCATATCTTCTGGATTCTGTGTAAACCTCAGCTCTGGTGTCCCCTAACCCTCATATAGGCACACACAAATCTTTTCATACAGACTTAACCACCAGTATAAATATGTAAAATGACCATATAACTACCCAGGATAGAACTGGTCATGGGTTTCTTTACTGAGAATACTTGATTTTTTCCTTAGGCTGATAACATTTGTTATGCACAGTAATATTTTTTTTTTTCTAAGATCAAGGTTAAGGAACTTTGTGAGTGATAAAAATAGTTTTCTAACCACTTCATTGAATAGTACTACCTGCACAGTACTTAATGTCAGGTTCTTGAAATTTGAGTTATGAGTAGTTCTGCTGTCAAAGAGATTCCACAATTTCATATTCCCCTCCTGTTTGTGCGGGAAAACACTACTCCTGCTTAAGAGAACTTGTAACAGAAGCCATAATACCTTAATTTTGTTAACGTTACATCTGACTAATATCTAGATAGACTTCTTGCTGACTCTGCCAAAGTGGTACATGGCCCAGGAGGCAGGCAATGGTCCTGGGATGTCATGAGACCAGTTTCATTTCTACAATGCACTCAAGAATCAGACTTTCTCTTCTTCCCTCAAAGAATTAGAGGGTCCCCAAGGCCATTTGCAAGACAGCTGGAATTAGGATTTGGAACCAGTATTTCTTTGAAAATCCTGTTTCACTTTTCTTCAAGCTTAACACAACAACCATTCACTTAGATGCCTTAAAACATAACAGATTCTGAATAATCAGTCAAATCTTTTAAAATCTTAGTTGCAAACTGCATCAGATCTATCCATTGCATTTCAGGAGTTGAGACAACATTAGCTTGCTTTTTCACAAGAGCTGAGCATACACACCACTGTTGAGTGTCAGTGGGACCCGGATCTCTTCCCACCCTGGAAGAAGTGCATCAAGGCATTTTCAAGTTCAATATTCAATCAGGGAATGTAGGCTGGTATAAATTCCCAGCCAGATTATTTGCATAACTGTTTTTTAAGGCCAATTTTATCTCTGTAAAATGGGTCTAATCGTGTCTTCATTTCAGAGGAGTGAAATTGCTACAGTGAAAATAACACCAGAATGTTATTTCATTGTAGTCAAATGCTACAGTGAAAATAACAACAGAAGACTCTTTGGAGAGATAAACTTTTTTCAGATGTTGCACAGAATATATCATGATGGTTAAGATAAAACAACAGTGTACTTACTTCTCTTACACTGGGACTGTCCATCCAGGGGAGGATGACAGAAATCCAGGGAAAAAGAGTGTATGATTGTCTCATTAAAACCAGAGAGCAAAATATCCAGAAGCAGCATCCTTTAAAAAAAAAAAAAAAAAAAGGTCACTTGCTAGAATCTTGTTTGCAGACTAGCTGTTGTACTGGGTTAAGAGGCTACTACTATCCCAGCTAAATATTCCTTCTGTATTCAACCCAAGTAGTACAGATGCCTGAACAGAGCCAACACTGGAACTTTAGTCATTTCAGTGAAAATCTGATGTTACAGACTAAACTGACAAAGAAGGGACATCCAGTTAAGGCAATGTACTTTGCATTGAAGCAGTTATGAATTAATTCATGTCCTCTGGGGATAGGGAAGATGGATATGATAACTTCTTATCACAGAAAACTTTGCTTCAACTTTTGTGCCAGCATCTTAACCTCCATAAATAATTGAAATACCTGCTTTCCAAAGGCATTTGGACACCTAAAGACAAATAATGAAACAGAAAAAAAAAAAAAAAAAAAAAAAGTAGTTTGCCTAATTCCCACCGAAATCAGGAAAAAATGTTTCTAATCTGTATCCTTGGAAATCTGCAATCAGGTAATTTATTAACACTGGATTTAGTCTATTAAAAGCTGTATATTTTTCCCCTGAACTATACTCTGTGCACACTAGAGAAATAAATTTGTACAGGCAGCCTTTATTCTGGCATTTCCTAGCTTTTTAATCTTAGTCTTTGCCTTCTTAAGAATATTAATTGACACAGTTTTCATGCATGACAAAGAATCTAGCAGTTTTAGTAAAACATAAGATTTTACAATAATGACAGAATTTTCATTCATATTTATACTTTACTGGAAAATGTGCATGATTTCTACCGTTGCCCTGAATGACCACCCTGTCAATTTAAATGATTTTCACTCTTTTCTTATTCCTCATACAGCTTTTATCCCTTCAAATATTTTTTCTGTTTTTATCATTATATAATTCTACAACAAACCTCCACAACTTTAACTATTTGATCTTTTCTAAGATATCTGTTTTCTTATATTTCAGTTACTGGTGATCTGGTCCTTCGTTTACTCTGGCCTTCTTTATAACTTTTGTTACCTTATTTAGCCCTTGAAAACACCCACAGGGAATATTACCTCAGCATCTTATCAGAACTGTAAAATTGAGGCTACAGATCTGATGTGCAATATGCTATTACAGTATCTTCACAACAGCATCCTTCATATACCAGGTTAATATTTACTGATGTACTAGTGTAATAATGACCTATCTGCCTCTGCTCCTCTCTGGGGTACTTTCTATCTATAGGGATGGGAATTAATGACAGTCTGTCTGTGCTGCCTGATGTCAGAGCTGAGAAAGGTGTGAAGGGTATATAAGAGCCATATTACTTGTCAGCAAGGAAAAGGGATACTCCAGAGCTAGATGCAAGCGTGGAATTGTTGAGTGCACCCTTCTTGCTAACACAGGCGTCCTTCTTCAGTTTACTCTCTGACCACTAAAAGGTAAACAATTTCCCTTTTTTTCTTACTTAAGATGCAGTGCAACAGATGTGCTTTCAGGAAAGCACAGTATTTCTCATTATTAATCAACAGCATTTTTCAGGAAAAGGCTAAGATAACTTCAAGGTAAATTGCAGCTGGGACCAGAATTTGAGACTGGGACATGTCGGGAAATGCAAACCAGAGATAAGGGAAAGAACTGAAACTACGAGATGGAAAATGAACATTTACTGTTGAGAACTATCCATCTGAAACTGCGTTCTGTCATTAAATTTATGGGGATCATTTTTTCACTCTAGCCTGTGAAAAAGACTAGCTGCTGTTGATTTAGGACAGAATGGGCATCAGTAATAGGATATGCTGAAGAGTATTGGGGTTTGCTTTCAGTGTTGAATCATTATTCTTTTCAGAAAGTTTGGAAGCAAAGATGTGCAACCTAAAGCTGTCAGTTTTCTTCATTGCACTTTCTGTCACTCTGAGCTGTTTGGATGCTACACCTATTGAGAAGTGAGTAAAAAATAATCATATTTATTTCTTTCCAGGGGAAAATGTGTTCAGATTATTGTATTAATTTCTTTTGCTTTCATGTCTCAAATACTATGAGCAAAAATAGAGCTATTCAATTTCACAGGGTATTTTATTGTTGTTTAAAGATTTTTATCTGTGGCTGATGATCTATCTGATGATACTTCCAAGAGACAAGGATGGATATTGCCAGAAATGTCACGGAATAAACTCTCAGTACTTAGTGAGGAAATGCCAGAACAACCGGCAGCAAAGACAAAAAGGTACTGATTTTCCTTGTTTCATCTAATCATATCAGCTAGGATTAAATTATGAAGTGAACTTTGTGCCAGTGGTATCTGTTACTCAAGACTCTTTGTATCTGTTGTTTATTCTCAAAAAGAGCTTAAAGTATCCTTCTCCTTCTAAATAGAGCCTTTCTGTAAGCAAAAAGGTCAAAGCATTCAGGGTAGAAAGTCAAATCCAGAAATTAAAGTTTCAGATCATTTAATCACTTTACAATTATAACACTTCCATAAATTAAAAAAGCTACAAATACTAGATTACCTTGAGAAGGAAGGTGTATTTTGAAAGGGCTTTCTTTTCTAAATTTGTTGCATTTCCAAGCCTGAAGGGAAAAAAAGGAAATATACCTTTCTTAATAACACCAATGCTCTGGTAGAATGTAATTATTTTAGAGTATAACAGTTTCCTGTAAGTAATATTTCATTAAACATCATGTTTAATCATGGAAAGAAGGAAAAGAAGCAATTGACTCTGATAGAATTTAACTTGTCTGAAATACATTCATGTTTATAAGTCCATAAATCCAATTTCAGGTAACTTTTTTATGACTAAAATAACATATCAAAAAAGATTTGGAATCTTTACTAGAAGATAAACAGCACCAAACTATTGTATGTTCATCAGGTTTTTGAGTGAATTTCTTTCAATGACAATTCTGTTATGAATAGATTCAGTAAATACATGTGTCTGTATAGTTGCTTGTTCCTTTCTCTTAGAATTCATTTTTTAAAAAAATCATTATTATATGACAATTGGTTATCTTCTAAAATATTTTGATAATGGAGACTAAGTTCCCACATTTTTACAGCTATTTAAAAAACCAATAATAATTGTAATACTCAAACACAAGGAATCACCTTTATGAGTGTGGTGTGCCTTATCTGCTTTTCTGGGGCCTTGGTATACAATCTCTTACTGAGTGAACTGTCTCATTGAAGCACATATTCAATTAAAGGAAATCTAAGAGAAGCTACATCAAGCCCTATACAATCATTTCCTTTAAATATAATTACACATTTAAAATATTAATCACTTAGAAATTGCTGTCTATTTGCCAGTATAATACAGACATTTATCTCACAATTGCTATTCCATTTGGATTCTTAGAGCAATACAAATAACTCTTAAAGGAATAGATGAAATTTTAGATAACAGATTTTATCAATCAATAGGAAAAGAAACTCACTGGTAATTGCTCAGAGTTTGAAACTGGGGAGTTGTCACTCTTCACAGTAAATTTTTGCTGCAAACTGCTGTCTGCCTTATGCTACCTCAACACAAAGAACACCAAGAAAATTAACAATAATTCAAAAAGAAATCTCAGCAAGCAAGTATTTCTGTCTGAAGGAACAACATAATGGTCTCAGAAACAAATCTGAAAACCCAAGGTGTCTCATACTAACAGTTCTATTGTGATTAAAAACACATATATATCTCATGCTACATAAGTTCTACATGGAGTTCTGTAAATGGTCTGTTGGTTCAGACCATAAAATGTTATTTTTAGATATGGATTCTTCCATGGACACTCTTTAAAGTCTCATTCAGCAAATCATTATCTCCTACCACAACAGCACTTTCAACGTGCTGGTGTTTCAACAAAAGTTTGGCAGCTTTTCAGTAGAGAAGAAATCTCTGTTAGGACAGAGCTAAATCTTAAGTGGTGTTGAAATTGGCAACACCTGCCACCTCTCACGATATGTGGTGCAGTTGGGAGAAAGAGTCTTTGAGCTCAATCCACTTGATGTGGACTGGAAGATTACTGTTCACTTCAGTGAGAGCAGGGTGTGATTCTGTGGGAACAAGAGAACTAAATAAATGTTATTGATTGTCATTATGTTAGTAATCCTCATAATATCAGCAAGAGCTCCAAATAGGTTTAGAAGTTTAGCTTAAAGCTAAACATTTAGTTATTGTTTTCACTTACTGGCTTAACTATACTATCATTACAGGTTTTCTAAATGTCATAAACTGCTATGCAGAATATCAATAAAAATGACATATGACTGTTAAGGTCTTTGCATTTAAATAACACCCATCATTAAAACTGATAATAGCATACACCACAAGATTTTTTTTCAGGCATAATGTAGGTGGTAGGAAGATTGTGATGTTCCCGTACTTGTGCACATATTAAAAGAACTCCCACATTAGCACAGCTCAAATGCCTTTTAGAAGTGGCACACTTGATTGTTCATCATTTGACTTAACCTTGGTTCTTTTTGTTTCACCTTAGTAGTCACCGTCTGGAGAAACGGAAATGCAATACCGCTACATGTGTGACACAACGCTTGGCTGACTTTTTAGTTCGTTCCAGCAACAACATTGGAGCAATTTATTCACCTACGAATGTGGGATCCAATACATATGGAAAGAGGGACACGGTCGGGCTTTTAAGCAGAGAACCTCAACACAATGCACAGCTTTAGGGTGTTAAAATGACTACTGATACAGTTCTCATTAGGAGCTCGGTTTTTAATGTATCAATAACCTCTTGGTCATTTATTACTCGTACAGTCTTAACAGTGCCTTGGTTTGGTTTTTTTTGGGGGGGAGGGGGAGTGTGATTTATGTTCATTGTTTTGTTTCAACTCCATTAAGAACTCCAGAAATCTGCTTGTCAAATTCCATTGTAAAAAAATAAATATATATCACAATAATAAAAAGTAATTGCAACAGGGTTTATTATTATTATTAAAAGGATGAAAAAGATAACCATAACGTGTATGTCTTTATAGTCACAGTTCAGTAAGAGAAGGAAATCATCTTAATTAAGACCAACAAAAATCAGAATGCTAACAGAAGTTATATCCTAATGAAAGTAAACCAGAAGTATCTTCTGGGTTTGAAACATCTACAGTGTCATGTTTTGCATAACTGAAGGAAGATGAGACAAGATGGCTGCATTGTGCATATGATTATATCAGTTAACTGACCGGTCTCTTTCCACTTTAATGTGCATTAAGCAAGTAGAAGTGGTCTTGCAGCACAGATTTCTGTATGTACTGAGCATGAGATTTTAAAATTTACAGTTCTTACTTTAAGATGGTATCAGTAAAATGTAAGCATAATGAGCATACATGCTTTTAAATATGAATAAAAGAAAACTCAATTAACAAGCTATCAGAAACACCTGTTCATGGATATTCTTTTCCTTGAGTTAGAGTAACAAAAGAAGAGACAAAAATCAATGAGCAGTTCAAGCATCAAAACATATCATAGAAACAGGGTAAATTTGCCCACTGGCATACTTACATTACTACCAAAATACAAGAAAACTGTTTTAGACATGGGCAGACAGTAATGGAAATTTGACAGTGTTGTTTTCTCCTACCTCAGCCCAGTATCAGTGCAGGCTTAATAAACTTGTTTGTTCCTTTGAACTGTTAAGCAAACTTTCATAGAGATGACATCCTATATCATAGCAATGGTTGTTTTGTCCATCATTTTCTCAGTGAGAAGTTCACTATCCCCTGAAAAACATTACTGTCCAATTATGAAAAACATTCAGCAGAAGCTTAGTTCTGGAGAAGGAAATGAAATCTTAATAATTGTCTTTGGTTGATTTGTTTCTGTTATAAAGTACGCCTCAAAATGTAAACATTTTTGCTAAATTTAATGGTAAATGGCATATTCCCTTCATTTCACAAATAATACATGGGAATAAAAGTTACTGCACAGAATTCCTGCTGTATAAATGTTACTGATTACTCTTTTTGTTGGGAAAAGTTTCAACCTTCATTAGTGTTCTAATGGATATTTATTCTGAATTTTATTGAGAAAACCATTCATAATGTATTAAACTTGTCTAATATTTCTGCCAGCTTGAAATGCTTTCCATTCAAGTTACTTTTGAAATATATTATACACCCATTGATGCTTAATTTGTTTTTAAGTTAGAATATTTGCTTTTCAGAAAAGAAATGAGAAAATGACAGCATAGCTCTGAAATGTCACTGTGATGTTTGTACAGAAGAGTAACCAAGTGGAGTCTTCACTGTGGGTGGATGCTGATTTCTAGGCTGATCCCAACCTGAAATATGTACAGTGCTTTATGCATAAGCTTTTGCTCTTTAAGCTACCCTTTGACAAATCAAAACAAAGCACAGACTGTCTATGCACAGGTTTAGTGGAACCATATACATTATTTTCTGCCTTATGTACTCTTGAACCTGGTGGATTTGATACTAACATCTATTTAACATGTTTGCCCTATTTGGCAAATACTGAAAAATGTTAGTCATCTCCCAGATCAGTGAAACAACAGAGACGGATAGATCAGTAGCTCAGAGGGGGACCATCTCACCTATCTTTAGCTGCTTTTTGTCTAACCAGTTGTCAGTGCTCTCCTGCTACTTGGTGAAGAGAGACAGCTACTTCCAATTCATCCCAGCTTAGACATCTATTTTAGGATGGGTTGAATCACACTCTTGAAGTGCCTGTATTTCTTCATTGATGATAGAGTGTCTAGACAATTAGCTGAAAATGGGCACTTTAATATAACTAGAGTTAGGTGACAAGAATCCCACCTGCAGTTGGTATGAACTGTTCAACCTAAAAAAAAAAAAAAAAAAAAAAAAAAAGTTTGGTACAAAAAAAACCCAAAACAAAACAAAAGAACCCCCAGGCTCCGAATCATCAGCGATCAACTCTCATATTCTGAAATACACTAGTTAATTCATCAGTCAGAGCATCTTGAGAAACTGCCTACACTGAGACTTGTTTCCTTGTACATACCCTTGAGAACACAACTCTGCTACCCTTCCTCCTGATGTGCAGTTACCACTGAGTGCACTTAGACCTCTTAGAGAAGGATCTAGTCATGGTAAGCCTGGATACAAGCACAATCCTGAGAGTGGATTTAACAAGGGAGGAAAAGAAGAAGGAGGGAGGAAAAGAAGAAGGAGGGAGGAAAAGAAGAAGGAGGGAGGAAAAGAAGAAGGAGGGAGGAAAAGAAGAAGGAGGGAGGAAAAGAAGAAGGAGGGAGGAAAAGAAGAAGGAGGGAGGAAAAGAAGAAGGAGGGAGGAAAAGAAGAAGGAGGGAGGAAAAGAAGAAGGAGGGAGGAAAAGAAGAAGGAGGGAGGAAAAGAAGAAGGAGGGAGGAAAAGAAGAAGGAGGGAGGAAAAGAAGAAGGAGGGAGGAAAAGAAGAAGGAGGGAGGAAAAGAAGAAGGAGGGAGGAAAAGAAGAAGGAGGGAGGAAAAGAAGAAGGAGGGAGGAAAAGAAGAAGGAGGGAGGAAAAGAAGAAGGAGGGAGGAAAAGAAGAAGGAGGGAGGAAAAGAAGAAGGAGGGAGGAAAAGAAGAAGGAGGGAGGAAAAGAAGAAGGAGGGAGGAAAAGAAGAAGGAGGGAGGAAAAGAAGAAGGAGGGAGGAAAAGAAGAAGGAGGGAGGAAAAGAAGAAGGAGGGAGGAAAAGAAGAAGGAGGGAGGAAAAGAAGAAGGAGGGAGGAAAAGAAGAAGGAGGGAGGAAAAGAAGAAGGAGGGAGGAAAAGAAGAAGGAGGGAGGAAAAGAAGAAGGAGGGAGGAAAAGAAGAAGGAGGGAGGAAAAGAAGAAGGAGGGAGGAAAAGAAGAAGGAGGGAGGAAAAGAAGAAGGAGGGAGGAAAAGAAGAAGGAGGGAGGAAAAGAAGAAGGAGGGAGGAAAAGAAGAAGGAGGGAGGAAAAGAGAATAACCAGACACTTCAGAATATGAAGACTGCTAGGTGAAGCCTAGTTAAATAACAAAAATTAAGTGCCCCTATGCATTTTTTTAAATCCCAGTATGCATTTAACTGCATCTTTAAAGGGACATAAATATTTTTTGAGAGTCAAGTCTTACATAGCTTTGGTTCTTTTTCAATTCATCTGGATGCCTTACATCTTTCAGAGAATATGCAAGAAAACAAAAAATACAAAAGAGGAAGATCAAGAATGTAGACAATGTGATAAACATGGCTATATTCCCTTTAAAAATAAAAATACTAAATGTCTGCTTTTCAGTGTCTTCTATTCAGTTGTCTTTAAAAGGAACAGAATAAGGACATAATATCAAATTTCACTAAATGAGAGGGGGAAGAATAAGCCATCAAACAAGCAAAAGGAATGTTAGAAATAAAGATGATATGAACATGAAGAATGTTTTAAATGGAGTAGTGGGCCCTAGGGTCTAATATTTCTCAGGAACTATGACAGCTTCATAAAGGAATTTATATTTTTTCATGATGAATAGAGTTGAGGTAAGAAATTGATTTCACTTTTAAAAGCTTGGGCTAAAACTAAGAAAGCACACAATATTCATGGAACATAAAATGTACTTCTATTGAATAGTAAATTTTGAATGAATAGCTTCAATTTCTATTACGATAATATAAATATTTTTCAAATAAATAAGATTCTTGGTGAGAGCTTTAAACACTAGGTTGGCAAAGCTTCCATTCACTTTCAACAGGATAATGTTATAAGCAAGTGTGGATTTTTCTGAATGGCTTTCTAAACCTATTTGAAAGTTAATACATTGATACTACAAAAAAATACCATTTCCTGTAGTGCACTATTGAATATCTTCAGTAGCTGTCATCTTCACTTTCTAGAATTATGCTGGGTTTGAGTCAATTAGCTCACTTACAAATATAGTTTGACAGGTATGGTAGACTCTTTTTGTTCAGAGTTACAAGGTTAAGTAATTTTGTTGTCTAGCTTCGTTATCATATAGAAAAGGGACTGCTCTACATTGCTTTTGCAATGCAACTAGCAAAAAGCTGTGGTTAGGTATGACACATCTCATTGTTGTATACAGAATATAAAAATAATGGCTGAAGTAATATGAAATAGAATCTTTCTTTGGGATGTGTCAACTTCTGTTTCAATACTCTACTGTTATCTTTATTTTCCCACACTCAGAAAAAATCCTACACTGCAAAATAAAATATTTTTGTGAAGCTGTGTAAAGTTCAATAACCAGACTCAAACTAAGATCTGAAACCCACCATTTAAACTAAACTTCAACTTAGGAACAAAGACCCCCAAAATCTGGATTCTCTACTGATCAGTTTTTCTGAAAACTTTAGAGAAATTTGTCTCCAGCTTCAATTGCTATGAAAACTATATATCCTTAATTAGATCCAGTTAAGAAGTGTTTCTCTAACTAAAACCTATCTTCATATCAAAATGTAAAAAAAATTCTGAAGCTAGAAATTATATATGCCATCAAAATTTGAAAGTCATGACATCAGAAGCTCACTAAAAAGTGAGACAATGGTGATAAGACAATAGTTAAAACTGCTGTTCATTATCCAACAAATTTTCTCCTTGAGTGCTAAAACATCTGAACAAAATGAACACATTCACATGCATTTTAATCCTAACAATAGGGCTAATTCAAGTAACAATCATGCCATAAAGTCACTATTTCCTATAAATGCTTTTATAAATACAAAATAAGTTTAATTGTTCAAATTAAGAATCTTAGACCTGCCTCTACTTTAATAAGATTTTTCCTCTACTTTAAAAGAATCTTTTCAATCCTGCGTTAGAGACAGTGAAACTGCTTCTTATAGGCTATTTTACAATATCCTTAATATAAATGATTACTGCACAGGTAGCCTGAGATATGCTGTGGAACAACTGGTGACACCAAGGGTGATAGAAACTGATTGAATTGAATTTCTTTAATCCCAAATTTTGATTAGTGCATCATCTATGTGGTGGGTTGGGGTTTTTGTTTTGTTTTGTTTTTCAAAAAGAATTAAAATACTGGGATGTATTCAAATAATTGGAGTTATATTAAATAGATCATTACATGCATTTGAATTGAAATAGTTGGAATAATTATGAAATTAAATGCTACTCAATATGATTAAAATGTGATTAAGACCAGAACCTGCTTAATATTTACACTGTCAACAGAGGCAGATCACGTTATTCAAACAGAATCAGTTTTTATTCATTAAGCAGTCCTTTTGAAAGGGGTCAAAGTGGGACTTGACTCCACCAAGAGAATTGTGTAAAAATTTAATCAGCTTGTGGTTGTCAGTCCAACACTGAAGAAGCTGAGCTACTTAACTCTCAGAATATGGGTCATTTTTAAACATCATTCTTGGATGAGCTCATTACTTGTGTTGCATATGGAACTAGCCACATAACAGAGGATTTTTTTTTTTTTTTTTACAGAGGGAAAAAAGAAAGGGGTCATAAAAACTGGAGGAGGAAACAAATAGTGTGAAGGTTGCAAAATACTTCAACCCTTTTTCCAGGATCAGTAAGCAACTGGTAGCAATTTTTTATTTCTAAATCATCTGCTGTGCTATGGTACAGGAACGAGAGAGGTAGAACTAAGATCATGGGACAGTATATTCTTTCCCATGAAAGAATAATACATGAGAAAATACAGATCTGAAACAGCCTGAGAGAGTGGGAGATGGTGAAGTGGATTTTAGGAGGAAAGATTGCCTCACTGCTCCAAGCACCACTTCATATTTCAGGATGACCACATGGTGGTATTAGAT